>NW_021167870.1:0-600000 GCF_004154835.1 Alternaria arborescens
GTGATGTGGGTTGGCTGACTAGTACTGTTTTGTCTGTGTGAGTATGTATTTATATGGTCTAGTGATATTCTTGGGTTGTTTTTGTGTGTTTGTTGGAGGTGGGGTGGGGTGGAGCGAATTTACATCGCATTTCACATCCTCTTCATCTTGACCAAAGATTAAAGCCAAAGTCTCGTCATTGAAGAGGATGTGTAGACTCTAGTGGTGAAAGCGGAAGCGAAAGGGAAGATGGGTGGTATCGACGCTGAAGAATAGCGCCCAAACCCAAATCTGTTATTATGCAGAGCCAAAAAAGAGAGTTCAAACAGTACTGACAAAGTCACAGAACAAGCTTGCAGTTTCTGGTAGTATTCTCTCTACCTAACTGATGCTATGTATGTACATGGAAACTACTATCCCAGATTTGTGGGATGTATTTCACTTCGTTTAGTACGTCATGCTCGCATATCTTCGTTATACGGGTCAGTCCAAACCCTCTACAACTCCTCCTTGTCGACACCCTCGATGGAGACCAGCTCAGACTCGAAGACTGCTTCGCGTTAGCCCATCTGTCCGTCGTGTGTCCCAGAATTCCGACTTACTCAAAACGCTGTTAGCGGGGATAGGGCCAGCACCTCGCGAGCCATAGGCCCACTCGGGCTGAATTGTGAGCTTCCTCTTCTCGCCAGGGCACATGTCAAGCAGACCCTGGTCCCAGCCCTTGATGACCTGACCGGTACCGACAGCGAAGTTCAAGGGGGAACCGCGGTTGTATGAGGCGTCGAACTCGCTGCCGTCTAGGAGTGTGCCGCGGTAGTGGACGTTGACCTTGTCGCCGACCTTGGTCTTGCGCGTGCACTTGGCTTCGGTAAGGACCTCGGTCTTGAGGTGCTGTAGAACATGTCAGTAAGTTGCGCATGCTGTACAGCTTCCTTGGGTTACTACTTGCCTCATTGTTGACGATGTCAGCGACGGCGGCCGTAGCCAGAGCAGCGAGGAGGACGGTAACCTTCATCTTGACTTGTGGGTAGGAGTATAGTTTGATTCTGAGTGTTTACAGGTGTCTACAGAGCAAGGCGACGTTGCAATGGCGGTAAGACGAAGCCGAGGGTCCTTGTGGGGATGAATGCCAAGCGGCGATGTGGCCCCAAGTTATGCAGGGACCTCGCGGACGTCATTGGACGCCGCGGAGGATAGTTTTCCAATCGCAGCTTTACCATGACCTACCAACCATTGTCATCTTCACCATGTCTATTTCACCTAGCTGGTTAGAGCCTTTCGTGTCCAACATGTTTCCATCTGTCATAACTTGCAAGTTAGCAGATCAGACGACGAGTTGCAGGCTATTACCACGACTCACGACGACACATTGGGGAGCGTGGTGGGTCTTCGAGGCAGTATTAGCGACATCTCGCAGTATCCAACGTACGCAAAGCCAATTGTATCATTCATGTTGAGCTTCCAGTAATAAGAAAAAGATGTTCTGAGTACCTATACAACTGACTCGTCCTCCGTAGCTGCCTCATACAAGAGTAAGCCATGATGCCGGCAGCACTTCACTCACTTTACAACCAACTGCCAAAGCCACCGAAGAGCCTTTTTCCTATTAAAGACAAATGGATATAAAGATAACCAACAAAGTTATCAGGAGTGGTCCCAGGGCAGTCTAACGCCGTCCCGTCTCCAAATGATACATGAATCGAAGAGTTTATAATCGTACACCCATCCCGTCGTATGTGGCCCCTCCTCTTTCGCCGTTTTGCTCCCATAAGCAAAAACCAATCAATAGTAAACGCCCTTCTTCAAACCGATCATGCCCTGCTCCCTCCCCTCCGTCTTCACCGTCTTTAACCCGAAGTCACCAATTTCTAAACCAGCAGCCTGGACGTCTGCATTTGTAAGCGTCCCAGCCTGACCTGCGGTCTTCCCACCCTTGCCATCATTACTCGTCTGCCTGGAGCACTGGAAGCTTCCAATTTCCGGCATATTAATGGCAATACCAGGAAAGGTTACCTCCTTGAGCGACTCTCCTGTGCACACAGCCGTCTTAAAGAGCGAGCATACAGTACCTTGATCTGGACCGATTGATGCGATACCTCCGGGGCTACCTTGAATGTGGCATTCCGTATTGGGTTGCGTCCAGCTGCAGTCGCCAGCGAAATTGGGTTTTGTGCAAGTATAGTAGGCGCCAGGGAGACCACGACGGGAAAGGTGACGTGTTATGGGCGAGGCTGAGGTGGTGGTTGTGGTCGTGATGGTGAGCAAGAGGGCTATGAGTGCGATGGCTGTGTACATTGCTGGCTTTGTTTTTGGAATGTATGGGACGATGATTAAGAATTACTGGGTGGGTTTCTACGCCGTGCGTATAACGTAGTGTGCGTATGGGTATAGTTCGTTCTTTGAAAAATCACTGGGGTAGATGTTTCAGATGCCCTTATGACAGTCGCTAGGTGTCTTTATGACGAGATCTTGGATTCTTGTGAGCCATCGGGTATGGTGAGGTCCTTGCGCATGTCGTACACAAAGGACTGGGTGGTTACGAGAGCTCGTACCTTGGAGTAAACTGGCAGGGCGACGGTGCATCAAGCACAAAGACAGGACTTAGTCTCTTTGTCGCGAACGATAAACATCTACAAGGAGATGTGGAAACTGGTCGGCGTGGCTCCATGGCGAGTGACTACGCCACGAATACTCTTCAATGGGCCATGCGGAGACAAACAACTCGTATCGGATATAAAAAAGTGAAAAAGTGCCAAAATATCCAGATACTAGGGATGTGAGAAGGTAATATGTGCCACGGTTGCTGCCGGGTGCAGCCCGCAACGATGGCGCGACATGGGCAGGCTGTTGCTGTGAAACGTCACTCCGGCGGGGCTAATGATGAGATGCGGCACTCTGGGACCAAAAGGGTCGCAGTCCTCGCAAACCCATGTCCCAAATCATCTTACAGCCGTGAGCTTGCCGGGTCGGGGAACTGCGTTCGCCTGGTCAGCGTCATCAATGTGTTGCCGCCAAGCTGTCGCCGATGCCGCCATCACCCACTTGAGTTGACAGGTATGACCAGGGGCGGTCGATTATGATCGTCAGGTACAAAGCCGTGAGGCTGCTGCGGAATGCTACTATTGGTGGATAGCGAATTGATATATCGCCTGGTCGTATCTACTAAGATTGCTGCTCTTTGCTCTGGTTCTCAAAGTTGGTCGTCTAGAAGGCAAGGTTGAGCGTGTATGTTGGAAGCATGATGACGCGCCCGCACCTGCCATCCTCTACGCGTCGACGCGCCTACCAGACCCACATTCCTGGCTCCGAACACTAAAAGCAAAAAGTCTAATACGACTTCCATTCCTCGCGTTGCGAATGGCTTCATTAAAAGCGAATACACGTAGTCATCAGGAATGGACTCGGTCGTAATTTGCTTGCTTGTTCTACAATCACTCTAGGCACGGCAGCGGAAGGTCATCCTCGTTTAGCTCTAACAAGCCATCACATCTCATTTCCTTTAATCAAACCCGACACGATCTCCAAATGCTAACACTTACTTGATAAGCATTTCGTTCGAGAACGCGGCACTTCTTATGCATAAAGATACGCGTTCCACGATGAGTTGCGTCTTCCGAAACCGCGAAACCCCATGCGTTTTGTAGCTAGGGTCTTATCTGTGGGGTTCACCCGCACGTCAAACGAGTTTCGTAGTTGGCTTGCGCGGAAGAGCAGGGCCCGGCTGTAGTTCTTCCTATTGCGCCTGTTGGACGTCAGGTGGGTCCATGGTTCCGTGTGCGAGTGTGTACTGCAACCTAGAGGTATACAACCTCTTCTGCAGATGCCCGTGTTGAGGTAAAAAACTGGTGAGTGCCTCCCAGGTGTAAATCATAATTTATTGTAGGTGAGAAAGCTCTCTCTGTATGCTGCAGGAGCTTTCAATATTCTCACTGGTCGTGTCCATCTGTATTGGTACAGCATTTTCCCGGCTATCACGATACCCGCTTTCCGTACCCGCATGTAGGTCAGTATACGCGACGCGGCTGTTCATTGACGTCTAGCCCTCTTGCGCGACCAATTCTCACTACCTTCTTGAGATGACGGACCAGGGTCCGATTGAACAGACTCGGGGAATCCTCGACCGCCAGCTGTGAACTGGAAAGCTGGTACTGGAGGTACCCTCTGCCTCAACCTTGCGTTCTCGCCTGTGATGTCCTTGATTTGCTCAAGCAATTCTTCGTTCGTCTGCTTCGTCCTCTCCATTTCCTGCACCTTGTCCTTGGGGTTCTCTTGCACACGGAGAAAGGCGTTTGCGTCAGCTAATCGCTCGATCTTCTGATGTAGGACAAGGACTTGGTCTGCATGCGAGGCCTGCATCTTAGAGACTTTAGTCTCGTTCTCAGACTTGAGCGTAGCGATCTCGTTGGTCAGACGGTCGACTTTGTGTTGGAGGTGTGGCGATAGTGACTTGATGATTCGGGGCTGGGAGGGCTCTGTGCTTGGCTTTCGGTCTTGTGCCGTTGGTGTAGACAGCTTTGTGACCTGTTTAACAAGAAGATTCTCATACGTCTGCTTTTGTTCCTTCAATTTCTGGTGGTGATCCTGCTGCATCTGAAGTATTTTTGCTCCAACCTGCCTTCTGAATGTGTCCATCTGTTTCTTGTGCTTGTCTTCAACAACCCGATCGTAGTCCAACTGGTTCTGGACATCTTGGATCCGTTTGTGCTCGGCTGCCTCAGTCGCGAAGATTACTCTGGTCAAGACGCTATGCCATCCCCTTATGTTATGTGCCAACTCGGGACCAGCTGTGGCCAACTTTTCAGGATCGACCTCTTCTACAGCTTTCGCACTGTCCTCCATGATATCGAGCAGAGAATAGAGTACTGTATGTGGCGCGGTCGAACTGGACGTAGAACTATTACCGATATACTTGTATGAGTGACCTTGAGCCGCATGATTTACTGGTTTCTCATTTGAAAACAGCGACATGATCTTGGCTTCGGCAATATCGGAGTCGTCCCGCTCTCCCAGTAGGGGTGAAAGCAGGGTCGTAACGTCAGGGTCTCCAACATGCTCGCCTAGCGAGCGCGCAACGGCTTCTGCAATGTCGTCCTCCTCATCCTTGATGGAACTGTGAGTCTCTGAGCTATCTGGTGCGTCTGACTTCTCCTTGCCCTTCCCAGGTCGTACAGAAGGCTTCTTCAGCATCCCTTGTCTGCTCTGCGATCCATTGGCATGTGGACGATTCACTGCTCTTATGGTAGCTCGCGCCGCCGCCCTGAACTTAGCGCCGTCGCTGTGGGTTCCACGAGTGCCGCGACTGATTCGATCGAAGGCCGCCTCACCCCTGGCTTCGTTGTCGACGTCTTGAATAGTTGCACCCAGTTGGTGTGGGGTGCGAGCAGAATTAGAGTGACGACTGTATGTTACAGGTGGCCGGGGTCTGAAGATCGGTATACAATGTCAGTGTACGTCTCTCACACGGTTCATAGAGGAATGCTTACGGTACACCAGACGGGCCGGCTGGCGGTTGTGGATACATCGTTCGATATGGTAGTGTCGGGTTGGTATTAGATTGCAAAACAGATCTTGTAATCGAGGTGGAAGTCGATTGTGAAAGTTGATGGGTTGAGTGCAAGTTCAGCGTGAGAAGTGGTCGTAGGAAACCGTACGTAAGTAGAAAGCGATCAAAGGCGCCGGCGAGTGAGAGAAACAACTATCCACAATAGGAATATTGGATGACAACATGACGCGATTCGCAGACGACGTGGGACTACAATAGCCTCCATGAGCAGGTGACCAGAAGTGAAAGTGAAGGTGAAAACCTGTACTACTGACGTTCAATGACACTTGCCATTGCGCCTAATCATACCATCTGCCCTCGATAGGGCCTCTCTATTGCTTATCATACATGCGCAAGTCTTGATCGTAGATGCTGCACTTCTTCTTTCGTATAGTCCCGGATCTGTCGAGGATCTTACCATCAACACTTTACAGTAGTATATATATCCTAGTTCTTCTCACTCTGAGCTGCGCGTGGGTACTGGTAGTGTCTTGGGAGGATGATGGGTCGTCGGCTCGCGCTGTTGAAAGCTTGTGTGGCGATGGGCGAGCTGTCTGTCCTGATGGTGGTACCGATGGCCATGAAGAAGCTGGGATACATATAAGCATGTTGCAGTGGGAATTTCGAAGCATAATCATGCATACCCAAAGGTTGCTGCCGATCCCATCATGTACTGGCCCAGTGTGCGCAGCATTCCGTTAGGTCCAGGGCCAAAGCGGACGATGTTGGTGAATCCTACAGTAGTCAGAAGGGAGCATTTCCCGAGAATGTATGGGATGGCGCGCACCGAAGATGAAGCCGATGATCAATCCGACAGCTGTCAAAAAGTCAGCTCATGCAATCCCGGGGCTGCCATGAAGCGTACATCCACCCATCATGCCACCCATCTTCACTATGCGCTGTTAGCTATTGCCAGGCGCATGCAGATACAAAGCCCTACGCTTGTCTAGTGTTGAAGGGCCGTGTGCCCCTTGGGGCATTGAACCGACTGGTACCGGCATCGTGAAGCTCTGCAAACGTCGAGGTGGTGAAGGAACTCAAGAGGGGAACTTTGATTGTCCCACTTGAAGCTGCAGTCTCGCCGCGGCTCAGTCAACGCCAAGGAAAGAAGACGGAAATCCGGGGAAAACACCACCATGGATGCACGAGGCAGCTAACACTGGGCATTATCAACATGGCGTTAGCGCGTCCAGCGCAGCTGTACGCAAGATAATAGAGTCAGTCTCGACTCGCATTTCTTTGTGGTTGCTACCAACTCTCCCAACCTGATGTAGCGGCGCTTGCCGATTGCGCACGTGACTCTCTCTCAGACAGCTGGCTGGCCCTTTCACTGGCCGGCTGCAGGTGCGGCGGCGTAGGAATGAAGCGAAATAGTGCACCTGGTCCAGAGCAACAACGATAGTTGTCTCGTCTCGCAGTGGTTTTTTGATCCGTGCAGCCCCCCTTCTCCACGTCGCCATTACGCCTGAGCCCAGGAGCCGTCGTCTCGCCCACCTGGCCAGTAAGCGTTGCAGCGTGCCCAAGGCCGGAACAAGACCTCCTGCTCGTCGAAACACGCTGGAGGCTCCATCCATACCGCCCACCCCAACCCATCGAGCAGCCTGCCTGGTGGCCTCGACTGACATTCACGCACTTGCTAGACCGTGCTGCTGTGCTTTGCGCCCGTCTGCAGCGCCTTGCATCGCCCTAACGTCCCACGGGCTCTCTACCGACAGCACACGACCGAGACGACGACGGCGGCAGAGCCACCAGAATCCCGCCCGCGACGCATTTCCAAGACCCGCCTCCATCGCGACGCATGAGTGCATGACCGGCCTCGCCATCTCTCCTGCTGTTGTTGTCGCTTGCTCTCGGCGTCGTCACGCTGGTGTCGCGCCGCTAAAAACGGACAAGACGGGAATCGTGCAGGAAAAGTGACCGGACACTAAACACGCCCACCTCCTTCCCAGCACACGACCTCGCCAATGACGGCAGTTGCGCCCCCCGTCAACTATCAGAACATCAATCGGCAGGCATGGAGCGCTGAGGGCGTGTCCAACGGAGGTGGCATGTTTATGCCTCGGAAGAGCGCTCAACGTTCCAACTCATCGTCAAGCCTCTCGTCACAGGCGTCTGGCACATCGACCATATCCGCCTCATCATCTGCATCACAGCCAAACGGCACCCCGCAACAAAACGGCACCGACTGGGCTGCCACCCGCAAACCGAAAGCACCCAAGGGACTATGGCCTGCGACTAAGACTGAGCCCATCGCCGGAATCACTGCTGCACGACCCCAACCCATCGCGTCGGCAGGCCCAGCGTCATCAGCCGCCTCGGCCATGAGTGCCCTGCAAGCACCTTCCGCCATGGTTCCCTCCCAGCACAATGGCCAAGTACAGGCCCAGCAACAGCCCAACGGGGCACAGCGCGCACAGGGTCAGGAGAGCACCGCTGTACTGCATCTCGTCCCCATGAATGGCACCTTTGAGCGCAAGACTATCACCGTACCTTTCTTTCCCGACGTTCTGCGCATTGGCCGGCAAACGAATAACAAGACGATCCCCACGCCACTCAACGGATACTTCGACTCCAAGGTACTGTCAAGGCAGCACGCCGAGGTGTGGGCCGACCGCCAGGGCAAGATATGGATCCGAGACGTCAAGTCGTCCAATGGCACTTTCGTCAACGGCTCCCGCTTATCACAAGAGAACCGAGATTCTGACCCCCACGAGCTGCGAGAACAGGACATGCTGGAACTCGGTATCGACATCGTCAGCGAAGACCAGAAGACTATTGTCCATCACAAGGTCGCTGCACGCGTTGAGCATGCTGGCATCTACGCGCGAACCAGTAGCGAGATGATCGACCTCAACTTTGGCGAACTCGAGGGGCCACAACTCTCCAATATCATGGGCGGCAACCCCCAACAGCAAATGGCAAACATGCGTGGTCGCACACCCAGCCAAGGTTCTATGAACGGTCAGCGCCTCCAGGGCCCGGGCGCCATGGCCAACTACCCAAACGCTCTACAGCAACCCCGACACCCTAATTTCTGGCTACAACCGATCACCATGGAGCAGGTAGTCAAGAAGCTCAACGTAAGTATGGCGTGTCTGCTCAAATTAACCCTCTGCTGATTGTAGTAGACCGAGATCAAGGCCGCAAAGCAACAGTCGCAGGACCTTCAACAAACCCACCAGTACATCAACGCTATCCTCTCTGCAGACACCAAGAAAGAACCTGTCAAGGCTTCGCCGATTAACCAGGTCAGGATATCTCCAATCAAAGACGGTAGCATAAAGGCGAGATTCTCAGACCCACCTGCGCCGCCTCCACAACAGCCTTTACCTGAAAAACCCGATGTCGCATCCTCTCTCAGAAGATCCGATACCGAGCGTCCAAAGACTGCGTCCCCAGTCCGCTCTGATGCACAGTTGTCCACACTTACAGAGGCCCTGACCAGTGCGAAAAAAGAGATTGAAACACAGGGAATGCGGCTACGAGACTTGGAAACCTTGTTGAACGAAGAGCGTCGCGCAAGAGAAGATGCTGAAGAGCGAGCGGCCCGACTCGAACGCGAAACAAACAAGGACCATGGAGATGCTGAAACCGTGGTTGGTGACGACGAGACACACGAGCCTGAAGTAGCTGACGCACAGCGCGAAGAGCTCACTGGATCTGAGAACGGGTCCGCATCTCCCACCAGTGCCGAGGACACCACCACTCGCTTGCAGCAACGTTTGGAGGTCATGATGTCCGAGATGAACGAGATGAAGCAGCAGATGGAGCGGTATAGGGAAAGAGCCGAGACTGCTGAAGCCGACCGCAAGACTCTGGCAGAGATGATCGAGAACATCAGAGAAGACAATGCAAAGACCGCTAGCAAAGAAAGCCAACGGCGAAGCAGGAGCAACAGCGCGTCAACAAGGACGACCACCAAAACTCTCGTTGAAGGTTCAGACGGCGAAGCTGAGGAGGGCGAAATCATGATCATCAAGGAGAAGGACCTTGACGAGGACGGCCCAGAAGTGTCCATTCCCACCAAAAACGAGCAGAACGGGCATGCTGTTGGGTTGAACGGCTCGAAGACCACAGGGAAATCTAATTCCTTGGTCGCCCATCGGCCAGATCGAGACTCCATGTACTATGGCGGTCCGGTCGGAGCCATGGTTACAGTCGTTGCAATAGGTGTCGCAGTCATGGCCATGCTCAACCAATATCCCAAGGCTGAGCGTTGAAGAGGTGCATAATAGTCTTCTATCACTACGTCAAGAGAAACTGGCCTTGTGAGGGCAACATCACAGGGTCGAGCCCTTGAGGAGCGTATCGTACGTCAAGGTTCGAGATATCGTTCTTACAAGGTTGTGCTCTCTCTTAAGCCGACATACTACGCTACGCCACGATACCCGCTTCCGGACTGCTTGCGACAACATCACTTGGATGTCCGGGACCCAGTGTTGTATGATAGCAATGCCGCCCACGGGAACATTGTAGTTGCGATGGTTCAAGACAGAACTGTCTATCAAAATTGTCTACGCCATCACTATAGTCCATTATGGGACACCGGGAAACCGGGAGGTACCACCGTATCGGAACACCACAACATTTTTCTTTTCCATTCCAGCGTAATTTAATGGGAGGTGCATCGGCTTGTCTTCCTATCGGCGCTCAGGACGGTGTCATCTCTGGCCTTGCAGGCGTACTTTCGTTGGGAACTTTCGGAAGCATTGCAAGACTCTCTAGTCCAAACAGTCATTCACTGCGGTCAGCGAACGATGAGCATTTTCCTTTGTAGCAAACACGACTAGCTTTTCCTTTTTCCTTTTTCCTATTGGGACTTTGGGAGTTGGATGATACGCATGAACAGGCACATAGTGTGGGAGCAAGTGAGCAAGCAGGAAGAACCTTTTCACACACTTCAATGATATATACTTGATTCCTTCTCATTATGTTTTGACTTGGAATATGAACTCGTGGCTGTGATCAATGTTTCATTGTTTCGAATGTTAGGTGCTCTCGTTCGCTACTATGTAGCTGAGGTGTGTGTGTGTGTGTGTGGGTATCTACATGTTTGACTTTCCGCCGTGCAACTCTAATCCTCCCTTGTATTCGTAACTTCACTTCAGTCCAATACTAACAGTGACAGAACTTAATGTGCGTATCCTTGTCTCCGGTACATCATCTGCTTCTGCCTCGTCCCCTGGCTCTCCTGGTCCCTCTTCTCCTCTTGCATCCCGACTTTCAACCTCAATATCATCAATGGCACTTACGTTGCCCATCTCAATCATGACCCAGCAATCCTCTTCGGACTGGAAATGTAATCCCAGTTCCAAGGCCCTCGGAATCGCTCGTCCTGTTGCTTTGAGATAGATTTCTTCCCGTCCTTTGTCTTTGCCTTGCCCCACAATCCCTCGGTTACCCACATTATTATTACTGCTACCTGTCCTGCCCATCTCTCCTACTATTTCTGCTTCTACATCTCGCGCTTCCAGTCGTCCGTTTGCTTCTGCATATCGTCCGCCTCTTCCTCTTGCTTTATTCAGGGAATTTGCGGATTGCTTCTCGCGCTTTACAACCTCATTCAGCAACTTGCGCACGCGCTTCACGGTAGGTATGTAGGGTGTCGTGGCAGTTATGTAGAGTGTTTTCGCAGAGCCCGACGAGGAGAAAGGCGAAGAGAGTGGGGCGTGGAGAAGTGGCCGAGTGACAATCTTTGTGTCTGAGAAACATTAGACTGGGTCAGAATATCCGCGCAATGATGGGTATACGTACTTTTGGGAAGTTTGGGAAGTTTTTGGCGAAGTTTGGCATTCGTGGTACGTGGTTTGGTGGGCTGTTTAGGGTGTAGAGAAGTCGGAGAGGGTTTCTTCGTGGAAGGATTCGGTTTTGAGGTCTTCTCTTGCTTCTCTGATGTGCTGATCGACGAAGTGGTCTCGCTGGATGGTGGTTGCGGTTGCCCGCATGGAGGCGTTGCGTCTGTCATGGCTACATCTTCAGGCTCTTGGAGTTTGTTCTGAGGCTTGGCTAGCCCATTTATTGATCGCTTGACTCCCGCCATGGTAATGTACCGGCGAAAAACAGATTCCGTAGTTGCGTGTGACAGCCGGAGGGCTTTGGCAGTCGCAAAAGTCGAGTCGCGTCGCGTCACAAAAACTTATCGATAAGTTGGCTGCAGGGATACCCGCAGCTCGGTAGCTCCTGCCTGCTCCTCCAAGTCCTCAGATCCCCGAGGACCGTTAGGAACAACACCCAATCAATAGTAATGGCCAGCTCTATTCGCCAACGACTCCAACACATCCACCTTCCCGGCCCCGTTCCCTACGCGATAGCAGCCCGCCTTCAGGAACTCCTCGTATCGCGCTTCCTCGCCTCGAAACCGCCATCCAATGTTCCCCCACCAGCACCACACATCATAACTGCCGAGTTCACCCCTGTCTACACTTGCGGTCGACGAGAGATCGGTACTGTTTCACCAGAGCAACAAGCCTACCTCCGCAAACCCAATGACACAAACATTCGCGCAGACTTTGTCGAAGCCCTCCGCGGCGGCCAAACCACCTTTCATGGCCCTGGTCAACTAGTTGCCTACCCTATCATCGATCTACGCACCCATAAGCTTACACCTAGGCACTATGTCTGTTTATTGGAGAAAAGCTTGATAGCCACCTGCGCGAAATACGGAATTAAAGCCATGACTACAGAAAACACGGGTGTTTGGACGACTCCAGATGACAAGATTGCGGCGATTGGAGTTCATATGAGACGCAACATCACGAGTCATGGAGTTGGGCTGAATGTCAATACAGATTTGTGGTGGTTTGATAGGATCGTTGCATGTGGGTTGGAAGGGAAGAAGACGACAAGTTTTGCCAAGGAGGGGGTGGTGGGAAAGAGTGTTCAAGAGGTTGGTAGAAGCTACGTGGAAGAGGTGGGAGAGAGATTGCTAGGCGTAGAGGGCGTGGAGAGAGTTGAGAAAGAAATGGTTGATGAGTTGTTGGAGATTTCAAGAGGCGGATGAAGGTTTTCGACGCTACACTGACTTGAAGATATGACAGCAGATGCACGACAATCAGCATGTTGACTTCAGACTGCTATCCGACTGACGTATGTTGAAGGAGATGAGAACCTAGCAAGGTAAACAAACTCTCATAGATATTCTCAGACAGGACGTCCGAGTTGTAGTTGTGCCGGTCGGATGTGCCGTACCGACACCCGTTACTCCAGGACATGGGCCTGAGCTGCATCGCCATCACGGCAAATACGATCACCGGTACCTGGCTCTTCATGAGAAAAGAGGTAATGCCATGGTCAGAACGACCAACGTCGACGTCAGTAGCACGTAAAGTAGAGAGGAGGAATGTATAGAATGAAAACAGATCGAGGGCTTCAACTGGGATCTAAATTTACGTCAAATGGCAGAAGGGTATAGAGCGAACAAGGACAAACAGGCGGATTGTCGTACACAAAAAAGGGAAACGGTATAAAACTACAAGCTCGATCCAGCCCATCGTGACTCATAAACGCCTTCGCTCCGAAGCTTAAACAGAAAAGGAAGACTTAGCGCTGCCAAACATTCAGACAGCATGAGAGTGCATCTCCGACTGTCTGAACCGCCACCACTTCTTCTCGATATCTCCTTCTCTCAAACCTCCCTCGCTTCCCCGATCAACACTTCTCGCACCTGTACTTCCACTTCCCCTTGCAATGACCACTGATGTGTTTCCCAAGGTACTCTCTACGTCCGCGTTCCCTCCACTTGCCATCCCGGCAACGCCACCACGATTCCGCCACTGACTAGCCTGTAACTCATACACATTCTCTTTCTCGCCTGCCAGTTCCTCCAGCCTCGCTCGTTTCGATTCCGGAACGAGGAAGCTTGTCAGCATACCCAGGAACATGAACAATGCAAAGATTTGCATCACACCATGAATCCAAGGCGTAGGATTATCGTGCGTAGCTCCTCTCTTGATCATGGGCGCAAAGAAGATTTGGGCAAACACTGCGCCTAGCTTGCCCATGCCAGCACTGAACCCGTGGCCTGTGCATCGTACTCTTGTTGGGAAGATTTCCGCTGGCGTGATGAACGTTGTGGCATTCGGACCAAAGTTGAAGAAGAACTGTGCTAGTACGTAAAGCACTAGTAAGTGGGTTTTAGTGAGTCCCTGCCAGGCGAAGCCAAGGACGCAGAAGATGATGGTCAGGATTCCGAAGCCAGCTATTTGAATAGGCTTCCGGCCCACAGAATCGACCGTAAAAACAGTGAGCCAGTAGCCAGGCAGGGCACCGGCGCAGATAAGAACGATTTGGCCCGTGGCTGTGTTGCGCAGATAAAGGTATAGGTTGTCGCGTTGGTCAAAGCCCATGGTGGACATTAGAGAAGCGGAGGAGAATCCGAGGCCATAGAATGCTAGATCTAGGAAGCTATCTGGATGTCAGCTACTTCTGCAACTGTACCGCCGGGTTTCATGAACATACAACCAGGACATGGATGTGCCGAACAACCGAATAGCTTGCTTCTTTTGCGAGTAGAAGCGCAGCACTTCCATCAATGTAGGTCGTGGCGTCTTGTATCTGGCCATCTCACTGCGCGTCTTCGCTTGCGTGACCGGATTGACCACATTTCCTTGCTTTCCGTAGCGGTATTTTCGCGCATCGACCGAGGCCTTCTCGACATCGTACAGCACGTCGAACGTGTATCGTGGCGTTTCCGGTACTGTGAGCCGGTAGTAAAGTGCGAACCATCCGGGGATGCCACCAAAAGCAATGATAATCCGCCACATTTTGTCGACGCGCATGGCACACTGCCCCACACATTCTCCAACATTGGCTACTCCAATCAAATCGTCTTTGAATATTATGACTACAATGAGGGTTACCAAGGCTGCTGCAAGTTGGCCAAGGCCTTGCATGGCGAAGACGGCTGCGATAATACCGCCTCGGTATTTGGTGCTGGCGAACTCTGCCGTGATGACCGCACTGAGGGGATCTGGAGTAGTGGTCAGTAAAGTAAAGGCTGAATTCTGCGTTGCAATAGCATATTTTGAGGCATAGTTTTCTTCCTCGTTGCTTTGATCGAGCCTCAAAACATTCGAAACCACGAAAAATTCAGTTTGTACTCACAGTCACCGCCGACACCAATCCCCATTACAACTCTGTAGAATATGAGCACACCCACGATTGAAACAGTGGCTGATTCTCCACAGAGCGATTGCGCAAGTGTTGTGCAGATGATGATCATCAACTCCACTCCATACATCTTCTTTCTTCCTAACAGATCGCCCATGTATCCGAAGATGCATTGGCCGAAAATAGCACCAGCGGATGTCGCGACTTTGATCGCTGTATCGGCATCATGAGGCATGACTCCCTTGTGTTCGTCATCCTGCCAGTATACAATTCCTAGCAAGATGACGGCAAGGTTGATGGCAAATAGCTGGAGATGTTGTTAGTTAACTTTCAGCATCACCTGTAATTTCGACCACTAAACTCACACTGTAGGCATCGGTAAAGAACCCAATCCCAGTCACAACCGCTAGACGTATATGGTACCATCCAAACGGTGCTTTGTCTACCTCAGCGAGGGCCATACGCCGGCGCTCGTTAGGGTCCGCAATATGGGTCTAGTAGCCTAGTTAGTTATGAAGTAAGAAGATAAGGCTAGGATCATCATATACATAGACTCCAGGCACATCTCGGTAAGCTGCGTTTCCCACCCGTCCAAACGAAAACATGAGTGGCAACGGAGGTTGATGCTCTGGAGGGAAGTGAGCGCCGCGGTTCGACGACGTCCATGAGAGGATGAAATGACGGAAGGCTATGTCAGCCCGATAGCTGCAGTAGGTACAAAACGCAAATAAGGCTGATCGGTGGGGCAGCTGTCAGACGAGACATATACTGTATTGCGTTACGATATAAGGCCTGCAGCAACGTGCTGCTGCATGGCCGATATTCTTTTGGGAACACCAGACCCATGCCGAGAATCCTAGATGTTGAACCGTGAGGGACTTGATATCATGCCGCTTGGAATCAATTGGTAGAAGGCCCGAAATAATTCTGGACAAGCCTGTTGCGATCAAGTTCGGCAGCACATGCCACGGGGGAGGCGTTGAGAGTTGCACCACAGCGCGCGTTCACGTTTTCTCGGTGTCGCTTATGATTGGTTAGTCGAACCCAAACCCCAAAATACACCCATGTCGCTTTCGATACTGATGGCACGCCCTGTGTTCCTGTTGGCCAGTATCTTCGTAGGAAGACTTGAAAAGAGCTCAATGGAACGATGCCACGCCCATCAGGGTCTGGGTGCCATGGACCGTTCTCTTGGGATACGTCCATGCCATCGTCTAGTCTGGGGTAGATGGTGAGAGAGATGCACCATGTAGACTGCTGATCAATGTTCAACCAAGCACATATCCGCGTGGGGGGTAGTAAGTCTGGACTGACTGACGCAAACCGGGATCTGCGTTGTTTCCAATCATACTGGACTGTGGCTGGCCATGTGGGCATAAAGCATTGGTGGCGCTTCTAAGTCCTCAGCCTTCTCATCCAGAGTGTGTGGGAGAGGATGGAATGTGCGGCAACGAATCTGTGGTCGGCGTCCTGGATGGGCTTGCATCGACAAATCGTTGTGGGTTCACTGGTAGGGGTGAGAGAATGAACGAGTCGTGGATCTGGCAACGTGCGCTAGGTAGCAAGTCATAACGAGAATTAGCAATACCCAAGACTGTAAAGCTAACTTTGCAAGAACTGCGGGTCTGCCCAGGAGAAGTTTCACTTTGGCAGCTTCGACTTCCCGATTCGATCCCGTTATCAAGCTCAGCACTAGGACTTCGCTCCTAAAGACCTCTAACATCCTCTCCTTCGAAGCATCAAAACTATCGGTCGCACATGTTCGGCATCAGCATAGGTCTCAAGCAGCATGAGCGCTGTGATGGATAGGAAGACAACAAGCACTCGATACCGAAACTCAAAGAAGTCCTTCGTCAAGGCTCAGGCGGGTATACATTTGCTGTGTGCGAGATCTCTGGGAATGGTCTATCTCGTCCAGGTAGCTGATGATTTTCGTAACCTTCGATTACGGTGCTTGGTGACGGCGTTTTATGGCATCTGGCGACGATGTGGCTTGTAGGAACAAACCCAAGGCTTCGCGCACCGTTAAGAAGAAATCGCGGCTTGTAGAAGAGTAGTATTGAAACAACTGTAGAGCATAACGCTGTAGCTAGCTGCGAAAATGGTCGCGATCTGGAAGGCAGTCATGACATCCGTAAAGAGATGGCTAACAGGGACGTATTATCGACGATCCATTCAGTAAAGGTCTGCCCTTTCAGTAAGAAAACATGTATACACTTTCTGTGAAAGATAAAAGAAGGCCGAGAAGGGTGAAGTTCCAATAGTGACGTGTAGCTCTGGCGATGTTCAAATTCAAGTTCATGTTCGTGTTCTGGTGTTGCGCGCACCACTTGATCAAGTGGAGCTATCGGCACCAGTCCGTAAACGGCTAGCCCCACACACGTTCGAAATTGTGTCTCGCTAAGCACATGTCGATTTCGCTCTCGCACGACGAACCCGCGACAACTCCCACCCTCGATACTAACAACAGCGTCACCAGGTATGATGCTCCACTGCACTTCATAGACAATCGATTACTGACAGTTCTTGCACAGTCCCCAGCCAAAATGAGTACGCCAGACTCCCATCCACAACCGCAACCACGAGCTTCGAGACTGACTACGATATAGCGAAGGGTACCTCCAGTTTCGGAAAGCGCCACAACAAGACGCACACGCTCTGCAGGCGTTGCGGTACGTGATATCTTCCTGGATGCTGGCATTGGAGATGCGAAGGCATGAACAGAGGGACAAGGGCTGATTTCAACGTTTAGGTCAACGATCCCTTCACATCCAGAAGCACACCTGCGCCTCATGCGGCTACCCTGCTGCTAAGACCCGCAAGTGTACGTTTGTCTGAGACGCGCGCACCGAGAACGAAGATTAACATTGGACAGTCAACTGGGGCGAGAAGGCCAAGCGAAGGAAGACCACCGGTACCGGCCGCATGCGATACCTCAAGACCGTCAACCGCAAGTTCAGCAACGGATTCCAAACTGGCGCTCCCAAGGGCTCCAAGGGCCCCACCGTCAAGTCCTCGTAAACGTATCAAGCATAAGGTTGACGACGAGGAGGAGTAGAGGCGCGATGAAGGCCATTCGGACGGGTGCATGATCGGAAAGCGGGTTCTTATAGGCAAATGGTATTGCTCGGCATGGGGCGTTCTGTCATCCCTCTCCCGGTTGCTGTCCATCCCACATGACGAATGAGGATGGCATCACCGTTTGAGCGCATAGCTCTGGAGGCATAACTACGGAAAATTCATCATGTTCTGTCACGAAATGAAAGCATGAATCAAGCCACAGAACGTGCCAATTGATGCGGATGAGTGGAGACGTACTGATCAGCTGTAGAAAATCGAGGCTTACCGACGATCGTTCCACCGATACACCTAGCGAAAGACGAAACCATTTACGCTTTGTATCCTCGAACACTAGCATGTACACGGATGCGTGGCTAATACCTGCGATTTACCACCCGAGTGCAAGACAATCATACCAGCTACAGCCCTAGGCGTAACTCGATCGTTTCAACATTCCACCAACTCCTCACCTTGTTCATGTTGTTTTTTTGCTCGACTCGATAATCTTTCCAACCAAAGGGCGTTTTGTTAACATGCCAAGCTAACTACCTATACAAATCGTATGCATCATCAGGATCTCATACACCGTGCCTCCAATTGCCGAGGACAACAAATCCGCTACACCATCAATCGCTTCATGACTACCCCTTCAGAACCATCTTCTCTCCTCAATCTTAGTCCACCATCTCCCTGTCTCGCCTTCCTCTCTCGGTCCCACGAATTCTAACACCTGGTTGCCTTTCCCAATCCTGATGTCCAGATCGAATATGTCGCTCGCGGTTCTTCTCTCGTCCTTTACGCCCAAGCAAAAGCTAGCCCTCACGCGCACACCACCCTTCCTTTCCTTGGCTACCTCACTCAAGAAAGGTCCGATGTCTCTCGCAACACGATACGCGAGCGCCGAAGGAGTGAATTTGGTCTTGAGTTCAACAGCCCAGCGGTTAAAGTTCTGAGTCCGTGGCACCACGCGTGGGTTATCAAAGTTAGGAAATTGTCCTGGGTCGACTGGCTGGTCGTGCGTTGGCGACGCCGGAGGTGTCACGATTGTGAGTGCCGTCGAAGCAGGGGAACGCGTGTCGAGCCAAGATTGGATGATTTCTGTGTCTCGGTAGGAGTCTTCGTACCAGGTCATCAACCAGAAGGAGATTACGAGTTGTTTAAGACTGTCGAAGGAGCGAAGGCCTGTCAGTAAAGGATTGGTGATGGGTGTTGTGTATGACAGGATTGGGCAACCGTTGTAGCCGCATATCTTGAGCTCCTCGACTGTGGATGCATGGTGCAGGGCAATGGTTTGGAGGAGTGGTGCTTGAGGCGGCCAGCCGTAGTTCGGTTCGAAGTCAAAGTCCAAGGGCATAGGGAAGCCACGGCGGTAAGCGGCTAGGATGCCAGCAAGGTCCTCATCTTCAAGGTTGTAGACGAAATCGGAACCGGATTGACCAGGGTCGATGGCAGCGAGTTGCTGCCCTCCCGCACCCCATGTGTTTCCTGCAGGGAAAGAAACGCCAATCATAACAATTTTCTTGATCGGACACCAATGTAATGCGCGTAGTAACTCTCGCTTTTCGTCACGTGGTATACCACCTTCAAGCTTGATCTGCTCTACTTTCCGCATGTGAGGTGCAAATTCGTCAATGAACTTTCGCCGGCGTGTACGTTCTTGCATTTCTTCCATGGTACTACACTTAGCTGTAAGTGGCTCACCAGGTCCTGAGTATTGCGTGTCAATGCGTAAGTCTGTCAATGTGTTTGCCAAATGTGCAACCAAAGTCCGGCATCGGTTCTGAGTGTCAACGGACGGCTTAACGTGGTTGTATATTCTGTCCATTGGCCAGCCCAGGCACTGTATCTTGGGGTGCGCTTCGAGAAATTCCAAAAACGGGCCTTCCAGCAGAAAGACGTTTTGAGGGAGTATTGTAAGCTCCAATACAGCATTGCGAATCTGAAAGGCACGTAGGTGCGGAAAGCGCAGCTTGCTGAGTGCAGATAGGAACACTTCAGCATCAGTACTTGAAGCAGAAGGCTCGGCATTCCTCCGTCGCCAATGTATCCAGTCTAGATTTAGACTGGTGAGGGTGGAAGCGGAGTTTGCAATTAGCCACTCCATTGGGGGTCTGAGGTCAAGCACGAACTGTCCAGGTGATATAGGTTCGGAATGTACCGGATTTGCATCAACGTAGTCTCTAATGTCCGAGAGTTCCTCCCACATGATCGCATCGTATGCCCTGGCCTTGTCTCTCAACTCTTGTGTTGAAGAGCGTGGCCATCGTTCCGGTAAACCCTCATGAGAGATCTGGATAGTGGTACCAACGAAACCTCCTGCTCCATTGTGCATCTGATAATATTGCCCGCCACGCGAAAGCGAAAACTCCATGAACTGTAGCTGCTGAGTTTCCGTTCGATCCGACATGTCCTTTCCAAGTCTACGCAGACGAATACTTTCAAGTCCAATAGGGCTGTTTTGCAAAAGCCGGAACAGTTCGGTCTTGTCGAAGCAACAGCTCTCTAACCACAGTTTGCGCACGGGCACACGTTGTGGGCGACCATGATCGAGGAAGCCAGTGACGAGTGCGTTTGTGAGCCTCCAATGCCCGTATACAATCCGTAGTGTGTGCACGTTGATCAAATTGGGTATCGCGAGCTTGACGAGAGTATGGAGTCGTTCATCTTGCGAGAGGTTGTCCGCGTCGAATCGCATTCGTGGTAGTTCATTGAAGATGTTCGGCGCCGGCAGGTGGCATCGATGGGAGAGTGTCTGAACTTTGGATGCGATTGCAGGGTTACTGAAACGTTAGAATGGTTTGTGTAGCAGACTTGGTGTACCTACGTCGCAAGTATGTGCAGTTTTTGGACAATAGGTGTATCGTCGTGCTCATCAGGTTCTCCACGGCCTCGCTCCCCCCATAACAAATCCGTCTCCTCGTTGAGGTGCAATTTCCATTGGTCGGCTAGGCAGACGTTTTGCCACAGTATATCCGTCGCATGCTCATTGAGGGTCTGCGAGACTAGGGCGACGTGTTTGAGCGTAGGAGTGTCGAGGTAGGCGACGATGAGTTGAAGCAGCTCGCTAGGCAGAGACTGTAGCTTGGAGAGGGATCAGCATCTCTCGTCAGACGAAGGCATCGAATCAAACACGCCGCATAGTCGCATAAGATGGGCATGGTGCGTCTGTAGAGCGAACCAGTCTTGTGTCGGAGTACATACAGAGAGTGGGCGACTTTCGGCCCTTGGATCTGGCGGCAACGGCGAGGTCATGACGTCTAATACAGCGCATGTAGGAGTCAGACGTAATCACAGATGCGCATCCCATACAGAGGGTGAAGGTCTCAATCGCGCATGTTGAAGAGTAATGAACATTGGATGTGTGGATTCGTGAAGCCTGGGCAGTGATGTGCATCGACGCCATCGGTGGGGTCCCGCCCCCCACAGCCACCCCTGTCCACCTAGACATGTGAATGCCACACCACCAACAACGCAGCGCGCATCGTGTTTACTCGTCATCAAACGACGATACATTGATTACAGGAGCTTTAAGTCGGGTTGTAGACACGCCGCTGACTTCGAGCGGCTTCAAGATTCCTTCCCTGCTTTCGTCGCCGCATCCTGTTGATCTTTCGGACCCCTAATCATCCTGTACATGCCAATACTAGGCGACACATCTTTAAATCCATAAAGCGGGTATAGTTTTTGCGCTGGACCGTCGGCTACAAGGCTTACATATGCCAGAGGCGCGTGCTCGTCCACGTAGTCCAGAAGCCTCTGCACGATGCGCTTTCCCAGTCCTATACGCTGATGATCTGGGTGCACCGCGATGTCCACCATAATCAGGAAGAGGGATCCATCGCCGACTAATCGGCCCATCGCAACAACATCCTGTGCAGACGCAGGAGTTGTGTCGTCAAGCATGTCTTTTCGTTCGTATGCGACGATGCAGCAGAAAGAGTTCGCGAGCGACTTGGGCACAGCTTCCATTGGTGGGGGTGTCATACCAGCGAGCTTGCGGATATCGTGGTACCTTTGCGGCGTCGGTAGGCCTTCGAGGACGACATATTGTGATTCGGCCATTGTGGATAGAGATGCAATGCTTGGACTAACAATGTATCAGATCCGTAGGTGTTGGTATTAAATATGTAGCATCTCGGAGTGAAAGCGGAATAGAACGTGGCACGCCCTACGTCGGTCTTCACGTCGCGACTCAACACAAATAGGCTATTCAATGTTTCTAAGTTCCGGGATACTCTCGACACGTCTACAATTCATTGGCCTCATCCGCACACATGGTTCGTCGTGGTCGCATTATGAGTGCAACATTGCACACAGTCATAGCGTAAAGAAGCAACCGCCTGCTGGTTTGTTCGTGCACTGGTGCAATGCTCTGATCCGTGCTGTCATCACGAATTTTCCAAGTACCCAAACGCAACCCATGCTGGAGGATCGACTAGAGATAGACAAGATCGTCAACACGACGTTGAAAAATTAGGTAGTCAAGCTCTAGTTATAAGGAGAATATAGCATCAAGTCTGAATGTAGTACACGTGCAGACAAAAGTGAACAACAATTCTCGTTTGGTTCGTGCTGGTTGTGCAAATGCGCTGGTGTTACTCCTCAAAACGTCCGAGACTATGACTTTGCGTATCGCGCACAATCGCCGAGGTCTGATGATGGAGCAATCCACGGAGAACGCGGCCCGCATGCTTCATCTATTGAGTAATCTCTTGACGTCGTGTCCAGGGAAGGGCGATATCAAGGTAGAACCAAGATTCGGCAGGATGTGTCGCACTGCAGCTGTAAAGATTACCCTACATGAGAACGAATCTGGACGACCCAAGGGCGTCCTCGAAGCTGCAAGCTTATGCGACTTCGAGATACTGTAATGCGTGTGATCGTGTAGACTGCAATAAGCTCAGTCGCATGATGTAGTTTTTTTTTCTAACTTTGGACGCGGAACTTGCGGGTGACGAGAACCAGGTTATTGGGTAGATGACCCACAGGATTGAGAGCGAGCTTGCAGCTGCTCATCAACCAGTTTCTTTCGAGTCAGCATCCTTTGACGATATTTGTCACCCGTGCGCTGTACTTCTCAGCGGATTGGCAACCTGCCAGTGGATCTGAAGCAGAAGTGAACAAGTGGGCATCATGTAGCCTGCGCTTTGCCACGCAGCCACTCCGCTGGACTCTTTGTTGTAGTCGAGTATCTCCGTTCTCGCATTTGTAGAACCATGCGGCTGACATCGTTGACTGTCATGAGCTTGTCGGCTAGAAGCACCTCAACATCGTCTTGAGAATAGTTGACCGAGTGCGGGACTGAGGCCAATGCAGACGAAACGCATCGAGTTTGCATGTCGGACAAGCGCGTACGTATCCGGATGCGGTGATATCTGCGAGGTCCTGATGCGCCAGTAACTTGGCGCAGAGATCAATCCACCTTTTTTGCTAAATGAAAGCATACTGAGGCTGGGCTTCACGAGTAAGTTGGCATGATTGTCATGGACTATGTGACAGATCGATATCTGGGAAGACACCGGCATAAAGAGTTTCGGAGACAGCTGTAGGAAATTTGTACCTGGCTAGTAA
Organism: Alternaria arborescens; assembly: GCF_004154835.1. Taxonomy (NCBI): domain Eukaryota; kingdom Fungi; phylum Ascomycota; class Dothideomycetes; order Pleosporales; family Pleosporaceae; genus Alternaria; species Alternaria arborescens. The sequence goes on from NW_021167870.1 coordinate 23,261, forward strand.
GTGGACGTAGGCCGGGAACCGCAAGTCGCGAGGCGGGTAGGCTACTTGCGCAATCCTTAGTGGAAACATATCGACTACTCCAAATAGCACACCGGGTCTATTGTTTCAAGGCGTAACATCACAAACATCTTGACTCAACACTGTTTCTGGAGACCGCGGAACGGAAACAGGCATCCTGCATGTCTCTCGACCGGCGTTTCTGCCCTAGGCTTCACCGTATGAAGAGGCTGACTTCGGCATGAAGGAGGTTACAGTCGCCGATGGAGGCTGGTGGCTTGTCGTGGGTGAGACGATAGGCTCAGGGTCCAATGCAGGGTAAGATGACGTTGTGCGCAGATAACGAAGACATTTCAAACGAAAGCTGAGAGAAGACAAGAGATTGTGTGGAAGGACGAGCGTCGGACTTGCGACGTCGGCTCTCCTCACTTAGATAACCTGATGTTTGTGGCAAGGGAGCAGGGGCTTTAGGCTGAGAAGGCAGATGGGGCGGCGATCCGCGCGACTGCCGGACGATCATTGGATTTCTGGGCTGTCTCAAAATAGATTAGCCCCATGTGCGGCACGACAAACGACACCATCAGCACCGATCACTACTCTGACACGCGACGGCCACCCGTCACAACGCTGATGTTTCCAAGAGGGCCGCGCCTCTCGGATGCATTGGCAAAGTTGTCAATTCAGCTTAATCGGTCAACATCAGCTGTGTCTCTCGTGATCAGGGAATGCTCCCAGGTTCTTCGTGCAGATTTTGTAAAGTGTCACATATGCACGCAATCTGTATCTGCTTACTTCGTTCTGGTAGGATACCCAACAACATCCGCTTTGCGAGCTTGAATGTCAGGTCTTCTGCTACTATCTCCGGAATGTTTGACGAGTCAGGTCTCTGCCAGCAACCAAGTAAACGTCCTTGGGCTACCCAAGTGTGCACTGCATCGTCGATGATTACTCGTTAGGACTATGGACTGCAGCGATCGTCCTAGTAATTTCCTCAAGGCCTCCCTTATCAGCTTGGTCTACAGCAAGCTAAACGAAAACGGTTGCGGAGGAATTCCAACCTATTCCTGGCTTGGCATTGATGTTGCAGACTCAGCACAGCCAGAAAACTCCTGGTCCTTGCAGGCCACTGAGGTCGTCAAACAAGCGAGGGCACTATTTACGATCATAGCCGTCAAGCTCGTTAGAGGCCATGATCCACTCTCACGGCTCTGACACACAGCGTCCCGCGGCTGCGCACGGAATATCGGTACTCGAAACTCCTTTCCCTGTTAGAGAATATTGACACGAGCTGGCTTACATGCCTAGGTAGTGACCGTCCGATGATGAGGCCTACAGGTTCTATATGTAGTGCTTCATGCACCCGCATTTCTCATTTGAACGCTGGACATCTTTTGTAACCCGATATTCTGGTTGTCGTCACGCTGGTAGTGATTTTTTTTGTTATTACACAGCTCGCCAGTATGGGTCTTCCTTCAATATTATTAGCGGTAGCTGTGCTGGGTGCATATGTACTATACAAGTGCTGGGATTCTTCTCGTCGGCAGAGAATACCCACAGGTCTCAAGCCTCTACCAGGACCCAAAGGTATAGCACTCTCTCCATCTATAGATCATGTAGACAAGTCCTACAGCTGGACCCTGAAGACCATACAAGTAACTTGGCTGACGGATATATGCTAGGCTACCCTATCCTTGGCTCGGTGCCTGAGGTTCCTGAGAAGAATGGGTTCATCAAGTTCGCAGATTGGGGCAAGCAATATGGGCCTATCTATCAATGCAACTTGGCTGGTCACAACCATGTCTGGATATCTAGTGACCAAATTGCCAAAGACCTGCTATCGAAGAAAGCAGCGATCTACTCGGACCGACCACACATTCCGTCTTTGATAGACGACAATCGTTCAAGCGCCCAATATCTCCCCCTCCTCAGCCGAAATGGTAAGGACCATTGACAAAGATTGTATTACCGCTGTTGCTAACGTTTAGTAGAGGGTCATACTCGTCAAAGGAAATTTGCAAACATCATCATGCGCGAATCAGAGAAGGCCGCGTTCCATCGATACCCTGAAATTGAATCAACACGTATGTTGACCGAATTACTGGATGCGCCGGACCAATACAATCATATTCTGGAGTCTTTCATCTCACGCGTCACTTGCCGGCTTGCCTGGGGTCACAGCGAAGGCAGTGATGAGCTGAAGCAACGCGCGCGTGAGCTTCTCATCGGTGTCTCACCCACTGGTTCTCTGAGCAACAAGCTTCCGTTCCTTATGTCTCTCCCTGACTGGCTCTCCCCACCCAAGGCTTGGGAGAGGCGACGTGCGACCACTGAGCGTACGTGGTTCCAGACAATGCAAGAACAAGTCGTCGACGATATGCGATCAGGACAAGCCGCTCCATCTTGGATGAAGACGTTCTTGGATGGCCGCAGCAAATGGGGCTTCAAGTCCGACACAGAAGGCGCATATGCTGTAGGTATGCACGGTATCGCTGGAGCTCTCACTATCGCTGCTCCTATGCAGACCTTCTGTCTAGCCATGACACATTATCCACAGTTCTTGCCTATGTTACACGAAGAGCTTGACCGTGTCTGTGGAGACCGGATGCCACGTTCAGAAGACCGACCAAATCTTCCTTTCCTACGAGCCATCATTCGAGAGTGCATTAGATGGCGCCCCCCAGTCCCCACTGGTATTCCTCATTACCTGATCCAGGATGACGAGTACAATGGTTATCATATTCCCAAGGGTAGCACGATACATCCTTTGGAGTGGTAAGTCAGGTCAATCTTTTGGATGCATTAGAAAGCTAACTGACTTTCGCAGGGCCATCTCCCGTGATCCCGATCTGTACCCCGACCCGGAAGCCTTCAACCCTCTACGATGGATCAAACCAGAGTACCCCACCTATCAAGAGCCTCTTTCCCAATATCCGACTATAATCAACTCAACACAGTTCGGTTATGGCCGAAGGACATGCACTGGACAGGCTGTGGCTGATGAAGATCTGCTTATTGGCATCGGTGCAATTGCCTGGCTGTTTGATATCAAGAAATCACCAGCAGAATCCACTATCCCGCCCGTCATGAAGTCAACGAGGACAGAATACAAGATTGGCATGAACGAGAAAGCTTCAATCTCCAACGAAGAGCTCAACGCAGGTCTAGACACAACAGACCCAACAATGGAAGAGAAAATCCTTGCGAAGTTCTCATATCCTGGATCCGACTCAGGAAACGACGTACAAGAGAAGTCGAAGGCCGCCGAGCCAGCGTATAAGCCGCTGGAATGGGGCGACATCACCAAAAAGCCCGAAGATCCGACACTCGACTACTCCATCTTGCTCATCGCGAAACCGATACCCTTCAAGTTCGATTTGAAGCCTCGCGACACTGTGCGAATGAACACAGTCCGTGGTCTCTTCAACCAGGGCGTCGAGAACGGCGACTATCCCAAGACCCGGAATTACTGGGGTCCAAACCAGGGACGGGACTTACCTGTGGGCTGGGTTAAAGTATAGGACACGTTGTTTGTGACTTGTGAGCCTGCAGATGCAGGCTTGTTTACCCCAGCACGCAGGCTGCGGATGGGGACCCGGCGCTGACCCTGCAGCGCTGATCATTGATATATAAAGGAAACAATAGTAATTCATTTAGAGCGAGATTTGTGGGTACTGGGTGCACTCGAGGCTTTGTGTTGCTCCTTGCATGGTTTTGGCGTTGGTGGTGCTGTGGCCGTCGATAAGGGTAATACGATCTATACGTTCTTCAGCGCTTTTCCTTTGTATATCTATCTCTCCAGTTAGTTTAGCAATACCCATCTTGACAGTAATCAACATTGCCATCGCTTGCATGTGATGGCGGTGGCATAGGCTCGAAAGTGATTAGAGGGCTTGCAGCCGACATCTGCCAGAAGTGGAGATTGGAATGATATCATGCTTTCGATGAACAGACCGCAGTACGCTACGACTTGCTTTTATCGTGGTTCATTGAGTGCTGACCACCATCACGGATAATTCTTCGGCTCGCACGGCACTAGCGTAGAATATTGCTCCTAGCACGAACACCGTCTAGTTCACGCTCCGGTAGAGTGAAGACGGGACACACGTGAGGCTGGTAAACTCCAGCCACACTTGGGCATCATCTAGCCACGCCTCTGACATCACGCATCCTCGGACCGAACGGCCGCAACGCGACATCGCCTGTTCGCAAACACCAAACACGACATCTCAATGCGCCTAAGATAACTCGGTTCAGCTCACCGCGAGCCCAAGTCGCCAAAATCATGCTCGGTCTTGAATTCACCGCGACGCGTACGCAGATCGCATCCTACCTCTTTGGCGTCGCTCTCTTCAGCATCAGCTTTCTCGTGTTCCTCAATAGCTCGATATCCTTCGTCATCACACAGCGCATTGGCCAGTCGCGAAATGTGGGCGATGCGGTCGGCACTCTGGGCTTCGTGGATGAGTTGGTAGCGCTCATTGCGTGTCCAGCATGGGGTTTACTGAGCGACAGGGTTGGCGTGAGGAGTGTTGCGGTCATGGGGTATAGTATTGTGGGTGTTGCGCTATGGGTTCTTGTGCAGGCGAAGAATGTGTACCCACAGTTGTTGCTTGCGAGGGTGCTGTTTAGTCTGGGTGGAAGCGCGACGTAAGTTCTGAGGACTTGGGATGCTCAGACATGAGAGGCTAACATCTGACCAGCGCGACTATGGTCACGGCGATTCTGCCCTCGATGACTATTGTCAAGGAAACCAAACCTGATCCGCGGTCGCCGACACAAAGTCGTGGTAGATCGCATGCGCCGGCTGCTTCGATATCGTCCGAACTCACCATTACGCCCGCGCGTTTCCGATCAAACTCCCCTGAAGACCATACACAAGACACGCCCTTGAAGAAGGACTCGGGCGTATCCACGTCACAACTTGCCGGGTTAGTGGGCATGTTCACAGGATGCGGTGCCTTGGTCGCATTGTTCGTTTTCCTACCTCTGCCAACACAATTCCAAAATGCTGGCGAGCGTCCCGCAACAGCTGTGGCAGATGCTTTCTATGTTGTAGGAGCCATTGCTCTTCTTGTGGCACTGGGCTGTTTCTTCGGCCTGCGCCAGTTGCCAGGCGAAGAAGCGAAAGGCTGGAAACGCCTTACTAGCAAAGGCGACTACAAAGACGTAGACAGCCATCTGACACGCGACGTTGTGTTATCTTACCCGCGTCTCTTTCTGGAAAGTGTTCGTCTTGGTTTCACTTCGCCAAACATCGGACTCGGCTACGTAGGAGGATTCGTCGCACGCGCATCATCAGTCGCTATATCGCTCTTCATACCCCTGTTCACAAATCACTATTTCCTGCAGACCGGCCGCTGTAAAGTGGAATCCAACATTCCTTCCGATATCAAAGTCGCTTGTCCCGAAGCCTACAAACTTGCAGCCATGTTGACGGGCATCAGCCAGCTCATAGCTCTCATGTCTGCACCCCTCTTCGGCTACCTTTCCGGTCGTTTCCCTCGCTACAACATCCCTTTGCTGGTAGCAGCTATGTCTGGAATTGCAGGCTACTCTGCATTCGGATCACTCACAAGCCCGGACTATAAGAGTGAAGACGGCACAGGTGCGATCTTCTTCATCGTGGCGTTACTAGGCATTAGTCAGATCGGCGCCATCGTTTGTTCTCTTGCCTTACTCGGCCGTGGCATCAACAATGATGAACACCCCTCAACAGCCACCTCGGCATCTGTGTCCGTGAACGGAACAACGTCGCATCCATCTGCAGGCGCTACACCGCCACACAGCGCACCCATCACTCCCTTGGACGAAAACGCTCCTTTGCTTCCAGAGCACATACACTCCTCGCGCTCTGCTTCCGCCTCAAGACGAGTTACATCGCACAACCACATTAAAGGCTCGATAGCAGGGACTTATAGTCTGCTGGGTGGCTTTGGTATCTTACTACTGACTAAAGCCGGTGGTGCGTTGTTTGATAGCACGGGTCCTGGCGCGCCGTTCTACATGATGGCAGGGTTTAATGCGCTGCTTTTCGTGGTTACGATTGTTGTTAGTGGACTGCAGGGCGCCAGGAGGTGGAGGACGGTCGTGTGGGGGTCTTAGAGTGCGATGTGCCACATGGCCATGTGTAAGAATCATGTATCGATGCAATGGGATGAGGCATTTGATGACTTCCTCCTGGGAGGAGGAAGTATATACCCTCTTACGATGATATCGGTATCTCACTTTTGTCATCCATAGTTTGTCGTGATCAAATGCCGCAAGTGATTTCCATATATAGACGTGTGCAATTGTTCAACAGTTGGAAGTGAATAAAGTATCCTTCTCGATATCCAAATGATCATATAATGATGCAACAGAACCCTATATCCAAGCACTATCCAAAACACTTCGCACACACAAATAAGCAATAGTCCTGGGTATCCTAGTTTATAAGCCAAACAAACTCAAGTCCAATGTCAAAGCCCCCAAAGTACTTCACTTCCCACCTGTCTAGCCCATCCTTCCCAGGACATCCCCCCAATCCAGCACATCAACCTTTTTCCTTGGCGGCAACACATCAGCAACAGTTGGTCTACCAGCCAAATTCTGTGGCCACTGCTTATTGCCATCGACCTATACATACCTTAGTCCAAAGATTTTTCAGATGGTTTGTTCGAAGCTTTGTCACTCCTCGTGGGCGTGGAACTCACTGCGGTGCTGCCAGTTAGGGATGTAATACGCTGATAGCCGAAGTAGAAATCCTTGAATTTATCGCGAGAACTGCCCTGACCGTCAAGCTTAGGGTTTGGATATTTCGACTGCGGTCGTGATGAAGATGCGGGCGAAGCAGGTTGGATGCGGCTTTTCGGGCGGACATGTGGGTTCGCGGGGAGAGAATGGCGCGGGCGAGACGAGTTGCCGCTGACGCGATCGTGTGTAGATTTCCTGGGCTGTTCGAAAGCACCTGGCAACGACTTCCTAGCAGGCTTCGGCTTCTGAATAGACTGAGGTGGTTGTCTAGGTCTGCTAGTCTCCGTAAGTGCAACACCTAGCTCCTCCAGTGCTCTTTGTAATGTTTTCGTATTCTGAATGATGCCCCGCGTGTACAGCGTGTTGCGAATGTTATCTTTGTAGAAGCGGTAGTACGGCTCAGGGTTTTCTCCTTGATCAATACAGTCCATAGCGTACTGGCTATAATCTGTCCTATTACGGATGATAAAATCGTCCCACTGCCATTTTGGCACCATCTTGTCTTCTTGTTCCAGCTGGTACATCTGATTGCATTGATTCTCAAAGTGCTTCTCATTGCCGTTATACTCTGGATATGCCGCCTTGAACGACTGGAAGACTGTCATGTTGCTATCTTCATCTATATCCTCGGATGATATCGACAAGGGTTGGGCATGTGTCGGAACTGGCCCGCGTGTCTGAGTATCGCTTGCATGAGCTTGGAAGGAGGCGTGCGAATGAGATGGCTGAGGCGCTGGGCTTGCAATGGGCTGTGCTCTTCTGGGGCTAGGTTCTTCGTAAAGACCTTGGTGTCGAGGAGATAGGCTAGAAGATGGCTCCCTCTTTGTCACTTGATCAAAACCATCGATCTCCATGATGTCCGAATCATCATCAACGGTAGGCTTGCTTTCAAGCTTGGGTTGATTCTCAAGGCTTGTTGTGCTTGAGTTACGTTGCTCCCGAAATCTGCGCAAGGATTCTTCCCGATCCTTGCGCAGTGAGCCTACTAGGTCAACATTAGACGGTACATCATCTCCGAAGCCGACGATCTTGATTTCTCGCCTTTTAGGTTGCCGTCGACTGCTTTTCGTTGGCGAACCAACGAGCTTACGTTTGGTAGGTTGTGAGGAGTGATGAGGTACCGTCGGTGATACATCCAAGTCACCATTGTTCTGAGATAAGTGCGCCGAGTATGGGGTTGCATGTGACGCAGATGTAAGCACACCCTCGCTATCCAGGCCATTAGGTAATTGTCGTGGAGCTACAATAACACGAGAATTTTCCTTCTTGAGATCTTGTGCGGCTGGAGACATGTCGAGCATCTCTACATCTTCGACATTATCGGTAACCACATCCTTGGCCTTGCCATGATGTACTTCAACTTCCTTGCGCTCACTGCCTATGTCTTTCTCTTGTGTATGCGACGGATGCCGCTTGAAATCTTCGAAGTTTCCGACGTCAGCGAGATCAGATAGACTAGGCGTATCATATGTACTGTGAACTATTGAAGTAGATGACGTCGGTTTCGACGCGCTACTTGACTTTTGTGCATTTTTGGGTTCTGAGGCATTCTTGCCTTTGCCGTATGGAGTTTCCTTTACGTGGATTATCGGATAACGTAGGGAAACAGCATCTGGAAGCTTGTCGATCGCTGATGGTGGTTGTTTTCGTTGTGCAAGGTCTTCTCCCAAGGCCTGTGGAACAGACTCTTCCATCTCCATTTCCTCATCAGAATCGGCAGGTGCAGCAGGAACAGGCGGCGAAGATGAGAGACCGGTTGGATTGTCATCATGTGAATGAAATGCTTGCTTCTCCATACTTGAGTCCGGAGGGAGTGCCTCTTGAGGCCTCGGCAGACGTTCTGGTGGCTCTGGAGAGGATTCCCAGGTCACCTGACTAGCTGTAACATCGTCTTCCTGAGGAGTTGCAGGCTCCTCATCTTGCATATTTGGGGCTATAGATTGGAGCGATGAATCAGGGCTTTCTGGCGACGGATCTGCGTCTGACTCACTATCGGTTTCAGCAGCAGCTCTCTCGTCAGCTATTAGGTGGATGTTCTTGAGTATCGAGTAGGGCATATTTCCATTTTGGAAAGGCTGCACCCCAGGTGGAGGTTTTAGCCAACTAGTCTCTTTGCTCAGACATTGCGCCTGACTTCTCGGTACCTGTAATGTCTCGCTGTTGAAGACCAAGTCTTTCATCCAAGAGCACTCAGGTAGCTCATCACTACTGTCTTCAATAAGGCTTTGTTGGATGTCTTGCTCTTCGACTCGAGAGTGTTCGGCAGCTCTTGCAACTTTAGGGGAGATATCCCCTACTTTTTTGACCATCTTCTCATAGTTTGGCGCAGACGACGCAGGCTCTCCATTCTCAACTTCTGTTTCAAGCTGTGTTGGTTGCTGATGCGACGGATCTGATGGGGATTCAGGAGATTCATCCGCGGGTAACGCAGGTGCATTTTGCGGCTTCCTGAAAGCGTCCTGTACAAAATTTGACCCAGAAGTTGTGGCGCGTGTGCTGGCGCTGGACTTCGGGCGCGGGTTTAATAGGTTTAGCAAATTATTGCGTTTCTCAAAGTCGGTATCGGCAGCGCCTGGTCGTATTTCGATTCGTTGCGTGTCCCCAGCCATTACCGGCTCCAGCCTGTTCACTCCTATGATCTGTGGCTCATCTTCGCTTGCCCGTGGACGTGAGTGTTGTGGTTTTTGTGTTGCAAAGGATGCTTGGGTGTCCTGCATCTGGGAGTGAAGCGCATTCTGGTCCGACATATTGTTGTTCTGACGCGTAGCATCTACGGCAGCGTCGTCTTTTGCCTCTACGTCTGCCCCTTCAACACCGGGTGCTAAGCGCCGGCGGTCTTCGAGCGCGCGGATATGGCGCAGCTGCTCTAGCAAAAGCCCAATCTGCTTGCAAGCGTGTAGCGATCGTAAAGTTGCGCTGCCCTGGGTTTGCAGTAGTTCGCAACTCTCGCCTAGCCAATCAATCTGGTTGAGCACCAAGCGCAGTCTTTCGGGAGGCGGCCCGTATGAGGTGAATCGGACAGTGTATTTTCGGGCGGCTATGGTAGTGCCTGCGGGCAGGTGTAACACAGTGGGGTGTCTCTGTAAGAAGTCCCGAGCGCAATCAGGTGTAAGGTGAGAGACTACTTGATTCCGGCCGTCAGAAAGCGTAAGAGGAGAAACCTGAGGTATTGAGAGTTAGGTGAGAGAGCCAGAGGTGGTGCGCAATCACATGCCTTGAGGACCTGCAGTATGCAGTTGTGTTCGGGATCAGGGTAATTGATAGTATCCAGGGACGAGCCGTTATCGTGGTACGCGCTTCGCCGTCTGTCTATTTCCTGCCTGCTACGAGATTTTTTCTTCTCATGTTGGTCCTGAAGCCATTGGTTACCTAGCAGTAGCTGTGACTCGAATGCGTCTTCAAGCCAAGCGGTGAGACGAATGGCCATAAAATGTGAGCTCTAGGCGCGAGGGGAAGACGCGACGCGTCTGGTCCCGGTGAGATGCGTACAGATGGAAGACAACAAGCCGTGTGCGGGGTAAAGGAAACAACATGGTACAAGTCCAGATGGAGAGGAACAGCAGCTGGTGTTCCACTTGGTTTCAGCGCATTCACGTCTTGTGCGACCTTTCACGGCGGCTGCATAGCTGCATCTCGTAGCCAAAATGCGCCCATGCCGAGGGACGTGGGGGGCGGAGGTGCAAGCAGACCTCAGGCGGAAACTCTTGGCGGCTGCGCGTCATCGCCCGCCGCGTATCTTGCATACCTAGCTTCCTGTATGCACCTCGTGATGCTTCAGCTACCCGAGCCGTCGAAGCTTCCCGTCGATGCCTGGAGTTTTCTTTGCAAGTTCCATGAAGCCACTCATCTGGCCTCCCTCGCTACTGGCCGAACAAGCAATACACGTGTAACGAGATTCTAGACATTGTCGACTCCACCTCGCCCACTACCAGACCGTGTTCCCCCATGAAGCCTGATGCTGTCCTTCACTGATCACTGTCGGACGCCGCTCGGCCTCCAAATATCCGACACACTCTACCTCACTCGCAGACGCCCAATCCTCTAACAGCAGCCATGTCTCGAGACTCGCGGCGGGGGTCGTTGCAGCCGCCTTCGCTCTACCAGATGCATGCCACGGCATCACGTTCCGACACGCTTACCACCTTTGACGACTTTACCGTCCCTCCAGCCCCGAGCTCGGTTGGTGAACCTAAAGGCATAGACCTCGTACAGGGCGGCTTCAGCGGGCTGTATAGTCGCCTCAGAGCGTCAGTGGGCGGCGTCAGGGAACAATCTCAAGATGGCCGGAGTACAACTTCACCAGCGTCTAAGTCTGCGGCAGTCCACCGTAGCCCAGGAGGACCTTCCATATCTTCGCCCGTAGCCACGTCTAGGCCGTCCTCGAGCATGCAGTCACCAGCAACGGCCACCTTTCCCGACGCACTGCCTCCCTCTCGCGACTCCAACATGTCCAGTACCACACTGTCAAGTAAAGCTTCGCTAAACGCATCCAAAGCTTCCCTGGGTACCACGCGCTCCCGACCCTCAATAACCCCGAGTGTGGACACCGCGCATGCAGCCAAACACGACGACTCCTCTATCTTGAGCCCTGTGAGCGTCCACTCCAGGCACCAGAGCATCTCCAACGTAGACCTGCCGAGGAGCAACACACCGCGAGATCCTACACTAGGAAGCCAGAGACTGAACTCTCCACATTTTCCTCCGAGCCGAGACAGCGCTGCTCGAAAACGGAAGGGCGACTTTGACCTTGTCGGTCAGGAAAGTGACGACACGGACGAAGACGACATGGTGCTTGTGAAAGGCGAGGGTCAAGCGAGTGACGGCGCCAATTTCAAGGCTGCGTCAGACACACCACGTGAAAGTCTGAGCAGGGTCAGTTCCCGAGCCGATAGCCAGTATCAACCTGCCCGTTCTGCGCCGAACAAGGCGAGGGAACAGACTGAAAAGTCTCCAGAAAGAATCTCACTCAGTCGCGCTGCTGATTCTCAGGCTACTATACACGCACCTGAGCCACAACGGCCTCCCATGCTTCACGTCGGTCCTTCGCACCTGCCAGGCTACCGGCCTTCGCGAGCCTCTTCTTCCGATGGTCTAAGTTCTGTAGTCACAACTTCCACAATACGCACTCCTGCTGTGGCTCCCATCGATGAGATACAACGACAAGCCCAAGCTGCACCCGCTGTACACAACATGTCGCGTAGCACTTTCACTCAAATGCGACGGAAGATCTTAGATCGCGAATTCTGGATGCGCGATGAGAATGCTAAAGCCTGTTTTAGCTGCGGTGATGCTTTTACCACCTTCAGACGTAAGCATCACTGTCGTACGTGTGGGCAAATTTTCGACTCCAAGTGCACATCCATTGTGTCAGGCAAGATATTCGGACAACAAAGCAATCTGAAGGTCTGCAAACCATGTGAAGGTATCATATATGGCCATGACGACGATTCTTCCGACTACACAGATGACGGTGATCAAACTTCCATATACGACAACGGTGACAGAGCCGAGTACTCGGATGATGACGAAGCTGACCATGTCGAGAGTGATCACACCAAGATTGGAACACCTACCATTAGCATACCCATGTCTCGGAAAGTGGGCAGTGAGAAGAAACGCCGTTCACATGTCATAGAGGTCGGCCCTCAGACTTTAGCCCGTCCGAGTTCTTCACGATCTTTGCGGTCGTTAGGTGGTAGACCCCGTTCGTCGAGCCACAAACGCCACCCTTCTAAACACCAGCACATGCGCCATGTCAAGCATGACGATCGCGCGCCCTTCCATCAGTACCACGACAACTCGCGCAGCCAACCAAGTCTGTCAGCTTTTCACCACGATAACATAATTGACCCTGATCTTGCGCCCTTCATGTCAGACGAGGGCTCAAGCGAAGAAGATCACGCCAGCATCTTCGCGACCCTGAGAGAAGATCCTGCTGCTAGCGCAAATCTAGATAACGAGAGAAGTGGCTTGGGTGGCCTGTTGGCTGCGATGAGAAAGGGCAAGTCAAGAGCTGGTGACAGGAGTGTCATAGGCGCCGGTCATGCTCGAGATGCGGATAACATTAGCATCACAAGTCGCAACGGGAATCGTCCGTCCCGACGAAGGAACCTGAGTGTAAGCAGTATAACTCATCGAGCCTCCCCAAGGCGGTCTAAGAGCAACACTCTGTTGAGACCGTATACCGGCTACGGTGCTAGCGGACCAGGAACGCCGCAACTCCAGCCATCTCCTTCGCCAACACCGCCAGGAGGAAGGATCACTCGCAGCGCATCGATGCAAGGAATGACGCCCAAAGTTGAGCTTAACAGAGCAAGCTTAGATCATGCGCGAAAGCTGCTGATACAGATGCTTAATGATGCCGGTGTGCCGCACGCGTCGAGTTGGGAGAAGGCCTTGATCCCAATCTTGCGCCAGTGCACAGACGATGTCAATCCTGACGTAGACAGAGGCGACGACATTGATGTGAGGAACTACATCAAACTTAAGAAAATTCCAGGTGGTAAGCCAAAGGATACGGCATACATCTCTGGGGTGGTTTTCACGAAGAACGTCGCCCTGCGAAGTATGCCACGCAACATACCCAATCCAAGGATTGCGATCATCACTTTTGCTATCGAGTACGCACGTCACCAAGCACATTTTATGAGTCTCGAGCCTGTCATTGCGCAGGAGCGGGAGTACCTCCGCAATCTTGTCAGTCGTATCGCAGCTCTCGAGCCTCATGTCCTGCTCGTACAGCGCAACGTGTCTGGTCTGGCACTCGAATTTCTAGAGAAAGAAGGGATTGCTGTAGTCTATAACGTCAAGCCGACAGTTCTCAATGCAGTAGCGCGATGTACTAACTCGAAGATGATCTCTTCAGTGGATAAGTTGGCGATAGACCCGTCTCACCTTGGATCCTGTGGCAGCTTTGACGTCAAAACTTATGTGCACAAGAATGCGAGAAAGACTTACATCTTTCTTTCTGGATGCCAGAAAGAGCTTGGTTGTACGATTGTCTTGCGAGGTGCCGAGAGCCATGATTTGGTCAGGCTCAAACGTGTCACTGAGTTTATGACATATGTGGTGTACAACCTCAGGCTCGAGACTTGCCTGATGCGTGACGAGTTTATAGATACACCGACGGCGTCTATCACTGGTACTCTTGCCTCGAACTGTCATGATCAGGACAGCTTACAATCCCAAACCGGCACAAGTGATCCCGCTTCTCAACCTACCAGCACGTTATCCGACGGCAACAACCCACAGTCTAACGACGCTGCACCATCATACTACAGCGACATGGTCGAAAACCACCGCACTAAGATCCTCTCCTCTTCGCCTTTTGTCAAGTTCATGCAACCTTACCTGCTCGAACAGGCTCGTCAGTATGAAGCAAAGCTTGGTCATCTAAAAAAGCTCAAAAACCAATATACTGCTGATGAGAACGACGAGAAGCCAGGAGAAATTGGCCAAAAGTTCGAACTCGTGCAACCTGAGATGGTCCACACTGTAGTGGAAAAGGCTTCGAAGCAAGTGCGGGAGTTCCTATCTGCAGTGCATGCATCAGAGTACGACAAAGCGATGCATCAGTACCTGACTCAGAAGCGGCAATGGGAGCAGTATCTCTCAGGTAACACTGATCTTTACGACCCATTCAACCACCAGAAGATTGCCGTCCTATACAGTGTTGTCAATACTACAACATCAACTCCTTGCATTGGCCCGGAGATTATCGCACTTGGCTTCTATCAAGAGCACGACTACGACGATGGCTTCACACCTGACTGTACTCTAGGCCAATATGTCGAGGATCTATGCACGTCAGCTGGCGTTGCTTGTGAAGTAGGTAACTGCGACCGAAGAATGCTCGATCATTCCAGACAATACGTGCATGGTGAAGGTCAGATGACGGTTATCGTCCAAAAGCATCCGGCAAAGATAAAGGGAATGTACCAGACCATCCTCATGTGGAGCTGTTGCAGGATATGCGGCCAGGAGACGCAAGCGTTCCCGATGTCTGAATGGAGTTGGAGATATTCCTTCGCGAAGTATCTCGAATTGACTTTCTGGAGCACCAAGCTGCATCCGCGAGCAGGCATATGTCCACACGACATCCACAAGGATCACGTCCGCTACTTTGGCTACAACAATGTTGCTCTTCGTATCCAGTACGATCCCGTACCAATGTACGAAGTTATTGCACCAAAACCAAACGTGACCTGGAAGGTGGACAGCGATCTGAGATTGAAGAACAGTCAGTATTCGATGATCGAAGAGAAGTTGGACTGCTTCATGGACTCACTTCGCGCCCGTATTCAGGGAATACATGTTGAAGATGTCATTCCAGAGAAGGTAGATCTGTGTCGGAAGGAAGTTGAGATACTTCTGAAGCGCGCAAACGAAGAACACGAGTGGCTGAAGGCCAAGCTTCAAGACAAGTACATGAATTCCAAGTACTACGAAATCATCCCCATGAACCGCGCAATTCGCGCGATTCAGGAGAAGGCTATTGCCTGGGATGTGACGTTTTTGGAGTTTGAGCAGCAGTTCTTCCCGTCTGAGCGGGACATTAGGAGGTACGCGAATATGCAACTGAAGAGATTTCTGGAGCGCGACGAGTCCACGAGCTCGTTGGCGTCTGTCGATGAAGGCACCGAATCAGGTGCAGATGATTCATATATCGATGAGAAAGACGAGTCAATTGCTCTGTCGCCTAGACCTTCTAACATGTCGCCTGAGATGGCGCGCGACATGTTGAGCTCCGTCGTCAAAGAAGAGAGCGCAGCTAGCGACCAACCAGTCAATGGAGAAGAGCAGACATCTGAGCCTAGGACGCCCACTCCTCCCAAAACTAATTTGGACTTACCAATTCAAACCCCACGCGAGGCACTGGAGCGAGAGGACGTCCGTCATTTGGATCTGGCGGTGCCTTCCAACTACCCCGAAACTTCTACAACTACCAGTGAAGAACTGACCAAAACTCCCACTGCTGCCTCCGATCCAAGCAAGTTCGATGAGGGGTCGCCTACACCCACTAGTCTTCCCAAAGTCAACCCGATCGACAAATCGCTTGCGGAAGCTATCGAAAACATGCCTAGTAGTCCATCTCCGTTGCCGTCAGCTTTGACTCCAACAACAGAGAGCAAGATACCGCGACTGGTCGAAACCGGTCGACGTGAGACACCAGCCAGGCCGACATCACTCGTTAGGACACAGTCCCAACCTGGAAATATCGCGAAGCATCTTGGTCCTTTCCCAGGCTCGACCACTGTCAATAACGGGCCTACCAGTCCAAAGCCGAACGCAAACGATTCTTCGAAAGCTTTTGAGCGTATGACTGAGCGACTTGGGCTGGGATTGACCACGCCAAAACAATCCAAAGCCTCATCCCGAATACCTCGTTCGATTCCCTACAAGAGTCAGAACAAAGTATCGAAGATTGCACAACATTTTGAACAGCTATCACGAGAGTTTCAAAACCAGCGTATGCGTGAGCGGCGTAACGATCGAGCCAGACAAGTGCGCGCGTTCCCACTTGCTTCTTCTAAACCGGTTGTTGAGGTATATAAGAACGTACATGACGCGGTTCAAGAAAATGAGGATTCTGACGAAGACATACGTACTCCAACCCCTCCACGGGCGAGCCTGGACAATAGCACACTTGGTGATAGCACCCTTACGGAGCGTACGGACGATACAACAACGGCCTCGCAGTCGCCAGTCGAGGAGCGTCATCCCCAGGACGCTATGGCTCAACTTCCAAGCAGTGACGAGTCACCCAAGTCTCCAAGTCACTTTCCGTCAGATACAGAGAACGACATTAGTGATACAGAGATTACACCCGAAGATATCCCTCTGCCAGAAAGTCTTTCGGGTTCCAAGCTTTTGGATTTGAGTGACTCGCAGCTAGAGAATTCCCTTGAGCTGCCCAAACATGAGAAGAACACCCTTCTCAAAATTCTTACCAGCTTCTGGTCCGAGCGCTCAGCAAGTGGATGGACACCACTTGAGTATCCTTTCTCGCAGATTGAACATGTTTGGGAGAACTCCGATATCATTATTCGAGAAGACGAGCCTAGCTCCATCATCGCATTGGCGCTGTCGTGTCCAGATTACGTTGCTAAGCGGCAGAATTTTCGCGATGACAACCCAGCGGGCAATGGTGTGATGGAGACGTTTGAAGAATCAGTCGAACGTAATCTTCTACATGAGGAAAACCACAACATCCGCTACAGTTTCACCAATCGCGGAGTTAAAGCGCACTGCAAGATATTCTATGCCCAGTCCTTTGATGCCCTTCGCCGCAAATGCGGTGTAGCAGAACGTTTTGTTGAGTCTCTATCCCGCTGTTCGAAGTGGGACTCCAAGGGCGGGAAATCCAAGTCGATCTTTCTGAAGACGCTCGACGACCGCTTCGTCCTCAAGTCACTCTCTCCAGTTGAAGTGCAAGCCTTCTTCAAGTTTGGCCCCAACTACTTTGCTTTCACGCATCAGAACCTCTTCAAGTCATTGCCTAGTGTTATCGCCAAGATGTTCGGTCTTTTCCAAGTCCAGATCAAGACACCCACAGGTCGAGACTTTGATTGGTACATGTTGGTCATGGAGAATCTGTTCTATGACCGTGAACCCAACCGCCGTTACGATTTGAAAGGTAGCATGCGCAACCGCAAAATCCAAGCCACAGGCGAACGCGACGAAGTTCTTCTTGATGAGAATCTTGTCGACATCATATATTCTGAGACACCTATTTTCGTCCGTGAGCACACCAAGAAACTACTTAAAGCCAGCGTCTTCAACGACACGCTCTTCCTATCGCAAAACAACGTCATGGATTACTCTCTCATGGCAGGCTTCGACGACACCCAACGCGAGATCATCGTGGGTATTATTGATTGTATCCGTACTTATACTTGGGACAAAAAGCTGGAGAGCTGGATCAAGGACCGCGGCAAGAACAAGCCTACCATTACGTCACCTCGTGATTATCGTAATAGGTTCCGGATTGCTATGGAGAAGTACATTCTCCAGGCGCCTAACTGCTGGCATCAGTTCAGTGGCAGACTCGTTGGGCAGGGTGTTGATGGACGGAGGGCGTTGGTTGAGGGAAGGAGCAGTATGGAGGGTGGGCATAAGAGAGGCGTTAGTGGTAGCAGTGCAGGAGGAGCGAGCACTGTGAGGGATATGGGACGCACGCTAGCTTTTGGTGGAGAAGGCCGTAATGCTCGGAGAGCTTAATGAGATCAGACTGATATGGCTACGGGTCGTTTGGCTAGCGCGGCGCTGGGGTAATGAACTCTGATTCCGATCATACTTTTTGTTACAAGCTAAGTTGGAAAGTACGTTCTTATACAAAATTATACAATTGCATACTGCTGCCACTATATTCGCTCTTTCCTCAGCCCCTCACCTAATACGCCAACAACACCCTCCACATCTCCCATCTTGTCCTTCCCCTCCCTTTCCACAACATCAGCCAACCCCTGAAACACACTTGCAATCTCCCTGAAAACCTTCGCGTCGCCCTTCCACCCACCTTCCTCTTCAAAACACGCTCCAATCTGATTCATCTCCTCCACCCAACGATACGCTTTCCCCGTGCATCCCACAACACTCCTCTCCGCCCTCTGCCTCGCACCAATGTTGTATACGTCCATGTACTCGAGTAGCGGGTTCAGCACCCCAAGGGACGACGCGGTAGTAAAAGATTGCAAAGCCAACGCCGTGAAACCTTTCGACAGCGCCGCGAAACAGCATTTCAGGCCTGATGCTGTACCGATTTCTGCGCCGAGATACCGTGTATTCAGCACTTCTGCCAAATACGTACCGGATACTGGTGCTGAATGAAGAGGATGCGGACCTGATAAGGGAATATCAGGTCTTTTCCACCCATTTGTTTCTGTTTCTGATGGCGATGGTGGCCCGCCAATGATGCCACCGTCGACGAACCGCAAGCCCGGTGCATTCTGCTCAAATGATCTTGCCACTGTTTTCACTGTGGAGGGGCTAATAGCGTTTAAATCCAGGTAGTAAAGTAGTTTTCCTCCTCTGTCACGTCCGTTTGCCAGTGCGACTTCCACACGTTTTGCTGTTGCGATGGCGTCGCGGGGTGGCACGATACTAAGGATATAGTCGCAACTGCGGACTAGTTCTTCGTCTGTGTCAAACAGCTCAATTCCCGCAGACTCGGCACGGGATTTGGTTGCGTCGCTGCGAGCACTGATGTTTGTGATCACGCGGTAGTGATGTGCTTTGAGAAGTTGGGCGATGCCTAGGCCCATTTGGCCGATTGAGAGAATACCTATTGTTGTGGACATTTCGTGACAGATGGCTGATAGTTGTGAGATTGAAGAGATTGGACTATGGGTTGTGTTGTAGGTACTGTGAGGATGATGACGAAGTGGGGGATGTATGGTGGGGTAAATGTCGATGGGACCTTTAACGCAGAGTGGTTAGTGGAGTGTAGGGGGGGACTTCAAAGTTCAAGATCTCATAGCTTTCGGATAAGACTTTTAGCACGATAGTGGTGATATACAGAGCTACGATTGTCTTCATTCATCAATATTGTCTGTTGTTTCTACTCCGACATCCTCTGCGACTATGTTTAGAGCGATCCTCCTCTAACGTCCAGATCCTCAGAATGGCTTCAACAGGTTCAAATCATGAGTTTCAACTTGATAGCCATCAGCCTGGTAGCCGCTAGTAAAGTAAGATGCCGCCTGCGTATTTCCCTTCATAGTCCATAACATCCAGTTGAGAATGGCCTTGCCAAATCGGCCGCCGTTTGCGTCACCTAGTGTACCACCATGGCCAACAGGAATGTTACCCTTCCATGATGGAACACCCTGCGCAAGATTTTTGAAGTCGCGTTCGCCCTTTATCTCGTGTTAGTCTACATGCCAGGAATGAAGAGAGGGTGAGTATGGCAAAACTCACGTTCTGGAATGCAATGTCGCCCTGACCACCCAGTACAAAAAGTACGGGCTTCCTCCAGTCTCTAGCTGCGCTAGTGTTTGAAAGCAGACCTGAACTGATCACTCCGATTGTGTCAACGCGGCTATCCCAAATGTTGTCGATAGCCTCAACACCACCACACGAGAATCCTGCCGCCATGATCTTGCTCGCATCGACATTAGCGTACGCGCCCTTTCCAGCATTGTTGGTAACCCAGTCAATGGCTTGCTTCATGGTCTGCGCATTTGAAGAACCTCCACCATTGGGACCGCCCTCCGCGATAGCCAGGAAGCCATAGCTGGCAATGTTCTGCAAGAGAGCGGAGTTAGAGCGGCCGTCAGTGCTGCATGCTCCGTTGCCCCAGACGAGAACAGGAAGCTTTTCGGAACCGGTGTTCTTGGTTGGGTAGTAGATCGTGTGGCCCTGGAGAGAGTTGTCGGTCTTGTATGTGCCGGGTGCGTATGGGCCTGCTCCGCTACCTTGCTGTCGGGCCTCTATGTTGAGTGGAGATGCGACAGCGGTGTCCAAAGTAAGCGCCACAATGGCGAGAGTCAATGTGTACTTCATACTGTTCGAGATGCGATGCAACCAAGGTATTTGCGAGCTGATCTGAGGAGTGATGCGGATGACTGAGTCAAGTACAGAGCAACTTATATAGTCGAGAACGCTCCTGTTTTGAGTATGCTAATAAGCCCATGCGCATCTTTCTTCATTTTGTCTAAGCTGGTGACAGCACACTCTTTTGAATTTGCAACCGTTTTGATTGCGAGGGGATAAAATCATCGCACCAACTACCAATGAACTCTCCATACGTATATTCGTTCGGTCCTTTTTCGTCTGAGATGACGCCTGAATCTGGCAGAACCCTTCATATAGGCCCGGGATCAAGATGTTTTGTGTGAAAACACAAACCATTTTCTGTTAGGGAAACGTGCGCTAATTGGGCGCGAGTGCTTCATCTTAATATGTTGTGGATGGAAACAGTCTTGGCCGGTGGTTAAGCTCGCTAGCTGGTCACCGGATGAGAGCTTCGGGAGCGAAACGCAAGATCTCGCATCGGGTGATTGTGTCGATTGCGGGGAGGGGCATCGCGTATCGATACTCTAATATCGGCTGCTACCCAGGTACAAGCATTGCTTTTAGGCGAGGTGGTGTCGAGTATATTTCCGTTCGCATAAGGAGGGAGAGGCTTGGGGGGCTTGTGTCTGGCGGTTACGTCATTTTGCTAGTGCGTACTAGCAGAAATTCCCGGCGCTCGGTGATGACGCTGGAAGAGTTGAGTGTTCGTCAAGCTAAACCTGGTGTCGAGAATGGAAGTAGAGGGCAGATCATTCACCCTGAACGCTATGGCGTTACGATCGTTGTCAGCTCCTTCACCAGATTGGACTATGAGGCCTCGTAAAACTCATCCGTTCTCAGCCGCCGCTAGATCTGGAATTTCATCTATATAATCTTATAAAACGCTTTCGCCCTAGAATTGTATGTACAAGCGCGCCACACCGCTCGTGTATAGAGATGCGAACCCTGGTGGACGCGACTGAAGCTACGCAATACTTCATAAAGATGCGCCATTTCCCCTCAAATCGAAATCTCTCTTTCCTCGATTCCATAGCTTCGTCTTGTTTCACGGTTTCCCAAGCTCTTTCCCATTTCTTCAAGCCGCTGCCTTATCGCGAAATAGCCTACTGGTTTGGACAGTATTCATCAACCGCCCTATTGGCACAGTCACTGCCTCCATGCTGCCAACACTGACTGTCCCAGCTATTGATAGCCAAAAACGTACTGTAGAAACATTGATCCATGTACTTCGTCTCGTTCTCACAGCGGGACAAACAACGAGGACAGTATCTCTTGTAGCCACCAGCTTCAGCCTCACAAATCTCCAGCGATGTCGTTGGAGTGGGTGTGGGTGTCTGGCTAGCGCTCGTTACGGAGCTGCTAGTCGCAGATGGCGTTGGGACTATACCATAGTTTTGTTCGATACAGTAAGAATTTCCTGAAACGAGGTTGCAGCCATCTACTAGACTTGGGTTCTGTTCGACGAATTAGCATGAGAGGAGTGCGTCTTGCTGGATTTCAGTCGTACGTATGTCTTGAACTGCACTTCTGTTATGCCCCAGTATTCACTTATACCGGCACATGTGTCTGTCTCTGTAGCGACCTGCCACCATGTGCAGTTCGAGATGGTATCTGGAGATGCGGTAGTCGGAGGGTCGGTTTCGTATGCTCTGATAAGCAGCGGAAGCAGGGCGAGGCCAAGAGTGAATGAAGCTACCATGATGTGTAATTGATGGTTGTAAGATTTGCTCTGAACTAACAGGAGGACGAGTAGGATGCGTCCAGAAGTGTGGAAGACGGAATCGCCTTATACGATTGAGAAACATGTACTCAGAGTTGGCGGCCTTACGCGTAGACAGTGAGCTGCCTGTGCGGTATCTTAGCCGCACAACACGTGCTAGGCTACCATCGAGGCCGATGAACAAGCACCTGGAAAGTGCCATGCAAAAACTCGTTTTCTATGCAAAAAGAGGAAAGTTTGCCGGATCGGGTAGTTAGATGCCTAGCAGGAACAATGAACTCACATGGTCACGGCTCCTTGGACGCCTGATGGCCAGGAAAATATATGTTCTAGACATGAGAGATGTAGGAGGCCTCGAAAGCCTTAGATTTTGTGCCATTGGAACTGACATAACGCAGCTGTGGATAAGGCGGCAAACGCTACTGATGATCCTCATTTCACTAGGCCTAGCGTACAGCGAGGGCGTCACTTCTAATGCCAGCCTAGAGACTTCGAACTGTTCAAAGGTGCTCCATCCAATTATCATGTCAGATTTTTGCTGCAGTAGCAACCACAAAAGAGCTATTAGCCAGCATGATCAATTCCATCAGCATGTCGCAAGACGGTCGTCCCTGCTCCGTCTATCTAGACCCCACCGCGCTGTGTCCCACCAGTCTTCTTCCAGATCAGCATTCCCAAGGCAAAACTCGCAAACCAAAACACCACATTCAAGAAACCGAAAGCTTGCGCAGCATTCCATCTGCTGCATGATCCATTCCGCAAACCCATCTCATTCCAAGCCCAGGTACTGCCACAAGACATAGCATTCGTGTACCAATCTTGCAGTAAACCAAACACAGCACACCATGCGCTGCAGAAGAGAACATCGCCAACTACATTCACAATATGCGAAGTAGTGGGAAGAAGCCAGATCAGCGATGCGATGATCGATACAATGGCTATGATGGTGCTATAGACGAGGCGCCCGTACGAGCCGCTATGGTCCTTGTGCTGTTGGTGATACAGGAGGTAAGATGTTATGGCGAGTACGACGGCTGCACAGACAGATTGCGCAAAGCGCAAGGTCATGGAGATAAGCCGGGAGATGATCATTGTGCTTTGTTCGAGAACGAAGGCTTGAACCTGCTGTCTTGTAAGTAATATTGGGGGTTGAGATGGACGGTAGTCAGCGAGATCGTTGGAGGCGTTAACATTCAAGTTTCGCAGAAGAGGTATAATCTCTATATTTCGCCCGCAGATTGCGAACAATTTGCCTTGTACGATCAGCTTCGATCGCAGAGCCAAACGCACCCACTCGAAATTGATCGGTGACTACATGTGAATGTAGGATGAAGTTAAAGTTTAGTGCTGTTGCTTCCATCTACATAGCCATGGACCAATGACTTTTCTTCTGACATCTGTGATATTTGACGTACCATCAAACTACCAATATAGCACTCATACCTGGGGTGAATCATTATTCCAACGCGTCATAAATGCCCTTCTCCGCCATGAACCACGCAGGAATAACTTTGGGATCTCCATTGGGCAACACTTGCGATGCGAGCATTCCCGCAATCCCCTTCTCTCTGTCAACCCACCAGAAACAATTACACAGACCCATCCACCACAACGTGTTTGCTCCACGACCAGACGGGCCAGGCTCGATAGTGATGAAGCCGCCAAAGCCCCAACCTTGAGGAGGGTTGCCAGGCTGAGGATACATATCCGCGGCTTGATTGACCAGCGAAGGGTCTGCAGGTGGGACATTGGCGCGTGCGAAATCGGGTTGAGAGGGAATTTGGTTCTCCCACATGAGATCCACTGACTCTTTCTTAAGGATGCGGTTCTGTGTTTGTGGATTTGTTCCATCGTTCAATAGAGCAGCAAGAACTTTTGTGTACTCGCTTGGCCTCGACCAAAGTCCTGCACCACCAGATTGGAGGAAGTCTTTTTGATTTTCCTTGGCGCAGGAAAGTGGACCGTCGTAAAGGTGTTCGCGTTTCTTGAGCGTGCCGTCGGTGTCACGTTGGTGCATATGTGCTAGGTTCTTTTGAGCTTCTTTGGAAGGGAACATGGATGCGCCCTCTGCGGCGATGCCCACGGGCGTGAAGATGTGCTCTTGGAAGTATTCGCCCAGCGTTTGACCAGTAACGCGCTCGAGAACGATACCTGCCCAGTCCATATTAATGCCGTATTCCCACATGCTACCTGGCTGGTTCACCATCTTCGAGTCAAGGATATCGCGCTTGTTGCCGCTCCTCCCTTCGATGCCGTCCGCTTGGAGCCTCGGGTCAGCGAATGCATATCCAAATCCTGCTGTATGGCTCAACAGCATGCGCATCGTGACACTCTTCTCTTGCTCGACGCCGTTGACACCATCGGCATACACCTTCTTTTCAGATAGTTCCGGCACAGTTTTCTTGACGAATTCAGCATCATCCAAAGGAACCTTGCCTTGCTCAACAAGCTGCAGCAGAGCAATGGCAGTGACGAGCTTTGTACACGATGCAATCCAGAATACCGTACTCTGAGTGTCTATGGGCTCACTGGAGTCCAAACCCAGTGTACCCGAAGCATGTTCGACAAGTGTTTTGCCCGATTTGTCGATGGCGTGGAAGGCAAGACCAGGTGAACCATCTTGAACAAAATGATCCAATGTGCCCTTGATACCTTCGACAGCCTTGGTGGAAAGAGGCATGATAGAATGGAGTTGTGTTCAAACGGTGATGTGAGAAGTTGAGTACAGAGAAGTATAGACATGATACGTGTTTCTCTTATAGCAGATTGTACCATGTACCGAGGGTAATAATGTTCCATTTCCTGTATTAGGCATGCTACGCTGCATCAAGACAAGAGTGGATAAAGTGCGCAACTCATTGTGCGAGAAGAATGCCTAGGGTCATGCGGGAGACCAATGACAGGTGATAAGCACGGATGACCGAGAAGAGCGAAGACTTAGAACGCTGTGTTATTGATATTGGACCTATCAGTCGTTTGTGCAGTCATGGTGGACGACTCTCGCTCGACCGCGCTACCCCGCAGCGGGGTATCAAGTCCGTTGTTTATAGAGTAGTGCGAATGCCAGGCGGAGAATAGTGCGCCAAGGATATGCGTCTACTGCTTTATCAAATGAAAAGACTTCCGAGCCAGCTCTTGTCTTGGTCCTTGTTGGTAGTATTGGCTAGCAGCTTATACACTCTCCAGTTCATGTGTTCAACGCTCGCTAGTGATTCAAGATAGCCACAATCTGGAGATGTAGACGAGTGTCTGTATGAACACCAGAGCACGTTGAAACTTGGCAATCTGACGGGGCGTTCAGCCTCGCTTTAGTGCTGACTTCAACTCTTTCAGAGCAGCCATAACCAGAGGAACAGCAACAGGACCTAGTAAGGGTAGGTACACAGCGACCTTGTGCTCATCGGGAAAATAGACCTGACCGACCATGGAACGTTCAAAGAAAGCCTTCTCAGCCTCCACCTCCGCAGCGCGTGCGTGTTCTAGAGCGCTCGGGAAACGACCATCTCGAAGGTAGTCGCAAGCTTGTTGTAAATGCACGATAGTCTCCTGCGTAGAATGGGCAACGTTATCCGGGACTGGGATAGAAGGAAGCTTCTGGTACACTTGAGCTAGAGCGCCCAGAGTAGAAGAAGCTGAGAAGATGAGTGATGCAGCTCGGACGCGTTCGAGGGTCGAAATGCGAAGAGGCAACGAAGCCGGGCTCTGAGGCAAGCCAAACAGCGATGTGAGTTGATTTGAGAACGTGTGCATTGCTGGAGCAAGCATCTCCTCAGTCAAAGCAGGCGGGGTGTTTGCTTCGCCCTCCAAGTTGAGAATATGTACGCCACCCCATTGCGGGATCAACCAGCTGTTCCCAGCGTTCTCCCTGACCAAGAGAGGTGACTGTGAGTGATCTGGTACATACAAAATAAAGTTGACCGTAGGTCCCTCGCCGATGCTGGGACTGAGAGGCCACTCGGCAGCGTTGACGAAACCACTGAGATCCTCCTTGCGAAGCGTCCATGCCTTTGTGCTTTCATCATATTCTGGCTGGCGAACAGAAGGAGCAAAGGTCGCGTAGAGCTGTACTTGTGTGTCAACGGTGAAGTTGCTGATGGCGGAGAAGGCGTCCAGAAGAGGGCTCATGTAAGTTTGAAGTGCAGTCTCAATGTCCCACTGAGAGGGGGCGTACGAAGGGCTGAACAGGGAGAAAGTCAGGTGGTATGTTGGAGCATACTTCAGAGCGCGGGTAGACTGGCGTTGGAGCTCTGCGGACATCTCTGGAGAGAGCGTCTTGACCTTGGCAGCATGCGCGCCGGACGTAGCGGACAAGACATGCGCCAGCTGTGCCTGCTCCTCAGCGAATATGTTGTGTAGTTCCTGGGCGAGGAACGTGGCCAGGCTGGAGCCAGTAGACGACTGCGAAGGGATCTGGTTCGGAGAGTAGTATACGTCTAGGGTTGGGGAATATGGCTGGAGGTGCGACCGAGGCGTGGCGCCCGTTTCGACCGGTATCAGTCGCACAACCAAAGCGACGTCCTTGTCATCGCTATGAATGCTTGTTCCGTCACTAATGACTTGTTGCGAGATGTTTGGTTGCAGTGGAGAGTCGGCGAGCATCAATCGGAGATGGTGGGCGGAAAAGTCGTTGATATCATCGAGGGCGTGCTGGGTGGTGCGAAGCAGGTGTTGCGCATCCGCAGAAGGCATCGGAGCTTCGACTGCTATCCGCAGAGGGAAGACTGGCTTACAGACCTGCTATGGTGTTAGCCCATGTTACAACCAGGGTGCCCAGCTTGTGCCATTTCTCACCTTGCCCTCAGCCCAGTCCGTCATCTCCTGTAGCGGCAGGTCCGCCCTGTAAATGGCCGTTGTTTTCAGCCATATTGGAAGGCCCAGAAACACGACTACAGCCCAAAAGGAGAAGATGGATAGGCGTCGCAGCCATAAGCTCTCTTTCGTCTCAGAAGGAGGCTGCTTGGGTGATTTTGCGGCAGCAATTGGCGTCGAAGAAGACAGAGAGATCGTCTGCTTTATCTCATCCGCCAGCGGCGCGTCATTGTCATTCGGTGCCGCCATGATGCGGTAGACGTGTTCGTTGCTGTCCCTTCGGGCCATGTCGCGCTACCACGCGTGCTCCGTGCGCATTACCGATCTAGCTTCCGTCCGCCTTAAACGCCCTCCTCAAGATGCTGTTCTCTCCCTACCACAACGGTGCAACACTCTCGACCTATTTTCGCCTTACTCAGTCGAACGAGTTTCAACATACTGTATTCACATTGAGAAACTTCCTATACACGAGATAACAGGATCAAGGAACAATCTAGAAACTCGATCGTCACACTTGTATTAGACTTCTGGTTCTTCTCATCACTAACGCCATGTTTGCCAGTGGATTATCATATCTTCTCTTTTCCCTTCTTCGTGTTCTGGTCGTTTGATTCGCGTAGCTCGCGGCGCTTTGTTGTAAGGATATCTGCCGTCAGCACGCTGCCAATAAGCCAATCCAATCCTCTGTCTTCTAAATGTTGCTTTGTGTAATCAGGCTTGGCTTCTTCACCACAGTTGGTGCCTTAGTTTTATTACGCCCTGAAATATCTCAGCGGGAACGTGGTCCAGCCTGCGTAAGTACCTCCTCCATCTCTGATATACATTGCGTGACCCGCCTAAATCGACAATCCGTCGGTGTTCAGAATTTTTCACGACTGAGAATCTCAGCCCTTACCCAGCCACAATACAACCTTCGATCTGCGAAATGACCACCAGCCTGGTCTCCAGTTTCTACCGCTTCTTCTTCACGTGGTTTGATTGCATCGTCGCTATCCATGCCGCCTGCAACGACTTCGTGGACCAAGAATGGGTTATGAGTTACTCATGGGACTAGCTCTTCTCTCACGCGACCTTCTCCGAGCAACCGACGACCTGAAAGTCTGGAGATACATACAGGCTACCACCTTGCTCGTTGATGTAGCATCCATTTACTCGGCCTTTGATGCATTTAGTGTACAGGATCGACTGCAGCCTGCGTTGTGGTGCGGTGAAGATTGGGTTACTGTTTTGATTATAGCCTTTGTGACTTCCTGGAGAGTCGCATTCTTGGCTGGGATAGGATTTAAGACACATGCAGACAAAGCCGATTCAATGATCGCCAGAAGATGTGTTGCTCTGATTACAACATCCGAGGCATAATTACTGGTCGGAGAAAGTTGGTGATCTGGACCCCATAAAAAGGAAGCAGTGGTCAAGTGGACCCGAGATACAGTGTAATTGAGTTTCAGCTTATGTCAGGTGCTTTCTAGCGTACAGCCTCTTGACGCTTGTCAAGAAGTCAGGAGGCACGTTCAAGACGCGTCGAACTCAATGTTCATAGCTGTCAGTCTAGTGTTTCTCGAAAACAACGTGACCTTTAGTCGTTCACCTACAATGGTTTACGCGTGAACGATTGGTCCGTGCATGTCAATCAGGAAACACAGGTACTACCCAGTCTTCATGTCGACAAACTCGTTCCATCCAGCAGTCACCTGAGTGTGTAGTAGAGCAGTACCTCAGATCGATTCCTTACAGTTTATAATCGGTGTTTCAGGGACGCATGCGATCGAGGTGGTCCAGCAAGGGTCAGGGCACCGAGAGGTTGGATCGACGCTCTGCCCCGCCAGCTAGTCTACTTCCAGCCACTAACGGTCCGTGCTATGCGGGGTTGCATGTCTGGGGGAGGGAGCTCGACAGACCGTGACGCGTTGGTCGTCAGTTGCTCACGAGACTATAGTAGCTACCCCTCTCAGCTGAGGTAGCTTCGCTCCTTCCCACTGCTTCCTCACACGACAATTTCATGCTCACTCCTACAACCTACTCAATCCATCTCAATCCACATTCTACATCAAATCATTCACAATGAGTGCAATCGCTGACAGCACCGAAGGCCCTGTCGAGCAGGTCAAGGTGCTGTTTGCCCTGTTCCCGGGCTACAACACGCTCGACGTGGCAGGCCCGCTCGAGGTTCTGAGTCGCTCCCTCCAGGACGCCAAGGACAAGTGTCAGTCAAACGCTCACTCAATTGACCCTTTGTTGACACATTGCAGCCAGCAAGGCCTTCAACTGCCAATTCGTCGGCACCGCAGCTGCCATGACCTCCGTTCAGGGTCTCACCATCAAGGCAGACATGGACTATGAGGTGAGTCTACACGTACGGAGCCTCGGAACTCATGCTGACATCAATTCTAGGATGCCAACAACGAGCTTGAGGACTTTGACGTTGTCATTGTTCCCGGTGGTGAGGGTGTCTTTGAGGTCCTCAAGAACAAGTCTGAGCCTCTCGGACTCCTCACCAAGTACGTCGAGCTTCAAGAGAAGAGCCCCAGCAAAGAGCGTACCATCCTTGCCATCGACGTCGGTGCCCTACTTCTTGCTCAGCAAGGTATGCTCGAAGGCCTTGCCGCTACAACCCACCCAGACTACTATGTCCGTCTCGAGACAATCTGTCAAGACGCGGCTAGGCGAGACATGTCCGAGCGTACGGACGTCATGGAGGAGCGTTATGTAGTCAACAACGCCCGCTTCGACTTGGGCGAGAACCCCGACGACAACCCGTAAGTGGAATCTGAATTGCGCTGGCATGTATCGCTGACAATCCTAGGTACATCATCAAGAAGTCGCGTGAGCCACCAAGCGCTCCCGAGGGCACCAACACCGGACATGCCCGTAGGAAGTCGATTGCTCGCAAGGGCAGCAACGCCTGGCGTGACTCTCGCCGCCGCGAGTCTATCGCTAGGCGTGCTTCCATGCCTCTGGGCGGTATGCGTGTTATCACCACCGGTGGTGTGACTGCTGGGCTCGATGCCAGCCTCTACTTGGTGGGTTCTTTGGCTTCCCACGACTCGGCCCTGGAGGTCGCTCGTGCTATGCAGTATTCTTGGGTCAAGGGTGTTACGGTCGATGCGATCGATGTTTGAGCTACGGCTCCCGCGCGACAAGCGAAGGCGTTTACGATGAAAGGGTTGAACAGTGATCGGATCGGTTATCTGAAACATGTCGGGAATCTTAAGGATTTACCACGACGAATCATGTGAGGATTCATTGAGGAGTATTTAAAGAATCAAGAAATTCTGAAAGTCGTACCTGGTGGGGTGATGTGTCGTGAGAGATGTTGACAGGGAGATGTGCCGACGCGCAGCTCAGGCGTCTCCACAGCTCCACTGCAGGCGGGTCACCGTGCTTCGCTGGTGTTAGCGTGCGCAGGCCAAACCTTCTACACTACACATACGAAGTATGCAATTGTTACATCTCTTTGCATCAGCTTACCCGCAGCACTTGGAATATCATCGTCCGTCATTCACATAAAGTGTTGCGTTGCGGCATTGGTCCTTTTAGGCGCATTCTCATGTGTCCAGATTGGAAGGATACGATCCGCACTACTAGGCGTCACGTCCGCCACTCGTGTACGTCGTTTGTTCGCCGGTGGCAGATCGAACCTCTCTCTTGTTTTTGTGGGTACAGAGCGACTGATACAAGAGCAGTCATGCACGTGCTATGAGAAAGCCTACAATCCATTGATTGCCGACCTACGATCTTGTTACAGTGATCCACAAAGAACATACCCACGGACGTGGCTTGTTGAACTCCGTGCCTCTCACTCCAAGACATCGATAGGAATACCGATTTACTCTTCTTTCTCTAAACCACTGCGCCAGTGTGGAAACCCAAGGTACAGGACGACTCTTCTGAGGCTTTCATTCGCCAAGTACTGTCTTGCTACCGAGGGCAATCTCGACATTGAATGAAGAACGAGCACGTCAAAGTCACTTCCCACCCTCGATACGCGAAAGAACCAAGGGAGGCCGGTCTTCCAACCAACAAAGGCGATAGGCAGAACAAACCACTTTCCTAAAGCACTGCAACATCTGGCAAGCAAGCATGCTTACGCTCGTTACTACTCTTCTACTCCCGGCTCCGGCAGTGTCAGAGCATGTAAATGTAGGATATTTTGGAAAAGCAGAATGTAAAGGCCAACGAGTCCAAACAACAAGCATTGGACAACAAGAGATCAAGCTGTTGCATTGGGTACTCTACCCGACATCCGCTGACCAATAACAGCCGGTTAGTGACGTACTCGCTTAAACCTGCCTCCATGTCTAAGCATCTTCCCAAAAGAAACCGCCATGTCTTGGCGAGGACGAACCTAGGCAAGCCGCAAATGTCGCAACACATGGGCACGATGATTGGACAATATGCGTCCATCACGTCTTCTTTACGACTGGAGTGTCTTGGCTTCTGTAGGCGAATCTGTGCATGCGTGCCCAGGAATAATCTCTGAAGGAATATAACTGTCGGGCTATCCCAATCTCAATCCAGCTTCCCTATGCCACAACAACGTGTACGAATAACCGGTATCGCCAATGCCAATCCAGTCTCTCATAAGCTCACTTCGGCGGCGTAGCCGTCGCGCTTCACCTCCTCCAGCTCATCTGCAAGCAAATACCCAAAAGATCGAATGGCGTCTTTTGGACGTCTTCTCACGCATGTGGGATCTGGGCTTCACTGCTTTCGGGGGCCCGCCCGTGCATTTCCAGATCTTGCATCGGAGATTCGTCGAGGGGTTGGGGTTTCAAGGTGGAAGTAAATGGTTAGACGAACAGACTGTAAGTGTATAACGAGCAGTGTGATTGATATCATTTCCAGCGGTGCAAGTAGGCAGTATGAGAAAGAGCTGGTGGCGCTCGACGAGTGCGGATGAGAAGCAGAAGGCGAAGACGAAGAGGCATCTTTCTCACCTACTTGTATCCCATTCACCAGAGAGTATGCATTGCTGATATTTCTGATCATAGTACCAAGAACTCTTCGCAATATGTCAGGCTCTCCCCGGCCCAGCCTCAACTAAAATGTGTTTCTGCATCGCCCTCCTACATGCAGGCATCCTCTCCGCCGTCTTCGCCTTCCTTCTCTGGAGCCTTCCTGGCGCAATCGGTATGTATGGGCTTTCCCTCGGCGTACAGAAGATGCCGGAACGTCTCCCTCCCATTGTATACGCCCTGCTCTCCGGACTGAACGCCAGTACCGTTGGCATCATCGCACTAGCGGCTGTTCAATTATCTGAGAAGGCCATCAAAGACCGTCTTACACGCATTCTAGTGATCTTTGGTGGCTGTGCGGGTCTGTGTTACAATGCGCTATGGTATTTCCCTGTATTAATCGTCATTGGTGGTCTCTCAACTGTGATTTGGGATGTTTGGCTGAGACAGCGTGTGGGTAAGATGAAGGCTGCGTATCTTGCTAAAAGGAGGAGAGCGAGAGACGAACAAGGTGATGCGGAGGAGGTTCAGACTACAACACAGAGCATTCCTATTGAGCTTACGCGTCCAGAAGCTGTGAAGAGGAGACAGAGAGCGGGAAGCTCAACAGATCGGATTGTGCCTGAGCGAGAAGAGGCGGGACGGAGTCATGCTGGTGAACATCCAGTTGTTGATGATGTGGCTGCGAAGAATGATACCGAGACCGTTGCACCTGTGGCAGATGTCAAGACGCATAACATTTCTGTAAAGGTTGGCGTGTCACTAATCGTGGGCTTCCTGATCTCCTTCGTTGTCATTATGGTTATCCGCGGTACGGTATCCAGCGGCCGGTCATTCAATCTCTTCTCTAACATGTAAGTTCATCATAAAGCTCCCCAGAGTTCCCACTAATCACACCGGATAGGTATCTCGCCGGCACCATCATCTTCGGTGGCGGTCCTGTAGTAATTCCACTCCTGCGCTCTTATGTCGTAGACCCAGGCTGGGTTTCACCACGGGACTTCCTCCTCGGCTTGGCTATTATCCAAGCTTTCCCTGGCCCCAATTTCAATTTCGCAGTATACCTCGGCGCTCTGAGCATCGCTTCAGCACCCGGTTCTACGCCAACCATCGTAGGCGCTATTCTTGGTTTCATCGGCATCTTCTTCCCCGGCATTGTGCTAGCAGTCGGCGTGCAGTCTATTTGGCAGGTCATGCGCACCAAAGCATGGGTACTCAGTCTTTTGAGGGGCATCAATGCGACGGCTGTAGGACTAGTCTTCACGGCTGTTTACAGGCTTTGGGAGATTGGTTACTTGACGCCAGAAAGCAGTAATGGGAGGAGTTTGGCGGACGACCCGTGGTGGGTAGTCGTTGCTGCCTTGGCCTACGCGGAAACGGCTTGGTTTGGGGTCCCACCTGCTGTGGCGATCATCGTTGGTGCCATTCTGGGTCTGGGTTGGTATGGAGCCGTTGGGCAGTGAAAATTTTGACTACATATGTTGGCCCTGGCAAGCAAAACGCCATCAAAAGCAATACGGTCTTATGGGTATGTGGTCACAGCACCCATTCAGCTCTTACACCAACTAACAAACACCAGTCTAGTGGTATGATGTACGTATTATTCAGTTTCAAGACAATTCTTCATCACCTAACATGTTTTCAGTCTCGCTTAGGGACGTTCTATCAGAACACAAACCCAAGCACAGCTTGCGAGAGGCCCCGCGTTCGAGTCGCGGTAAGACCCGTCTTTTTTGCCCTTGTGGCATATGGGCAATGCTCCAGTCTTTTTGCTATATACTAGCTTCTTAAGTTTATCTAACAGACATTGTTCTTAATGCAGGTAGCTATTATCTTGTGCATCTAAAAGTGTATCTTGACGTCTTGCGTTACACGGTAGTAGGTCTAGTTATAACCTCACACCTTTTTTCCAAAACAGATACGTTGGCGTTTTTGTTTATTAAGAGGGATTCTGTGAGCTCTTACATCTTTGGGGTTGGAGAGTAGCCACTCCATCAGAGATTATATCGTGCTGCTCTACCGCTTTGTGGGATCTGCTTAAGTACAGACAACAATCCACCTTTTCGAATGAAGCTTGATATTAATCGTATTCTGGTCGTAGAAGATGAGGCAATGGAAACGATGCGATTGCGCATTATTCTGACTATCTGTTGTACAAGTGCTAGCTACAGCTCATTTCGAAGGAGATGAGTAGGGGAGATGCAACCCAATAAAAGGACCTCAACCAGCCAGCAAGAAGGAAATATTAACAACGCCCAAGAAACGCTAAACCGAAAATCCCAAACAGTTTGTTATTGCTCCAGGCACCGAAGCCAACCATATAAAAGAGAAAACCCTCACCAGAACGCCATGACCTGTCAATCACCCCGAAGGAAAGTTGTAACCACCACGACCACGAAATGACATCATGCTGCCTCTGAAGACAGGAGTCAACACCAGGCCATCAGCGTTTGGCCTACTTGTAGTATCCTCCATTTGGCGCGGACGTCGACGTGTTCGGGTCGTAGATCTGACCACCGCCATTGTGAATGATGGGTGGCTTGCTGTACGCTTTGCTGCGTGACGAGCTACCTGAGTTTGTGTATAGGCTCGAGGAAGCGGCAGAGTAGGCTGCAGGTATGTTAGACTCATCTTTGAGACATGCTCTGATAGGAGCAGGCAACGTACATGTGGATGAAGTCGAGGGGCGGGATGCATAGGCGCCCTTTCCCTGACCGTAGGAGCCGTAAGACGAGCTCGACGACATTGTTGATTGGTGTTGAGCGAGTTGGAGGCGTTCAGTGGCCAGTGGCGATCAGAAGGATGGGATGAGTGATCGTCGTGCAGAATGTGGTTGACGGCGATGAAGCTGGATCTGGGTGTATACGAGACAGCAAGGGCGTATCGTGGGTGTGACGAAGCTGTACTGTTGATTGAATACCACACAAGAACAACTGACTGTTTCAAAGATGCTTGATATGACTGTAGACTGAACAATTGTTTGATCGATTGACTGATAGAGAGAAGAAAGAAAGCAATCACCAACCTTACTCACAACTATTTATTCCAGGCAGACAAAACCTGAGGCCGCCACTCTACAAGACTCACCTTTCGTACTATTGACTATTGTTCCGCTGCCATCGGAGCTCTCCTACGCTCAATGTAACGCCGTTGCCTGGATAGCTGGGCCAGGCGCGTGAACGACGTGGATGACTGCGCGATTGCGATGATTCACACGCGTGGCTATGTTCTCTCGGGACAGGTCCTGAGGCAGGACACGCGTAGGGAGCGAATCAGCGATTAGGCAGCCCTTTTTGGCACCTGCTCGATCTGCCAAGAAGAAGAGTCATCGCCGGTGTGTGTAAGTTCACCGAAGAAACCAGTTCGGTCGGGGTGAGCTAAAGCCGCGTTGCGGCTAGAAAGGGCGGAGTCAATGACTTGGGTGATGAGCAGGGTGGTTGTGTTACGCCGTCTTCTCCTGCATGGCACGTCAAGCAGGACGAACGTATGGGAAGGCAACAAGGAATCAGTCCGAGACGCGCTATCAAGTGACGTGCACAGAGCCCTAGGCGACAGCGATGCCAGGAATGGATAATGACAAAGCGGATAAACTGGTGAACAAAAAGGTCACCGGTGCCGAAAGAAGAATGGGTGTGGGGGCTGAGGGAAAGATGGATGCCTGGAGCCATTGGCAGAACTGCGAAGGGTTCACCGCAATACAACACCATAGGAGTATATCGACGGCGTCCAAAGATGGGAGAAATGCGCATATGATTGGGAAAAAAACAAGAGAGAAAGAGGCAAAGGGCGGTGTTGTGAGATACGGGGGAAGGCGCAGTCGAAGGTCGCTGATACATGGCGGGGTCGCTGGGCTGTGAATGGCAATCAATCTGGCCAAGGCTGCTGCCAGGCTTAACGCCATTCACGTGGCAAATGGTCATTGATAACTCGAAAGAGACATTTATGAAGGTGGCAATTGCGCGGCTGCGAATTGCGCAAGTGCGCATGTTGTTCTGAGGTTTGCCAGCGCATAGCCGGTGAACCGCTGGAGAAGTCCTGAACGGGAGGCGCAAGACCGAACGTCTCGCCAACTATGCGGCCCATACACAGAACAGTGGGCTGCGTAGATTGGGTATCTTGTTTTGCCAGCGTGTGATCAGCGAGAAAGTGGAGGCATAGCATCCTACACCTGCATTCTGGGTTGCTCGTCAAGCCAGGGAAATGTCATGCGGGCCGATGGAGTTAACATCGCCGATGGAGTTAAGATGATCATCAATTGGTATCCGAATGCATTTGGGTATCGCTATATCCGCTCCTTCAATCTCCCCGTCTAATCGTACAATTTCAAGACACCATTCAAGTCACCAGCAACCACCTTACTTGTCTCCCTAGGGTGCCACTGTACTGACAGCACAGGCGCATCGCTCGCCGCAATCTTGTGATACATCTTGCACGTCTTCCAGTCCCAGAAACACAGGTAGCCTCCACTGTCGCCAGAGCTGATGAACTGCCCATCAGGACTGATCGCCACATCTGGAGCATATCCAGCCACGTTGTGCCCTCGGTAACTCTTCTTTCGGTTTTGTCGGAAGCGGTCCGTGGAGCTGTATACGGTGATTTGGTTGTCGGACGATTGGAAGGCAACGTACTTGCCTGACGGATGTGGTGAGGAGCGGACCATAGAGAACATGTAAGGTTCGGCGATGAACTTGATGGGTACAGGAATACCGTATTCCCAAGCGCGCAAGGACTTATCGTCTGATGTGGTGATGAAACGGCGGTTCTCATCGCAGAAGGTAATAGTATTGACAGGTCCGAGATGGTGATCGTATTCTTGCACCATCTCTCCGCTTCTTGTGTCGTATTGTAGGATCTTCTTGTCACTCATACCGGCCAGGAACTCGTGTGGTGTACTAGGGTTGATGCGCACGACATGCGGTGTCTTTCCAGTTGTAAACTTGTTCAAGCACTTTCCAGTCTCTGTGTCCCATAGCTTCATATAACGATCGTAACTGGCGGATACGAATTGTGTACCACTGGGATTGAAGTCAATGTCAACCACCGACTTGGTATGGCCCGAGTAGGTTCGCAGAAGCTCGCGTTGGTGGTACACGTCCCATAGTGCGATCTTCGAATCGGCCGAAGCGGAGAGTAAGAGATGACCGCTGTCAGGTATGAAGCGCACTTGGGTAATCGACTTGGTATGGTATTTGTAGGTGTGAATGAGCTTCTTCGGTATGAAACTCTTAGGCTCGTAATCGCCGGTAAGTTTGATGTCGAGATCCGTGGGGATATGCATATACGTCCGTCCCTGGTAGTCGTATTGCTGGCTGCCGACAAACTCGCTCGTCTCGCCTTCGGCTTCGGTATCGCGGTAATCCGTGCCAGCAAGCTTCTTTTGCACGGGTGCAGCATTGTCGACGATCTCGTCTTCCTCGTAGACTATCTCTACTTCGACATCCGATCCAAACTCGTCATCTGAGGCAGCGTCTGGCCTTTCTTCCTCATACTTCGCCCAGGGTCCCTTGTATGCGCCAGCGCCAGTTACAACACTCGAGTCGCCCTTGCCCTCTCGCTTCCTTTTCTTCGATCCCGCGCCTGATTCGATAGCACGCTGGCCTTGACGGAAAGTATGGTCGCTGATGTATGTCTCTGCAGCGAATCCGGTTGGCACGCGGCCTGAGCCTCCGGCTGCCATGGTAAATGTTTTTGGGAGCCGGAATAGGGTCGCGGCGCGTTTAGATCTCGGCGACGGCTCCGATATTGGTGGTTGGAAAGACTAAGAGGTGGAACGCGAGGAGTGACAAGTACGGTGTTGAAGTTGGAAGCTCCCAGCTCACTAGAAAATGTGGGTGACGACGCACGGACCATGTACACTATGTAATGCGTAGGGTGCGCAGTGTTACATGTGAAAACTGGGTTCCATTTACGAGAGCTAACATAACGCTATCATACCCCATCAGGACATAAAGTCGTTCAATCCTTTCCTGTATGCGCTTCCTGCCGCCAAACCCATTGCCTCGGGTATTCCACATTATCTCAACCCAACACTATTCATGTCCTCCCACTAGCAATATGCGTACGCGTGGCTCGTCTATCTGAGCCGGATATCAAGTGCATCTATCCGCCGTTTCCTAACCGCTGTTGAATTCGTGCCTCGAGGTTCATTGCAACCAGTACAGCCACAAAGATCCCCACAATCAAGACGAAGGGCGTGATCCCCACCTAGTGAGACTCGTCACGGATGAGGGCGACAATCATGCTGTAGAGGTAGAAGAAGAACATGAGCAGGTGGAAACCCAGCTTGATGAAGGATTCCTGCATGCGTGTTAGCCTGGCTTCCTGGACTCAGTATACCCTCTTATCGTACCTTCTTGTGCACGTTGAGCTTCCTGAAGATCTCCGTCGCGTCCAAAAGATGCTGGTTCTCAAAGATCCTGTTACTGTCAGCATTGTCCTATTTCCATGTCATAGCCCTGGTTTGTGACGTACTTCTTTCCATTCCAGGCCAATAGAGGCAGGTTCAGAATCAGCGCAATCCAGTATCCGTTGATGAGGAACAGGAAGGTCAGGAAAGCGTGGACAGCGGCTTCGGGAATGATGTAGGTGTTCAGGCGGTTACAGAGATCGATGGGGTTGATGTAGTCGCTGGCGCAAAATTAGCATGTGCTGATCAAGGTACAGGTTGTGTCGCAAAGGAGGCTATGCCATGGGGTCGTATGCTTGGGGCTCACTTACCATTCCAGATCGCTGTACATGATAGTAAAGAAGACTTGTAGGAACAGGTTGACGGCGTTTATCAGCACCGCCAACAGGTACAACCATGCTTCGCCAGTCATTGTGAAAGAGTCGTGTGCTGCGTAGCACGGCTATAGCGTATGAAGAAGGAGGAAGATAGACTAGCTATATCGCCAGTAGGCTGTTGTTTGCGAATGGACAGATAGACGACAGATGTTCAGGACTCGGATGCGGTCGTGTGTTTGCAGGCTGCCGAGCTAGAACGCGGGAAGCTAGCTTGTGCGCGGGGCCTAGCTAGAAGTTGCGATGACGTGGGTGGGTGGTGGATCTGCACGACCGTATGGCGATAATAGAATCCTGAAGAGCAACGGCGGCTAGCAAGGTCGTTCAAATTCTGGCGGTAGTTGGGCAAAGATGTTTGGATGACGTTGAGGCGGAGACACGATTGCTTCCCTGGACAGCGGGCAGGCACCGTTAGCGTCATTCGCCTCGCTTGCAGGTGTGCGATGAGCGGGCCAACATCGTCCGACCGAAGCTTAACGGAAGATTGATGATTTCACGGTGGTTCAGACTGCTCGCCGAAACGAAACAAAACGAAACATCATGCGCAGACACATAAATTCCAACCATGTGTACTGCTACACAGATTATCACGATCAATGCTGTGGAAACAGTCCACCACATCTGTCAATTGCCAAGTAAAGCAACGCCCCGTTTCTTGACCCACGCCACGCAATCCATTAATGATGGTGGTATCGTGAAGCTATGTGTGATCCCAAATTTCCCCAAGTTTTCTTTTTAAGCAGCTGCTTTTGCTTCGCCATTCGTCTCTCCGTTTGTGGTTCCCGGCATCTGTACTGGACCGCCGGGCGAGTCTGGTAGTCGTGCAGTCAAAACCTCTACGCCATCCTCGGTCACGAGTAGGGTGTGTTCTGTACAATGTTAGTTCTGAAAAGGATATTCGGACGAATGGATGAGAGCCTACCAAACTGCGCAGTCAGAGAGCCATCTTGGGTCACACTTGTCCACTCATCGGGCCAAGTCTTGTCCCTGTGCGAACCAACACTGATCATGGGCTCGATGGTGAAGCACATGCCAGGCTTTGCTGATCCAACTGCCTTGTTCTTCGCGTAATGAGGAACGTTAGGCGCGCAATGGAAGAGCTGGTTGACACCGTGCCCGCAGTACGTCCTGATTACGCTGCAGTTCTTGCTCTTTGCGTGCTTCTCGATGACGTTTCCGTACTCACGGAAGAGTGTGCCTGGCTTAACAATCTCGATAGCCTTGTCCAAGCACTCTCGTGCAGTCTCCGTTACCCGCACCGCGTCTGGGTTGGCCAGAGCCTTGTCTCCGATGTAGAATGTTTCGTTTAGATCCGCATGGAAACCGCCGTGGTAGACGGAGATGTCAACGTTCAAGATGTCGCCATCTTTCAGTACGCGCTGGTCGGGGATGCCGTGGCAGATGACCTCGTTTAGCGATGTGCATACGGATTTCGGGAAGTGGCAGTAGTTGAGGGGTGACGGGTAAGACTATTTCTGTCAGCACATCGCTCTGTCTTGCTATGATTGCCGCTCCTCTTACGTCGCGCTCGATGGTAGCCTTGTGAACGATCTCATCGATGTAATCAGTAGTAACTCCAGGCTTTGCCGCTCTTCCTGCAATATCCAGGATCTCTCGGCCGTAGCGGCACACCTTGCGCATCGCATCTTGCTCCTCCTTGTTCAGAATCGTGATCTTGTTCCTGTTGACAAACACCTGCTCCGAACGCGGTATGCCATCCTTGGCGTAGTCTGGGTGTCTGATGTGCTTGGGGACTTCGCGGCGCGGCGAGAGCGGGTATACGGGTCTAAGAGCGCCGGTGTACGAGTACGTGGGA
Organism: Alternaria arborescens; assembly: GCF_004154835.1. Taxonomy (NCBI): domain Eukaryota; kingdom Fungi; phylum Ascomycota; class Dothideomycetes; order Pleosporales; family Pleosporaceae; genus Alternaria; species Alternaria arborescens. The sequence goes on from NW_021167870.1 coordinate 63,585, forward strand.
AATGGGTTGTAGTGACCCGTAGCTGGATCCGGGTGAGAAACTACTTTCGGCGTAAAGATGTTTTGGAGAATACTACTTTGTGACTTGTGGACCTTCTTGTGCTCACTCTGCGAGGCCGTTAGATTATTTTGCCTGCGATGTAAAAGCAATCTCACTATATACCCAGTTGCGCTTGAAGCAGTCTTGCGAGCAGAAGTAGCTTTCTTTTCCTATCTTCTGGCAGTTTGGACATTGCAGCGAGCCGGCATCGTTCTCGCAGTCATTGCCTGAGCATTTGCGCGGGGCGTCTGTGGCCATCGCGTGTGGTGGTATAAGAGTAATAAGAGGATGGCTAAGGCGGGAAGTGGCCTGTATTTTCTCAGACGTTGCAGACTAGAGCGCGCTACAAAACTGTCCGTGTGGAGTAACGGGTTGCACACAAAAGGTCTGGTGGATTGCTACTCTCGCTCGTACGCCGCATCGTCGAGTCGGAAATCGTTGCAGGGGTCGAGGCCGCCGGCTGCCGATCAAAGATTACTAAGTAGCGGCTAACCGTAGGTCGCGCTTACCTTTTTCGGTCTTGACGTGCTTCATGAGCCCTACTTTGCCATCCTATCTGACTCTTTGACTTTCTGGTTATGCTTTGATAATTGTCACCCGTGTCTCAGCTTTTTTCGTCCCTGTAGAAAATGGGGTTTTACCTTTCTTTTTTTCTCCCATTCTCTTACTCCCCACCTCACACCACCCCGCCTCAGAACACTAACTAGTGAATCCATCAATTTTTAATCCATCATCGCTCGCGCTGCCTCTCATCATGACGCAGAAAGTAGTCGTAGTTGGAGCCGGGCCAGTTGGCTCGCTGGCGGCGCTCTATGCGGCTGTGCGTGGATATGAGGTAGATGTCTACGAACTAAGAGCAGGTAAGACATGACCTGTGGACCATCTCGGTGCTAGCGAGTACCCTAACACTAGCTAGATCTTCGAGACCCTAACACTACACCACTAAACTTCTCAAAGTCCATCAACCTTGCTCTCTCTGAGCGAGGTATACACTCCCTTCGCGAGACAGGACTATCCGACCTTGCCGATGCGGTACTGGCGGAAACATTTCCTATGCATGGTCGCATGATTCATATAAGGAAAAATGGAGAGTATGTTCGACAACCGCAGATCTATGATGCGAGAGGAAGAGTAAGCATGATTCCATCGTTCAACCTGGTTTTGTGCTGATTCGAGTAGAGCTTGCTGGCTATGGATCGAACGGGTCTGAATAAAACATTGCTCGACCATCTGGAGGCCATGCCGAATGTAAAGCTCATGTTCAACCACAAATTGGTCGGCGCAGACTTTCGAAAGAAGACAGCATGGTTCGAGCATCGAACTAAGTCTCCTGAAGAGCAGGGCGACGAGTTCGAGATCAACTTCGACCTCATGATCGGTGCCGATGGTGCACACTCCGCGGTTCGGTATCACCTGATGAAGTTTGTTCCCATGTCGTTCCAGCAAGAGTACATTGACAAACTCTGGTGCCAATTTCACGTTCCTCCCTCGCCCAACGGCGACTTCCGTATACCTCCCAATTACCTCCACATCTGGCCTCAAGATGAGTCTATGTTCATTGCACTTCCGAACCTCGACAAGACATTCACGTCTACGCTGTTCTTGACTAGAGAAGGATTCGAGCAGTTGGATGCATCTGGAAAAGTCGTCGAGTACTTTGATGAGAAGTTCCCAGGCGTTGTACCAGATCTGATCACGGAAAACGACCTCCGCGAGCAGTACACGTCCAATCAGCACCTGCCTTTAATCTCGATCAAATGCACTCCATATCACTATGAAGATTGTGGCGTCATTGTCGGCGATGCCGCGCATGCTATGGTACCGTTCTATGGTCAAGGGATGAATGCTGGACTGGAAGATGTTCGCGTTCTGTTTGACTTCATTGACAAGCATCCAAACGATCGGTCCAAGGCCTTAAGAGAATACACTAAAGAGCGAACTCCCGATGCACATGCCATTAACGATCTTGCCATGGGCAATTATCGCGAGATGGCGAGTGATGTCAAGAAACCGCTATATCTATTGCGGAAGTGGGTGGAAGAGCAGCTCTACCTTTACGTTCCGAGCGCTGGCTGGGCCACTCAGTATTCGCGTGTCACATTTAGTAACTTGCGATACTCCAAAGTTATCCAAGCGTCCCAAAGACAAGCTAAGATACTGCACGGGGTAGTTGGCTTAGCGCTTGCTTCTGTCGCCGTCACTGCATTCTGGTTTGCGAGATCCGGCGGTGCACAACAAGCGAAGATGGGAATTATGAGGTCAATTTGCATAGTTGTACAGAGAATGCAAAAGCTCACAGAAAGGTGAGCTGCAATGGCGAAAGCATGAGCGATGACTTGTGCGCGGCCTGTAATATTATATCACTTCAAAGCGCTGGTTCTCACTCGCGCTAACGTAACCTTATCATATAGATGTCGTTACACGAGCGGTTTATATCACCGTTATTCGCAAAAGCTTTTCTTCATATCAAGAATATACTCTACTTCCTGGCCTCAATGTTGGTTACTCAAAAGTTCATTCGCGGGCCGGTAACCGCTATCCCAGGAAAGATAACACAAGGAAGGTAGTAATATCAAGGTTCTGCAGTCGAATACGAAACCACATTCCACCACAACGCTATGACGATAAGCTTCGCAGCGCCACAAGCGGCAAGCCACGTGAGCTCCGCGTGGATGTGTTACTGCCCCACAAGCGAAATGTGGGGAAGCGATTCGGAGTGAGTGCATATTGTGGCGCTCGCTTGCAGTGGCATCAACTTTCGACAAACTACATCTGGAGTACAAGCAGTCGATATGGTCCAGGGTCACGATCATCTCGCTTACGCACTTCCATGAGCAGTGTATTTGCGTTACAGCCATTTCGATGCAATCTATCATCAACTTTTTTCGCATTCGGTGCAAGTCAAGCCGGAAATACTGGTATCTTCATAGTCGCGTTGATGTCTCCCGGGTGTGTGGCAACGCATCTCCACTTCTTCGATACACAAAGCCATCTATGTTACACTCTACACACTATGCGGATAAATTCGCCAACCTCTCACAACCCACACAACAAACATTGTACCGACGCTCACGACCTTCCAGAAACAGCGTGTTCACCGTACTCGCAAGGTCACATTCACCAAGGAGAGTTCGGCATGGCTTGGGCTTGTAATCACAGACTGTTCTTTGGATGTAGGCCCATGCTCCAGAAGCCTCAGAACCTTATACCCGGGTCGCAGTGAGGTCAGTCACGCGTGGCAGTAAGGTCTTAACCTGGATAAGCTGGTTGCTATTCTGGTTTATCTTGCACGCATGCTTGTATATCGCCGCTCTGTACTTTACGCTATGGTTATCGAGTGGATGGATCTCCAGCGCGGCAGCTTGGCGAGTCTCGATTTGTTTTTATTAAGGCATCTCGTCGCTACAGGTTCTGCTTGTGACACGCACAATATTTTTCACTCCTTTGAACACTTCAAGCTCATCTTTTTGTGCGGTTGCTCTATCTGTAGACAGCACGAAATCTTCTAGATTGACAATACGGTCGAAATGTATTTCACCTATGGTCTCGCGGCTTTGGCCGGCCTTGGTGAGTAACTTCGGCTTACACGGAGTGCAGTTCCAACTGAAAACGTGTAGCTCAAGCATGGCCAACGTCAGAATCACAGCATCTAGCGCCTCGCGCTGTGAGCTATGTGGACTCGGAAACAGGATTCACGTTCTCCGAGACCAAGGCAGCTGCAACACTCAGCTCCAACATCATCTACCGCATAGCGCAACCTGCCAATGTTCCAGCAGGTCAGCCCTACGACGTAGTGCTCCAAGTTGTTGCGCCCAACTCTCTCGGCTGGGTCGGTCTTGCTTGGGGTGGTAGTATGATCCGTAACCCTCTCACGGTCGCATATCCTAACGGCCAAAAACCCACTGTATCTTCACGATGGGCCACGTAAGTCACCTTTATCCAGAAATAGCCACGATTCTCTCTGACACGTACGAAAGCGGCCACTCCACGCCTCAACAATATCCCTCTGCAACTTACACGCCTTTGACCACTGGCAACAAGTCAAACAACACACACTGGCAATACACCGTCAAATGTACTGGCTGCACTACGTACACCGGCTCATCCGGTACTGTACGCATTGACCCCAGCGGTAGCAAACGTCTTGGTTTTGCCTGCGCGCAGGGAAAAGTGTCGAACCCGTCTTCGACTAGCGCAACGATTCCGGTGCATGATGTGTACAACTACATCACGCATGACTTCTCCGCGGGTGCAAACCAGAATTTTCAAGCTTTGTTGAGCAAGAACGGGGTTGCGAGCACGGGAGAGACAGGGAATATCACAGAGAAAATCTAGATTTGCGTATCGTATAAGGTGTAGACTGACAGGGAGGGGCTAAATGGGGGTTTTGTAGATATCTTTGAGTCTTCCTTGAATATATTTGACATAACACAAGTCCATGTGTTTTTGGAAGTTGCTTGATGCTGCGCTATGAGCTTCTGGTTTTCACATGTTAGAGCTCTGGGGAGAAGCTTCCCCGGTGTGTTCAGTATGGCTCAACATAATTGCTAGAAACGCTCTTGGTGCTTCGCCACCCAGCTATGTGAGCGAGCTTCGTCTGTCGACTTCGTACTATTGCTCTTGAAGTGTCAAGACTCCTAGACAGATACGGTAGGCAGAAACTTCTTGCGCAACAAGGCCAGACGTGGAGATGAGCGGATAGGAGGCGACTATGGCTAATAGTCACGGAGTAACGGCGTCACGGGCAGATTACATAGCAAGGGTAGAAATTCTGGTAACAACAAGGTGCATTCGCATCGTCCTCGGTGATCTAAAGAATTACATAGAACAATGCCAAACGAGTGGTAAGCAGAAAGCACCACCTCAACAACTCTCAGCAATGGGGGACCAAGCTAGTAGTAAGTGCGTCGCCGCAGCCATGAGATATTTGTAGGGACCGATCGCGTCTAAGCCTTGATGGCCATGTCACCGAGTGGCATCTCCTTGAGCCCTGTGGTGCATGTGTTAGCTTCGTGCTACATTCAAGCAGATTATTGATGAGGTACTTACAGCCGTCAACGTCTTCAGGAGCTTGTTGCTTCTTCTTGCAAGCGTTGTATTGAGCGGGCTGCTGGACCGTAAGACCAGCTTTGGGACATGCAGTGTTGAGGTTGCATTGATTGTCCATGGCTTTCTGGAGAGAGTCGCCTTCCCAACCGAAGACGTAGTCGCCGTGTGCAGCAGCACCGCTAGAAGTTCATAGTTAGCCGTGTTCTATCTCGCTGGAGACAAGGCTGCCAAGTGAAAGTGGACCTCGCGAGAAGACGTACCCAATGTTCATGCTGTAAACGAAAGGATCTGAACCATCAGTGGGCCACAAGCTCTTGTCGGCAAACTTGTTGACGTCCCACATCAGTTCGTACATGATCTGAGGAAGCTTGACGGGGTGAGTGGATGGGCAGGCACCACCTCCATTAGCACCTGAGCCTTGGCCGTAAGCAACGTGACTTTGATGGTCTGGTGAGTCGAGGTTCTTGCCGTCCCAGCAAGTAGGGAAGATGATGGTCTGGCGGATAAGCTTGCACTTAGGGTCCTTGGGGATGGCGACGGTGTCACTCCCTGAGCAAGGTGCGCCACCGACGAAGGTACTCTCAGAGGGGGAAGTCCAGCAGCGATGGCAGATGTTGGAAAGCTTGACTTTGCTGTTGTCGGTGTTGGTAGCTGAGCCTGCAAGCATGCGGAAACCCTTCTTGAAAGCTGTGGTTTTGCCGCTGGGGATATAGTAGACATCAAGACCGCCGTCGTTGATGAGCTTTCCTTGTGGTCCACCATTTCCGATCTGAGCCGTGTGTTAGCAGCGTGCCCTATCGTTTTCTTCACTGCTATGGTGTTACGTACCTGAGGCACGCGAATGTATGTGCCTAAGAGACGAAGGTACAAAGTCAGTGTATGTCTCACATACGTTTCGTGCCTTCACAACTTACCGTTCTTTGCCTTGAAAAACATTACAGCAGTCCAGTAGTTCGATTTATCCTGGACGAAGCTGCAGGAAGTGCACTTCGAAAGCTGCGCGGGGTCGTTTGCGGGGTCCATGGTGATGTTGAAAGAGTCACCTCCGACGATCTGATGAAGATGAGGTGTGTACTTCACGCCGGGGTTGACAAGAGGATCTGTTCGTTCGACGACAAGCTGTGAGCAAGCAAATCGCAACATATTTTGTGCAGCAACGTTCCCGGCGAGGGCCGTTGCTGCAGCGAGTAAGGTAGCCCACTGCATTGTGACTAGCGATTGTAACGTAGTTTTCGACTCGTGAAGGTGTAAGTGATACTCGACGAAATGAACGATGATGAGTGAAGAGACGCAGAGTTCACAGCCGTGTCCTGTATTAACTTCTCTTATAATGAGAAAACAAAAGTAATCGCCGAATTGGGTCGTCCACGAGGACAACTGCCGGACCACGGGGGGAATCCTGATCGATCAGTTCTGCAAATTATGGGTTTAATATAAGATGGTATGATGATTGGGCTGGAGAAGCATGCAACGCATATTGTTCGCCCACTTCGTAAGATGAACCAAAGAACAACAAATTCTGGAGTGTGCACGGGGAAGGTCGTTGCAGCTTGTCAGGCTCGCTGCCAAATCATACTGATGATTTGACCACTGACGAGCCCGGATGCCCGGATGCAAGCTTTAGATTTGCCGCCCATGATATTACGCCCGTGGCATCGGAGGCAAAGCGCTCTTACGCTGTATTTTCCAAGGCACTTGGCTTCTATCTAATCAACAGATAGGAGTCGGTGTAATGAACGCCGAGCCCCCCTTGAAGACTAGAGTCTGCGAAGACTGGATGATCGATAGCTTGTCTGCTGGAGTGCTTCAAAAGGTGCTGAAGAAAGTCAAGAGACGTCTGAAGTGCAATAGGTCGCCAGCGTGACTATTGTCGACTTTGTGCAAGTATCCAACGAGTAGAGCTTCGCCAGTCACATCCACCTACAGCGTGTGAAGCGTCACATCTTGAGAGTGATCAAGCGTGGGGTGAGGATCAGCATCACAATCCAAATTAACGCGGGTCATCCACCACTTGAACATGCCGCCGATGTGGCCTACATGCTTGGATGCTTTGGATCTTCCAGTTCATTCGAATGGGAAGTTATGGATGTATTTTTGAGGCTGAATGACATACAAGAATTGTTGGGCTCCCACGTTGGCGATATTACGTCTTGCGTGTGGCACTTTCGGACATCCTTGCTGACTTTAGTGTCAGTTTGATGTCATCAGGCGGTGAAGATGAGTGGGAACAGAGTGTTGGGAAACAGAGACGCCAAGCATGCTCCGATGTCCAGATATCGGGGCTATATGTGGCGGTAAATTCAAAACACTGACGAGCTTTCGATTTCGCTGAAGCACTGCTGTGCGCCAGTAGATGGCGAGGACAAACCATGTAATGACGAGCATACATAGACCGTTATAACATCGTGCGTTGGAACTAGGCGCATGTTTCGAAACTCATAAGGCGGCCGGAGGTTCTAGTGATTCGTCGTCGCGGGCATGTGGAACGATGAAGTCGGAGCAAGGTTTGACGAAGTCTGCGGGGCGTCTTCGCTTGGCTTTTCACTCCGGAGCAGGCGCTAACACCCATGTAGTGACGCTTTCCTCACTGCATGGAAAATCATCCGCAGACACCTAGCTTTGCCTCCTTCCCGTCACCAAGCTCATCTATTGTTCCTCACGCAGGAAGCCGATTGGGGTACGGCCGCCTTTAGCCGCGGCCAATGTGGTCAAGCCTGCATCCTGAGTTGTCCTTTGCGGCAGCCGAGATATTACAAAGTGTTTAGATTGGCACCAGCTGATGAAGGCCCCTTATGCTCACTGGCCGGCACTTCCGCCACGCGACTCCTCGTTGTGCAAGGTAGTTCGTGTGGGGTATCGCATGGAAAATTGCCGAGGGCAGGGGTTGCGCATCTCCAGATATTGCGGCTGAAGTGAGAAGTAGCATACTGCATTGTGGGACGATTGAGTATGTGGGAGGAGGCACAGTTCTTTACCAAATTGCTGATGAATACAAAGAAGAAGTTTGGCTATGTTTATCTCAAGGATGTATACACGCGTACCAAATCTCAAGAAGTGGCGTATGTGAACATGATTCTATCCAGAATTGCTAACCATCTTGACTGCCCGACAAGCCAATCTCCGCGACGACACGATGCCGAGTGGACCAAGCAATTCGCATCCTTAGATAGAGCCAAAGAGTATCACCAAGCAATCTTGGCAAGCAACCCGTTCGGCCATCGGCGCACACAATACTTTCTTGCCTCATCTATGGTGAGCCATCCCATACCAAAAGCAGCCGGAAGGAACCAGTGCTCGACGGATATCGTCCTCGTGTCGATAGTGTCCTGGAGAGATGGAATGTAGCAGAAGATGAAGACAACAACGATCGCGAAGATCATGGCAGGGAAAAGTGACCAGTTCTGAGTCGCTTTGTTGAAGATCGGTGGCTGCTGGAAGATGCTGAGCCTACGGGTACGAGTAGCAAGTAGGTTAAATATTTGCCTGTCGTCAATGTCAGCTGGTTCTTTGCATCACTGCTCGTTCAGACTTACATGATTACCAGTGTGACGAAGTAGACACTCGAGGCCTGATTTGCGACCTCCGTGACATAGTCCGGATCGTATTGCTCGTCGTACACACCGAACTTCAACCACATTGCCGTGAACGGAACTCCCTTACGCTCCATGTACCAGAAGCTCATAGTGAAGGCCAGAAAGCACTCCAGCAGACCGACGACAAAGTAGGCATGGAAAATAAGTCGAGCGTTCACAAGTCGGTCCTTCTTGGGGTTGCGGGGAGGGCGAAGCATTACATCAGCCTCCGGCTTTTCGTAGGCAAGAGTGATAGCGGCGGCACAGTCGGTGAGACAGCAGATTATGATCTGGATAACGTTAGCTAATAAGCATTGAGCATCAAACCTAGACGTAGTTACCATGAGGAAAGACGACAGGATCTGCGGGATACCGAACGCGACATTGGTAACGACCGGCCACAGCTCACTGAAGCTACCTGCGGGAAGCAAGTAAACTATTGTCTTTTTGAGATTATCGTAGACGAGCCGACCGTATTGGACAGCCTGAATGATGGCGGCGAACGAGTCGAGAAGAACCATATCAGCAGCTTCAATAGCGATATCTGAACCACTGCCCATGGCGATACCAATGTCAGCAGCTTTGAGCGATGGAGCATCGTTGACACCATCACCTGTCATACCGACAATGTTATCACGTGCCTGGAATTCCTTGACGATACGGAGCTTCTGTTCGGGCGTCGTCCTGGCGAAAACGATCTCGTGATACTGGCAAAGCTGATCCCATTGCGCCTCGTTTAGGGTAATGAGTTCTGGTCCACTCAAGACGATCGACTGCTTCGTAGTGCCGATCTTCCCATCTCGACCAAGAGCGCTGATGTCATCTACCAATGCGGAATTCGAAATGATGCCGCACTCCTCAGCGATCGCCTGAGCAGTGAGCTTGAAATCACCGGTCACCATGAAGATACGGATAGAAGCTCCTCGAAGAACACGCACTACCTCTGGGATCTCGTCGCGGGGCGGATCAACGATACCAACGATGCCAACAAACGTAAGACCCTCTCGGGCAGCGACCATTACTTCTTTCTCAGGATGGCTGGAAAATGGCACAATGGTCGGCTTGCGAGCGAGAAGTATGACACGCTTGCCCTGGCGGGACCAACTGTCTTTGACGGTCTCGATACGAAAGCGTTGGGCTTCAGTAAGCTCCACTTCTTCGCCTTTGTCGTTCAGGAGAAGGTCGCATCGGGGTAGGAGGATATCAGGAGCTCCCTTGACCATGAGAGTGGCGTTGTTGCTCGTCGACGTCTGATTGGTAGGTGTCATGATCCGTACCATGAACTTGTTCTTGCTGTTGAATGCAATCTCGAAGACCTTTTTCCAGTCGCGACGCAACTCAGCCACTGATCCGAGGCCCTCAGAAAGTCGAAGTATGGCTTGGTCTGTGGCATCGCCGTTGATCTTGCGCTCAGCAATAGGCAAATGTGACGTAGCGGCGTCAAATTCGCCAGAGTTGCAAAGGCCACCGAGGATACGGACGTGGTCCATGATGTTTTGCTTAGGTTTAGAGAGAACAGTGAGGTTCTTCTCAGACCGAAACACCGCCATCATGTCACGCGCGGCATCCGTAGTGTATTCTTCTCCCGCTGCGTAGATGTCCGTGACCACCATCTTATTCTTGGTCAATGTTCCGGTCTTGTCAGAACAGATCACTGAAACGGATCCCAGTGTTTCGACAGTCTTGAGCGACTTGCAAAGGATCTTGTTTTTGCGCATAATGTTTGCAACAATCGTCAAGCTCGTCGTAAGCGCAATCGGTAAGCCTTCTGGCATGACTAGAAGAAAACAGTAAAGTCAGCACTCTTGTGATGGATGTACGGATTGGCAGTGTCTTACATGCAACAGCGCAAGAAACACAACTAACGATGAGAAGAGGCACGTCGATCCAAGTGGGATGAGATTTTCTCAGCCATGCTGCCCTGAAATGTGTGAGTACAAATCCTTCAATTCGTAGAGGGCTAAGCATAGACATGTCGCTCGAGACCAACCACAGACATACCAGAGAACCACAATGAGAATCACGACAGTGGTGATGAAGAGTGAGATGATGAGCACGAAACGCAGGATCTCCTTCTGGAGCGGTGTCATGCCAGTCTTTGGATCCGAGGTAAGCTTTGCGATGCGACCGAAGATGGTGTTGTCACCAGTAGCAACGCACACACCCAAGCAGGAGCCTGATATGCAGTGTGTTCCTTGTAAACCGATATTATTGGTCTCGAGATAGTTGTCTTCAGTTGATTCGATGGTAGCTACGACAGGCTCAGATTCCCCTATCGTATGTTAGTCCTCGTACCTAGGTTGCAGACATAACACTGACCAGTAAGGATTGCGCGATCGAACATGGCATCGCTGGAGATGTCAACGAAACGAACATCGGCGGGCAGCTTGTTGCCCTGCTTGATGACGATAATATCGCCAGGCACCAGGTCCAGTGCTGAGATGCTAGCATGCGATCCGTTACGCACAACGATGCATTGATCGGGCAGCATTGTTCCGATAGATGCCATCACTCTACTTGTCGACCAGTCTTGCCATGCATTGAAAGCTGCTTGTATAAGCCAGACAGCGATCAATACACATGCAAGCGCCAAGTTGGCAACAGCTGGTGGATGACCAAGAGGCCTCCAGGCGATGAATACGAGTATACCGGCAACGACGAGGATGCTACCAAAGCCACCGAAAAAGTAGCCTATGATCTTCCAGAGCAGGCCCGAGGGTGGAGGTGTCATTTTGTTCTGACCATGTTCGCTGAGGCGACGCTTTGCTTGATCTTCGGAAAGTCCCTGCTCGATATCAACAGAGAGGCGGCGGCACAGCTCGTGGACGGCGAGTGTATGCCATTCAAGATCTGCTAGGTCTAGAACACAATACTCAGTACTAATAGTGCTGGTATACTTGAGCAAACTTACCAACAGCAGCCTTCTCTTTGGCTTTCTTCACCTCGATCTGCTTCTTGTGTTGACCCTCATCGATCTCGATGGAAAGCGTACGGTCTGAATATCAATCGAGGAGGTCAGCATATATCTCACACGTGGTCCACATAGAAGCATTGCTCACAAGTGATAGGCAGTGCAGTCTCGGGCTGAACAGTGCGAGCTCCTCCAGCACTGCGGATGGAGAGACTGCCCACACTTGACCGTCGCGACAGATTACGCTCATGGCGGCGCTCGTGCGTCGCATACCCATCTTCTTCGTCAGGAAGGCGAAGCTCTCCAAATCGGACGCGAGGTGCGACCTTCTCTTCTTCTTGATCCATGTACGGTCCTGTCGGTGTAGTGGGCTAGACACTGGATGGAGCACTACAAAGAGATGTGCGAAAAAGAGGGAGAAACGAGCTAGAAAGCGAGAAGACAGGCAGCACAAGACTCATGGATGCATGAAGCGCGACTTATACTGTGACAAGTGGAAAGACCATTTGCCGTTATGAAAACCAGCATGGCTCTGGCAGCTCTGGCAACGCGTCAAACACGTGCTCCTTCGCTCTGAGAGGCGTTTCTAGGACGTAAAAAATCCTTGAAAAGCTGAGCTACATGAAATTGCACCAAGAATGTGGTACAGGATCTTTCACCTCTTTGTCATAGTTGAGTTGAAGCGATTCGACGCACAAATACCTCATACAAACCAAGACAGGACCAGGGCCCCGCAACAGGTAAATCGCGACCGCCAGAGGTATCCCGCCGGACCTTTTCCCACGTGAGCATGATAATCCATTGGCGATGGTGTTGTTCGGGACCGTTGATGGTTAGCCGTGAGCGATTTTCGAACACGTACACAGCCACGCTACGATGCACGAAAGCAGGCTTCCGCCGCTTCAGCCTATGACCATGCGCGATTTTCGACCTCACTTCCCTTTGAATGTAGTCATCTCGTTTCAAAAGAAAGGAGCATGGCTCTCTTGGCGCTTTATTGATGCTTTGCGGTGGTGAGCGACTGCCTGTTGAAGCAACCCGGGTTTGTGGGCCTTCAAGTCCCACCGGCACGTTCATGGCCTAACAGCCACATCGTGTCAGAGGTTGCGTAGACGAGCATTACATGCGTGCTTCAAGTGGACTTAGCGACAACGTGGGGGAGGATGCAATTCGTTTTCGCATTCGTTCATGCCATCATGTGTGGCTCAATGCTGAGTTTCGGGCCCTCGAAAATCACAGTGCGTGCACATAGATCACTGTTTACACAGGCAGGAAGCGTGGCAAGGATATGTACAAAGCCATGAAGGCCATTGAACGGTTGTGCTTTAGGCAGAGTTGTGGGTGGTAAGAGAGGAAGCCTGTTCATACAAAGGGGGGTCTTTTCCAAGGTTGTCTGTGCGCAACGAAGCTCCCCAAGCCAAGAGGCGGCCTGGAGCACGCGAAGCTTACCACCACGTGCGACATTCCTCTCGCAATGGACATCCACCACGCGAATGGACAATCGCAGAGCCCTTCGGATGTGCCCTCTCTCCCCGAATGAGAGGTACAGCCCGCCATCTCGGCATGGCGCCGATATGTCCATCTGTACGCCCCCATGATCGCCAGCATCTTTGCTCTATCCTTGTCGCCAGCCATCCACCAAGCCCTTGGCCTTCCAACTGGCACGAACATACTACCAATCACGGCTTCTTTTGGGATACCCACATATCTCGCAGCATCCTTATTCTACCCCACAAACCAACCCGAACCTACTCCTGAGCAATCAATCCGCTTCACGCGTAAAAACGACTTCTACCGCGCAGGTGTAATCGCAACATACGGTCGGCTGTTCGATGCGCCGTACAACGTTACACGCTTCTTGATGGATGTACTATTGAGTTACGGCGCCGACCAAGTCATCGGCGAACGTGCTGTTGGCACGAAACAGCGGCGATCAAATTTTCTGGTTGCCTTGACGTGGATTGTCGGTAGCAGAATGGTCGCACTCTGTCTGGCGTTCGATACACCTGTCCTGCAAAGACTCGTCGTCATGGTGGATCGAACGCTCTTTCGCACGGCCTATGTCGCGCTGGTAGATGACGTTCTCGGTGTTTTGACCCAACCTAATGTTCGAACCTTCAAAGGGAAGATCACCCTCATCGCGACCCAAGCATTTGTTATCTGCGCGATCGGACTAGTGTTCGTTGCATGGGCAATGAGCCATTCTGGCGAGATAGAGAGCGCCTTAGCCGAAATGAATGCAGAGTTAGGTGACGTCAGCTTAAAGACTCCATGATGTATTTTCGTTTTAGATAAGATTTACCAAGTGTACGAAGCACCAGATCGTAAGGAGCACGAACAACGTTCGACTGCCCTTCGAACCGGACATCCATCAGACTCCCCCTTTGATAGGTTCTAGACAGTATCGATACGGAGCATCGGACTGATGCCTGCCTTGCCGAGACTTTCGCACTCAGCGACTCCAAATCGAGACTTAGTATCGCCCGAGTAAATGTCGCGATTCTGGTTGAACATAGCGATATAGACTGGTAAGTTTGATCATCGTAATAGCGTCATGTGTATTTTATGATACCTCTTACTCATCATCGTGCTACACTCGTGGTATCGAAAGCTACATGCAGATTTTGTGCCTTGACGTGCCAACATTCTTGGGTCATTCCGTTACGTAGAGGGAGGCGTTTATCAAGTGGTCCACACGCCTGACTTGTAGATCGATATACATGCTGTCGGTTCGAATAGTAGTTTACGTTTGACAGCGGCACTTAGGCGCTCCAGTGAGACCAAATATATCCAAATAAACAGTTCATCTTTATACATTCGCTACAACCAGATATGGCAGTTTGTCTTCTGTTCACCTGGTTGCAAGGTTTTGTCCCAGAGAGGAGATGTCTTGGTGTGTATGATGCGCGATCACCGCACAATGAAAGCGCGCGTCTACGATAAGCACACTAATTTGAACTCTTCCGCCCTCGCAACCCCAACTTGTCTACCATCCTCTCCAATACTCGTAAACCCTGACTCTTTGGAGCGCACGATCCAAAGTATCTCAGCCTCACGAGCCGCCGTAGCTGATGGGTGTTGTCTACGAGCAGCAATCCCTTCATCGTTCCAACTCCACCCATGGTATGTATACAACACATATCATAGTTCCAGTTATGCTCTGACTGATCACAGCTGCCCTATTCTCCCTCTTTGTCTGCAGTAGCTGCCGCCCAGCTCGAACATACCAACGTCGCCGCCATGGACGCCCTCCTACCAACGCTCTAGCCACAAACTGTACGTCTCAGATTCCTCGGTTTGCCCACGGAAATACGCATCGAGATACTTCGACATATGCTAGTCGAGGAGGGAAGGCTGTTTCCACATAATACAAACCCAAGCTGAAGAGGCAAGGACGAGGCAACTACGAGCTTACCGCGAAGTACGAGTCGACGTTTTCTCAGGCCATGAGTTCTGGGATTCTGGAAATGAGGTTAGTAGCAAATTTGCTACTGCCAATCGTATCAGGAGTGTTCTCCGGACACAACTGCTTTGACCTGAGGACGTAACATAGGTGGACAAGAGGCGTTGAAACATACCATAGAGCAGAACTAAGGATGTGAAGGTGCCGATGATGGAAGACGATTATACATCGGCCACGGTTAGATGTTGTCTCCCCTTTCTCTAGGATACCTTCAAGTGCTAAAAGCTCCGTAATCAAATCCCACTTGTTAGATAGAAACCTCCATTGTAATGCCATATGTTCCAAGATGTCACTGTCGATCTCTCCCTGGAGAGTACATTCTTCGAAAACTTCGAAACCGACGTGATATTGCCTCTGCGCTTCCTTTGGTTTGTAGATTTTCGAAATTCATCCCCTCTCACCACCACTCCCTTAATCCTCTTCGAGTATCGCCTGGGTGACCGTTCGCGAGGGCCGCTAGCCCACTCACAGTCTTGGCAGGAAGGTCAAAGGACACAACAACTCTGTCTCACTTCCTCTCCCTTCAGCAAGCCAAAGCCGTATAACCATCAGTATGCAGTCAAATAACCCACCATCATTTGAGTCTATCGTAGCGATGTTCAACAACCTCCCGGAGGACATGCTTGCGTATACGAACAGAGTCGTTGACGAAATCATGGCCCAAGACCCGAATGGCCTTGACCCCTCTGCCTCGTCAATTGCCTCCAGATTCACGGAGTCTTCAAGTCCTCGTCGTCGGCATGAAACCACGGCGTCTCCTCCCGAGCCGTCCCCTCCTCCCCCGCCTCCGCCATCTCCGCCTCATCCTGGTGCGTGGGATCGTGGCCGTGCCTGCGTGGTCAACGCGACCAATACGTACTGGTCGTATGGAAGGGAACATGGGGTATGTACACTCTCCTTCTCATTTACCCGATTGTATACTAACGAGTTGTAGTGTAGTCAAGAGTCGAAGAGCAACCTCGTGGACGGCGAACGAGTTTATATGAAACAACCGAACGGTACTCTTCGCTGGGCAGTCCTCAAACAGCAAGCTCGGGGCACGCTGGCAGCTAGGGCGCACCTGAATCAGATGGTGGAAGCTGTAGGCGGCGACCCTACGACATTCAGAAACAGGCTTGCCAAAGCGGACTACGTTCTGGATCGAGAGGTACCTACCGGTGTCGTCCGTGAGGAGGACTCTGGAGAAATGTTCTCGCTTTGGTCACCAGTTCATCTGGGCCAACCAGCGTCCACTTTCTTCTGGGGGACAGGACAATTCGCGAGCGGTACACTGACGATGGTGCCGACGACCCAGGAGGAGATGGAGTGGTTTTGACGAGGTGCAGCACGTGGTCCTTGGACCGAAGAGGCTATCCAGTTGGTGTGCGTGCTCGCTAAACCGATGATGGAAGACAGCTTGTCGATGGAGGATCTGGCCGCTTGATATCAGATAGACCAAGCATAAATGAAGACATATTCCTCTACGTAAAGTCTGCCTTACCATTGTGCATATCCCATAGTTGTTTTGAAATGTTGACCTCTGGCGTATGCTTCTGCTTCGACACTTCAAGCATGGACAGTGGCAGCTCAGTCCATCGGCCCAAAATGTTGCTGACAATTCGTAGAATATCCTTCAGACATACAAGAAGTTCTTAGCGCATTTTAGGAAGTTGGCATAATCATGGCTAACGCTTAGGCCTCACAATCCGGCGTGATGTTGATGTTCGTTAAGTGTGTTCGTCTTACACTTTTCTCGCACGCCAGACCGCACTGGCGCCCTCACAACCAGAGACAGAAGCTCGCAAAGCTGTATATCCCCTGAAGGTCTACCTTCATATTCAGACCGATCCCGCTGACGTTTTGTCAGCTCCCCGCTCAAACCACCACGACCAGACAAGAGTCGCCTGAGGCATTGTGATCTCGCTCGGCAATTCGAACCATCCATACCGCGACGCTTCATCGATATGTCGACTGAAACCATAAGCATAGCTGCGTCTTCGCAAGATTCTTTCTCGCGCCTGCCAGAGGAGGTGGTCACACGCATCATGAAGTGCCACTACAACAACTATATCGGAGGTGTGCTTCTCTGCTGTGAGACGTTTTTTCCAAAGGATCCAGGCTTCTTGACAGACCTTTGTTCTTACGCTGCTGAACTATACTGGTGTGCAGACGACGAACGCAAGTATGGTTATCAGCCAGTGGCCACTACAATCGACGCAACAAAGATCCAGGAGGTCCTGAAGATCCGGCTTGTCAACAAACTCTTCGCTCGCTGCATGCTTGACGCCTTTTTAAAGAGTCCCATCATATTTGAGCATGTTTCATACGATTGGACAGATCCGGGAAAGATTTTTTGGTTTCTACCTTGCCAGATCGAGCCAAAGCTTGCCCAGCGTGGTGGACGCATTCAAGCTGAATACTACACCAGGGTTCCCTACACGTACCGCTTTGTTTGGAATAAGACCGACATCCATGGGCCCTTGAGGCGATAGAAGCCCTCCAAGCAACCCCTCAGCTAGGAGGCGGATCCGCAAATACCAACATGCTTGCCCTCTCCCACGAGAGCTGAAACTGGCTACGCACCAATTTCCGATCATCGCTTGATCCCGTGGATGCTTGCGGACAGCCGCCTCCGCAGCAAGACAACGTATGCAGCCGGCGGACAAACCAATTGCTACGACGAGCATCTTACAAGGCTCTTTACACACTCAAGCCGGCAACGAATCTCTGGCGTCTCTCAGCCACGAGGAGTGACCAATGCTTTATCGTAGAGTGACTTCTGAGGAAACCACAAGATCACGAACAGATGTAGCTTCCACGTCCGTCTTCTATCCCTCCGTTTGGACCGATAGGAAAGTACAACATCGCCTGCGTTCCCAGAGCATGAAGCACTACCTCATCTCGTGCGAGCCGGATATGGCGACCGCCTGCGAGTATCTCCAACAAAAACCCCAGTAGACGAGCGCGTTGGGAGAGATGGGGAGGATGTTATGACATACTTCGCATTGCTAGGGAAAGATAAGGAGCTGGATGTCGCCTTCCGCACCTGTAAAATGACAGAGAAGGACGCATACACGGTCCTGGAGATATATTCTCACTTCGCAAGTTTGCGAATGGCAACCATGGGTACCGAAGAGGTATCCTGGTTTGTAAGGGAGACGTCGACTTCAGGTACCCAACTTTAGAAGACGTGGGATGACGCTATCAGCGAAGACACCGAACCCAAAGTCTTCTCTCAACAGTTCAAGCTTTCTATACTCCTGACATCTCTGGAGTAATGTCTTTCCTCTTCTAGGATGATGTACGAATGCGAAGAGCCCTTGCCCTTCCACAGTGGAAAATGGACATGTATCCAGGGCATACTTGGATCGCACAATCCCATCCTTGGAGGTAGTAAGTCAAGAAGCGGATACGACGGTCTCATTTCTGAGTATGGTGATGTCCAAGGTAGCGTCCCTGGGTGGCCTTGGCCTAGACGAGACCTCGCTTTGGACTGATATGGTCGCATTTTTGCACCCTACGAGGAGAGTCTGATCTCAATGAAGCACTGGGTGCAGCACCAGCCGCTATACCACGATGCACTGGCGTATGTTTCAAACGGCTGCATATCTCTGGGAAAGGCTGCGAGGGGTATATCGGATCTCCCGACAGAGCTCGTCTGCAGGATCTTCAAGCACATATGCCTGTTCGATGGCTCGGTACTTATGGCGTTGGATCGCAGCGTTGTGTCAATGGTTCTAAGCATTTTTGCTGCGAGGTTTTACTTCCAAAGTACCGTTCCGTTGCCTATGGCCAGACACATTACTGGTTCATGGCTGACCAATTCTTGAAGAACATTTTTCAAGTTATGGACCTGCGTGAAGCCTGTCGTGATTGGGTGGTATGATCCTAGACAATTTCTCAGAACAGTTTCCGGTATCAGAGTCGCCATCGGCCCAGCAGATGAAGAACCGGACTCAAGCTTGTAACCATCCGCGAAACTGTACTCCGTGGTCTCAATCTCGGACATCTTATCATCCTCTTACTGTATCGAAACATATGTTGATACCAACAACGATGAGCTGTAGTCGTAACTCTCGAAAATAGTACGGTTGTCGGCTTCGCCTCTGTCACAGAGAGATCTATCAGGATACGTGCATGGTCTGGTGGCCATGGCCAGGTACCTGGGTTTCTAGCAATTGGCTGTATTGACTCCGAGGAGATTAGGGTCATAAAGCGCCAGGTCTATTGGATTACTCAGCGGACGTATCGGTGACGACGAGGATTTGGATTCGAGTCGAGACTGACGTGCGACAAGGAAGAGGTCATCCTATCATACAATAACCTCAGGTTTGGCCCGAGGTGGTCGTCTAATCAGCGAGTTCGCCCTTACTCAGGGTGTAGAGGCGTATACCTGAAGTATTTTCTGTCTCACGCACAGCCCCGTTCTATTACAACAGTGGCAGGGGATTGCCCTATAGCATGATCGAGGGGGCAAGCGCGGGGCAGATCTGTGAAGAAAGGGCGTCCGACCCTAGTGCCACAGAACCGGGTTGCTTTGGTGAGGTTTTGCGAGGACCGCCATGCCCCCGCTGCGATAGAACGCCTGCTGTTGATCACAAAAGCATCCCAAGAGATGTCTCTACATTGCTGTCTTTGGCCATGCTCGTCTTCAACGGAGGATCGGGCGAAGGGTTCGAGGGTGAGGTCGAGTCTGCTTGCTACTCGGGGCTAGGCTCGCAAGACTGTACCAGTGACACGAGAGGCTAGGAAGGACGGGAGAACGTAGGCGAGCTTGCTGTGAGGTTGCTCAAGAACCCGTTCTTGTCAGCAACTTATACAGTGGTCTCGTGGGGCGCAGGAAAAGCAACCAGGCTCAGAAAGGTTGAGTTGGGTACAGAGAGAAGTGAGCGGCTGTTCGTCGTGATGGAAAGTGAACTTCAAATCGAGGCACCACCGAAGCTTCAGCCTTCTTCGGACTGACAATCAATCGCCACCGCAATCAACTGTCACGAACCTACCACCACATCTAAATCACCTCAGTCCAAATCCTGATGTTATTAGTCGGAAGCTCAAAGGACGATCAAGGGAGTTTAGCCAAGCGCTTGTATAGAGTCTTCCG
The DNA here is from genome assembly GCF_004154835.1 of Alternaria arborescens. Classification (NCBI taxonomy): domain Eukaryota; kingdom Fungi; phylum Ascomycota; class Dothideomycetes; order Pleosporales; family Pleosporaceae; genus Alternaria; species Alternaria arborescens. The sequence goes on from NW_021167870.1 coordinate 83,699, forward strand.
CGATGCTCTGCACTTCTTGCCTCAGAAATGATCATATAAGCACCCAACACACCCGTATATAGAAAATGGTCCTGGGATGTTGCAGTTTAGCTGTTCGGGACTACTCAGACAAGCGACCTGCTCCAGCCTCCCACAAGGAAGACATCGCCAGCCAGCGTAACACTGGTGGCCTGGAAGGCAGCACAGAGGATACGAAGGATGTACAGATCTCCATGAATACGGTAGGCAGATAAGCTAGAAGGTCATTTCATGACTTTCGGTTGCTGGAACAAGACGAAAATATCGCGAATATCCTCAGGAGGCATCGAAGGCATTCATAGTAATCAGGAAGAACGGCTGAATGTAGACTACAGAGCAGGAAACTGGCCACAGGAAGAGTTCGCGACAGTGACATGAAGAGATTCAGAGAGATATGTTTTACGTGGTACACGTCGGAGGTAAACTGTCCCACGCGAGATGGGATGATGTCAGGAGGTTGGGAAGCTACCCCACCGGATTTTGGAAGCTCCCCACTGCACGCTAGACAGACCCCGGCCTCCGATACAGGCCGGCAGAGTCACCGATCTAACTTTCCCAAAAATTGCGACTCAACAATCATCATATTCTTTGCAACATCACAATGGCGACCGTACCCGACTATTCACGGCCGACGACGCCTGAAAATGGTACCAATGGCACCAATGGCCTTGCCTCGCCTCGCACGCCAAAGACAGGCCTCGCCCTCACCGAGTACAGCGCAAACCCCAGTCCGCCTTCCGAATCCAACACTTCACGAACCAACCATGCCATACCCGACGCGTTCCTTCTGCCCAATGGCTATCCCGATTACCTCCGCCTCATCCTCACTTCGCGCGTCTACGAAGTCGTCCAGGAAACGCCCCTCACTCATGCGACCAATCTCAGCAACAGACTAGAATGCAATGTTCTACTCAAGCGCGAGGACTTACAGCCCGTCTTCAGCTTCAAGCTACGCGGCGCATACAACAAAATGGCACATCTGGACCCCAAGGACAGGTGGAAAGGAGTCGTTGCATGCAGCGCCGGAAACCATGCACAAGGTGTCGCATATTCTGCGCGCAAGCTGAAGATTCCCGCGACTATTGTCATGCCTTCTGGCACTCCCGATATTAAACACAAGAACGTCTCACGGCTAGGAGGTTCAGTGATACTACACGGCGCTGATTTTGACGCTGCAAAGGCAGAGGCTGCAAGGTTAGAGAAGTTGCACGGCCTTATACCTATACCGCCATTCGACGATCCCTATGTCATTGCAGGCCAGGGTACTGTTGGCATGGAGTTGCTGCGACAGACCAACCTGCAAGATCTGAAGGCCGTTTTCTGCTGTGTCGGTGGTGGAGGACTCATCGCAGGCACAGGTGTATACATCAAGCGGATAGCACCACACGTCAAGATCATAGGAGTGGAGCAATACGACGCAAACGCCATGGTCGAGTCGCTGAAAGCCGGAAAGCGCGTCTTCTTGAAGGACGTGGGACTGTTCGCTGATGGAGCCGCCGTCAAGACAGTCGGAGAGGAAACTTTCAGGATATGTCAAGAGGTCGTCGATGAAGTAGTTCAGGTTACAACAGACGAGACATGCGCCGCCATCAAAGACATGTTCGAAGACACACGCTCCATCGTTGAGCCTGCAGGCGCACTCGCCCTCGCAGGCCTGAAGAAATGGGTGAACCGCAACCCATCACCGGATCGCAATCGCGGTCTGGTTGCCATTGCTAGTGGCGCAAACATGAACTTCGACCGCCTCCGCTTTGTTGCCGAGCGTGCCGCCATCGGTGAAAACAAAGAAGCCATCCTTTCCGTCACCATCCCCGAACAACCCGGTGCCTTTGCTAAGCTCATTTCGCTCATCCATCCCATGGCCATCACAGAGTTCAGTTACCGCTACTCAGGCCCCAACTCCGCCCAAATACTGGTCGGCGTTGAGTTAAAGGCTGCAACACGGACCCGCGACCTACCCGACCTCCTCAACCGTCTCGGCGCTGAGGGCATGACTGCTGAAGATCTGTCTCAAGACGAGCTCGCAAAATCGCATATCCGCTACCTTGTTGGAGGTCGCAGTAACGCCGCTGACGAGCATCTTTTCATGTTCGAGTTCCCTGAGCGGGGAGGCGCTCTGTACAAGTTCTTGAACACATTGCAGCCAGGCATGAACATCAGTCTTTTCCACTACAGGAACTACGGGGGAGACGTTGCGAAGATCCTGGCCGGTATCCAATGTAAGGAGGAGGACAGTAGCAAGCTGGCAAGTTTCTTGAAGGACATCGGATACCCGTACAAGGAAGTGACCGACAGCCCAAGCTACAAGATGTTCTTGAGGCAGTGAGATGGGCGAACCTAAGAAGAAGAGAAGAGATCATGTCAAGATAAGATCGGGAACGAAGATATGAAGGAACAATGCAGATACCCCTTTCGATTGTTATAATTGCTCACTCACTTCCAAGCAGCATGTAGATTCCAGAGCCCATGCTCACAGTCCCACAAGCACTACCTACCAAGGCCAGCACCCCTCTGCCTTCAAGTAGCCCCCATGCTCCTCATCCCTTCTCGCCTCCAGGATAGCAATCATGGGCTTCGCACCCTCCCTCGTAGGCTTCGCCTCATGCTCTACTTTATTCTACTCCGGGAATTAGTCCCCGTCTGACCGGACCAAAGACGACTGCAAAGCCAGATGCAGATGAGATGCAACATACCATTGGTCCTAAATTACTCTCGGTGAATCCAGGGCAGAAACAAAACACCTTCCATCCCTTGGGCCCATACTCATAGTCTTGACACGCAGTAAGCATGTTCAAAGCCGCTTTGGAAGTGCGGTATGGCACCTGTTCACCTCATTAGCACGAACATGGCCACTCGGGATACGTGAGAGTCATACGACTTTCATCTCCTGATGCGGATTGGTCCTGTCAACTCTTAACCAAATACTGCCAGCTCCACTTGTCACGTTGATAATTCGTGGCGTCCTACCCATCTTTTCGCTCCTCTCGAGCAACGTCGCGAAAGTCTCGACGATGATGACGGGACCAGTCACATTGGTCAGGAAGGCGGCTGCCATACGTGTGGACAGAGAAGCTGAAGTGGGTGGTTCACCAGTTATTGCGGCGTTGTTGATCAAGGCATCAAGGCGACCGTGTTTCTCTTCTACCATCTTCCCAGCATCACTGATGCTGTTCTCGTCATTGACGTCTATCTGCAACAACTCGGCCTTGCCAGGCAGCTCTCTTTCCTGTAAAAGCTTCACAGCGGCTTCGCCTTTTTCAATGGAACGGCTACCGAGCAGGATATAGTACTTGTTATCGCGCAAGAGTTGGGCGGCGAGCTCGAATCCGATCCCTCCGTTTGCTGTACCCGCAGTGTTAGCGAACAAGGTCTAAGAGCTTCAATCACAGAAGAGAGAGTAAATATGAAAGGAGAAGAAGAGTGGCAAGTTGCATGAAGAAAAAGGCAAGAACTGAGGAAAGGGGGTAGTTTACCGCCGGTGATGAGAACGATGGTCTGTTCTTCAGAAGCCATGTCGTTTCTTTGTCCGTTCAAGCATGCTCTTAACAAGGGGATATGATGTTTCTTGCTGCAGCCAAACCTGTGTCTACTTCGAATCGACAAAGTCTAGCCTCTTTATATCTCCTCTCGTCCCTCTCCCGCTTCTCAACCTCATTCTTACTATCAGTCTACTTCCTCGGCTACTTACCGCGTTCCTCAGTCTATACGGCACTGTGCCCACTTTTACCTGCATACGGCCGCGTCTTCGGAAGTGCAACACGCCATTCGCATACTGCGATGTAGTATGGGCCCATCTTTGCTGCTTCGAGACGTACCATGTAGTGCAAAAGCCCAGACGACAGAAGCACGCCTGGACCAATGAGTATCTCTCAAACCGTCTGAACAGCATGTCAGTAACGCACTGTTGATCGTCCTAACTCGATGGTCTTAGTCGGTCGGCGGGGATAACGGACTCAGGCTCACAGCCATGGGGTTAGACGGAAGCCACGGAATTCTTGAGAATACGAAGGAGGGTTAGACTGGAAAGGCAGGGTCCTTTGACATCCAACGTGCATGATGAAGCTTGATTGTTTCTCTCATTTGTCTATTGACTATCTAAATTGTGCGGTGATGTTGCAATTCGAGAGCCGCTATCGGCTGCGTGGTATCCTATAATGCAAGCTCCATCCTTACCCAACAAGAAAATAGAAAACGCCGGCGCCTCACCAACGCCCACCTGATGCAATAGTGATAGCGAGTGTAGAGTTGGTCGGACAGAATATGAGCAGCCGCGATCATGCACGGTCACACCCTATCTTCTGCAAAATCCAATACTTCGCAATCGTCCTCGAAAAAGTTCTCCTCATCACCCTCCTTCTTGATACGTCTTCTTCGCGTAGTGACGACAACCTGTTCCACCTCTTCTTCACCGTCCTGAAGGACAAGCTTGTTCTCGAACTTGGGAGCAATACCGGCAATATCGTCCTCTCCAGAATCGTATGCTTGGGTAATGGGCGTAGAAAGCCGGGTCGCCTCAATACTCTCGCCAAAGAGCCAGGGGGAGTCGTCTTCGTGGTGGAGGTCGGAGATTAGTCCTGGCAACGAGGGCTGGTACTCACTGCTCTCCTCGTGAATCTCGAGGGGCTGTCTTGAATAGACAAAACGTGCGACGCGTTTATCTGTATAGAAAGGCTGGTAAGGAGGATTCGTTTCAATCTCAGAGAAACTGAGTGGTGCGAGAGATGACGTGACGGGCTTGCGAGAAGGCAAAGACCGAGGAAGCCAGTCGCCATAGCAGTCCTGTGTTGGCTCCGCATCACCGGGCTGTGGGAATAGTTGCTCGGTGATAGAAAGCGGTAGTGCGGAGTCCAAGATAGGGGCGAGTCCAAATTCAACTGTCTTCTTCTTGGTTATCGACGCAGTATTGGATGACTTCCCCTTGCCTGTCGCAGCTCGCATCTGCACTCGCCAGATCTGAAGTACGCCACCTGACACCAATGCGATTGAGCCGCGGCCTCTGCCAGAAAGCCAGCGTACGCTGTATGGCTTGACGCCGCTAGGTGACGATGGCAGCGTCATCTTGTTGTCGCCCGCGTGACGTATGTTGTTGATTGACTTGCCTACACCAGCAGCAACGGCTTTACCGGACTTTGCGCCAGCAGCAGGTGTTACACCTAGACCACTTAGACTGAATCGAGACCCCGCAGCGCTGTTCTTCGCGCGGACGGCATCAAACCAAGGCTTAGCGCTATTGACGGCCTGCATTGCTGAGTTGACCATGCCGGTTGAACCCGTGGAAGCCGTGGCCTCCTTTGGTGGGGCAGAGGGTGCCGCAGGACGAATTCGTCGAGCTGGCGGCCATTGGAAGGCCGACGCAGGCATAGGAAACATGTGTACTGTTCCTTTATCGGTGATGACTGCTAGTTTATCGACTCGAGGAGCAGACCAAACAACATCAATGACATTGGCAACAGTCATTCTGGTAAATCGAGCGACTTGTCGAACATAAGGGCCGGATGGTTGCTCTCGAAGAGTCTTACGGACTCGTCGGAAATTCATCCGCTTCAAATCCCAAACATCCTGGTAATCGCCCTTCTTGCTTACAGTCATGAGCATCAGACCACTGGGGGCGAATGACATGAAGCTACAGCCGAGAGCTGCTGGTATAGTAGCAACGGGATGGAGAGCGTTCTTGTTCCTCGTTTCTTCCGCATCCACCAGTCTCTGCAAGTCGTAAACGGAGATGACGGTTGCTTCTTGTCTTGGCTGAGTCTGGCTGTGGCCATGAGTCGGTGGGAAGTAGTGCTGCATAGGATCTTGACCATATGGCACGTTATTTCCTTGTTGACCTCTGTTCATGTAGCTCTTGAAGGCTTGCACTCCCTTCTCGGTAGCCCAGCGCGCGCCCTTGATTGCAACTTGTGTCCCTTCCCGTGTAATTCTATCGAGCAAGCCTGCTTCGTTGGGCATATCGACAGCACAGTTGGGCGACGGCTGAGGTGGTACGCTATGGTGTGCAAGACCTGGAGCACGCTCATAGTACGGTGAGGTCAGCGCGACACCATTGACAGGGTAGAGCGCACTCGAAGCTGGTGGAGTGACTGCGAGCCAGCGATCAGAGAGAGAAAATACGGGCAAGCCATATTTCTCAGGAGGGATCTCGTCATGACTTCCATCGACGGCACTCGAACCGTTTGAGTGAACAGCTCGTTCGCGATTCTGAACCGAAGTCCACAGTTTGCCAATGCAGCGGAACTGCTCGCCGTACTCTGGGTGATTTCCCAGGTAAGGTGCGAACACGAAGACTTCGCCACTTGCGCCAGATGCAACGACAACAAACTTGCCCTTCGCCTCGATGACAAAGTCGCCTATTGGAGGTGGAGGTTGGAAGAGCGGGCTGTCAATTGGACTCGTGAGAGGGATCAAAGGAGTTCGGTACAGGACAGCTAGCCTCCGCTTCTCTTTCAGTGAGTAAATTTCAACGGTCGTCTGGTAGCCACTGATCTGGCCATCCCGATTGCCATGTCTCGAGGATGGCCTACTAGGCGATTCAGAGGCTGAGTCGTCGACCACGGAGGATGCCCCGCTTCCACTAGAGCTTCTACTGTCCTTGACGACCGGGCCGTGAAGAATGAGTGCGACCAGTGGACGGGAAGCAGCTAGAGGGTCTCGCCGCGATGTCCATGGCAAGATCTTGGCACCTATGACACCACCCCTGAGGCCTTCTAGACGGCCCACGATATCCATCTTGCTCTTCTCGACACGGAAAACGTCGAGCCCTCCTTGAGATCCAACGAGCAGCACATTCTCGGATGACCGAGCTGCTTCGTCTCCTGCCATGGATAGAGTGTCGAAGCCACAGAAGTAGCCTCCTTCGCCCGGCTGGATACCATCGGTTGGGCCATTGTTGAGGCCGAAGTCAATGTTTGGCAAGCCATAGTAGTGTGCTTGAGGTTGATGTGGCAGGGGCGGGTTTGGCACGAAGTGTTGCGACGGCGGACGAGCGCCGTGTTGCGAATACATGGATGCCCTGCGATCTCTGCCGGGCGAGTTCTGCAGACGGTCGCCAAAGTTTGTGTATTGACTGGGATGACTCAGAGGCCTTGCACCTGGAGGGGAGTTGGACATGGCCTGTTGTGCATACAGTCCGTCTCGTGCACCTGGCGAGTTGTGAAAGGTAGGCGGTGAACTGGCTATGGCTATACCACCGTTTCCTGGCGAGCCCGAGTTGGGAAAGAAGGGCACCGACTTGGCCCACTCGTTGGTGTATTGTGCGGCCGTGGTTCGCGTGGCACCGATAGCCGATAGTAATGGAGACGTGGTGGCATTGTAGTTTGAGGGTGGAGACGTGGAGGACAGACGCTTTGCTGAGGAAGGCGACCTGGTTCTGGGGCAGTCAGTTATGTTGGAGGACAAACAAGAGTCACTCGGTCGCTCTTTCTACCTGAGCGTCACCCCTGACGTGCACATGGCAGGGACACCTACATCTCTCTGGGATAGATGCGCGTAACCTTGTCGGCCGCCCTATTTCTTCTTCCCAACTCATATCTCGACGTGTTGCGGCCGCGCGCTTGTGGCGTGTCCTGTACCTTTGTGCCTTTGCGCTGTTGCTTGTGCAGGTAGGTGAGGTTGGAGACAGGCGTCGTATACTCGGCGGCGTTGTCGGGCGATGAGCTCATATAACCTGTGGATAAGCGTGTGGAGGTGTCTGTTGGAGCGCCAGCTCAGTCGTGGAGAGTTGCTGTGTGTCGTGGCCTGGAGGTAGGTTGTGGGGGTAGCGACGGATGAGCGCGGCGAGTGAGTTCGGATGGATGCTAGACACGGCGTTGCGTCATGCGCCTTCGTGACCAAGGCGCGTGAAGGTTGCAGTCCCGTGCTTGCACAGCAAGACGCTTATACAGAGTACTGGCTGGTGCCTTGTTCCTGACTCGGCGGCGCGTTATCGGGGCCTATCTGGTCTTCGCTCGGTATGATCGGGAGGCGCTCGTGGTGGCTATCGTTAGAGCCGCGGGGCTGGAGCTTCACGCGGCACGCTATGTAGGAGGCTCCTCAGCGCGTAATGCAAGTCAGTCTGGGTACAGCGCGCAGTCGTGAGTCAACTTGGAGCTTTATCTAAGCTTCCAAGTGTTGAGATATGAAATGCAGGGCGTCGTAAGTGCAGTTAGCTGTGTCGCTGGCCTGGTCGGTACTGAGGGGCAGCTCATAGCTTATGCAGGTGCATGTCGCGCCCTCACCCTTCCATTCGCCCTGCAACATGGTCGCCGCCGGCACCGCCCTTTGCGCTGATATCTAGCCCCTCTTTAGCTGCTTCTAGTCATTCCTAGATTGCGGGCGTGCTAGTTGGGTCAAGTGACTTCAGCGAGCACGGTAGATGCCTGAGTAATGTTGTTGGGCAGCCACATGCGGCGTTCCGCGAAGCATTCCGATCAGTGACGTTCTGGCATGCATATCACGAGGCCCACATCCCGCGCGGCATCTCGTGGCTTGCACGTGCTTGTATCTTTGGCCTCATCCTACAAAACCACAGCCGCATCGCTCACAAGAAGTGACATTTGACAGGTAGAATCTTCCCATTTCCAGTTCAAAGGCATGATCCGTCCTGTCCCGTCTACAAGGACGATGATCAGCAAATTGATTCCCAGCTCGGAAACACGCCCAGACAGCCTTGTCCGTAACCTTGTGATGATTTACCACTTTTGGTGTAAGCGACCTGCCATCCTAGAAGAACTTCGCATCGTACGTGCTAGCCGACGTAAGTAATGTAAGCGAATGTCCTGGGTACAATCAGGTACAAAAGTATGCAATCCCCAGGCAGGTCGCGAATGATTAGGTACTCACCAAGCATTCACTCACCATGTTCAAGTCAAAGTTCCTCAGCCTCGTCTCCTTGGCCCTTCTCCATGTGGCTCTCGCGCAATCTGAATATACGAATCTCCCAGAGGTACCACCAGGTGTCTTCAGTGCAAGCGCGCGCACTGAAATTAAAACCACCGTCGACGCTGCTTGGGATGCACTCACCGACTTCCCCAACTACGGAGCTTGGAACCCATTCGTGCGCTATGCTCTCGTCACTTCAGCCAACAACATCACTCTACCCGACCAGCGAGCTGTCGAAGGCAACTACTTATTCTTCCGTGTGCAGATCCCTCCGCTCCCGTTGCCGGTGAATAAGGACACACCAGACAATCTCTTGCATACGCAGACTGCTTTCGAGCGCATAACTCATGTACAGCCAGAATTGGGAAGGCTGGCATGGGATTACTTGGCGGAAATTGCTGTCAAATCGACGCGATGGCAGGCGGTCAGCGACATAGGCAACGGCACCGTGTTGTACGAGTCTCATGAGGAGTTTAACGGGCCGTTGGCTGGAATATTAAAAGAGACGCTGGGGGAGAGCTTGCAGGAATCTTTCGATGCACAAGGAGAGGGGCTGAAGTTGTACCTTGAAGGTAAATAGATAGCGTAGGATTGCGATGCGTTAGCATCTTGTCTTTAGCATACCAAACTCGTTCTACTTCATGTTGATGACATTCCGATGAGATAGATAATGTGAAAGTCTGATACGATGTGTAGTCGGAACAGTCCCAGATGAGGAGCGAAGGAGCATATCGGCGTTGGAAACAGCCATGCCGGGATCCCTGCCGCTCCGCGGGCATGCGCGCATCTGTCGCAATCGCACATGTGCAGTACACGCGAGTAACATCAGGCGCTCACCCACCATGAGGCCTTGTCTCAACAACATGTCTCTGTATTCTAACTGTCTTTTATAACACTCTCTCTTTGGTCTGGCACTAGTCACATTCCCGCTTCTGCTATCGCGACACCCCAAGGTCGCATGCCGCACAATCGTTATCGCCCATGTACATAGCTCTTTCTGAAGTCCTCTCTCCACCATGACGATAAGTCCTGAGCTCGAAGCCTTTGCACGAGCGATATCACGCGTACTGGGCTGGGCGTACTTCCTGTCGTGGTCAGTACCAGCCATCCTTCGACACGTACTCTATGATCCCACTCTAACTCACAGTCAGGTCCCTATCTTTCTACCCCCAACCCATATCAAACTATATTCGCAAATCCACGCTCGGTCTCGCAATAGACTTCCCCACCCTCAACGTCCTCGGCTTCACCTGCTACACCATCTCTACAGCCTGCTTCCTATACTCGCCTACTATCAAATCGCAATATGCGTACCGTCATCCGGAAGCGCCTCAGACGACAGTACGATTCAATGACTTCCTGTTCGCAGCACATGGCGCGGTCATGTGCGTGATCATTTACAGTCAGTTCTTCGAGAAGATATGGGGCTTCGAGATTGGCAAGAGGCAGAAGGTCAGTCGGGTCATACTAGGAGTTTGGTGGGGATGTGTGCTTGCTATCGTGGTCGTGGTGATGCTTGTAAAAACCAGAGGAACAGAAGAAAACGATGCACAGGGGTGGGCATGGATCGACGTTGTGAGTTGATCCAACTTTCCACCTTCTGACCTTACAAGTTCATGCTAATATCGAACAGATATATACGCTCGGCTACGTCAAACTCCTCACCGTATTTCTCAAGTACATACCGCAAGCCTGGGTCAATTACAAGCGCAAATCTACGCTGGGATGGAGTATATATCCTATGCTCTTGGACTTCGCGGGAGGTTGGCTTTCGCTTGCGCAGTTGTGCATCGATTCCGCGTTGGAAAACGATTGGAGTGGTGTCACAGGCAACCCAGTCAAGTTCGGGCTGGGAAACATTACTATTGTGTTTGATATCATCTTTATGCTGCAGCATTATGTGCTGTACAAACGTCCTGCAAAGCATTTGGAGGATGAGGACGAAGAGGAGAGGCAAGGACTTGTGGCGGGTCAGAGGGACTAGAAATTACATTGTGACATTCCGTCAATAACTTGAACCATTAAGGCTTGAAGCTGTCTGATGGTGAAGTGCTGCTTCATGTCAGACCTATTCAATCCAAAGAAGCGACACTGACGCTCCTCTCAGACTCTTGGGACGTTCTTGGTATGATCGGAAAAAAGTCCGTGGACGGATAAGCCAGCCCTTTCCTCGACAGAATCCGCGTACGTACCGTCAATTCCTACCGAAGAGCGCTATGGAATATAGGGACGCGTGGAGCAGGAAATGTGAAAACCAGCCTCGTGATATGTGTTCCGGCCTCATAACAAGCGCCGACAGACTAAGCGTCGCGTTCCTGAATTACCTTCTACCAGAACATGCCCCGCACTAGCCTGCCGCGCGACCCCTCCGAGCCTCTCCACATCTTTCCGACTCAGCGTTAGCAAGTTCCGGTAGAATATATATCCAGCATAACTCACGTCTTGATCCTACAAATACGTATTAGACCCTGCTCGAAGCATCCCCAGGATTCCTACCATCTTTTCACCATATATCGCAACAATGGCACCAAACTGGGACAGACTTATTCGCTTCATTGCGACAGATGGCCGTGAGCTGCGGGGTCAGCCAATCCTCCCTTCGGCAGACTTTGACGTTGGTACTACAACAGAAGAGACGGGACTGAAGGCCAAAGTGATTGATGTAAAAAACAACGACATCTTCGACTCAGCCACCAAGGTCACAGACGAAGAAGTAACAGTCAAGAAACTGCTTGGCCCAGTAACAGTGGATGAAGTGCCTATCATCCGCTGCATAGGTCTAAACTTTATCAAGCACAGTAAGTTTACCTCTCTGCTATACAGTTCCGCCCATTGCCATGCTGACAACTTCCCATAGTCCAGGAAGGTGGCCGCACCCTTCCCCCATACCCATCCACCTTCATAAAAGCAAACACATGCTTAAACGACCATGGTGCACCCATTGTCATCCCAAAAATCGCACAAGACAACCAAGCCGACTACGAGGGCGAACTCTGCTTCATCATCTCCAAGGACGCCAAAGACGTATCTGAAGCTGAAGCTTTCGACTACATCGGCGGCTACACATCCGGCAATGACGTCTCATCGCGTAAACTTCAACGAGACCCTCTCCTAGCAGGAACAGTGCCGCAATGGAATTTCTCAAAAGGCTTCGATACCTACGCGCCTCTGGGCCCCCAACTCGTTTCCACCAAAGTTATCCCTGACCCGTCCAAACTGCATCTCAAGACCATCGTTAATGGCGATTTGAGACAGAACTCGGGCATTGACGACCTGTGTTTCAAGATCCCAACCTTGGTGAGCTATTGCAGTCAGGGCACTACGCTAAAGAAGGGGACTGTGTTCATGACGGGTACGTGTGCGGGTGTTGGTTATGCGATGAAGGAGCCGCAGTTCTTGAAGCCGGGCGATGTGGTTGAGGTAAACCTGAGTCCAGAGATTGGCACGCTGAAGAATACGGTCGAGTATGCTTGAACGAACGGATAAATCCCGGAATTGATTCAAGAAATACGTCACTACTTTTTCGTGAATGAAATCTTGCTAGCCAGAATACAGGAAGATACACTACGTATCACAACTTTCAGATCTTCGATCTAGCCTTACTCTTCTGCTCCATCTCCTCTCTCTTGACCCTGAACCTCTCCGCGGGCGCACCCTCAACGAACCTTTCGGCCAACGCATCAACAGCATTAACTACAGCAATCACCCGCGCATCCCTAATCGGTGCATTTTGCAACCTCTTCATCTCCATCATACTCTTTCCATCATTCCCCTTTAGCTGCTCCTCCAAGAACTCGACAACCTTGCCTTGGAACTCATCACCCGTAGCGTCCCACACATAATTGTATAGACCCGCATCAACAAGCTCCTGTGCCGAGAGTTTACGGCCGAACATGAGGAAGTCGTTGGCCCGGTGAATGCCAATGGATTGGGCAAAGGATAACGCGGACCCGTTTTCGGGGACGAGACCAAGGGCTGAGAAAGGACATTGCAGCCAGGCTGTTGAGGAAGCAAGGACAATATCCGCAATACCCGGGAACCAAGCTGCACCACCACCGACAGCGGGACCGTTTAGGGCAAGGATGAGGACTTTGCGGTGGTCGATCATGGAGCGTAGAAGTTCCGTGGCATAGCCAAACCGAGTCACGAAAGCCAGTTTCTTCTCTCCATCGTTTTTGAACACTTCACCACCGCCGGGGATGCCTTTGACGTCTGCGCCGGCGGAGAAGAATCGGCCTTCGCCTGTCAGGACGGTGAAGACGGTATCCGGGTGCTCATTTAGAACACGTAGTGCGGCGATGACGTCTGGGATGAGATTTCCGCCGAAGGAGTTGAGGGCCTTGGGACGGTTGAACTAGGGAGTTGTGTTAGTTCTAGACATATACCATGACACGGATATCGATGATTCGACGAGAGAATTCTTCGTTGAATGCTCCAGAATCCTGTCACGGTAGAAAGAGCATGATTGGGGTAATCTTTTACCTTGATGATACCAATCTGTCCCTTGATCTCGAACTTGATGTCAGAGTAGTCCGATGAAGAAGTCATGATGTTTCAGAAACTAGCTTCTTTGAGACAAGTAGACGAATTTTAGCTATGACCAGTACACTTTTTTCTAAAGTTGTTGTTAAGTCGTTCTTTTCGATGGAGTGTCGACCTGCTGAAGACTTTCGGTCCTAGGAGCTGAGTTGTGATTGAATAGTAAGCTTTCCCCGCCTGGGACGCGACGGGCCTCGGTTCGGTAACAAAGCTGGGGTATTATTGGGCGTACCTATGCACGCGTCAACCTAGACTATTTTTGTAAAACTCTGAAGAGGTGATTTACGGATATCAGCTTGAGACGCCAATTGTGTGATGGAAGTGATGCAGCGACGTTGTACAGCCGCTTACGCGTGAATGGGTTGCTGACGATACTGATTAGGACATGTTCGCGTTTAACCTCGGCACGTTTCTATTGCACGTCATCACGGGCGTTACGTCCATGACTAAGGCACGCAGACAATAATAAAGAGAAGTCAATTTGACATTGTTAGCTAAGATGACTGCAAATACTCTCAGTTGAGTTGTAGTTTTACATACATAACGACACGCCACTCAGATTGAGTAATATTCATAATTAATGATTCATATATTGCAGGGACTGAAAATATACCTTTCTCTTCATGGGAGTGGATAAATACATCTATCATACATCTACTCTTGCTAACCCTCGAAGACTCCATGATTTAGCTCAACGCCAAAGTCCTTGGCCATAACGCGCATGTGCGCTTCGATATCGTCTTCCATACCTCCACCAACGCCAACCAGTTGCTTGAGCTTACTCCAGAAGAACACCGCATCGCTAAGTGCCAGTACGCACCGGAACCGCAGATGGTTGACCCAATTCTTCCATCTCTGGCTCACGCTAAGGTCCCTGGATTCAATCAACGCTCTACTAGCCCACAATCCGGTGATCTTGATACGGTTAACAGGCGAACCAAGGAACTGATTGTTACCCTGTACGATACGCAAGTTGCGGCCGATGAACAAGAGCTCACGAGGGAATTTTGCATCGTCGCCGAGAATGAGTTTGATGGCGTCGCGACCTTTGGCTTGCATTTCGAAGGCGCGTTCAGCCTGATCTTTGCCTTTTCTCTCGGATTTGAGGACCTCTGCTACGCTTTTGTCACCACCTTGGTATGGGCGCATGAGCGTTGCTGATGCGAAGATGTCAGCGTGCTTGACGCCCCAGCTGCTGACAATCTCCTCAATCTTAGCATTATCGAAGGCGAGGAGTGATTTCCAGAATTCCGAGTATTGAAGGCGGAACTTGGGGTCCATGCGAATGTACAGACCGTGATCGATGAGGACAACCTCAGGCTGTCCGTTAGGTAGGCGGCGAATGAAGATGTTTCCAGGGTGAGGATCGCAGTGTACCGCACCCCAGAGGAACATCTGTGCTGAGAAGAGGTCGACGATGGTGTTCATGGTAGTTTTCAGTGAAACACCGAGACCGCCTTTGCCATCGTTACCTCGCCATGAGTTACGGTCCGGCTTGAAGCATTCATACTGCGTGGCGTCCTCTGGGACATGTGTATCAACCTTGGCGTCCTTGGGGATAGGGGGAAGAAGGTTGCCACCAGCACCAGGGCTGCCTCTGCGCCATCCGCCTTTCCAGCTGTTTGTGATGCCTTCTTTGTCCCACAACCGCACTCCTTCAATCCATTCGGCAGTCATGACACGCTTGCTCGAAAGCTCGCGATATACTGCAGGAATGTAGACTCGACCATTGAGCCGCGGCTCTGCAGCCACAAGTCCCTTCATTTCTACGGCGTTGTCCGCTTCATTCTCGAAATCGGTTTCCAGCATCAGGCGCTCGGAGATGTATGGGACCAGGGTGTAGACAGGGATGCCAAACCACCAAGTGTAGACTTTGGAAACAACCTTGAAGGCCCACAGGTCCCATCCTACCTGCTGCGCAATCTCTCTCTTCTGGATCTTGATCGCTACCTCTCTTCCGTCTGCCAACCTTGCCCAGTGGACTTGCGCAACACTTGCGCTAGCCCTTGCAGTCTTTTCCATTATACCTCGACCGTCTTGTCCCTCTCGTGTGAAGCTGACACCAAATACTTCCTCGGCGCTTTTGCCAAAGTCCTCTCTTATGACTTGCTCAACCTCCCACCATTCATTCTGCGGCGCGTCGTCAAACATTTGCTGGAACATCTTCTGGAACTGCGGCGGTAGTATTGCGCTTTGCATGGCAATCGCCTGCCCAATCTTCAGGTATAGTCCGCCATTGTACCGCAACAGATCGAATATTCTCTGTGCGTTCCTTGCATGGAGATCCTCGATGCTATTCGCCAGCGGTGGGTGCGCACGGAAGTTGATCTTGTAGTCTATGCCTATCAAAAGACCGGTCTTGAATGTGCGCAAACTACGTGTGATGGATGAAGCGTAGAATTGCCTGTCAGCCAGCCATCCCGCACCGAGCAGCGCAGAAACGACGGCAAGGCGGCGCACCCATTTTCGGCGAGTAAACGGAGGCTTGATTTTGCGCTGCCTCGGCTTTGGTAGATCTGCGGGATTGGGAGGGCGCAGAGGCTCCCATTGTTGTGTCTGCAGGCGGCGTACGATGGGTGCCTGGTAGAGTCGCGTGGGGGCCAAGGTTGACGTCAGCAGTCGTGATGTCGCATATTGGGCAGGTGCTCTTCGAAGAGCAGACAGGCCATGTATCATGGCTGTCGAAGGCAGGACGGAATCAGCACGAGAAAAGTGTGGTAGGACATGAGGACTACGTTGTGAGATTCAGTTATCTTTCGCGCAGTGTCGGACTTAAAGTCATGACGGCATTTTCAACGCCGCCCGAATAAACCGCTATTTCGTCCGTGCACAATAAGACATACCAACTTCATCTTCCGATCCAACCCGAACTTTTGACTCTCTGTGGATTGATAATCAATTGTCTGCGGCTTTGAAGTCATGTATGTTTTTCTTGGAGTCAAAAACTCTGTCTTCGCGTGATCGGTCATGAGGAGAGTTATACCCAGAACTGTCTCTTCGCCGAACACGGTGGATGACTATCCTGTGCCTGTTGATGAGAACATCCCCCTTCTTTAACCAAACTGTAGAACGTTCTGATTTGAGAAGCGGCGAACCGATTCGGATAAGGCACTGTCACACCATCTGGCGCTTGTTGACGTTACTTGAGGATGCAATCGAAAAGTGGCACTGGGGAGAAGGCCAATCTTCAAATGCTCCTCATGACTGGTCATCCTGTGGCACTTGACTTTTCTCTACAGCCTGGAGATCAACATTCCACCTCTTTGCCAGTTCCTCAACGACACCCATCCACTTCTTCACTAGGGGATGCTGATCCGATACCTCTCTGAATGTGGGATCTTCATCCTTCCCTACAACACCCCACTTCCATATTCCTTCCTCATCTACCCATTGGCGACCCAGCAACTCCTCGATTGCAAGCTCCTTGCGCGCAGATTCGTAGAATTCTGCTACTTCTTTGTGAACCTGCTCGTCATGGCCTCTCCATGCAGCAGTAAAACCTTGTAGGACTCCTAGTATGTAGCCCACCTTCAAACCCAGATTTGCGCCTAGGGAGTAGCCTTCATCGAAGCCTTCCTGTACGTATTGCCCCTTATTATTCGCTAGACCCTCGCGATATGCATCTGTGTCTAGCGCACGTTGACGGGATGGAAGGTCTGAGAGTATCTCATGGTTGTGTGCATGTGGGATGTTCGCAGCGAGAGTGGGTGACGCGGGCGCGGAACCGTAGATATCGTCGAGCGCATTCTCGTGCGGAGGCGTTGGAGGAGCATTTCCGGCAGCAAGTTGAGTTGGGCCCAAGGTGGGAGACACATCACCGAGTGCGTTCATAGTGGGCGTTTTTCCCTCCAGCGAGGATCGTGCAAGCTGTAAATTCCATGTTGTGAAATGTACCAGGTGGGGTCAAGAGCGAAGGTTTGGTGGAGACTAGCGTTGTCTTCGGCGGATGCGGAAGCTTGAACTTCTTTGAGCCCAGATCAGCAGTCTTTTACTACCATGAATGTTCGCATCGCTGGAAGTTGTCAGCTAGCATGAGTGAACAGTATTCCGGTAGATTCAGTCCGCTATGTCCAGCTTTGGGTGATGGTAACTCCGTTGACACGGACGGACGAATACTGGCACGGTCGTTTAAGCTGCATCCATCAGGCATTCACTCACTTTATCAAGGACAACCACCCTAAGTTTCAACAGCGATTCATTCATCTCACAGTTCTGCGCAAAACCAACTTTCTCGATTAACACGCCGTTACCATGGTTGCTATTGACGTTGTCCGCGCTCACAACGCATCGTTGAAGAGCCTACCGCCAAATCTAGTGGCAGTTTTTGTCGGAGGTACAAGTGGCATTGGCTTCTTCACAGCTCGAGAGGTAAGTCGCGATTACTTGAAGGCATGCAAAATATATACCGACTAGGTAACTCCTACCTCTACAGTTTGTCCGAAACACTACATCACCACATGTTTACTTGATTGGCCGCAATGCAACAGAGGCTGGAAAGATCATGGAAGAGCTCAGCTCCATCAACAGCTCATCCCAGATCAGCTTCGTCCAGAAGGACCTCTCACTATTGAAGAATGTGGACGAAGCATGCAGCGAGATTAAGAGCAAAGAAAAGCAAGTAAATGTACTGTTCATGACGTGTGGATACCTTACGGTGCAAGGAAGAAACGAGACATCCGAAGGTCTGGACAGGAAGATGGCTGTCCAGTACTACTCGCGGATGCGATTTATTTCTCAGCTCACGCCGCTGCTCGACAATGCCTCTGAAGCTAACAACCTCTCTCGCGTTGTTAATGTTCTGGATCCGCAGGCTGGCTTGAGGCTGGGCGGCCTTGACTACTCTGACCTCTCCCTGAGGCATAACTTTAGTCTCAAAAAGGTGCTGCTGCACGCGAGCGCCATGACAAACCTCTCCGTCACTCACTTGGCAAGTCAGAACCTTAAGACAAGCTACATCCACGAATACCCATCTGCTGTGGATACGGGCATAACGCGAGAACTATTCGGTCGCTTCAACAACGCTGTCACGTTCGTGCTAGGTGGTCTGTTTGGACGTCTCTTCTATGTTCCGCAGGTGGAAAGCGGCGAGAGACACCTGTTTGCTGCCACTGCACCGCGCTACGCCCCCAAGGCAGATGGCGCTCAGACAGAGGTTGTTGGAAGTGACGGAGTGAAGGGAAGTGGAGGCTATGTCCTGAACTGGAATGGGGACATCCTGGCAGATACTAAGAAAGCGCAGAAGCTGAGGGAAGAAGGGGGAATAGAGAAGGTTTGGGAACACACTCAAGAGGTCATGAGCAAGATCGCGGAGAGTGGTAGGTTTACTGGATAGAGTTTGGAGGCTTGCGCCTGACGTAGGATCGAGCGGGCCGGGAGAGCATCATCAATCCATGGGACAACTGAATCGCACTGTGTGGGGCATTATCGATAGGCGCACGTGTTGCGTGATGATGCTATCTACAGCTGAGACGTGTTGGTTGGACTATCATGAGGCGCAGCTTGTTGGCGTTGGCGCAGAAGCCAAAAATGGAAGAACCAGCACGCCCTCCTGTTCGTGTTTGATGGAAAAACAGAGTAGGATGACGCCAGAATTGTTTCTTTATATCTATTCTGTCTTTCTGCGACGCGGTATCGTGGGTGTCCCCAGAAGCGTTGTGTCGGATCAGAGATGGCGTTTATGCGCTCCTTGCCTACTAACAACACATGGCTTCAGCGTCCCCCAGCCCTCTGCACTGGGCACCGAGGCTTCATAAAATGAGGATTCCGGCTAGCGGGAACCCCTATTCATGTGCATAACGATCGCCAGGGACCGGCAACCCAGCTGCACGTCGCCGCCGAAGCGATAAGGATTGCACAAGACAAATCTGCCGCGTCGTGAAGAATGACTGGCTGCTGGATGCAAATTGGCGCGCTGCCGGTGGTTGTCTGGTCAGGCCAGATGTTTCGCATTGAGATTTCGGGCGCGCACCCCCGTCGGTGTCACCATCGCGGTTTCCCGCTGTGCGTCCAACGTCGAGAAGCGACGGCCAATGGCACGGCTGCTTGCAGCCTTGCTCCTTCCGAGACGCGTCACGCCGATGTTGACGTCTGTGGTGTTGCTTCTTGTGGTGGCTGGTCTTCACCACTCCTCCACCTCACCCTCCTTGCGCGATTAAACTACCGGCGATTTACTTTTGTCGAGAATCCGGGGGTGCCATTGCGCCGTATCGTTCCTGCAGTAGTGTCTCGGGCCAAAAGGTTAGTCGAAGCCTCTGACTAGACCCTGGGCCTTTCCCCCGCCCGCGCCATCGAGATGCGCGTTTGAGCAGGTGCTGCCCTTGCGACCCCCGCCGGCAGCTCCTCCTTCAATTTCACTTGCACTAGGACGCTGCGAGGTCCGAATTGCTGTGCCGTGCGCAGGATAGCCCGACCCAGCAAGACTGTCCACTACGCTGCTGCAGTCCTCCATTGCTAAGATTACACGCGCGAAGTCGCAGCCACTGATATTAAGAGCCCTTCCGCCGCCCACCATGGCCACCACCATCGACGACCGGTCCCCTAATCCACCTAATACCTTGGCCCACCAAGACGGCTCTCCTGATCCCTCTGGCCGCCCATCAGTAGCCCAGTCCACCAACTCTGACCAAGCAGGACCGCGCAGATCCAGCTTCAACTTTCTGCGCCGAACCAGCGGGAAAAGCTCATCCGAAGTTCGCGGTAATAGCAGTAATCGAAGCACTTCAATCGGCAAGATGAGCAAGAAGCAGAAGCAACTCGCCCAGGAGGAGGCTCTTCGCAAGCAGCGCGAAGCTACCATGCTGCCCAAGCAGCCGCCGCGCCTGCCTTCTCACTCGGCCCTTCCCCAAATTGCCACGTTTGGAGGTGAAGATGCTCGTCCAGACTCCATTGCCATTGTCTCCAACAAAGCTGGCACCTACAACCCCAGCGCCCACAACTTCAGCCGACCCTCAACCGACACCTACAGGATGGCGCCTATCCCCAGCTCCAGCCCTGCTGTGGCGCCGCCCGTGCCTGGTTCCTCGCAATCCAACTACATGGACTACGATCCTTACCCGAGAACTGAGAGTATGACCAACCGTGGTCGCTACAGCTATGCCAGCAGCCAGATCAGCACCGTCAACAGCCCCCGCCGTGTGAGGAGGAGGAAGGACCCCACGCCTTTCAAGTAGGTTCCACATCGCACCCTTCGACGTCAGCGCTAACAATTACATAGCATCCTTGTCATTGGTACCAAGGGCTGCGGAAAGTCATCGTTCATTGAGTTCCTCCGCACTGCGCTTGCACTTCCGGCTCGAAAGCGCCCACATACGCCCTCCCCACCCGCTACAGCCGTGGGTGGTGACGACTCACCTTTCACGTCAGAGTTCCTCGAGACTGAAGTAGACGGTGAGAGAGTCGGCGTCACGCTCTGGGACTCCGAGGGCTTGGAGAAGAACATTGTCGATTTCCAACTACCCATCATCACCTCTTTCCTCGAGTCCAAGTTTGAAGACACATTTAGCGAGGAACAAAAGGTTGTACGCGCTCCTGGCGTCAAGGATACACACATTCACTGCGTCTTCCTCGTCCTGGATCCGATTCGCTTGGACCAGAACATAGCCGAGGCCCGCAAGAAGTCTAACGTCGTTAATGCTGGCAGTGCCATCTTCGGTGGTCTAGATGAGCGCCTAGATCTCAACATACTTCGCGAGCTGCAAACCAGAACGACTGTAATTCCAGTCATCAGCAAGGCAGACACAATCACCGGCGCACACATGCGCTACCTCAAGAAGACAGTCTGGGACACTATCAAACGCGCAAAGTTGGACCCCTTGGAGGCCCTGAACCTAGACCTAGGTGACGATGACGAAGATCCCGACCGACTGGATGAGCGTGATGAGGACGAATACGAGCAGTCGTCTGAGGGCGAAGGTAAATCCGAGGTACTTAACAAGATCCTCGAGCGATCTTCCTCCGAAGCTGCGCGCTCGATTGCTTCATCTGGTTCTTCCACTAGGTCGCACTCACCTCCGACCTCGCCCCCGAGCGCCAGGAAAGGTCACAGCCGCAAACCTTCAGCTATGTCCGCCTCTATTCACAGCGAAAATGCCGAGACTCCGTTCTTGCCTCTTAGCATCATCTCGCCAGATCCTTATGACCCTGAGGTTGTCGGTCGTAGATTCCCATGGGGCTTTGCCGACCCTTACAACCCGGAGCACTGCGACTTCGTCAAGCTCAGGGAGAGTGTCTTCAGTGATTGGCGCTCCGAACTCCGCGAGGCTTCCCGTGAGCAATGGTATGAGGGCTGGAGGACCACCCGTCTGGAGAAGAGCAAGCGACGAGTCGCGACTTCAGATGGACCAGCAACCAGGGGGCTCTCCGTTCCGGCGACGAATGGTCGGGCCGTCAGTGCTGGCGGCGGCCAGTATCGCCCATATCGCCCCAACGAGTTCTAGGTGCCTCGATCCTAACACTCACGCCTCTTGCCAGTCCGGCATCATCATCGAGTCAAACCAACTACGGACAACATTCACTCCACAACGAGGCCATATGACGTTCATCCAGCGAAGCATCTTTTGATTCTTCCACATTCAGCACAACTCAAGCGGTATATGTGTACACTTGGAGGTCTCGATACCTTTTCCTATATCAGTCTGCATCTGGAAGTTTGTGTTTTTATCTGATTTTGAAATTGCGCATACCCTTTTTCGTATTGTTTAGTACCATTCTAGAGTCACGCCGTTCCGACACTGTTCATTCTGTTCAACAAGGATCCGGGTGGTCGATGTCTTTTACGCTGAGCGTAGTAGGAGCAATGCGGGATCAGCTTCAAACCTGTTTATTTAGCGAATGATTAAGATATCAGTGGAGGATTGGTAGCAAACAGATCGTAGGGGTTGAGGGGATTCGACAGAAAAATTGTATCTTATGAAACACTCGTCCTGCTTCACGAACTGTGGCTGTTAAACCTAGTATCGATCAATCTGAGCGCGCAGGGGAGAGACGTGCCGAATACCAAATTCTTGGGTTCGATGCAAAAAGCAAAGTGATTAGCGCAAAGTTTCCAGAAACATGGTCGGGATTACTCGTGGTGTTTAGGGCCGAGATACCAGTTGCCAGGTCCACTCTGACATCTCAACCAACCAATCGCCTGTTCGTACCTCGCATCGTGCATCCTGTCTTGCGCGCGGCGACCATCCTCCTGCTCCCAACGTTCGTCATTAACAACGAGACCTTCTGCATTTGCAATGGTTGCCGGTATCGCACCTTGAGCGATTTAGATATAAGACATGCGATATGCTGTCTTTTCCATTTTGTCAGCGTTTGTTTTGACCTGCACCTTCTTCACGCTCTTCCATCTCCTACCTTACGACATTGAGATGGCTTTCTCACGCAACTATGTGCCGCTACTCGTTGCTTCCATAGCCACTACAGCGGTGGCCCAAAATGTTTCAAAGGTAGATTTAGGCTGGTATGCGCCCAAGAAAAGCTGGATCAACGATATTGGCCAAGTCTTGAATGGCACAGGGACCAACAGATTTGTGTTCAACAGCTCGCAGCTACCAGCTGGTGTGGAGTACGGAACGTACAATTGGTGTAACATGCCGCATGTGAGGAAAGAAGAGTATGTCAAGGTCGATGATGAGTTCGAGTTGGTGTATGTGGAGGTGTAAGTGTCAATGTCATTCTCTTCAAGTTGAACTGGGAGCTTACAGTTGGCGTAGTATCCATCGCCATCACAAGCGCACACCTTATGCCTCCAATACCTTTCCCAAAGAGGCTTATCCCTGGGATTGCAATGACCAAGGTCTCTTCTACTATGGCGAGCCTCTAAATCCCGCTGGTAACACTTCTGCGTCAACATATTGGAGTGTCTATACCAATCCTGTTAACCCCTTTGCTGTGGCCGGTTTCAACGGATCGTGCCAGTTTCCGCAAATTACCCGTGAAGGCCTCGATGACTCCTTGCAACACGGCAAAGATCTCTACGGCGTATACCACGACATGCTCGGCTTTCTACCAGACGCCATCAACGAAAAGACAACATGGCGCGTCTCAAATAACGTCATCACTAGCCAAGTCGCCGGAATGTTGATTGAGGGCATGTACAACTCCAAAGACAACGTACTGCTGCACGTTCAACCCTCCACCATCGACTCCCTAGCCCCGTCGTACTCTTGTCCAGCAGCCTCTTCTCTTTACAGCTCCTACGGTGTCGGCAGCACAGCTTCAAACTGGACTGCGCACCTCAAGGCCACAGCACCACTCTTCGCTTCTCTCGACGCCATAAGCGGTGTTGCTACCGACTCTTCAGAATGGCATAATTGGTTCGACCACTACTACGACAATCTCTCCGCTCGTCAATGCCACGCCAAACCTTTACCCTGCAACATCACCAACCCAGGTCTTTGCGTCACTCAAGAACAAGCCGATACTGTTTATCGTCTTGGTCAGTACGAGTATTCGTTCATTTATCGCGATTCTCCGCTTTCTCTACAAGCAGCTGCAGCTTCTTACGGCGTTTTCATGGCCGAGGTTGTAGAGAATATGCGCGCTGTTCTTGCAGGCAAAGACTCCGTCGTATATCGGCATAATGTTGCGCATGACGGATCGTTGGCGCGCTTACTTAGTTTCTTGCAGGTTGAAACTATGGTTTGGGTGGGTATGGGTTCCGAGGTTGTGTTTGAGGTCTACCAGAAGGAAGGCAAAGCGTATCTGCGTATACTTTGGGGTGGACAGGTTTTGAAGAGTTCAAATCCAAGTTTAGGGGAAATTGATATGATTGATCTGGATGTTTTCCTGGGGTATGTAGATGGACTGGTAGGGAGGAGAGCGGACAAGGTTGTTGAGAATTGTGCGGAGTAGATGATTACCAAGCATACGACTCAGAGATAATAGAGTTCTGGATGAGGTTCTTGATACCGGTGTTCAATACTATGACTTCATCCGTAGCATGTACTTGAAAGACGCGTGTAATTTCTAGCGATTCCAATCCAATCATCGAGAGAGCAAATGTCAGCTAGACGCTTTCTCAACTACTTTCGAGCGAGGCTTACTAAACATCAAGAAAGGTCTCGACTGAGATTGTAAGCTAAACATTTGTTAGGATGCGCATGCAAAGTAAGCATGCTAAGCATGCTGTCAGCGTTCCTTCGCGACTACCTCGCCAATCAAAACGAAACGATTAGACCAGCCACCTCAGTACCTCAACGCTTCTAGGCAAAAGTCCTGATGAGGTTCCTGCCGAAAGCCGAGATTTGGAATGAGAGTGTTGTAAATCAGGTTCAGATTGCGCATGAATACGTGCTTACTACCAAGTGTTTGCGCTGATGTTTGGGTATATAGTAAAGCAAGAACCACTTCACTGTAGACAGTATACTTCCGAGGTTATTTGACTGTTTGACTCTACACTATTTTCAGTTGCTTCTACGATTTTACACAACGACAAGAAAGATTCCCGAGAATATACTACATTGTTGGTGAATCATGCCACTTTCTACAAATCCGGAGGTAGTAGAGACGAGCAATGGTCTTGTGAGCACTCTTCGGGGTATGGCTGGCAACGCGCCGCACAGCTTCAGACCTGGTATGTTGTTTTTACCTTACCTCCTCCTTGCTTGATCCTTTCTCGGGTCCCTCAGTTATGCATGCATATAATTACCATCGGTTCTCCACTCCGAACATTAGCAGCTGATATACTACAGCCCATGCGAAAGGACATCTCTTGACCGGAACCTTCACACCCAGCACCACAGCCCCATCCCTTACAACAGCACCGCACTTCAACAACTCTTCCACACCGATAACCGTGCGCTTCTCTTCCTCCACCGGCTTTCCCAAGATTGCAGACACAGACCCCAATGCCAATCCGCGAGGCATCGCAGTTCGATTTCACCTGCCTCCTAAGGAAGACGGAACTCGGCAGCATACCGATATCGTTGCTCACTCGACACCATACTTCCCTACACGTACTGGTGCTGAGTTCCTGGAGTTTTTAAAGGCGGCAACAGGGCAGAACGCAGGAGAGGCAGTGCCCGAGTTTCTGGGCCGCCATCCGGAGACGGCAAGGTTTTTACAAGCGGCGAAGCCTAGTCCTGAGAGTTTCGCGACAGAGAAGTTCTTTGGTGTAAATGCCTTCAGGCTGGTTAAAGAGGGCAATGCTACCGTAGTCAGGTACAGAATTGTACCCGTTACTGGGGAGAAGCATCTCGACATTGAGGCGTTGAAGGAGAAATCCGACACTTATCTTTTCGATGAGTTAACTCCACGTCTGCAGTCTGGATCTATTGGATTCAAGCTACTGGCTCAGGTTGCGGATGAGGGTGACGTAACTGACAATGCGACTGAGATCTGGCCTGAGGAGAGGAAAATTATCGAACTGGGTGAGATTCAGATCGAAAAAATCAAGGACGACGAGGAGAGCGCGAAGGAGCAGAAGAGTATCATCTTTGATCCTATCCCGCGAGTAGAGGGAGTAGAGCCAAGTGATGATCCGTTGTTGGAGGTACGCGCCAGCGTTTATCTGATATCTGGAAAGCAAAGAAGAGCTGCGGAGGAGCCGGAGAAGGCGGATAGCGTGGTCGCAACGGATGCTGCAGTGGCTGCAACATAATAGCCGGTTCTGCATGCTGTCTAGAGGGATGGATGAGAGATTTCGATGTCTTTCATTTCCTGCATAAAATACACTGTTTGTACGATCGCAGTCATATCATCTTGTGCTTAAAATTGATGGCAGAGCCACTGTTTGTAGCGAAGTTGAAAGCAGGGTTTGTTTTCCCCTTGTTTGATGGTTCGAAAGATCAATGTACCGCTCCACATCCACTCTCTGTTTCGCTAATAGCGACAATGAAGGTAATAACCACAGGCTATATTGCGACTGACCAACCGTACAATTTTAGAACTCGGGATAGTTCCATTACCTATGTTCTGGTAATCATAGCAGTGTCTTTTGAGTTCTGGAATCCTGAATCGGCGGTGGCGTAATATGTAAGGGTGCAGCCATCGCCGCAGTAACAAAGGCGGAGCCGCTGTAGCTGAGCAACCAATTCTGCACTCAACGTTAGGGCTGAGCGATCCTGGTGCAAAGGCGTGTATCATCCCATTTTAAAGTCTCTTGCCGGATTTTGCCAAGTCGAGAGCCCTTGGCGATATAGCGTGTGACTGACATCTCGGATAAGTCTGGGGTAGCTTGGAGTTGAGTGGCAGCAAAGAATGATTACGCCATCAATCGCTGAGAGTTCATGGTCATCGCATCTCACGAACAGCATCGCGATGTTCAGGCTGTATCATGATTGAGAATTATATGAGGTTTACACATTGTCCTTTGTCCTCTTACCTTTCCAAAAAGAGGCTTGAGAACTCCACCACGCATTCGTAGTAAGCTTCGGAAGAAGAATGCCATTCGCCTGGAGGTCTTGGATGGGTGTGTGATGGCGTATCATGATAGGGTTTGATAGGCGAATGCTTTCTTCATTATCCAGAAATATCGCTCTCGGCCTAGTAACAGGTGTTGCGTGACCAGATGACTGCGCATAGCGGTTGGTGGTCTGTGATGCGCTCTATGATTGGCATACTCAGTAAGCGCTTTGCAGACGCTACAGCTACTCAACTTTCACCAGTATTCGAAAGTCCTGGCGACATGCTCTGATTGATATCACGAAGAATTTCAGCTACGGGCTGATTGGAAGAGGGCTCTTGCGGGATTGTACATTGTCGATACAGTAGCGGGAACGATGATTGTGATGCGATGTGACGCGATACGCCATAGTCTTACATTCCCTAGCTACCCATGACGCCCGGATTCAGTTAGTACGCTTCAGAAATCCTTTGTTCAACGATAGTGATGTGCAGGTGAAATCAGAGGACGGGACGTGCGTCGAAGGAGCTGCCAAATGGGATCAAAGTGGAGCTGCGGGGAAAGATGACATGGTATCTTGGCATCTCCCACGTCGAGCTCTTGACAACGCCGCCTTCCAGATCACAGACCCTATTGGCAAATTCCTCTATGTCATGGATCATCCGTCGGTATCAGCTTTGGGGGTGGCAGTTTGCCTGTACGCCATTTCCCTGGGCTCTCCATCTGTGGACGCCAGTACATCGATGCTGTTGCCAAAAGTAGTTGTCGCTTGCTGCAAACACCGTTCTTTACAAACACGGCCGTGCCAGTCAGGCATGTACTGGAGTATCTAAGGTAGGATAACAGTGGATGCCTGTGCCTTTCCAATTTACCTTGCGCTACTTCTGATTGAATATTTTTCAAACACGCACAGTGTATCAACACGCTACTGTTGTGCACAACACCCCATTTGTGTGAAGACATTCTCACGAACCATCCCAGTGGTCCAATCTTTTCCGCATCTTTCTCCTCCCTCTTCAGGCTTTGTACGACGTAATACGTAAAGGTTTCGTGTCCTTTGCTAAGCGCGTTGTACGCCGATTTACCAAGCGTCCTACATTGTTACAGGCGGAGAAGCCCACCTTCTAGACTACGCTCATAGTCTGAGTTGCATGGATCCCGCGACCCTGCGTTGTTCACACAAATATTTTCCACGATTGGAGGTCATTCAAATCCCTCAAGACCTGCATTACCCCACAAGGCATCGCGGCTACTTTCGCGCCATACGACTTATCCCTGTTGGTCCTTATTTCGACTATGCCGGTTGTTTGCAGTCTTGAATCCCGATGCCATTGAAGCGGTAAGAGACATCAAATAAATTCTAAACACAAGGACGAGCATTCGGTCAGGACAAGCAGTCACTCTTAGTATTACCATCGCCATCGTAAAAGGTCAAGTCCCTCTGATCTCAGCGCATTACCTACTCCCTCCCGAGCAAAGTTACGCCTATGTAAAGGACTCGAAGTATGAATACTCCATTATCTCATAGCAGAGATAATGCTATCGTAATTGCCACACGAACAGCATCCGGGATTTCCGTCATTGGTTCAGCATTCATCATTAGCACCTTTATCTACTTCCCATTCTTCAGAAAACGTACGTCCTCCTACTTAACCAAAACTCAGGGGCTAATCATGCACAGCGATCAACCGTCTGGTTTTCTTCGCGACTTTCGGCAACATCTTGACCAACATAGCAACCTTGATGTCAAACGCAGTATTACCGAAGGGCTCAGAACCCCCATCCGGCCTATGCGAGCTTCAGGGACTACTCATCCAATGGTTCCTGGTCTCAGATTCTCTCTTCTGTTTATCGATGGCCACAAATGTATTTCTGGTGTTTTTCTACGGGTACGATGCTCAGCAGCTACGTCATCTAGAGAAATGGTATATCGCATGCAGTTATGGTGTTCCAGCAGTACCAGTCCTTGCATACTTCATCCTAGACAGGACTGGACATCAGGTCATTGGGTCGGCAACTCTTTGGTGCTGGGTAGCATCTGACGTTGAATGGATGCGCATCGCGTTCTTCTACGCTCCTGTCTGGTATGTTCTGCCCTCATCATGTTAAACATCACTAACATTCCCAGGGTTGTGATCACCGTGACCATCAGTATCTACATTGTTACCGGCTACCGCATTTGGAGAAAGAGGGTTGAACTGCGATCAGTTTCTCGCGGCTCGAATCAATTCCTACGAAGAGATTCATTGACTGCCCCTATACATGATGCTGCACGGGGTTCTTTGCTCGGCATGAACAACATTATGGTAACGACACAGATCAAATGCGATGTTCAGACGAACGATCCAATCTCCCGCGCGGTTTCCCCTGAGCTGAACCAAAACTCTATTAGTTCATTCGCAAGCAACCGGTTGCTTTCTAAGCCCAGCAGAATGGATGATTTGGCCACAGAATCATCATCAGCTTCTATTCCTATCTATACGCCTAGTGTCCAGATCGAGGACATCGAAGCCCAGCGAATTCTACATCAGGGCACAGCCGGAAGGAATGGGTATAGGGCAACAGTTGTTGCCGCAAGCCCCACAGCGGGCACGGCAACGGCCTCAACTACACTATGCAAATCTCGTCCTGCTACAAAGAGAACTGCTGAAGGCCACGCTGCAGCAATGGCATACTTTCAAGTGGCCTTCCTTATGTTTCTGGCCCTCTTTGTTGTCTGGCTGCCTAGCAGTATCAACCGCATGTACCAGTTCACGAAGAACCGCCCAAGCTTCGCTCTGAACGTCACCTCGGCAATCGTCTTACCTCTTCAAGGGGCCTGGAACGCCACGATATACATTTTCACCACCCGCAGGGAGTGTAGACAAGCTTGGAGTACGGTGATGTCGAAACTCAGTGGCAAGCCAAGGCCGGACCGAACATCACGAGGCACATATCGTAAGGGGGCGATGACGAGCTCACAGAACACCGGTGAATCTGCTATTGATGTTGCGTTAGACGATGTTACAAAACATAATGTCGATGTCCGTCACTCCGAGGTGTCAAACCATGATGCGATGGAGCCAGAAGCCCAACCTGATCGAAGGTCCCGGTGCGCCGTCAATTCTTCTCTACCTCGTGGTACTACTGTAGCACTACAATAGTGCAACAGTACTCGAATGTGTTCATGTTCGATCATTGATTTCTTGTACATTCGTTTTCATAGAGGTTTATTATTATCTTAGAAGTATCCACAGTTACCAACTGTGTGGTTCATGTCTGTTTTATAGCTTCCCATGCAGTAGTGGCTATTTGTCTTGATATATATGGCTATGTTGGTTACGATGTTCATAAATTTGGGAGGACTCCACCATGCGCGTTTTTACGTAGCAGTAGGCGCAAATTATCTCTTATCAATTAAAGTAAATACATAAAGCACCATGATGTCTTGAATCATCCAACGACCTCATCTCGATCTCTTACAATGCTATCCATACCCGTCCTCCTCGGCACGAGGATACTCCTCAGAATGCAGAGCTGCCCGTTATCTGGACAAATCTTCTCCCTGTTGAGCTGCTTATCAACTGGACCCGTCGGCCCACCAGTAAACTTCGCCTGCCCAAACAGCTTAACCTGTCTCTTATCACTCTCAGGATACTCTTGGTCACCCCACCTACCCTTGAAGTTCAGCCATGCAGTCGGTGCTTGACCATCGTATGCCGAGAAGGCGTTGTTGCCAGCATCAAACTTGTAAAAGCTAGCCGATAGCACCGGATCCCACATTACGCCTTTGTCAGTGTAGTCTTCTAGAACGCCACCAGGGAGGTTCAGATTAGGGATTGTGTGATCGTGGGTTCCAGAAATGGCGTAGTTCGCATGAGAGCCTTTCGCGGAGTAGGCAATAGGTCTGTCGCCAGACTTTTCGACGGTGTTGTAGCGAAAGGCTTGGCCGTTGGCGTGTTGAGAGTACCAGATTGCTTGGGGAGAGCCGTTTTGAAAACGGACCATGACATGCTCCCAGTCGCCTACGTGATTACCTAGAGGAGTCGTGTTAGAGTCGGTTGTAGTCTGGAAAACAAGGGGAAAATGTACCGAAGTTGAGCTGGCTCCATCCAAGTACGTTACCGCCATAGTTGTAGGCGTAGAAGTACATGTAGAAGGCATCCACATTGCCGTCTCCTTTGTCGTTCACAATGATAGCCGCGGTAGTTGCTCCTTCGGTCTTTCCTTGTCCGTTGGGTTTTGTGCCTTTGATCCATGTGGGATCCTTCGTCACATCATCGTTTGATGTGAGCCAGACGTCGCTGCCCATTTGGTCAAGGTTGGATGTAGTCAAAGGTTTTGAAGGGCCAGGAACTTCATTGAAGTTTACGCGGGGAGTCGTGTTATCCAGGAATGTTTGTATATCGGTAGGAAAATAGGTATCCTCTGAGTGAAGGTAGACGATTGGCGCTGAATATGTATTAGTTAGTCCTGCTACACAGCATTTGACAAATCAAGGGTGTTGGGGTATCAAGATTGCTTACCGTATTTGAGTACATAATCTGGGACACTATTTGGTGTCTGCCTCTCCTGCAATGTAAGTGGCGCGCAGTTGGCCATAGGCACAACCACCATAGTCAAAGCAACGAGCGATCTGAAAGCCATCGTGCCGACTTTTGAGTGTATGGCGAGGGTAGTAGATGCAAACAGAATCAGTGTCGGATTGCGCATAGAAGTCGTCTTATGTACTAATGATTTCTTATACCAACGCCTACACCCAGCTGACTACCAACTCACCTCTCTCAGCTGCCACCAAACGAACCATTTACCCACCCATTCTCCTTCCCCATCAGTCGCATCCTAGCGACATTTCGTCTGTGCATGGCAGACATACCCTCACTAATTCGCCTATATACCCGAATGGTAATCAGCTGCCCCTGCCAATAGTCGGGAAAGCCGGCACACGTGCGAACATGTTTGATGGGTGACCAAAAGGAACGTTCGAATTAGTTGGAGTTGACAGCGGATGTGGCTTGGATGATTGGTTGTCGGGCGCTAGGGCCCTGATAGCGAGCCGGTCGTGGCGATCCGCGTGGCAGGGATGCACTGAGTTGATAGGGTGAAGGCTAAAGTGATCTGCTTCTGAAACATGATGTTCAGGTGTCGAGGCCATTACTGGTGAGCATGCAAGTGCGATAAGTTGCGATGGCGAGACTGATGCAGGAGTGGTGAGGGGTGCTGCATAGGATTGCTCGTAGCACTTGGCTGAACATGCAGACGAAGGTCCTGTCCAAAACCATTCTCATATCTTACACCCGGCTCCTAGAATACAAAGGTTCGCGCGTACTTGCGATCCATCTCAGCGTACTCCTCCTTGAGCATCTTACTTCTGAGCTTGTTCAACCGAAGTATCACACCCTCTTCTTCACCCTCCAAGTCTTCTACTTTCTCATCCAAGTCCTTCGTGCCCTTGACCTTCCACACTAGTCCCTGCAGACCCCCGCTCTTCGCGTGATCGCGTTTATCGCGTGCCTCAGCAGCTAGGTATGTCATGATCTTCCCCCATGACTCAAGACCAACTTCTTCGCACTTTTCGCACTTCTTGCGGAGGTCGTCGTTTGCACGTATAGGTTCAAGGGATTGCGCAAGCTTGGAAGTGGAAACAGCGTCACGCACCCAAGAGAGTCCTTGTTGGCGCTGGCCAGATGAGCTGCCAGCTGTCGCGAAAAGGATCTCGCCTATGTAGTTCTTCAAGGCAGCCTCTTCGCAACGATCGCTTTCCTTCCGGAGAAGTGGTTCGTCACCAGAAGCTGGCACATCTGGGTAGTCGGGTTCGCGCAGCAAGCTGAATAGAGTGCCGGCAAGTGTGTTGTCTTTCTTAGACTGTGCCAGAGGGACACGCTCCTCCTCTGCTTCGATGCGAGCACGAAGCAAGGATATGAATATCGGAAGCGCAGATGTGACTCTTCGTTGCTCTGCTAAGAATGTGGCCAAGTTCGTTGCGGCATAGACAATGTTTGGTGTTATTGCTTCTCTCGGCGCTGTGGATGAAAGAATGCCACTGTCGCGATCGACGACCGCCGACGGCTCAGATGTCGGCAGACCTGCAATGGCGATGTCGAGTGCCCACCTATACATCTCCTCCGCAGAATCTGGAAGCTTTCTGAAGCTGAGCCAGTCTGCGTAGCTTAATGCAGCTGATAGCCGTTGGTATGTGGTGAAGCCCTTCGAGGTGATTATCTTGAGGTAAAACGTCTCTGGCGCTTCCGCTGCAGGTGTGCGATGCTCCTCATCTGGTGGCTCGGGCATACCAGGGAGAACAGCCTTCGGTCGTGGATTCGAGGGTGATTGAATGAACTCTGGTGCCCATACATTTCTCCTCCACTTGTCCGTTACCCATCCGTCTAGTCTTTCCGCGGCATTGCCCATGCCCATTAGGACTTCATAGTACCCTTGCCGCCACTCCTCGCTTTTTGCTGTCAAGTCGAAGCCTGCCTTGCCTAGGCCGGGCACCAGTATCCCTCCTTCCTCCTGATCCATCAAGCCCGCTCCATCCTTATCCGGGTTCTCTAGTCGATTCAGCGCATATTCCAGCTCTGAGTAAACCCGCGCCCAGTTGGGGAATCCCTCTTCCTCGTTGTTCTCAGGCACCTGCCACCACTTTCCTCTCCTGAACCTGAACCTCGTGATGAGGCTCCACTCATGGGGCGACGGAAAGGCCCGCTCTTGTTGCTCGCTCAATATGCCCAGACTCGCAATACTGACGCATGATGAGAGCAGAAAGATGAGAATGCTGTACCGCACACTCAATTTTGCTGTCTCTTTTATGAATTTCTTGTGGTTTGCGCTAATGGAGAAGAGACGTTGTAGTTGGCCATTGGAAAGGTGCTGGCCGGAGGGGTACAAGAACGGTAGTTGAGGCCGCGGCGAGCCTTGGTGCGCGACGAGGAATTGGCGGGGGTGTTTGTACGAAAACTGGCGTGGACATGGACGGTCGGAGGAGCGTGTTGTCGGAGGCCTCAGTGAGCCCTGTGGAAGCTTTGTTCGATGCGCAGGTGGCCGCATTATGGCTTGCGGCCAAAATACTGTTGCTCAAGGTGCGCGTTCCATCTGTGGTTTCACGCGCCAAGACAACCCTAGACTGACCGCCCCGGCAGAAAAGTTGAGAATCTCCATTCTCGTTTCGCGACGCTCCTACTTATCTACAACATTTTTGCGCGCCCACCATGTCCAAGTCTAAGATTGATACCCCCGAGAAGAAGCGCAAGCGCGACACCGAGGTTGCAGAAGACGCACCAAAGAAGTCCAAAAAATCCAAGAAAGCCGACAATGTCGAGGATGCGCCAGTCGATGCGACCGAGGTGAAGAAGGAAAAGAAGGACAAAAAGGATAAAAAATCCAAGAAGTCCAAGGACAATGTCGATACATCGGCCATCGACGACGCATTGGAAGATGCGAAGAAGGACAAGAAGGAAAAGAAATCCAAAAAGTCCAAAAAGTCCAAGGATGCCGATGCCTCTGAGGACGCGCCTGAGGCTGAGCTTATCGAAGAGATGAAATCTTCTGAGAACTTCATTAGTGTCAACGACGATGAGCCAATGCCCGATGCCACCGAAGACGCGCCTGCGAAGAAGGAAAAGAAGTCAAAGAAGGATAAGAAGGACAAGAAATCCAAGAAGAGCAAGGATGCTGCCACTTCCGAGGACACACCTATGGAAGACGCAGCTGAGGATGCCTCGGCAGAAACCAACGGAGTAGATGCCGAGTCCAAGGCTGAGAAGAAGGAAAAGAAAAAGGACAAGAAGGAGAAGAAGGACAAAAAAGAAAAGAAGGCAAAGAAGGCAGCGGAAGCAGCAACCAATGGAGAAACCTCGGCTGAGGAGCCCAAGGCTGAGGCCAATGGTGACGCCGCTGCAGAAAGCGCTGAAGTAGAAGTCGAGGGTGGTGAGGAGAGGGAGATAGAGGGAGAGGAAGCCCAAGCCGCAATTGAGGCTAACAAGGGCCGCTTCATCGTCTTTGTCGGTATGTCTTGTGTATGATCCACCTATCACGATCTGTCTAACGCGAGCTACCAGGCAACCTTCCCTACAGCGCTACGAAAGAGCAGATTGAGAAGCATTTCGAAAAGATCAAGCCCACCGAAGTCCGTCTCCGTACATACAAGGGCACAGAGAAGTTCATGGGCACGTGCTTCATCGAATTCGACCGCTACGACCGTATGGTGACGTGCTTGAAGAAGTACCACCACTCAGTCTTCCCAGACCCCAAGAAGAAGGAGGGCAGGAAGATCAACGTCGAGCTGAGGTAAGATTCCATTCGTGCATTCATTTCCCGCCACTATCACAATTCCGAAAGACCACCATACGAGAGATGAAGACACATACTAACTCCATATTACAGCGCAGGAGGTGGCGGCAACAGCGAAGCCCGCAAAACCAAGATTGCAGCGAAGAACGAGAAACTGCATGACGAGCGTGCCCGCGACCGTGTTAAGAAGACTGAAGTCGAAATGAAGCAGAGCGAGCGCAAGCAGAAGAAGGAAGCCAAGTCAGGCAAGAAGGGTGGTGACGATGCAGAGGCCGCTGAGCCGGAGCAACCCGACGAGGCTGCCACCTTTGGCATGAACCCTGCGCGTTTGGCTATGATGCAGGGGCCTGAGCGACCCCAGCACAGGTCAAGATATTAAGGGATGGTTTGGTAGGAACGTATGAGTCTAGGGGTTCATGTTTGAGTTGATTTGCTTAGAAATCTGTTTGTTGGCTATATGAGTGGACTTGTACACGATTTGGGTTCGCGGCTTGGCCTCGTCTCATGATACCATAGTTTTAGACTCTTGAAAAACGTCGAACTTATAATACTACAAGATACACACAGCTGCAAACAGGGAAACAAGGTGTTTGAGAGGCACGCACGCATTGCGATCAAAATACAGTGTGACTCTACAACGTTGTGCCTATATTCTAGCACTAGCACATTTATCGGATCATCAATGCTGCAAGGTGGTTTTGTGCAACCGCTTTTAGTTCAAATCATAAATTTTTAATCATGCAGCTCTATTGCTGGGTAAAATGGTAGTCTAAAGGAGTGACAAAGAATTGAAAGGTGACGTGGTTCCACCTCTATTAACAACGTTGCAATCATGAGGAACGATACATGTCTGAACTTTTGTGTGGCCATCGATCCCGTGGGCCTCAGTACTAGCTTCCGCCATACTGTAGTTTTCGAACTTAGTAACCACCGCCGTAGCCCTCCTTAGTGGTGCAGACTGTGGTTGTGCCAGTGGAGATGTAGGTGGTTGGCTTCTTCGCAGTTTCCGTAATGACGGCCGTGGCGGTCTTGGAGGATGTAATGGTCTCCTTAGCAGTGGAGACGCTAGTCTTGTAGGAAGTAGCGGTGGAGCTATGCAAATGTGAGCCAGAAGATTATCTTGGGCGAGGGTAGATAGGCACTTACACAAATGGCACGGTCTCGCACTTGGTAGACGACTTGACTTCGCTTTCCACAACGGTGTTGTAGATGGTTGTCACAGTCGAATAGGTTTTGGTGTCAAAGTGGGTAGTGTAGTCAGTCAAAGTTTTGGTGCTGGCACCAGTAGTGGTGTATGGGCAGGGCTCCGTAGTAGTGTGGAGCTTCTCGGTGACAGTGGTGACAGGAACGACTTCAGTCTTGGTAGACAACCAGGTAGTTTCGTACTCTCCGACACTGGAGGTCGTCCATGCAGCTATGAAGAGTTAATTCAAGACCATACAAAGCGGCGTTGGCATACATACATGCAGTGCAGGTTCCAGTCTCCTTCTCAGGGGGAGGAGCCTCATATCCGGAAGACTTAGCCGGTTGACCATAGCCGGGCAAAGCAGCAACCAGGGAAGCCGAAGCAACGAGGGTGACGAGGTTGTTGAAGAGCATTTTTGGCTAGAGATGAGAGTGATCTGGGCCGTGGGAAAGCGAGTGACGATGTGTATAGATATGAAAGGATGGACTATCGGATAGATCGTTGTAGACGCTGAAGGCTGATGATGATTTCGAAGGGGATCATAGATTCGCTTTATAGTTGAGCCCAGTACATCAAAGCTCGTATCTCCAGTGTATCATCTCGCGTTTCTTGTTGAGCGTTGGGCCAAAGAAGCAATGTCGTTCTCCCGCAGCATCCGGGTGATCGACAACGCGATCCGCAGTGCCTTGTACATCTCACGGTATGGCTTAGAGAGATAGGCACTGCGGAGAATGTACTGCATGAAAACTAAGAAGAGACAGGAATAGGCCAAGCATGCTGATGCGGGCCTAGATCACGTCGTGCCATGGGAGTATACATGCATGCAGTCAGGACTCCACCATGATCTTTTAGCCCCCCGGTTGCGAGGACTACCAGTGCCAACGTACTTGTTATGCATGCGTAAGCCTTGAAAATTTCTCTTAATGCGATAGACATCGAAATGTATCCCAGAGCGTTATGCGGTATGGAATGAATAATGACAAAGAAAAAAGTAGCCTGTTTCAGGGGATCAAACGGCCTATGAGTATTTTTGTGACATAGATGTACAACAGAGTATACAGCAGTATCTTGGGAGATTCCACGAAAGAGTGCGTGGTTGGAGGAACATGCCATACGTCATGCATGTTTGTCTGGTGTGTTTACTCATAGTTCCATGTAAGAATCCCAGGAGCCCGGAACCCGTTGTAGTGGCTGGAGTGGCTGAACGACATGGAACCGTAGGCTGATTCACTCGCTCTTGATTGGAAGCTACCGACTAGTTCGACGGAATATTCCTAGTGATGATCACTGCAGCGCTGCAGTTCAACATCGAGTCGTCTTGTCATCTAGATTCATTGCGGGGAATGATGCGTGGTACGATGCACGTGCGGCTGGAGCAATTCCGAATTCTCGATCGACGTTGTTGTTCGACAGCTAGCAATCTACGCGTCAGGTCGAGTGCGTTGTGCAGATGAGAGCTTGTTTGCAGATGGCAGGGAGATGTTGTGATGCACGACGAGGGTCCAGCCATTGTGGGGTTTCTGAGCGCACGGCCCGAGACCCACCGACCGCGGTTTCCATCACAACTTTTTTGTGATGCCCGCTGGCGAACACATCGCCTCTGCCATTGCCTCACGACCCCACCTCTCTGGCTAATAACTCAACCGTTCCGGGTATCTTCGCCATACTACCTCGATTATACGACGATCGGCAAGCGCAAATTCTAGCTCTTCGTCAGCAGAGACGCGCTCGGGGGTCCGCAACGAATTCGATATGCGACGCTAGTCCTGCAGTCACACGATAGATCGCCCCAGATTACTTGCAGCACGACTGTAGTAGTTGATGTGAACTCTCCATAAGACTCCGATCTCGAGAACGATGAGCCAACCAGCAGCTGCGCCGGCCAAACCGCCTACACGGGCGGCTGAACGCGCGTACGAAGGCACACCCGTCACATCTCCACGATCCCTACGCCAACTTTCGATATACTTCCTCGGGAGCGCCTGCCTACTGGCATCAACTGCAATAACGCGGAAGGCTGTGTGGAGACGGCAGCTTCGTGTTATGCCAAAGTTTTATGAAGCGAACACGAACCCGCATGAATACTTTAGTCCCTTCTCAGATGCCTGTCAGGCTCTGAACCTGGCAACGATGAACTGTGCCAGCGTCGGAATTATGGCACTAGGTGGTGCAATGTGGACCTTTGATATTGCCAACCTGAGAGAAGCTCGGGCAGTTCTACGGAGCCGCTTGAACTACGACCGAATCTACGAATCTGAAGATGATATACCAAATAGCATCAGCGAGATGATAATAGCCTCTGGCCAGATGCGAATAATAGAGGAGGACGAGAAGGATGATTCTAAGAAGAACCAATAACGACTGTAGACGTGTACGAGTACGATTGTAAGAATAGTGTATGCAATAAAAAGGCTGAGGGCACTACCAGCCGCGCATGGTAACACGGCTGCGGTAATCTCTCAATGCCTCATCGGATGAGCATTCGCACCCAAGGCACAGCATCCCGAGCCTAATGAACTACTCCGCCTCATGCCAAGTCAAGATTTTTCTGTACTATCAACGTGTCGTAGATCATATAGGCTGTTGGTGTTAATGCGTCACATGCAAACTGCCGCGCTGGAATGTGGGGGATGAACGCGCTATCCTTCGATCCAGCTATATAGAAGATACTCGATTAATGGCTTAGGAGATGGACGTTCAACAACTCCGAATTGCTTTCGGGTCGGTCCAAAGCTCAATAGGAGGGGTACACAGACATGTCTCACAATATGGGCTGAACGTGACATCGATGAGGGATGTCTCACTTCCAACATTCACTCACTCAGCCATGTCTCGGCTAAAGCGGGTCTTAACGGGCGATTTTCGCCAGACTTTGGAATTTGTGCTACTTGACTGCTGTTTGTTTTGACCTCATATTGGTGCCTAGAGCCATAACCCTGGTACACAATGGTCTACGAATAGCTTTCTTCTAGTACAAAATTGGAACAGCTGCATTGCTGCACACATGCAAGTTCACGTGTTCAAGTAGCTCCGTACTCGATCAACATGGCGAGTGCATACATTTGTGCTCATGTTCACGACTTATGACGTTAGCGCAAAGATAGGAACATTGGCTCAAACAAGGGCTTTTCCGTTGTGATCGTGCACCATAAGCTTACATGGCTTACTCTTTCACTAAGCTCCATCATCCTAGGGCTGAAAACCCATCACCTCAACGCACCACTTTAAGGTTGATTCCTCAGCGCGACTTGTTGTATATCTTTCCGCCCACCCAACAGATGTCGCCCAGCACACCTGGCAGGTAGTATTACCGGATGATCCATGGAAGCTCAGCAATCGGCATATTTCCAGGTTTCAAGAGTGCATTTGGGGATGGCATTCGACTTAACTTTCTCTTCATCATGAAGGCTTTCCATCTTCAACCTTGACACCTTTTTGCCCGTCTCTATTCGCTCTCCAAACACCCTCACCCCCCTCGAACCTCTCGAGCTTCCAGATTTCAGCTTTATCCTTCGTCTCCTCCAATGCTTCCTCACCAGCCCTCCATGCCGCCTGGCGGTGCGGTGACGATACTGCAATGACAATGCTCTCCTCGCCAATTGGACATTCACCCAACTTATGAATGATGGCGATCTTAGTGCATGAATGTTTTGTGAGGATTGATGTGGCGATCTTAAAGAGTGTGTTGATGGCAAGGGGAGCGTAAGAAGTGTAGGCCAAAGATGAAACAGGCTCTTTGTTAAAGGAGTCGCGAGTCGTGCCTATGAACAAGACAGTTGCGCCTGCGGATGGAGAGCGGACAAATTTTGTTGCTGACAAGGAGTCTAGATCGTACGGAGTGAGTTCGACATGGATGGTGTCTGTGGTCTTGGTCACAGGGTCTGACGGTATGTCCGGATTATAAGATTGGGGTTCTGTGGTTGCCATATTGGTGAGAAACCGGCGCTATATGCCTAGGTGTTGTCGGATGATTAGCTTGTACCCTTTCAGAATCTATATAAATACGCTACAATATAGAGCAGGAAGATACAACCCCCACCATTGCAGGTTGACTCCTGCCGCGTCATAGATATCGAGCTGTGTAT
Source organism: Alternaria arborescens (assembly GCF_004154835.1). Lineage (NCBI taxonomy): Eukaryota > Fungi > Ascomycota > Dothideomycetes > Pleosporales > Pleosporaceae > Alternaria > Alternaria arborescens. Next base: position 123,987 of record NW_021167870.1, read on the forward strand.
GGGATTCACTTACTTTTAGCGAACTTGTTATACTAGCACAATCTCAGGATTTTCAGGATGTCGAATTCGAGTGTACTGGTCCCTGCCAAAAACGTGCTGGTGAAATGTCGAAGATGCCGTCATAGCGATAGCAGCGCGGGACATTATCTTAGCGCCGATCAACGACCTGCATCCTCACACGTGGAGCGTTAACTCCGGCCCCGCTCATACCATAGCTCTAGCTCGCGTCGAACGACTGCTTTCACTGCGAGCCAAGTCCGAGATTACTAGCCGTCTTGAACACCTTATTGCCTTGTTGCCTGAGTCCTCTGACTAGACATTCGCGCAACGTACACGAACGGGCCCCTGCATTCCTTCTATAGCCGCCAACGTCATTCGCTCCCCTGCTTGTCTCGACGCGCCGTGTTAGCCGAATACCTCTCGACCTACATTTCCAACACATACACGAAACCGCCTTCTATCCACGAACGAACGAAAGCCCTCGCGAACTTATATATATGGCGAGGGATGGTCCACAATACAGCATAAGACATAACCCAAGATGAGCGGGGACTGGGGGTATGGAGCTGTATTCAAGATATTCGTATGGGGCTACCTCGTGGGAGGGCTGACCCTTCTGCCCGCTGTACTTGTGGCCGTCTGGTTTCTGGGAACCAGCCCTGTTGGACAGGAAAGCACCACCGCCAATACAGAGGACGGGACAGCTTCAGGACAACGTAGGAAGTCAAATGGATCCACACACGGGAAGGACAGCGATAACGTGCATCTGGGTGTGGGCATAGATGATGAGATACTGGAGAAGCTAAAGGGCAGGACTCACGAGCCGGATGCATGTGCTGGATACTTTGCAGTATGCCGAGAGTACGTGCCAGGGGGTGTCAATGGCAAACCCCCAGATCGAACAACGCCAGCCGGGGCTGTAGTAGCCGTGGAAAGCCCGAGCGTATATCAATCCATATACAGAGGCATATTTGACAGAAACAAGACCACAAGTCCTTCGATAGAAGCAACGAATGCAAAGAACAAAAAGGCCCGCAACGTCTTCTATGTTGTCTTACGGTACGTTTATACATCCCAAACACGCGAAGTCGGACTAATGCAGAGCAGCCTTGGACACCTGATGTTATACGACAACGAGGATCAGCTTGAAGTACGACACGTCATATCGCTTGCGCATTACAAAGTAGATATATATGGAGGCGGAGAGCGCATACCAGAGGGCGAGCTATGGATCAAGCGAAACTGTATGCCTATACACTAGGATTTATGATTTTGTAATACTGATATGTCCAGGCATTCGACTAATCCGGCAGCTGGACAATAACGGCACGGATGCGGCGAAAGGCTTCTATTTGTTCTCCGACAACTGCTCTGAGAAGGAAGACTTTTACCACGCAATGCTAAACGCTCAGGAAAATCAGAAAGACCCCACGGATACAGACCATCCCTTTGTTCCACTCAAATTCGACACACCCGATCTTGTCAAGCTAGTGCAGCAGTTGCATGCCTCGGAAGAAAACCTCCATACTCGCTGGATCAATGCGCTGATTGGCCGAGTGTTCCTGGCTCTATACAAGACCTCGCAAGTCAAGGACTTTATCGCGAGTAAGATCAACAAGAAGATCGCGCGCGTCCCGAAGCCCGCTATCATTAGCAGTGTACAGCTACGTAAGGTCGACATGGGCACCCTCCCGCCTTTTATCACGAATCCCAAGCTCAAGGAGCTGACTGTCGATGGTGATCTTGTTGTGGAGGCAGATGTTAGCTACAAAGGCAACTTCCGCATCGAGATTTCGGCTACCGTTCGGATCGACCTGGGGACTCGATTCAAAGCTCGCGAGGTGACACTCGTGTTGGCTACTGTGTTAAAGAGGCTCGATGGTCATATCCTCATCAGAGTGAAACCTCCACCTAGTAACAGACTCTGGATGACGTTTGAGACACCACCTAAGATGGAGTTCTCACTTGAGCCAATCGTGAGTTCGCGTCAGATTACATATGGCGTTGTTCTCAGGGCTATCGAGGGCCGCATACGAGAAGTGGTGAACGAGACGTTGGTGTTGCCTAATTGGGATGACATGCCGTTTACCGATACTATCGCGCAGATCATAAGAGGCGGTATCTGGGAAGACAGTGCAAAGGAAGACGAGGAAGACACGGACAAGATCAAGCAGGATGAAGCCACACTTGAGACCGCGATTTCAGATGCTGAGAAGCTTGATGAAAAGGCCGACTTGGCAAGTGCGCACTTCTCTATTGCATCAAGCGTTGACTCAGAAGAGATTAGCACTGGTATATCTTCCTCGACGGATCACAAGTCTTCACCTTCGTCAGTGAGACCGCGGGCGATGCGGTCCTCATCGTCTGTCGCTCAGGTGAAGATTGACTCGTCGAATGCTTCTGCTGAGATTGCACATGACCGCACCATGACACCGACAAGTGTAAAATCACTTCCTGTCACATCGCCTACGAAGTCGCCCGTACGACCCAAGAGTGCGCGCAAGACAACGGAGTCATCAGAGAGTTCCTTAGAGGACACTTCTGCTGCATCAATATACGCAGAAAGCACTGCATCTGCACCGGTCCCAATCACAGAGCATTCGCGGACCAGGTCGAAAGAGCTAACCGCACAAGAGATCGCAGCAGCCGCGGCCGCCGCAGCAGGAGCAAACAATATGGCGACGAAGAAACAAACAATCAATCAGTCTCTCAACTCCGCCACAGCAGCGGCCAGGAACTGGCTCGCAGCCAAGCAGAACACCAAGCCCAACGCCAATACCAACAATAGACCACCGACATCTGAAGGCCCAAACCCAGATCATGACACATCGTCGTCGTCGTCTTTGGATGCCCGCCCGCAACTTCAGTCAAACCCCTCGATCTCCAAATCCCACACAGAACCCATGGGCAGAGGTCAGCCCCTCCCACCTCCGGGCACACCTCTCCCGCACCCTAAAAACGAGAAGAGACAGACCTGGGCCATCCCCGCCGCTGCCTCAAATACATTTGCTAATCTCACAAAACGGAAACCCGTCGCCCCTACTACCAACTCGCCTGTCGTTTCCAGCAAGAGATCAGTGGAGGACCTCATTGATAGCCCAAAAACATCGCTAGGTACAGCTTCCTTGGGTACGGCCTCCCTCCTACCAGCCGCGCATTTCCCAGACCAGGACGCTAGGACTGGCGGTGGTAATAATGCTGGAGAAGAAAACGATGGAGAGGATGTTTTCCGTGAGATGCGCAGAAGGAAGAGCAGTGCTGCTAGTAACGAACTAGCAACGCCGCCTCCACCGTTACCGAAACGCAGACAAAGACAGCCGAGCTTGAATCTTAGTGCGCATCAGAGGCGGGCGAGCCAGAATCAGAACCTGCAGCCTTTTGGCATGGGAGAGGAGTTGCTTGTCGTCGAGGCGCCGGTTGTCGATGGGAAGGATGATGAGGGGAGTAGGGAGAGAGGAAATATGTGATGAAACACTGGTTTGAACCGATAGCACAAACACTCTTCTTTGAACGATTTTGCAAAGACGTAACATGCCTATCGTGGGGGCATGGGACTTGTGATGGCTATGCTGTGACTCGTGGCAATGGCACGCTAGAGCGACGTTCTTGTCTTCCAACCATGCTCTTCTGTCGTTCCTGTACATGTGCGAGACTTATGTTTTCTGTCTATTTGTGCCTTTCAGTTCTTGGGTAGGAACGTCAAATTTTTTGAAATGCTAGTGACGGACAGTCTGCGACGATGCGATAAGCGTACATTTGAGAGGCGTGATATCGTTGACATGTGGGGCTTGGCAGTAATGTTTGGGAAGGCGTGACGAACAAGTGCTAGGTACAGGCTGAGAAAAGCTCGCTCCTTCTTGACAGGGGGAAATTTGTTGTTTGGCCTCTCAAACGATCAGATGCTCCCTGGTTCCTGTACGCTATAATATCAAGTTGACGGTACCGATCTTGGTACTTCCTTCTGCCCATCGCCACTCGTAGTGTTCTACATTCATGTGCTGACGAAGAATAACACGGTGCATACCTTCAGAAGTAAACACAACGAAGCTTTGATTGGTCACTTCGACGGAGCTAAAGTCGGTGCAACCCATCTGGTATCTTCTTTCGCCAATCTGGTTGACGATGCGATCTCCAGATCCGCTGAAAAGTTGTTTGCTCCATCCTCTTCTTTTGTGTATAGGCTTTCAGCTCCGAAGTCTATTTCCCTTTGCTTTTCTGTAGCGGCGTACCTCATGTACCGTCGCATCATCAACCCATCTTCGCATTGGAGAAATCCATCTCAGGATGCTGCTTCTTGAACTGCTCCAAGATATCCGCCTTCTTCTGCTCGTCACTTGTCGGCTTTCCTGCCTCCTTCTGTCTCTGGTCGAACATCATCTTCTCCACCATACCCCGTGTCTCCCCGTCGAGGTCGCCTAGTTTGCTGTTCTCGGGCTGGATCTTGGACGTGTCGATCTTTGGCGCGGTTGTGACTACGTGTGCCCACCACTCGAGCTGGTTCACCTTGTCGAGGTGGATGGAGATTTCCTTCTGCGACCCGACCGAGGCCAGTGTCCAGGTGGAGTCGTCGACGCGGATGGGATGAGGCAGCTCGCCCTGGAGAAGGCGTTAGTCAGCGCAGGCTATCTGCAGACAGGATAGGGAGCGACGAACGTCAATGAAGGGCTCCTGGCCCTTTATGCCGGCCTTGAGCTTGTTGCGGCCGATGTCGACGACCAGGTCCTTTCCCTTGTACTTGGCATCAATGGTGATTGTGATGTCGAGGTCCTTGATGGTCTGGTCCCATTTGTAGGGCAGCGCCGCCTGCTCGGCCAGCTCCTTTGCGCGCGCCTCGGCGTCGGCCTTGTTCTTCTCCTCGGGGGGTGGCGAGGCAGACATGGTGAATGGCTTGGTGGTGTTTTGCAAAGTTTCAGTGATTGCGAGGGGAGCGTGGGCGGGACACGATGACGCTCCTCCGCCGATCCATCGTTCGCAGCAGGACCGACGCAAGCGCAAGCTCCACCATGCGCCCTGCTTCACTCACCCTACCCCGGTCCACTCTAATAACGGACATGCTCCTCGGGCCTTGACATCCACGGGTCTAACCTCACTTCTATTGATAACGCGACGTCTCCTATCCTTCCACCCGCGCCGTAATGCTGTCCTAGGAACACCCGAGCTCTCCATTGCGACACATAGCCAGGACACCCGCAACCCACGGTAACACCAACGGCAACACATAGCCAGCGGCCCAACCGGGCAGCGATCTGTCTGAGCGACAGTATCCATAGCAACTCATGGCCAGCTCCTTTGAGAAGAGTGTCAAGGGTGGCACCAAGATCAAGGTAGCTATGCGCCTGCCCACCCTCCTCCCGTTCACGTCATTGGCACCCGTTGCGCCGTCACAGCAAACTAACAAGTCTCGCAGCTCGCAGCACCCAAATCCAAGTATGTCGAACACATCCTCGTCGCGACGCATGCCGGCGAAGCTGGTGTCGCTGAGATCTTCCGCGCCCTTACGAACCGATTGCGCGACTCGACATGGACCATCGTATTCAAGAGCTTGATCATCGTACATCTCATGATAAGAGAGGGAGAGCCCGAGGTTACGCTCAAGTTTCTGGCGCAAAACCCGCACAGAAAGCTGGCCATCAACCATTTTACAGAGGGTATGTCTTGAGATTTCGTCCCAAGCACACGTGTCCAGGCTCATGCACCTCTATCACGGACACAAATTGGGCAGCAAGCACGTCGCCCAATGTCCTGTGAGTTTGGGCGGATGTGGTTTGGCTCGCGACTAGAGGCGTATACAGAGTGCTAACATTGCGTGCAATAGTACAGACCCAGGGACATAACATCCGGACCTACTCCGAATACCTGCTACGTCGAGCGATCGAATATGGCGCCACCAAAGTCGACTACGTGCGCGGCGGCGAGGGGCGGCTTAAGCGGCTCACTGTAGAAAAAGGCCTTCTTCGTGAGGCAGAGAGTGTGCAGGATCAGATCAGATCATTGCTCAAGTGTCAGGTATGTGCAGCCATGTCCAACCACATCCCTTGCTGGTTTGACTTTGTATAGCCATTCGACGACGAACCAGAAAACGAGATTACCATGACAGCGTTCCGACTGCTCACGATGGATTTATTGGTGCTCTTCCACGTTATGAACGAGGGCACTATCAACATTCTCGGTGGGTTCAGCATACGTACTTGGGTTGCAGTGTACTAATTAGACAGAACACTATTTCGAACTATCCAAACCGGATGCAACGCGTGCCCTGGCAGTATATCGCACATTCGTCAAGCAGACTGAAGCTGTTGTTCAATACCTCAGCCTTGCAAGAGCGCACGAACACTCGACAAGACTGGAGATCCCCAAGATCAAGCATGCCCCTACCAGTCTAGCAGCATCTCTAGAAGAATATCTAAACGATAAGGACTTCGAGATCAACCGACGGCAGTACATCGCCGAGAAGGAAGCCAAGAAGAATGGTGGTAAGCCTACCAATGGCGCCAGCAAACCCATCGATTCGAAGCCCGTAGCTGCATCCTCGAATACTACTAGCAGTCAACCACCAGCGGCGCCGGCGAAACCTTCATCTAGCGCACCTCTAATTGATCTCTTTGCATCACTCGAGGACAACCAACAGACCATGGCCACGCAACCGATGATGCAGCAGTACCCCCAACAAACAGGCTTCCAAGTTCCACAGCAGACTGCGAATATGGGCTTTCCCCAACAGCAGCAGCCCTTTCCGATGCAGAACGGGCAGAGTACCAACCCATTTCAGATGCAACAGCAACCACAGGCGCCGCAGATGCAGGCACCTCAGATCCAACAACAATTTACAGGCGCGGGCTTCGGAGGCTATTCCCCGCAGCCTTTTGGCGTGCAGAACACCATGCCATCAATACCACAAGGTGGTATGCCTGATTACTCACAACAGCAGCAGATGCAGATTCCCACAATTGCCGAACCTCTGCAGCCACAACAAACATCAACAAATCCATTTCGACAGTCGATGTTACCTAGTGCCGAGCCCAAGATGCTTACCAGCCCTACCAGCACAGGTTCGCTCAACCGTTCATCCACGAATCCGTTTGCAAAACACAACACTGGGTTTTCACCACAATCGCAATCCCCCGTTAACTCTCCGCCTTACTCAATGTCACCCATCCAAGAATCACCATTTACTTCGATGCAGCAACAGCAACCCATGCAGCCGTTACAACCAACGCCTACAGGCACGAACCCATTTGCACGGCAGCCTTCTCCACAAAGTGCCGCACCTTCACAGGGTGGTTTGACAGTGCATGCGACGGGCAGTACCAATCCCTTCCGACAGAGCGCTTTCGTCAACCAGCAAACAGGTCAAGGCTGGCAAAATGCAGGTTCACAAGGTACAATGGGCGGGATGAGCTTGGACGCAGTACCTACAACAAGTGTCTTCCCACGACCTGGTCAGCAACAACAGCAGAACTTCCTTGGCTAGAATCGAACGGGTTGATGGGTCAGTGATGAGCTTTGGGATCTAAGAGGTCTAAAGGCTAGTTCGCGTGACACGCTTGAAGCTATTATTTTCATTGGAATGGCGTTTTAACTGCCTGCCGCTGTAATTATTACGTACTTGGTTGGACATAATCATGCCGCACTCCCAAAGCTGGGTGTGCGTACATCGGTCGCTATGAAGGAGCGTTGGAAGCCCGCTCAACCTCAGATGCTCGGAGGACAGACAGGGCTGTTTTGTGATAGATCATGTATCTGCGATCTGATAGTTTCGTTGGGCAGCTGGGAGGATTCAAGGAAGGAGGAGCCCCTTGCAAATGCAATACATAATTACTGTCGCACTAACGTGTTATGCTGCTTGTCGTATTTGAATCAACAGTTGACTATATCTCGAGTGTACGTCTAAATCAAGAGTTGCGTTAGTGGAGGTTACACAACCGCCGCTGCCGTCTTCATGAACGCAGGGGTAATAGAAGCCACGTGCCGACGCGTAACCGTAGATTTAGCGCGACTGCCGTCGGCTTCACTTCGTCAGACTTCAAATCCGCCACAACAACCCCGCTCGCTTCAAGTTGCATTATACAAACTGCAGCATGACCACGATAGCTGTCGTCTCTATTACCGACTCTCATGACAGTATTGATAAAGCACGGAGTTGCCCGCTCGCGCTTGCAAATTCGCATCTGCGTCTTCAACGATGAGACCCAACGGGTCTCTTGACGCTCCCATCGTCTTGGATGACGATGAACCGTCTAGCTATGTACCTCGTACCACAGTACGGCGGCAGAATCGTCAGACACTTGAACAAGATGGCATTGAGGAGGTATCCTATGCACGGGAAGCTGCAGCTGAATGGAAGCTAGCTGCCGCGAAGAGACAAGCAAAACAAAGGAATGCGAGGAATCTGGGCAACGACATGTCTGAGAGAGATGGCAATACAAGAGATAGCAATCTTGCAAAACAAGCGAGGGAAAAGACGTCGCCTGCAGAGCCTGCCGGCGTTGCTGACCTTGTAATCAACGAAGAAGCGGCAGCATTAGGAGGGATAACGCAACACGAAGCAAGTAATAGAGATGATCAACTTCCGGCAGATACAACACAAAAGCCGATATCGCAATCTAATACGCATCACGAAGCTGTGCTCCCCCAGCGAGCCAAGCCCCCTGGGCCTGCTCAACAAACCGGTCTGGACGAACCTTTTCTTATGGAATCCTCATATTTAGCTACCCCAGTGTATCGCTCACCATATGGGCCCCAACCGCCAGTCACAAAGCTACCGGAACCAAGCGTGGTACTCTCTGGGGCTGCACAACCTCTTTCCTGGCCGTTGGACATACTGGAAGCGAGGTCAGATCGAAGCGCTACGGCACCTGCAATCGCGAAAACCAACAGAAGTGTCATTGAGCCTACGTACAGCACGAATTCAACCCTCGCTACTTCGAGTGACGCGATTGCGCCCGTTTTGAGCCATGTTGAACCTCTACCTATGGAGCCAATCAGGGATGTTGCCGATAATCACCGTGAACGGACCCTCCTCCCTAATCGCGTAAACACGGCTTCTGTGCGCGACCACGCAGGACTGGATGGCGACGACAACAACATGGCAATTCCAGTGACTGTGAAAGCACCTAGCCCGGGCGTGTCAGCAATTCCGAAACTGCCACGGAACAAGAAAGCCATCAAATCAGTAAAACGGAGGAATGGTGGATTCTCCAAACCAAGTCTCCCTGTCAGGTTACCGCATCACCTTCCGCGTAATGAGAAAGAGACGCCAGAGGTTCTCTCAGATCGTCCTGATGCAGGCTTGAGCGACACGAGACTTGCGTCGCCTCTTATAACGCGTCAAAGCCAGAGCAAAGATCCACTAGGTGACATTAACATTGTCTTCGACACCGATCCTGTTTATGTTGAGCAAGAATCCATTCAAACTGAGAGACCCGAAGAACTCAACTTGATTCTAAACCCACCGACATTACTATCTCATCAGGAAACACGAGAAGTCGTACTAGAGCGTACCCTTAGCACTACCGTTCCGCTGTCTCGTGCCGCTACCCCTACTGTACAGCGTTCAGTTCAGGGGTCTGTAGAGTCAGGCGAAGCGTCTGGAGTATTGCCGCCGGATTCAGATACTATGCCAGCAAACACATCTAAAGCAGCATCGTTTGAAGTAATACAGAGTGGTAAAGCACAACCCAAAAACACAGGGGGGCTTGGCAAACATAGTGACGGTCAAGCAAGCACGGCTCTTCCGTTGCAGACAAACGTGCTTATCACTACTCGCTCGGCTGTAGAAGAGTGTTTGAAGCGTCATCTCGCGGAACGACATGAAGAACACGCATACCTGGTCTCGGTTAAGATGTTGCGTCAAAGGACTTTCCAAGAGCAGGAGCTTCGCGCTCAAAGCCGCAAGCAGAAGCGTCCACCAAAATCAACCTTACCACAGAGATACATACAGACCACTTCTCCTTTCCAGGACATGTCTCCGATACAAGTACCGTTCGACCGGAGCGCCAACACGAAACGTATGTTAGATATGAGTCAGGAAGTTTACGTCAAAGCCAAACCCAAAGACACAGTAACTAAATCTGGTTTGGCTGCGCCTCCAACAAAATACAAAAGCGACGCACCTATGATACCTCCCTTTAAGGAGTACGTTAGTTTAAGGAACAACATTCTCGCGGACAATGAGTCAAAGCTGCTCGCAACACCCTACTTCCAGGACGAGGACTATACCGGTCGCGAGATCTTGTTAGATACGCTTCCATATATCTACGAGATGACACATGACGAAAATGGCCCGTTGGACTTTCGCAAGGAGCAGTGTCGGTTCTATAAAGACGCTATAGAAGTCTTCCTGTCCGAGATAGGCATCGCGTGGAATGACATTTTGTATTGGTTGCTAGCACCAGAACGAAATATCACCCGGATCAACGATTTAGCACCTGGCAGTAAATACTTTGAAGCACATGTGCTTGAGCGATCGCGGTACGACATTGAAGAGTTCGAGCGAGATGGAGTACCAAAGAGAAACGTACTATTCAAACGGAATGATAGGAAATGGCGGGAGTTTTTGCCCCAGCTCAAAGAGCCTTCTACCAGTGCTCTGAGACTTGCGGCAACGGCTTGTGCAGCGGTTCTTCAAGAATGCGAGTTTAGCATCTGGTACCTTGCTCGACAATCGGAAGCCGTTCAAAACCATGTAGCGAAGAAGACTGCATGTGGACAAGCTGCCAAGCAATCCACTTATAAGGAGATGTTGTGCAGAGTTTGCCATCAGTGAGTTTGATTGTGTGATTTTTGGAGACGTAATTCTAACATTCTTGACAGACATAACTGCTTACTCCATGGCGAAATCAGACAAGCACCCGAAGACTCCTGGAAAACGGATTCTGAGGATGAGGATCGCGCCACACAAGCGACTGACGACACTAGTCGACGAGGCTCTGAGACCAAAAGAACTCCTCGCCGCATCTCGGCTTACGGCGGAGATGATACTGAAGACGAGCACGAAGAAGGCCCCTTGCCTGCACACTTTGACAACGATTCTGATATCGAGAGGGTCATCAACTACAAGTTGCCTGCAAACCCAGACGCCTTTAATACTTGTCCGAATTCCGAAATGATTGCATCTAAGGGCGCAAAACCGCCTCCCGGTAAATTTAATGCAAACTGGTGGCTACAGCAAGATATGACACAGCATTGGGAAAAGCGAAAGCCGTTCTTCCCATGTAAACATGAAGGCACTTGTGAGGAGGCGAAATGCCGGTGCTTCCGGGAGGGCATCAATTGTGAGAAGACGTGCAAATGTTCGCGGACATGCAATCGACGCTTTCCTGGTTGCAGTTGCACGATAGGACCTGGAAAACGCCCATGTTTTACCATCTCGTGCCTCTGCGCCAAATTTAACCGAGAGTGCGATGCAGACCTTTGCGGCGCTTGCGGAGCGTCTGAAGTCCTCGATCCAGTGAACCGATACAACGACGACGTGATTGAACGCAACTGTTGCAATGTTGCGATCCAAAGAGGTGTTCCTCGGAAGACGTTGCTGGGCCACTCCGAAGTGCACGGTTTTGGACTCTACATGGGCGAAGACATCAAAAGCGGCGATTACATTGGCGAATATACCGGTGAAGCTATCTCGGTCAAGGAAGGCGATCGGCGAGTCACCATATACGACTACCAGAAAACGATGTACCTGTTTCGGTTGAACTCAAGTGAGTCTTCAAATCAGACTAATTTGAATCAGATTGCTGACTCAATGGCTTAGAACAAGAAGTCGATGCCACGTATATGGGAAACAAGCTACGCTTTATCAACAATGCCGACGATAAGTACACAAATTGTAGCCCTAAGAACCTGCTCTGCAACACAGTTTTCCGCATTGCTCTCTTTGCAACCAGAGACATAAAGGCAGGCACCGAGCTCTACTTCAACTATAATTATCCCAAGGAGAAGACTGCGCAGTTCAAACAGCCGAATGCTAAGGCCGTCGCAGTCAAGCAAACAAAACAAAAAACGAAGAAGAGGCAGTCACTTACCAGCAGTCAGCCCATCGAGGATCGCTCACGTGTCCTGGCCGCCACAGCAAAGGCCAGAGAAGCTAAAGCTGCCAAGCGCGCAGCGGCCCAAGCCATGCTAGAATCCAGTGATGCGCAGGCTGCTACGAAAAGGCATTCTGGAACACTCAAAGCACGGAAGGCAGCGACCGGTGAGCCTGGACGCAAGATAGCGAAGAAATCCATGCGTGAAGCACTCAGCAGGGATGACTCTACATACACAGACACAGACACTGGCGTAGATGCGGAAGCAGAAGCAAGCGACCCCGAGATCCCCGCCGTCATTGAGTCGCAGAGTACTCAGACTAGTCAGTATGTTCAGGACACTGAAGAAGATAACGACGAATATGTCTTGACTACGCAAGAGGATGACGAAGAGGAAGATGTAACTGAGCCGGCCTCTGATAATGAGCAGGCGATTGTGCCAGACAGGGGTGTAGCCACGAGAACTCGTCGTGGGCCTGGCAGACCACGGAAGAGGATTTCAGACTTGGCGCCGGTGATTGCGGTGAAGGACAAGAAGACGAAAGCGAAGATGGGCGGTGCACGACCGGGTGCTGGCAGAAAGAGAAAGCGACCTATCATTACTAACAGTGATGATGAGTAAGACCTCTATGCCGGTGATGGGAGCACATACGGAGATGAAAGGGTGGGCGTGGTTTGAAGACCTTCTCTCATGCTTGTAGCGATTATTCTGTCGACAATACCCCAACCTGTACCCATTCATGGCGATGTCACAACTGAAGCACCAATCATTCTGGTGATGCAATAAATCGGGATGCTATGGTGAATGCATTACATATCCGCTCAACACACAAACCCAGATCAAGTTTGATCGACTACTGTTTTTTGCTACTTCCTAAGCTACACCAGTGTCATAGCATATGGTGCTTCGAAATATTTTTGCGGTTCTGCAACGTCATAGCTACATTTGTCTTCACTGCCTACCAAAGTTTAGTCCTACAACGTCCAGACCAGCCGTCGTACCAACATCTCGGGACGCGACCCGGAGAAGCGTTAAGCCAGGCCATCGGCTTATGATGAGGTAGCCGCACGCATCGCCTGTGTACGCGGTGCGGAGAAACGATATAATGTTAAGCGTTGCGACTATTGAACGCTTGGGTAGCGGGAGGGGAGGGGTGATGTCCGCGCGCGTGCCTTGATCGGATGACAATCTCAGCGTGCGCGCAATGATAAGAAGTCGTTGACAAACCTGATACTGCGTAATTGTGCATGCCTGACTGTTGAGACAAGCATTTACGGGATGGGTATCTTAAATGAGGGTTGGTTTTTGTTTTGGACGTATGGTGGCATGGCTTACAGTTCTTCCGATGGAATCGATGCGGCGGAGCATTAAGGTTTAGAGTGGGGATGGGAAACTTACTAGTGAGATGCTCAAGATAGATGTAACAGGAACGCGTGGAAAGCGATGTCGTGTCCCGGGCGCGATGCATCTCGCAAGACTTGAGATGGAGATACGGCTGTTGAGAATATGAATTATCTCACTCTCGTTCAGCTCGCTATTGTGAGACGGGTAAAGACAACTGATGATCGTCACGTGAGCCTCCACCCAATCTAGCTCGAGAAGCTTAGCAGCTTACCCTGTTCTGGCTGCACCACAGACCGTATGGAACCTCAACCGATATCGTCATAAAGGAATCATGTTTCCCTCATTTACCAAAGACTCTCCAGCAGAGTCATTGCTTTTTACCCTTTAGCCTCGATGCCCATTCGAAGCCGAACCTGGAAAATACCCGTGATGCGCCAAGCTGACCGGAGACCAAACCCACCTGCTACATTTAGCCTCTTAGCTCCGCAGTTAGCTCCACCCACTTGCTCACTAGAGGGACACAAAGCGACGGTTTAGTCTCGGCCAATCCTCGCGTCCACGCCGCAATGTCAAGCTGCGTGTGGTAGGCAGTTCGGCGCGTGTTCCTTTGTCCTCTTAGGGGGCAGGCTGTGGGAGGATAGGAGATGTCGCTCGACTCTGTTGTATTCGATAGTCTCAGGACAAAGAAGTAAGACAAAGGGGACAATCAATTTCCGGCGTCGCGCATGCCGCAACGAGGTCTGGATCCACCAGTCTGATTGGATACTGATGTCATATGCGCCTGGAGCGTGCACGACTTTCACATGCCAGAGACCGTCAGTGAGTGTCGTGCGGTGCAGCAACACGGACAACGGCCCCACTATGTGAATGGGCGCAAATGATGGCGCGCTTCACTTGCCCTTCAGCTTGCGTAACAAAGCTTGGAAACGTGGGAACCCGCTCCAAACCTCACCTTGTCATTTTTAGGCGTCTAGACTGTCCTTTCGCTGCTTGTTTAAACATTCGGAAAAATTAATTCGACGGATTTGTTGTTGAAATTGGGAAGTCGCTTTAGACAGTACTATTGCCGATATCCGCAACACGCATGCAGCTGGATCTGTTCATCATTCATCCAGTCTTACTCCTCATTCTCACCTGACGTCTTCCGACTCCGCTTTCCAACACCACGCCCATCCACCATCTGGGCACGTTACTAGCACATCACCACACCCACTTTTCGATCAACCTCTCGGTCTTATCTCACGTCTTACACATCTTCTCGGCGAAATGGATTGCATAGAGGCCATGGGCGCGCGACGAGCCATGTCGCTCATGTTCACCGTCCCGGAGCGCTTCGTAGGCTTCGCGCACATGGATCAGAAGACCTTCTTTGAACTCTCAGACTGGATCCTGGCAAACGTCGCATCACAAATTACTCCGGACATAAGTGTGGAAGAATCGCTCTTCATCTTCTTGGATATCGTGGCGCAAGGGAACAGCTTCAGTACTGTGGCGTATGGGTGGGATCATGACTTGGAGCTTACACAAGGGTATGTCATTCGACAAACACTGCTTGCGTTGAATTGGACTAGGAACTGACTGTCGCGGGTGTAGCATATTCCTAAACGTCCTTAACGCTCTCACAATCCTACGCGAGAGTAGGGAAATCGCCGATACGTGCCCGCCCTTTACACAAACCCGTAAGCGATGGGAAGTCGCTCGCAAATGGAACCAGAAACGATCTCGCATGGGCGCCAGTGGTGGCGTTGCCCGGATAGGCTACGACGAAATGTGCCGAGATGGTCTTGAGGTTGACCAAGAGTGCCTGAAAGAAGCCCTGATGGCGCTGAACAACTTCATCCATGAGAACGCGGACCACGATGAATCATGATTGCGTGCGCAATTCTGCCATTTCCTTTGTTTCTTTGCATCTGCTCCGGTGTTGATTTGGCGTTTGGGTAACGACTAGGGTAACGCATTGCACCGGTTGGGAAGGTTGAGCTTGGTGTTGACACGATCTTCTCTCGTTCTTGTTTCGTATGTACACATGTACTCTCTTTTGCAGATCAAATCGATCCCCGCTGGCCGTTTGACGCCGCTGCATTCGCCTTCAGATGTCTCGTGGATATGTCGTGACGTCTTCGATATCGTCTGCTCAGGCCAGGGCTACAGCTTCCACCGTACCTTTGCCCAACACACTCAGCCTGCCCCTCTTGATTCCTAGTGCGTCTTCAATCCTCGAATCGGGTTCTCCCTTGGCCTGTCTCATCATCGCCAATGTTATGACACCAGCATCCACATATGTTCTCCCTTGGAAACCTCTCCTACCTACGTCTCGCAACTCGTCTTCCGCCTGATCTGCTATCTTTTGTCTTGCCTCTAGTACTCGCAGTACAGGGTTGTTGCGCGGGTCTGGGAACGCGGACTGTGGTAGCGATTGCATCATGGTATCCGAGGGCAAATTGGGCGAGGTGTTACGACGAGGATCGAACTGCGATTGAGAGGAAGGCGAGTAGTGTGGGTTTGGTTGCACAGCACCGAGACTGCTCAATCGAGATGCGAAGGCAGGATCGCGCGCATCTTGTAAGACAGCTGGAGTTAAAATTAGTACTGTGTCGCCAATCCTCTTAAGACTGTAATATCACATACCTTCCGTCTTTTCTCCTGTAGCCTGCACCTCAGGATGTACAGTCGGTCCCCTTGTAGGAGCCTGTGCAGGTGCGGAAGGCGCGGGAGCCCGTTGTGTAGTACTTGTAGGAGCCCTGGTAGGGTATTGCCGTGCGGCAGAGCCAGCAGCCTTTGCGCCTTTAGAAGCCGAAGAGCCCATTATCGTTATTGAGGGGTATGTTGAATGTGGGGTTGTTGCAGAATGTTGAGATGCGTGGTGATAACGGGGGGAAAGATAAGATGCACGTATGGGACTTTGTGAAGCTCGGACCAACTCGATGATGTCGTGGAGATCTCCCGCGTCATGAAGGGGTTTACTACTTTGGGTGATGCTTGCGAAGTATTCAACGAATCGTAATTTTATTTCAGCAACATCGTCCCACGATAGTCTCAGGCAACAACGCTCTACGCTTAAAGAAGCTTTTCGTCTGCGCGGTAGTGCCCTGCGACCAAGAAAGCCAACTCCAACGCCTGCTTCTCGTTCAACCTGGGGTCGCAGTATGTTGTGTAGTTCAGACTCAGATCCTCATCCACCAAACCTTCACTTCCTCCGGTGCACTCTGTGACGGCATCGCCAGTGAGTTCTAGGTGCATACCACCAAGGAATGAGCCATGTTCCTTGTGGATCTTGAGTGCTGATGAAAGCTCGGAGAAGATGCTGTTGAAAGAGCGGGTCTTGATACCAGTAGGCGTGCTGCGCGTGTTGCTATTGATGTGTTAGCGATTGAAGCTTCTCAAATTGAAGGTCGACTTACCCATGCATAGGGTCACACTGCCACACTACAATGTGCCCACTGCTCTTGACAGCTTCAATGTGCGCACCAAGCATAGACTCAACCTTGTCCGCACCATAACGCGTGATCAACGTAATCTTGCCGATCTCCTTGTTTGGATTGACAATGTCAAGTAGCTCAACCAACTCATCGTTCTTCATGGATGGCCCAACCTTGATACCAATGGGGTTCTCAATACCACGGAAGTACTCCACATGGCCTCCATCGATCTGGCGAGTTCTGTCTCCAATCCAGATAAAATGAGCAGAGGTATTGTACCAGCCCTTGCCATCGTTTGATGGTTGCGAAGGCTTGTAACCAGCGGGATGTCTGAGCCTCCTTGTCAAGCTCTGTTCATACTCTAGCACAAGACCTTCGTGGCTGGTGAAGAGATCGACTGTTTGTAGCTGACCGGATGTATCCGCACCGATGGTCTTCATGAACCGTAGTGAGTCGGAGATGCTGTTTACAATCTTCGTGTACTTTGACTGCAGCTCTTCATCCCGAACATGACCAAGTTCCCAATCCAGAGGGTTATGCAAGTCAGCGATGCCACTTGCTAGCTGTCCACGAATGTAGTTCAGGGTCGTCGCAGAGTGGAAGTAAGCGCTGACCAACCTCTCGGGGTCAACTCTTCGGGAATCAGGATCATATCCGTTAAGAATATCGCCACGGAAGCTGGGAACCTCCTTGCCGTTCAGCATCTCAGTTGGGCTTGATCTGGGCTTAGCATATTGTCCGGCTATGCGGCCAATACGAATGACAGGCTTATTCGAACCCCAAATCAGAACCAAACTCATCTGCAACAGAAGCTTGATCTTTGCATCGATTGGGTTGTCTGCACAGTAAGAGAACAACTCGGCGCAGTCACCTCCTTGCAGCAAAAACGATTTTCCAAGTGCAGCATCGCGGAGACTAGCCTTGAGTCTGGCTATTTCTGTCGGAGTGACGATTGGTGGAAGACTTGATAGCTTGGTCAAGGCAGAAGACACTGCTGCTTGGTCTTCGTAGGTAACGACTTGCTTAATGGGTTTTGACCTCCAAGCTATACTTGTTAGTACATCGACACTAATATCCATGATGCTTTCTTACAGGCCGGCGACCATCCCTCAGATTCACCGTTCGCCTCAGCTTCTTGCTTTGGCCTTTCAGGCAGTTGTGTCGAGTTTGCGCTCATGGTGGGTTGAGATGACTGTGATTGTGGTTGGCCGCTGGCTGCTGCCATGAACTGGGAGACGTAATCGGTCAATTTTGCGTGTCCTTCGCTGTCCATAGTGTGATGCTTTCTCAGGTGATACACAGTTTTGGTGACTAAGTCAAGGTTGTCTAGGCGCGACACAAAAGACTAGCTTCGAGTCACTTGTTAATATGGCAATGCGGCAAGGATTCGCCTGCATAGAGACGTGAACAAAGGGCACAGGCACATGACTCAAGGGACAAAATCTGCAACGAAAAGCGGACTGCGCGCGCAATACTCAATGACGTAACGCGGCCGACTTACCTCGAATATGCTGATAGATGTAAAGCGACTACTCGATCGCTCTTGTGCTAGTTTTCTTTTGCAACATTATGTTCCGTGTTCGGGGTGTGTGTGCGCTCATAGTGTAGGATGCATGAATTAGAAAGATCAGCCAATGACGGCCACTCTTTTTTCCCATTGGCTACATTTCCATAATTCTTAGCTACCCCACACCCCGCAGCTCTCCAACCCACAATCGTCATTCCATCTATCTCTACCGACTGTGTAAGCTCTTGAGGCCACCACCTATTCCTTCAAATCTCCAAACCCATACCGCGTTACTACTAGTATCTAAAATGGCAGAGCCCCAACCTTCTGGTGTTCAGGAAGGCGCTGCCGACCCTCACGCACCCACCGGTACAGCTGAAGACCGCAAAGCCGCCGCTGCCCTCTCTACTCTCGATGCGCCACAAGAAGGCGACAACGGCTCCAAGAAGGAAATTGATGGGAAGGCACTAGACAAAGCGATGAAAGGTTTAAATGTCAAGGACAAGAAAGAAGGCGAGAAGAAGAACGTCAAGATTGAGGCCGCGGATGTTACTCTGCTGGTATGTCAACCTTGTGAAAGATGGATGAGAGAGTGACGAGCGAGTGCCATAAGTTAGCTACGCATGCACTGACATTAGCACGAACAGGTTAACGAACTCGAAGTCACGAAGCCAAAGGCGACGGAGCTGTTGCGCGCGCATGATGGCAACGCGGTGAAGGCTATGAGCGCATTTGTCATGGCGGCGCCTTGAGCGAGTACGTGAGAAACATGACCGCGACTATACCCAGAAAAATCTTTCATGATTGAGAATGCGCGTAGAGAGATGTTTGGGTATACATCTGAGTGTGAGACAAGAGCTGGAGGGATACACACGCTTCGTGGCTACAGTATGCAAGGGGACGATGAGCAAAGATTACCAATATAAGGAATGGATTGGGACATGAAGAGGAATTAGCGCAATGGTATCCCGGGTCAATAGCGCTCTAGAACAAGAATAAACGGGGCATTGGCGACAGAATAACGGCAAGAGTCGAATAGCGCTGACAAGATAATGTTAGACAGGAGAGAAGAAATCGATCAACTAAAAACTGGATTACGCGTACAGACCAAGATCCTCCTTGGCAATGATACTCCAAAAGTCAACCACAAATTCCCCACCTTCCTGCAACAGGATTGCAAACGCTTCGTGCTTCCCAATAGTCGACACCTCACATACTATGTACTCAACCACTAGCTTCCTGAGATCCTCAATCGTTCCATCGGGCTTCCTGTCCTCTCCATGGTCATACGCGTATCTAGCTAGATCTATCACATCGCCCACTCGTCGACTGTAAAGTCTGAACGGGAGAAGAGTTCGATGAAGCTTGTGTAGGGCCAGGCGCTTAAGTGGGTCAACGAGGCGCATGCAGGCGAAGGTATAGAGACGCGCGTGCGCTAGGAAGATGGGCGTGAAGTTCTGAGTGCGCTTAGAGTTTCGTTTAGGCAGAAAGTCGAGCTGTATTTGCGTTGGGGGCTCATTCTGCATGAGATACTGGCGTTCGCCGAAGCTTTGGCGCAGAGACTGAGTCTCTCGGGCAGCTTTTTCCCTAATCTTTGCTTCCCTTCTTGCTTTGAATGTTTTCAACCCCGTATATTGATTAAGACCAACAAGGGTTTCTGCTACTACCGCCGAACTACGTAGAGTCTCTTCAGCCTGTCCAGCCGCCAGAGTCTGTTCAGCCTCCAGAACTTCTAGTTCCAGCTCCTCTAACTCTGACTTTGTCGGTGACTGTGCGTCTTCGCCATTGCGGATAGTTCCGTTCATGCTGCGGTTCTCCACGGTTCTCTCATCCATGGTCCAGGAAGGCGGAGTGTAATCATTACGATAGGCGTACTCGACGAAGCGAGCAAAATCACATGCATCCATGTCAGGATACTCGACAGACCCCTCTTGCGACTGCACCATGCCATTGCTCACAAGCGCATGGAAATGCCATGAGGTTGCGGCGATTGCTTTAGAATGAACAACGAAGGCCTTCTTTTCTTTCCCAACATAGAACGTAAATAGTTTTGATTGGATAAGTCTATGTATTATCAGTTACGTAGTTAGATGAATAGTGCTGCGCACGTACTCCTCAAAGGAACATGTAGTTGATGGCTCGCCCATTTTTGGTACGTTTGATGGACTCTGTAGTACCTCTTAAACTAGCCATAATATGCGGTGATCAAGACTTTAAGCGCTTGATGCGGGGTCGTACAGCGCATACTTACACAGGCGATATGTGCGTGGTGTAGTACAAGATGATCCTGCTGCCTGTGGCGTCCAGACACGTCTTCCAGATGTGCAGCTGTCTGCACTGTGCCGCAAACGTCAAACAGATACTGTCACACATAACACAAGCCGATAGTCATTGGACAATCTCGTCAAAACGAAGGACAGCAGGATAAGTGCGCCTGGTAATACAGTAGTCGATAGATAATTTTAGCTCAATCCTGTCCTGAAGGTCTCTGAGACAGTTGATTGAGCGGAGGCCGAGCGAGCAGCTCGCGAGGTAAGGGACAAGGATTCGAACACTAAGATCAACAGATTGCCTGCGGTCGGTGATTGTAAGAGAGAGCCATCGTCAGAGTTCGGCGAAGATCTTCAGGACTTAGTCTTGAGTCACAGTATTGTAAGATAGCTGTCAGGCCTGGCTGATGATATATACTATCCTGCACCATGATCAGTAGTTCACTGATCATACGTACCTTTTTGGTTGCATAGCGTAGTGGTGCAGGGCTGCGTTCTGACAATAGCTTTGGCGTAATCATCAGTGTTCCATTGGTAAAATTATGCATCTTCATGTCTTCCATTTCCAATAAAACCATGTCTCTAGCGACAGCTAGAAAGATAGATAAGATACTTGTTTCAGCTTCAAGTCTCGTCATCAGTAGAAAATGATTCGCCAGGAGCTCCTAGCCAAGCGTCCTCCAGCGTCTGTATACATATCGTTTCAAATTCAATGCCACGCGCAACCTGACCATTGGATGCGTCAATAAACACCAGATTTTCTTCGGCGCAGGGCCAGGAATGCTCGTGTGTAGCCCCAGCCCACATCCAGAAACCATCTGCGCAGACTATATGAATCTCTTCCACACTAGCAAACTTCATGAGTTCAGTTGATTCAGTATGGTAGAAGTATTCCTCTGAATTCTCTCGTTCAAACTTGAGACGCTTGACTGCTGATGCGATCGATTCGTAATTGCAGAACCTAGAAGCCCCAATATCCACCATATCAATGTTGAGATCTAACCAGACATAGCGCTGCTCCATGTCAGGAGAGCCTACTTCCTTGGGCCCTTCTTCTGCCCGTCGCTCATGGGGCGTGAAGAACCTCTTCATGGCGATCTCAGCCTCGTTGTTGACCTTGGATTTCTTTGTTGCAGGAGCGACCTCAAAGAAAATTCGCCTGTAAAGTCCAAGGTTTCGCGCTTCCCGGCAGGACTGTAGTATGGCTGGAATTGGCGTAGACGAGACCAGCTGGCCATAGCGTTCAGTCCCCTTTCGAGCACGTCGGACGTCGACGGTGCGCGGTTCGACGGTGTCCTTCCAGATCTGCTCTCGGAGCTCCAGAGGAAGCCGCGGAAATGGATGAAAAGTGGTCATGGTGTAGGACAGCGACCGATGTAGTTGAAGAGTAGCTCTAGCCCAGTTTTGTCCTGGAGGCCTCCCCTCATAGTGATTGCGATAGTCGCTCGGAACGGCATTCCGATGAAGATGCAAAACTGCACATCGCCACAGATGCTCAGACAAGCTGCATCACTCTGTACGCACGTTGCAAGTGTGTAGTAGTGTAAACATGAACCTCGAAAATGACCATCACTATAGGGATCCGCTCAAAGGACGATGAGACCCACAAGTGTAAGCGAGCAACGAGCTTCTAGGGCAACCGCAACCGCGTCGCTCTGCCGTTGCTTTTGCCATTGCAAAACAGGGTTCCACTACGCTGCGTCATTCATGATCCTAGTAAGATGACCGCGCGGGACGTTGCACAAGGGCTCCCATGCTTGCTGCGGACCTCCTCGACGAATCGCGTCGTGCGATCTGTAATGATGTGCACCGCGTACGTCACTGATCCGTGGATATGGTAGATGCTCCATACCTCACTACTCGTCGTTCAAGTCGACATAACGGAAGCCAGATACACTAACGGCCATTTACCAACTGTCCATCTATCCTGTTTCCTTGCTGGCGCTACTAGCGCATACAACTTGTCAACACGGCGCCTCAAGTCCCCTCTCGTCGCGCTCTCGCTGGCATTGCACTTATTTCTGTGCTGTCGGCTGTTGAGAAGCAGCGTAAGAAGAAGGGAAAAGATAAAGAAGAACAGTACAATTTCGACGCGGCCGAAGATATGTCTGGTGAATTGCAGACTATACCTGCGCGCCATGGCGTCGCGACATTTGTGCCCAGAGGCAGGACAATCAAGGTTATCAATACATATGGCAAGCAAGTGGTAAGCATGTGGGCGTTTACCCTGGGCCCACCACCAGAGGAGGGAGGTGATGAAGAGGGCGAAGGAAAGGAACTGGATGATGAACAAGTCAAGAAAGAGGCAGAGCAAATGAAGAAGGCTGTGGAGGAGGAGGGTGAGAAAGGTGAAGAGGCGGTCAAAGACAAAGAAGGCGAGTCAAACGAACCGGAAGAGCCGAAGAAAGATGTAGAGAACGATTCGGAGGAGCAGAAGAAGGATGCAGGTAGCAGTGGCAAGGAAACTCAATCTACTGAAGAGGCAGTCGAAAGTCCAAAAGAAGAAGCTGCTGAAGACCCACCCGAACAAGCTCCCGATACACCCGACAACGAGAAGACAACCGAGAGCACAGCGTCATCGTCGAAGCAGCCCAATAAGCGCACTTGGGCGTCATATCTCCCTTCGATCCCATACCGCAACAAGGGCGGTGCGAACAAGCAGGAAGCAGAGCAGAAGCCTAGCCCTGAGCAAGAGAAGAAACAGAACGAGGAGAATACCAAGAAGTGGTCGTCATACCTACCGACTGGAAAGAGTTTCTCTAGTTATGTGCCGAATGTCGAAGTACCCGACAAGAACGCCGTCGTGAGCGCGTTCAAGTCGAGCCATTACCGCGATCCGAACAAGAGCTATGCGGAACAGCTCTATGACTTCTCAAAGACGCCTGTAGGCGCTGGAACCATCGCTGGTAAGTTTTTCATCTTGTGATCTATATCGTAGGAGTGGATAGTGACATTAGACAGCTGCGACAGGCTCAGGCTACGCATCCTCGGCCTACGCTGTATACTCCGCATACGCCTCGACACATCCCTCCAACTCTTCGCAACCTCCAATGGAGTACCTCTCCCTTCCCCACACGCGCGCTTCCTCGCACAAACTCGTGCCAGAAGTCGATGACGAGCTCCTGACCAACCTGCGCAACCCGATCGTCACCCTTATTGAAGACACATCGCCCGGTGGACATGACACACTGACGGCGGCGTGTGACGCGAACCAGTACGCTTCATTAGGCGTTGATAAGCCGGCAGAACATGGTAGCTGTGCCGAGAACCTCGTCCTCGCGCTTAAGGAGATCAACGAGACGGCAGGACTCAAGGGTCCAAAAGCAGTTGGCGCAGACATCTCAGTCAATATCGCGCCCACGCCTCTTCATCTTTTCATGAATGCGCCTCTACAATCCGAGGGTAGTGACCAAACCGACGGTGCGGGCACAAAGGGCGTGACGCTTAGAGTCGATGAGCCCAAAGGCAAAAAGCGATGCTTCGTCCGCTTCCGTGCCGAGCGGGATGTAGTCATTGTATTCAGTGCTTGCCCTATGGATGTAGGAAAGCAGAATGGCGGACGGTGCATGGCAGCCAACTTCATGGTCGAAGACGTACAAGAAGGCGAGGACCTCGCCTCATCTATTGCATCTGGCAAAGCGAAGAAAGCACCGAAGAAACTGAACGAGAAGGAAAAGGCGAACAAGACGAAGCAAGAACCTAAAAAAGCGGATCAAGAAGACAAGAAAGACGACTCAACAGAGACGAAGGAAGCACCAAAGAAGCCTGAGCTGAAGAAGACTGAGTCGGCGAAACAAACACCCAAAAAGGATGAAGATCCAGCAGACAAGAAACCAGCGTCTAGCCAACAAGAATCATCTGCACCACAGAAGGAAGAGAAGCCAAGCGGCTCGACGACGTCTGAAGAGCCGAAGCCGAAGAAGAAGCCTAAGAAGCTTCAGGTGCGTAGCCAAGGTGCTTCCACGCCAGCACAGTCCTCGTGAAGCTAGTTGAGATACATAATGTGTGTTACAACCCAATGGGTAGCTTGAATGTTTATGCTTAGAACATATATGATAGTCTTGGTCACTTGCAGTACAATTTTGTAGCAGAGTAATGTTTATCGTACACCTCGGTCTTGTTATGTGTATCTTTACGATGAGATTCGTGACAGTAACTTACAAAGAACGATTGACTTCAGAAGAGCATATATATGGGTACTGAACAGTCACACTTTGGAGTTGGTAAGCAAGAGAATAAATTGAGGATCTGGCACAGTCAGAGGAACGAGGGTACGCTACGTCAGAATCCCTATCCGGTCCACCCAGGCTCGCGCAACCCAATGGCCACCTTTCCTAATTCGCAATCTCTTTAAGCAAGAGTAGCCCTAGCCTCCTTCCCTTTTACATAAACCGTCTCCATCCTCTTCTGCGGTACCGCCGTGGGTGCTGCACCATCCTCCCTCTTCCCCCATGAAATATACGTTGGTGGCGCTGGCTTCGGCCACGTAATACTCTGCCAGGGGAACTCTAAGCCAATACTGTTCTGTGGCTTCGGCTCTGCTTCTGCATCTCTCTCAGCTACTGCGGGTGCAGCAGTGGGTTCAGGCGCAGGAGCAGCAACGCGCTTTTCCTTACCCCAGATGACAGTGTAGGTGGGTGGATTGAGGCCGACACTGTTTGGCTGTGTTGGCTGTGATGGCGGAGGGAAGTCATCGTCATCATCATCGTCTTCGGGAAGCTCCGGCGATGGGGTGGGTACAGCATCGTCTTCTTGGCGCTTCTTGCCCCAGATCACGGTTACAGTAGGCGGGTTAAGGCCGATGCTGTTTGCTTGGGTTGGCTGAGAAGGAGGTGGGAAGTCGTCTTCTGGGTCTTCCGGAAAAGGTTCCTCAGGGAAGGGATCTTCTGGGTCGGTGGGGTAGGGCTCTTCTCCATCTTCGGGAAGCGGTTCTTCAGGTGAAGGAGTAGGCTCGGGTTCGTCATAGTTCCAGGATACACTGAAGTTAGGCGGGCCTACTGTGATCTCGGCAGGGGGAGTAGTAGTGGAAGTATAGATAGGAGTAGGGGTCAGGGTTGAGGGAGATGAGGATGGCGAAGGACTAGGCGTTGGGGTAGGGAGAGGAATAGGGGATGGTGATGGTGTAGGCGTGGGTGTAGGAGTAGGCTTGGGCGTTGTTGTAGCTTTAGAAGAAGACTTGGAGGTTGACTTCGACGTTGACTTCGATGTGCTCTTTGATGTACTCTTCTTCGTCGTAGTCGTTGTCTTCTTAGTCGAAGTCGTTTTTGTCTTCTTGGTAGTCGTAGAAGTAGGCTTTGCTTCTCTTCTGTTCAAATCCCAACTCACGCTGAACTTAGGGGGCGATAGACTGATGAAAGCGCTCTTGGTTGTCGAAGGCACTGGTGCTGGGGAGGGAATTGGCTCCGCGGTTGACGACGGCTTTGGAGTCAAAGTTGGCTTTTCTGTTGACTTCAAGGTGGACTTTGACGTTGGTTTCGTTGGTTTCGTTGGTTTCGGTGGCCATGGGTGCCACGGTGGGTAGGGCTTCTTGGTGGACGAAACCTTGCTGGACGAAGCAGATTTGGTAGAAGAAGACACTGGAGCCTTGGAGCTGGTGGTAGGAGCTGTGCTGATGGTGCTTGAGTTGGACCGAATGGGTGGCAGTGATGTGACGGTGGGATATTCAGAGGTCGGTTCTGGTTTTGGCGTTGATGAAGCACCTGGGCCATCTCCGTCCCAAGTAACACTGTATGATGGCTTACCAATGCTAATCTGATCGCTGGGCTTAGTTGGAGGATATGCAGGCTCCTCAGGCTCTTCCGGCTCGGGAGTTGGTGCGGGACCTTCTGTCGCCCAGCTTATCCAGAAGGATGGTTTGCCAATACTGAATTGATCTGTCGGCTTGGACGGAGGTGGATAGTCGGGTTCTTCAGGAGCTGGCGTAGGCGCAGGTCCACTGGTCTCCCAGCTGATCCAACCAGATGGCGTGCCGATACTGAATTGATCCGTTGGCTTGGCTGGAGGCGGGTAGTCAGGGTTTCCGGGTGCATCTGTAGGAGCTGGTCCAGTAGTCTCCCAACTGAGCCACCCCGATGGCGTTCCAAGACTGATCTCATCGGTTGGTATGGAAGGAATAATAGGCTCTTGTGGCTCTTCGGTAGGTTCCGAGTTACCAGTATCCCAAGAGACACTCTGCTTGGGTGGTGTGACCCCTATCTGGCGATTGTGTAGACCTGCAGGCGCTGCATGAGCACTGGAAGACAGTCAGCGATAGTTTCTTATTGTAGGTATCATGACCAACCCGATAGCGAGGCCAAGAAGCGCAAGCACGCTATTCCGTGCAAAAGCCATATTCCAAGAGTAGCGTCTTACGCAAAACTAGATCGTAAGATACGAGCACACTCCAGAATTGACACATTTACTGCGACTATGCGAAGAAGTTATAGACTTTGCTCGGTTCGTCATTCCGGTCGAACTGCCCACATAGGCGACGAGTTTGTGTGTAAATGAAAGATACGAGCCTAGACAGCATCGCACCGTACGAGACATCGGTTGCACGTGTGCGATACTGCGGACGTTGCATTAGCGATGCTTGATAGTTGTGAATCCGGGCTCTAGGTCGTGCTTTCGATCTCGCAGCGCAATATATCCTGATAGCCGTCGGGTGCAGCTGTGGCATGACCTGGAAAGGCCTAAATATAGGGACACATCGTGCTCTACAAAGGGTTGATTTGGCGAAACATGGGGACGTACGGCAGAATTAAAGTGGTTCTTGTTTGGCTATATTGCTGGCTATTTGATGTGATCGTGACATGCATGGGGACAGCCGAGAAGTCCAGGGTCCTCCACGCAATGCCCTTGCATGTTCATATGAGCCGGTGCCAGCTCTGAACCTCTCGAAATCTCGACAACGTTATCTCTGTAACGTGTAGACCCGGTCTGAATGCGGACACGCTTGGCACTTTCCTGTTTGTTCGAAAAAAGTGAAGCGAGAATCACGATATTCGCATTCGGAAAGGTAAAGACTTATAGTCATTTACTCCAGGGTAATTCTCGGCCCAAGTACCCTCCAGATGGCCTATCTTTAGACAAGACGAAAGAGAATTGTAATAAGTCGTACTGATAACGTCCTTGGCGGGCAGCCTGCGAGTGTGCCCATGAACCCAGTGAAACACGCGATACTTCTTGTGCCGGCAGCCGAGGTGGTTCATGGTGGCTGATTCCCTAGGCGCTAGAAAATGACCTTGAATAGCCAGGCACCAATGTTCTCGGCCTATACAGAGTGCTTCGAACCCTCGTATGCTATGCGTTGTATACACATAGCATGCAGTGTGATGAGTTCACCCATCCGACGGAGGATCTAAGAGCTTATCCAGCGGCCATTTGCGTATTGCCCGTATGCTGAGTGGAGCGAGGTAGCCGGCTTCGAACATCTCGAGGCCAGCCCATCCTATCATTGCAGCATTGTCGGTGCAAAACTTGGGTGGCGGAAAATGTAGTTCAACATCCGGAAACCCATGGGCGCAAAGCGTCTTTGCTAATCTGATGACCGTTAGCACACTTTGTTCTTACTGGTCGACGACGCTGCATGCCTTCGTACTGATGAATCAACTTACATGTGTCGAAGAAATAAGTTGGCGGCCACACCACCAGCCATGACAACTGCGGGTGCATGTACGATGTCCTGTTGAGATTGCAGGCCTAGAACCACCCGCGAAGCGACATGTTCAAACGCAGCACGCATAGTCTCACGTGCTAGATCTTTCCGTTCTTCGATGCTGACGTCGACAGCCGCCCTCTCGACTTTGTTGAATTTTCTTGTCGCCGGATCCATGCCAAATCGAACGATGCGCTCAACCATTGTGGTAATGCCGGAAAAGCTCAACTCGAGACTGTTGATTTTGACCCCTCCACCTGCCTTGGTCAGTGGTCGGTTGAGAGCCCAGCCCCATTTGGTTGCGCTCTTCCGCATCGCGTCTTCATGGTTCACCGGCACCTCGTACCAGCTGTATTGACAGCCGAAGGTTTCTAGGTAGGTCTTGGCAGTATGCACAGATGGGGTTGAAACAGCTGTGGATGAGTCGCCAGGTGTTGGCCGTGTTCGTGGAATGTCTAGTAAAGCAAACGCTTCTAGAAGCGCTCCGTACATAGTACTCTTCGATGTCTGCATTATCTCTGCAGGCAGTACGACGCGTGCTATTTTGTCCAAACACTCCCCAATAGCAATGTCATTTGTAGAGCCTAGAACGCGATGGTCTGTCAAGGACGCCGAGTGTATGAGCAACGTATGGCCTCCAGATGCAAGAACCGATAGGAATGGGAACTTGGGAGGAAGTTCGGTCGTTGTCGGATCGTGAAGGACTGTTTCGGCGGACGGATCTTTCTGCTCGACGTGGGCTTCGAGGGCGCTGACCATGCGTGGTGTGAGGGCATGAGCTTGCATGTGATGTACTCCAACGAGAGGTTTCTAGCATGTGCATCAGTAGCAGGTCCTTGTATAGAAGCTAGTGTAGTACCTGCCATGCGACAGCGAGTCCCTTTGCAGTATCAAGGCCAGTAAAGAGATTACTGCGCATGCCCGGCCCACGAGTGACCGACACAAAGTCGGGCAACCTCCTCGCCGCAATATCTATTGCGCCCGTCTGTGTCCCATCTGCCTCTGAAGGAAGCGCTCCATCTCGCATAGGGAGAGAGCGAAGGGCTTCATTCACAAGAATAGCAAGACTCTCCTGGTGAGACAGAAGCGATACCAGTGGATGCACGCCTTGATAGATGGCATTGTCCGATGTCACCTTCTTGTGGAAATGTAGTTGGGCTGTCGGGCGACCATTTTGCGTTCCTTTTTCGATTATGGCTACTGATGTATCATCGCAAGACGTCTCGATGGCAAGTGTCATCAAGCAGCGTCGAGGCCTCCATTGCGGCGACTGAAGCGTTCGCGATCGGACGACGGCTTGGAATGTGCTGCACCGAGGTCGCATGCCTCGAAGGACGGCAGGTATATAGCTCGTTCGCGTGAAGTGGGGTGTTGAGGGCCAGACGCGTTGACGATGTGCATGCAGGTGCGCGCACAATCCTGCAGGAACGGCGGAAGGGTTCCGAGTCAGGAGTGACGTACGTCCCGAAGCTTCGAGCCTCACATGCCAACACGACCATTTGACATCACCTGAGTCTTCACCCCTAACCATCTTGACGATGCGATCAACATCCGACAACTCTCTATCCCATGGCTGACGTAGATAAAGGGACAGACGGCCCAGAGCCATACTCGTCGGCGGGCTTCGACTTCACCCTGCTACCGGACTACGACAACGACTTTGTCCAGGAAGAGCACTTTGTCGAATTCGAGAAGGCCTTGGCCGCGCCCGAAAACTCTCCCTCGACCGAAGACCTCACAGCGCCGCCGCCCGAGCGAACCTTCATCTCCGCCCTCAACGACTGGCGCCCCGTCCACCAGCGCGTCAAGCGGCGCAAGAAGAGCAAAGCGCCCCCGCGACGCGGCAAGGATGAGACGCGCGAAGGCTTCGTCTACGTACTTCTCAAGTGGCCACTACTGCTAGTGGTGTTGGGCTGGCTGCTGTTCCTGAGCATAGCCTACGTCTTCACTCGCCTGTACATCTACCTGTACGAACACTGGATAACATGGCGAGGCACACGCCAGAGACTAAGACAGCGACTGAACGACGCGAGATCGTATGAGGAGTGGATAGAGGGGGCAAAGGAGCTGGACGCATACCTGGGCAACGAATCATGGAAGGAGAAGGCTGACTACGCATACTATGACAGCAAGACCATCGCAAGAGTACATCAACAGATGGTCAAACTACGCGAGAAAGCCGAAGCAGAGGAAAGGGCTGGATCAGGATCAAACGCCTCCAAAGGCCAACACACTGCTGTTGAGGACCTCCGCGCGCTCTTGGAAGGTAGGATCCTTTGTCACACCACCACAGATGACCTCTAACGACAGATTTAGCTTCGATGAAGAACAACTTCGTAGGATTTGAAAACCCGCGATTGTACAGCGAAACTTACTACGGAACGAAAGATCTCGTTCAGAAGTTCGTCGACGAAGCCGAGACATCGCTCGCTTTCCTCTTGCGGACCAACCAGCTCGATGCAGAGAACAAGCGCGCCCTGTTCAAACACCTCGGCAGCAACTTCGGTCGCACTGCACTATGTCTGTCCGGAGGAGCGACCTTTGCATACTACCACTTTGGTGTGGCCAAAGCTCTGATGGATGCCGAACTGCTGCCAGAGGTCATCACGGGTACATCTGGAGGAGCGCTCGTGGCTGCACTGCTATGCACAAGGACCGACGAAGAGCTAAAGAAGCTGCTCGTACCAGCTCTGGCTCATCGAATTACAGCATGTCACGAAGGCATCCTCACTTGGTCAAAGAGATGGTACAAGACAGGAGCGAGATTCGACAGCGTCGACTGGGCAAAGAAATGTGCTTGGATGACCCGTGGCAGTTTGACCTTCAAGGAGGCATACCAGAGGACCGGGCGCATACTGAACGTCTCATGTGTGCCCTCAGACCCACACTCGCCCACTATCTTAGCCAACTACATCACAGCCCCAGACTGCGTCGTCTGGTCAGCAGTCCTGGCATCTGCTGCCGTTCCGGGCATACTCAATCCGGTGGTATTGATGAAGAAGAACAAGGACGGCAGTCTTTCGCCCTACTCTTTTGGACATAAGTGGAAAGACGGCAGTTTGCGAACGGACATTCCACTCAAGGCACTGAATCTCCACTTCAATGTTCGATTCTCGATCGTAAGCCAGGTTAACCCCCACATTAACATCTTCTTCTTTTCGTCCCGCGGATCGGTCGGTCGACCTGTCACTCATCGGCGAGGACGCGGCTGGAGAGGTGGCTTCTTAGGCTCGGCCACAGAGCAATACCTTAAACTTGACCTCAATAAATGGCTCAAGGTGCTTCGGCATCTCGAATTGTTGCCTCGCCCGCTCGGCCAAGACTGGAGTGAGCTTTGGCTGCAGCGCTTCAGCGGCACTATAACCATCTGGCCCAAATCCATACCTTCAGACTTTGTTTATATACTTACTGACCCCACGCCGCAACGATTAGCACGCATGATACACGTTGGTCAACAATCAGCTTTCCCCAAACTGAAATTTATTGCGAACCGCGCAAAATTAGAATACGCTATTCAAGAAGGGAGGCGAAAGTTCAGACCTCGTGGTGCACGCGATGACGATATAGTTAACGCTTTGAGCGAGGAAGACCTCCGCAGCTTGCTGAAGCGCACAAGAAGCGATGGTCCGGAGGATGGTGCTCTGTACCCAGCATCGGGATCAGAGTCCTCGTCGACAGCAGAACCATCGCGACCTGGTTCGCCCGTGAATCTTCCTCTCGGCTTCACGTTCGCTCGCAAGAAGAAGAATGCGCCGGCTGAACTGGCAGTCACAGATGACAAACTAGACGTTCCTGATAGTCCGTCACTGGGGAAACGATTGAGCGGATGGTGGTCCGCCATGTCACCTCAAGCTACAACACACTCTACAGAGCTCAAGTCTCGCCCACGCGATCCGCGATATACTCACGACCGTCCGAATTCGATGTTCGAATTCAGACCATCCGGCGACATGATAGGCATTCCCAAAGGAAGAAAGCAGAGCGAGGTTTTCGACGACTCGGACAACGCAGACGAATCTCAGGACACTTCTAGACGCAGACAGCAGCACAAGGGGGGCGCATTTGGTGACACGGATGCCGGTATGGAAGACGCTGACGACCATGGCGAGGCAGCAGATTTTGGCGATGATGAAAGAGATCAAGATGAAGTGCAGAATGTTGGAGTAGGACTTGGTCTTGAGGGACAAGCCTTGTAGTGTTTCCATTTGCCTTATACCTAGAGTAGACTGTAAACAATTTTAATGGGTAAATCTTTCAAAAAGTTGGTTTCGGACTTTGGTCTCGCGATAGGTTTCTCAGCTGCGAAAACGTTTGTTTTCTACAAAGTGTATAACCTTCTGAGCAGAAGAGTGTAGTGTCTAGTGCACGTGAGAGTCGCGTCGACGGCTAGACCCGGCGGCTTGGCATGTCGTCATCGAGGACACGCTCTGGACGCGCTATCACACGGCTGCCTATGCCAACCACAACTTGCTTGCACATGAACGGCCACAACTCATAGCCCTTGAGACCGATGGACCGCGTCTTTGGAACATCGCCATGGGTGTCACCGGTCTCTGGACTGTCTTGCAGCCCTGCGCGCGGCCGATTAAGATCGAGACGTTGAACAAGAAGCGGCTCGCCGTGGATGCCTCCATCTGGATTTACCAGTTCCTCAAAGCAGTGCGAGACAAGGAAGGGAACGCGCTACGCAACAGCCATATTGTTGGTTTCTTTCGCAGAGTATGCAAGCTCCTCTTCATCGGCATCAAGCCCGTCTTCGTCTTCGATGGTGGCGCACCGGCGCTCAAGCGACAAACTATCAGCAACCGCAAGTCGCGCCGTGAGGGAAGACGGGAAGATGCAGTGAGGACAGCGGGGAAGCTGTTGGCTATACAGATGCAGAGGGCTGCTGAGGAGGAAGACAGGAAGCGGAAAGAAGCTGCAAAGCACCCTAGGGAAGAGCCGCAGCAGCAGCAGGAGGAGGAAATACCCGATAACTTGGTCTATGCAGAGGAGCTCTTGCAGAATGATCAGGAGCGTGCGCAGAATCGCACCTTCAAGAGGAAGGATCAGTATCATTTACCAGATCTGGGCAAATCCATGTCTGAAATGGGCGCTGCAAACGATCCCAGGGTAATGTCCCTCGAGGAGTTAGAGGAATACGCACGCCAATTCGATAGGGGCGAGGACATCAATGTCTACGATTTCTCCAAGATTGACTTCGACGGCCATTTCTTCCAAAGCCTACCTCCAGCCGATCGATACAACATCTTGAACGCAGCCAGGTTGCGAAGCAGACTCAGAATGGGGCACTCGAAGGAACAGCTCGACGCCATGTTTCCCGACAGAATGGCGTTTTCCAAATTCCAGATCGATCGTGTACGCGAACGTAACGAACTTACACAACGATTGATGAATCTCAACGGTATGAACGACGATGCTTTTGGAGCAGGCGGATTCAACCGCGTCGCAGGTGAGAGGGACAGGGAATATGTACTTGTCAAAAATGATGGAGTAGAAGGCGGTTGGGCGCTCGGAGTTGTGTTGAACAAGGAAGAGGGCAAAGCACACAAGCCGATCAATGTGGATCTACCGGAGCGTCCTGCTGAAGAGGATCAAGAATGGGAGGATGACGAAGATTTCGAGGACGTTCCGATCGAAGGCCTCAACCGATTGCCCAAGCCCAAAGGAGGCCTCAGTGCGCAAGAGAAGGAAGGTCGCGAGTTTATTGCGAATGAGCTGGCGACGCGACGTAGGAAGCTCTACAAGGCAAGGAAAGAGAAACCAGCACAGTCCAAGCCGCAGAGAGCTGCTCCAGTGAACCAGGATCCTGACTCACTATTTCTTGCTGACGATAATGAAGAAGAAGATTGGGAGAACGTGCCTATGGATGGCGTGAATGATATGGGTGACGCAGGGGATGATATCGAGAACGAACAGTTGCAGCAAGCCATTGCGTTGTCGATGCAGCCAGAGAAGCAAGACGTTGCTGACGAGTCGGAAGACGATCCAGTGCGTGAAGTTTTCGAACAGAGGCGTGCTGCTGAGGCCAACCCCTTCACTGGGACGAAGGGTTCTGGAATGGCTATCGCAAGGCTGGCGAATCAACGTAGTAACAAGCTTGCGCCGAAAGGCCCTTTTGAAGGGAGCGATAGCGAGGACGATATGGACCTCCAGGCTGCATTGGCCGAGTCTCGAAAGTCGAAGCGACCTGTCAAACCAAGACAACCATCGCCTAAACAGCAAGATTCAACCCCAGCACCAGCCGTGAAACCTGCGACCAAGCCAAAGAATGCTGCCGGATTTGACGGCCCGTTGCCTTTCGAGAGGCTCAACTTGGGGAACTCCCTCCTGGGCAAGAAGAAGATGGATAAATTAGAAGCGGATAACGCAGGAGGCTTTGAAAAGGACTACGGGCAAGAAAAGAAGACTGCCGCGCCACTCCCGCCATGGTTCAGCGGCCAACGAGACATTGCAAAAGAAGTGAACGCCCAGCGGGAGGAAGAGAAGCAACAGTGGGAAGAGGCACGTCAAGAAGAAAAGTCCAGGTTTCAGTTTCAGCAGCTCCCAAGTCTTCGGAAGCCGGAAACCAAGGAAATTATCGACCTCGACGCGCCCGCTAGCCAGAGCCAGAAGCAAGTAGTTGCAATCGACTCGGATGAAGAAGCCGATGCGCAAATGGAAGATGTGCCAATTGAGGACCCTGAGTTGAGGATAGGCGATCTTGCCGACAAAATCAAAGCAGAACCTCCCAAACCGCTCTCTCCGCAGCAGAAGTCACCTCCTCGCCAGGATCCTGCCTTGACAAAGAAAACTCCATTCGCTGACGATTCCGACGATGAGCCAGTAGATTGGTCCGAAAGTGAACCTGAAGAAGAGAAGCGTGCACAACAGAAAGCGACTAATGGCGAGAAATCAGAGTCACTTGCGAAGCAACCTTCAAGGTCTCCTTCCCAAGCATCAGAGGAATTCGAGGACGTACCGATGCAGACAGAGACAAATGTTTTGCCTGAGCCTACGAAGTCGCCATCGCCAGAGTTCGAGGATGTGCCTATGCAAAGCGAATCCGTCGCAGAAGCTGTACCACCAAAGTCCCCATCTCCCGTATTCGAAGATGTCCCGATCCGTCAGCAAAGGCCACATCGACCTCAGAGGGAACTCTCTCCCTTGCAAGGCCCAGACGATTTGACAAAGCCTATTGTGCCCCACAGTGACGTAGCGGACGACAATGCGCATTTTGAAATGCCAGAAGGCAACGAGTCAGATCAATACTCAGACCCTGAGGACGAAGAGCTTTTCGCGTCCCTTGCAAAAGAGGCAGAAGAACACGCACG
This sequence comes from Alternaria arborescens, assembly GCF_004154835.1. NCBI lineage: Eukaryota > Fungi > Ascomycota > Dothideomycetes > Pleosporales > Pleosporaceae > Alternaria > Alternaria arborescens. The sequence goes on from NW_021167870.1 coordinate 159,503, forward strand.
CTTCGCTCAGGAAGTGAGTAACAACACTGCCGCGCGTGTAAACTTTGACGATGAGCTCAAACAACTTCGCGCACAGCAGAAGAAAGACCGTCGAGATGCCGATGAAGTTACTCAGACTATGATCGCAGAGTGTCAGCATTTACTGACCCTATTCGGACTACCATACATCACAGCTCCGATGGAAGCAGAAGCTCAATGCGCCGAACTTGTGAATCTTGGTCTTGTTGACGGCATTGTAACCGACGACTCCGATACCTTCCTCTTCGGCGGTACCCGTGTTTACAAGAACATGTTCAATGCAGCCAAATTTGTCGAATGCTACCTTGCCCAAGATCTCACCAACGAATTCAGCCTCACACGCGAGAAAATGATCGCCATCGCACAATTGCTCGGCAGTGATTACACAACAGGTATCCCTGGCATTGGGCCTGTCACCGCATTAGAGATTCTTTCCGAGTTCCAAGACCTAGAGTCATTCAGAACCTGGTGGGATGGCGTTCAGAACGGAACTATCAAGAAAGAAGATGATGCTAAAAAGCCTTTCCGAAAAAGGTTCCGCAAGAACCAGGCCACGAAACTGTTCTTGCCGCCGACCTTTCCCGATCCTCGTGTTGCGGAAGCTTATCTTCATCCTGAGGTCGATAGCGATCCTGAGCCTTTCCAATGGGGTGTTCCTGATCTGGCTGCTTTGCGCACATTCTTGAGTTCCCAGATTGGATGGAGTTCTGAGAGAACGGATGAGGTGCTCGTTCCTGTCATTAGGGATATGAATCGGAGGGAGAAGGAAGGTACGCAGGCAAATATCACAAGGTTCTTTGAGGGCAACGTTGGAGCGGGAGCCTTTGCGCCGAGAGTGAGAAATACGGAGAGCGGACCAAGTGGGAAGAAGAAGGGCATGTCAGCTGCGGGAAAGAGAATGGAGGCCGCGTTGACTCGATTAGCGGGGAGGGGTGATGCGGCAGCGACTGAGGATGGAGAGACTGAAAATACGAATGCGACAGCTAGTGGATCGACGGGGAGGACGAAGAGAAAAGCTGCGAGTAAGCCCGTGTCCTTGGCCGAGCAGGAAGAGGGGGGTGCGGCCGCGGATATTGAAGAAGAAGAGGAGGACGAGCTCTACAAGGAACCTACAAAGAAAAAGCCCAGGAAGACACGGAAAGGGAAAACAGCCAGTTAATTAGAGGTACATGTAGAATCATCTGGTATCATATATATGCCTACTCTATCCTATCTTACAACAGCCAAACCACCTTCCAGTGTCCTCAAAGTTTCACGTTCCCTCCTTCAATGCTCTTCAGATCTTCCACAGTAAACCTCCTGTAAGTGCCATCCCTTAACCAATACAGCACATCTCCCTTCTCTTCCATGACCTGCGGATCAATTCCTTCCTTCTGCAGCTCAACCTTCTGTTGTTTGTTCGTTCCCGTCAACTGCATCTCTCTCGTTACTCTTATCCAAACAGGTACCGCAAACGCCGGTAACTCCTTCTTGGCATGCTGTGCCAGCTCTTGCAATAGCTTGTCATTTACCTCGCCAACGCCTTGTTCAAAAACAATGGCTGCGCACCCAGCCCGCCCATCATGTCCAGGGACACTGACACCATAGACGTTTGCCTCGGCAACCGCTGGATGCTTGCCCACGGCTTCTGAAACCTCTGCTGTAGATACGTTTTCCGCTTTCCAACGGAACGTATCGCCAATGCGATCAACGAACCAGAACCTTCCTTCGTCGTCCCATCGCATAAGGTCGCCCGAACGGAAATACGCATCCCCTTTCTCTTTAACATCCCTGATGATTTTCGAGTTTGTAGCTTTCTCGTTCCCATAGTAGCCCTGGAAACCGTCTTTTATATTTGCTGCGTCGAGCTTACCGAGGAGTTCGCCGTTTTCGTTGTAGTCACTGATTTCACACAAGCCGGTGACGGGGTCGCGAAGAGGTTCTGGGGGATCGGAATTGGGATCCATGCGTACCAGGGTAAGTTTGCGCGACATGAGAAGGTTTCCCAGCGACCCGTTTCGGGCGATTGCGCCGCTGGAAAAGGAGTTTGTGGAGCGGTTGAAGAGACCACCAGGCGCTTCTGTTGCAGCGTAGAACTCGTAGATTGTTTCTATGCCGAAACGTTGTTTGAATGGCTCCCAGACATCTGGGCGTAGGCCGTTGCCAAAGGCGGCTCGTATGCTGTGTTGCTTGTCTAATGGAGAGGGCGGTGCAGAGAGAAGGTAGCGACATGTTTCGCCAACGTAGTGCAGGATTGTAGCGTGCGAGGAGCGGATTTCAGGCCAGAATGTCTTGTGCGAGAATTTCTTAGATAATGCGATGGTGCTACCAGCGCGCAGAACAGCGCATGCACCAAGGACGGAGGCTGAGCTGTGGTATAGCGGCATGGATGTGTAGACTATGTCGTTCTTGAGGGACATCCAGTTTGCGGCGAATTTGGCGCCGCCGCCGCATTTGCCCCAGGACATTACGGCGGGTTTGGGGAGGCCTGTCGTGCCGGATGTGTAGATGAGCATGGCCATGCTGCTGCGCTTTTGGTCGGAGCGAGACGAGTCAGGAAGGCGCGTGGGTGGATGGGTGAGGATGGTTGAGGTCAGGGCATCGTCGAAGAAGATGATTTCGAGGTTTCGTTGCGCGGTCAAAGGCTCGGAGACGGCGCCTGCTTCGACAGCAGCCTGGGGGGTTTGCGCCTGGTTCTTGACCGATAGTGGAACGTCCGACTGCTCTTGTTCAAAAGTGTATTTGACCTTGTCGGCGTGCTGCACACGAGTGAGGCCATGCTCCTTGAGCGCATCTTGGCTGAACTTGTCCTTGCTCTCCTGGTCCACCAGCACCAACCGCGCCGTACTCGTCTTGATTGTGTGTACCAGCGGCTTGCCCGATAGGTTGTAGTTGATGAAAGCCGGCTTCGCACCGATGCTCCAGAGGCCAAACCAGACCCACATGAAGACCTCTGAGTTCACAAAGTCCATTGCGACAATCTCATCCTTTTCCACTCCCTTACTCTTGAGCCAGTTGCCATAGCGGAGCACCACATCGTAAGCCTGGGCATATGTCCATGTCTTTCCCTGGAATATGATCCAGGCGTGGTTTGCGCGCGAAGAGGATTTGGCATGCGCCTCGAGTTCGTAGAAGAGGTTCAGGGTGTCGCGTCGTTCTTGCAGCGCGCCGGCGATGCTGCTGCCAACGAAGGAAGAAAGTAGCGGCCAGTCGTATGTGAAGCCATGGCGACCGTTGAGGTATGCAAGACCGGCTGCTGCTGCAGGCAGGGCGAGAGGGAGAACTGGTAGTGAGACATGTTAGCGAGCTGCAGGATGCGGCGCGGTCCATGGATGACGCGAGATTACCTGACATGGCCGGCGGCCAATAGAGTTAAAGCAACCGTAAGGTAAGTGAGAGATGCTAAAATGCCACAATCTGCAGAATCTGAGAAACTAGAAGAAGAGGATACATCCTCTTACTATTAATTGACCAAACTGCCGCAGCGCTCCCTGTCCTCAGCTAGTGACGTTTGACCTCACAGGCTAGTGGCACCATGGGAGCTGTGGAGCCGAGGCACATGTTAGGGCACCCCCGTTCTTCCTCGAGTAAGCCTTCAACCTTCTCCCTCCTCCACGCCTTGTGGCTGCTTTCCCCTCATCGCCTAGAGATGGGCCACCTCTCGTGCTCCAAGGAGAAAGCCACATCCCGCGCTCGCTTCCGTTGCGAGCGACAGGGCATGTATGGCCTTGATCAACCGGGGTACACTACCACCATCCTCACACAGCAGGTGAACAACGCCGACCATCTACAACTCAATGGCTGTGCCGTCAAAGCTGGGAGCCCATGATCGCAAAACCAAGACAGCACCTTGCATCAATCATCATATAGTCTTGTGATGGACGGCCGTTTGCGGCCAGCACAACAACTATCTGCTCCAGGTAGCCTTTGTCCACTACCTCTGTACCGTGACAAAGACGCACCTTCACTGTTTTGCATTCAAATGCCCTTCGCTTTCGTAACAAGATAGTCTGCCCATTTTTCACTCGAGTCGAATTGACAATCGCCTGAAAAATAGACGTCTTGGTTTGTTTGCTACACATGCATGATTGAGCTGTCGTCTGCTAACGTGCCCAAACTAACAGCGAGCACACACTTTCTCAGATCGAGTTTGCCACTTGCAAACGCATGATGACGTTCAAGAACCAAGACCGCGGTGCCGCCGATTCTCCGGAGCTCATCAATATCGCAGATTTGGAGATTACCTCAACCAGCAAAGAGGAGCCGACACAGCGGGAGGCCAACGACCGCCGACTAGCTCAGGCGATTAGCTATCTTGTCAAGGAAGGAGGTAGTGATTCCCCTGCTACGTTCATGGACCGGGTTGATCGTATCGACAATTCTCTTCTCCTGCCACTTACTCAACAAGGACGCAATTTCGATATTAGACTGTTCAATCGCGTACTTGACATAGTCAGTGAGGCACAGCTCGATTTTGATAAAGCTGCCCAAGAAGAGTCATCAGAAGAAGATTCGCCATCAATGTCCAATAGAAAATCACCTATGCCGGAGAGTGTAGAGGAACCACGAGAATACTATACGCCGTCTGCAGCAGAAGCTCTTTACCGGAAAGGTGACGGTTTGAATGAGCCTCACTCCAAGCCTCACATGCCATTGCCTGCAACACAAGGAGCCGCAGCAGAGAGAGGAGAAGATGTGCCTAGCGAGCGCGTTTTCAAATATGGCGGTCCAGACAACGAAGTCGAAAGCTGGTACAAGGACTATCCAGCCTCGCTACCGTTTCCCGAAACCTTCCAACTGGCGCATTGGGAGAGTCTCAAAATGAACTACAATATCTCAGAATCTGGCAAACAGATGAAAGCAGAAGGCAAGATTGTTGAGACCAATGTATCTTTCGACCATCCTGCGCTTCAGCAGTACAAAACTCTCCCACCATATGAGTCTGGATCGCGCTTCAAGCTTCCAAAACCTAGCACAATCGTCGAAGAAGAGGTCAACCGGCTGGGAACACGGAAGAGCCTTGAAAAAGCCGTGCAAGATCTCAACAGGAGCAGTGACGAGGTGAACGCCGAGGGAAATTATCGATATACTCCCCGAATCTTTTTGAAGAAATTTACAGTGGGGGCTCAAGGTAAGCAATGAAATCCTTCTCAGTAACTACGAAATAACAGGGATTTAGTAGACCCAACAGCGATCCGTCATGCTGTTAACACGACACCTACAAAGGCTTGCACTGATACCATAGGTAACATTTCTCAGCGTGATTCAGCAAACACTACTCGGAAAGGACCTGCAGTTAGAACCCCAACGAAGCAGACCTCCAAGCACCCTCAAAGCTCAACAAAGCACACAAATCTGGTGCCACCTACATCGAGAGCTCAAACCACATCGCCCGTAGTAAGAAGGATTAATCGGGAGCGCGCAACATCACTTGAGCGTAGCCCGAGACGTCAGAGCGGTGTTAGTACCGTGCCTCCAAGTCCTGACTCACCAACAAAGATGATTGCCGTTCATCCACAAGTAGTCATAGAAAAGCGCGTAAGTAACCGCACACAAAACTTTGCTGCTCCTGTGTCTTCCAAGCCGCAAACCGCCCCGGACTCGATCAGCTTCGCCACCCAAAAGGGTACTACGAAGAAACTTACCAAGCGCAAACGCAGTATCAGTGAACAGGACTACACTGTTGATCACAAACGCTCGAAGCCTGTGAACTCCTCTGTACTGAGGAGCTCTGTTCGGACTAGAGCGCAAGCAACTTCAGATAGACCCGTTCCCTTCGTGGCTGAGGAGTCTGGTGAACTTGACGACTTTGGCGAAGGCGATGTCACAGAAGCTCTCAATCAAATTCCCGCCGCGGTCATTCCTGTCAAAGTCAAGACTGCCACGAAATCAAAGGTCACCAAATCTAGAGCAGGGACTAAGAAAGTGACTAAGAAAGCCACTATTGCAGGCAAAGTAGCGGGTAAAGCGCAGAGAAAGGTGGTAGTGAAGGAAATAACCGACGAAGAAAACCATACGCTCCCGGTCACTCAGAAGCAGATGAAGAAGCTTGAGACAAAGGCTGGAAGTACTAGAAGTGGGTTGAGGTATCTCAAGGAGTGAGTGATTGTAAACTCCAGAATTGAGATGACGTCTCACGACGTGCGCTATGTAGGGTATGCTGGAACACAGTCAGCCGTCGCATGACCCAACTCTCTTAGAAGTCACAAACGCATCTTTTCTGAAGTTTTCTTCAATGTTTCTGGTAGTCCCGTGTGCTGAGCAACGCCCCCGCACATGCTGTTCCGAGCGATTAGTGGGGTATCGCGCTAGGACAAAGTCAAGTCCGGCAGCGCACGAAGAAAGAACCGCATGTCGCCAGTGGTGCCCATGGAGCGCCGATGCCATGGTGAGTAGTCTCAAATACCCCAGATTATCATGCTTGGCAACCTTCTCACACGACCTAGAACGAATCCGGCGCATTCCATCCGATCGCATGCGAGTCCTGTCGCAACAAGAAGTCAAAGGTTCACACTACACCTTCAATCTGGAGAACATTGACTAAACGCTCACAGTGCGATCGTGAACTGCCAGTCTGCTCGCAATGTATATCTGCAGGAACCTCATGTCGGTATCCGCCGATCAATAAAAGGTACAAGGAGAGCGATTTGCATGAGACGAAGTTGACTGTTGTGCTAGAGGCATCCCTTCGGGATACATATCATTCATCGAACAGCGATTACTCGAAACTGAGTTCGTCGTACTGGAGCTTCTTTCCACCATCTACAGCTCCCAGGTACCGATCGAAACGCAACGCCTTTCTGATATAGATCGTCGGGTGTTAGCAGAGAGTGTACAAAAGCAGGCTAAGTCGAGCAGGGTAGAGGAATGGAAGCGTCATCCTCTCAACACGGACGAGGAGCGTCTATCTTGGTGGTCCAAAAGACAAGATATTTTGACGAAGGGTGTCGAAGCGAATGTTGGCTATATCGCTCAAGTCAGCCCAGCATCGACAGAGCCGTGGGTAACGGAATCAAGTCCAGCAGTGGCACAGTATGAGGATCTACAACAATCAGCCATTGAGCGGTTGAACGTCCCACCTGCACAGCAGCCTCAGCCAACGCGATCTGCGTGGCAGGCAGTGCCAAATATACCAGAAAACATAGAACCAGCTTCAGTCACCCAAGGCCAGATTCAGGACATGGCAGGCGTTCCGCCGGTGAGGAATTTCGGAAGCGAAGGGTACCACGATGATAGGTTGGAGAGTTCGGCACCTTCAGTACAGCACTCCACGACCCTCCACTCGCGGCCATCAACCACGGAACAGTGGCGCAAGTATTTCTGAGAGCATTTGGATGTTGGCAGCGATTCCTCTGGGTCCTTAACATAGAAAGTTGAAATTGTAGAAACAAGTGCATGTAGCAAGTCAAACATGGTTCGATGGTGCATCAGCTTCCAGCCCCCCCAGAACTGACTCGCACGACGCTAACGTCATTTGGCTCCATAGCTTGCTAAAGCGTCATCTTCGTCGCGCTTGCCGATGCCGAAGTCATACACACCCCAGCCTCTTCTGTTCTCATTTCACTTCGCGTCAGCCTCGGCAGACATCATCGCAGCTGCACTAGTCATAACACGGCTGCAGCTTATCTCCCAAGCTTGATGTGTTTGGGACTGCCGCATAGGTGATGGCCGAAGCCACCGTGAGGTCCAACAAGCGACAAGCTCATCACGATGAGTTGGAATCCAACACAGCGGCGCCCGATGTCGGTGCTGTGAGGAAACGCAGAGCGTTTCTTCAGACGATGGGTCAGCAGCTTCGGGAATTCGGAACTGAAGGAACGAGCCCTCAGGATCATAATCGCAACACGTTCGGCACCAGCCCTGGAAGTAACCTCAGACCCCCATCCAGCGCAGGTAATGTCGCAGCAAACCAGGCGTCCGTTCGGCATGTCGATACGCCAGAGAGTGATGCTGCGCCTGGAGAAGATGATCAGTTACCTGCAGGCGCAGCAAAAAGTGCGTCAAGGTGGCTCTGGAAACTGGACGAAGTACGTCCGCTTGAATTAGAGAGCGTCACGCCGACGATTGCTTTTGACGACCTTCTCGAATGGAGCCAGTCTTACTTCGACCATTGGCATCCTGCTTTTCCGTTCCTCCACGCACCCTCACTCCTCGACTATTTTCGTCAAATAGCGCAGAGAGGCGTTCGTATCGCAGCTCAATCTACATCAAACGAACTCCAACACATTATAGTACGCTCGATCATGTCAATATCTATCCATGATCGACGACAAATGAGCCCTGCAAGCAAAATGATGCCTGCAATCCTTGTCTTCCATTCAATCAACGATGCCATCCGGAGTGTACAATTGGTGCTAACTGAGGAAAGCTCTATTCGCTCACTACAAGCTCTTGTCAGCGTTCAATTGTTTCTGATTACGATGCACAGGTATAATGCTGCATCCCGTCTAGAAGGCTTGGCTATTCGTATGGCCTTCCAGCTAGGTCTACATCGTTGTCCATTGCAACTACCAATACCAAGCAAAGAAGCAGAGCTAAGGAAACGACTTTTCTGGTCTGTAATCTGCATCGATAGACACATATGCATACGGCTCGGCACTCCACTAGGGATACGGTCGGATGAGGCAAATGTCTGTTATCCGCACACGGAGCAGCACACTGAATCGGAGCCTCAAACAGATGGTATGTACGCAAGGAATGAGATTTCGAATGTGCCAAGGCTAATTCTTCTCTAGACCTCGAGCGCGATAACCGGCTAGACTTGCTGGATTTTCTCGCTCGACACGCTGATATTCGTGGGTCTATTATGCAAACGCGACACCAATCTATGTTACATGGTAGCACCGACGATATCGACCAAGCCCTTGAAGTAGAAGCCGAGCACACCAAATGGTGGAACACGGTCGATGAACACCTCTCCGATGACCAACAAACACAGACTATATCCAAAACACACCAAGTAACTCTCATTGTCCTTCGCTTTGAGTCGGTCCTCGCTCTGCATCGCTCAGTATTAGCGACATCGAAGAAGAACGCAGCATACAATGCGGCGCTACAACGATGCATTTCAGCCTCACGCTCTATAATCAACACATTGCATAAAGCTCTCCGGGGGTTTGGAGCGTCCGATGGCTCACCTGGTCAACATGGGTATGAGAGAACCCCTCTGCTCTGGCCCTCATTTACTTGGGCAGTGTGGATGAGTACGTTCATCATTCTGTCCGCGGCTGCAGAGGAACAAGTCTCGCGCGATATCGCACTGAGGCTGTCAGATCGAAGTGTGCAAATCCTTAAGCACTTATCTTCGAGGGGTACAAGTTGGCCAGATGCATGCATCGTCGCCGTCCAGAACCTTGCTGCGCGACTGGGCAAGCAATCGAATCGGGGCCCCACGAACACATCTGGAGACTGTTCGCGGACGGCAGTTCGTTCAACTCGTAACTCTTCGCTTGGGGTTGGTAATTTGCCAGCTCAGCGACAAACATCAGAAGCTCGTCTGGCAAATCATACACCAGTACGACCCAATCCAGTGACAGGCACAAACACTCCAGTGGGACAGCCGCAGAGATTGAACAACCAATCACATGCAGCATCTTCTTCTACAACCTTTACGAACACAGCGAATGAGCCGAGTTTTGCGAACGTCAACTTACACCACACGGATGTGCAAGCTGTGAATAGCCTGGGAACTGACTACCTTGCGGGCGCAGGCAACTTTCTTGGTATTGCGCAACAATATTCTGATAATCCATTACCCAACGAAGAGATCATGCATCTTTTTAATGGTGAAGACATCAATTACTGGTTTGGAAACGATTCGGGAATGGCCGGCAATTCTCTTTATTATGATCAAAATTTCCATTGAGCTACTATTGGAATATATGCAAGAAAGTCAACAACTAATTAACCTGATTTCGGCGCTGTTACCTTGCCCAAAGAGGCTGACTTGAACGCAGCATGAATCTCCTGCTCCGCGCCATCCTGTAATGGCAAGAGACCACTCCGTACTGTTGCGTGCTCTAGGATACCTCTCGCCACCAGACCGTGCTTCAGTGCAACGGTTCCCTCCATGTGCGAGCCCCGATGGTAAACGTTTCTGGTGACTGGGAGCAGTCTGTCATGAACAGCCCTCGCGCGTGGGTAGTCTCGTGCCTTGCCAGCTTCAATCATCTCCAGCAGCGGCTCAGGGGCGATGTTGCCATATCCGACAAGCATGCCGTCAACATCAAAGCACGTGTGCAGCAGGTATTCGTCGTGGCATGTGAGGATTGTCAAATCGGGGTTTTGCTTCTTGATGATAGGGATTTCGACATCCCAGCGGCGCATGTTGCGGACACCGTTCTTCATAGCGATAACACCAGGTTGCGCGGCAATCTCAAGTAATGTGTCCAAGTTGTAGGTAGCCTTGGTGTTGTCGGGGTATTGGAACAAGATGAGAGGAAGTCCAGACTTCTCGTACACGGTCTTGTATCGGTCTTGTGGAGCTCCCGGTTGGTATCCGAAGCGTAGCCAACCATGGCTGGGGTAGAGCAGACCTGCCTGTGCGCCAGCAGCCTTTGCGCGTTGGGCTTCGAGTGCAGCCACTTCAGTACCCTCGGTAGTGATACCAGCGATGATGGGTATTTTGTTGTCTACGGACTTGACGAAGGCCTTGATGACGTCTACTTGCTCTTCCTGAGTCAAGAAGGTGCCCTCGCCAGCATGTCCAAGGACCACCAGACCCTTTACGCCTGGGATACTGCCGAGCCATGAGCCAAGGCGCTGAATGGCTGCGTAGTCGACCGAGCCATCCTTGTTGAATGGGGTAACCGGCGCAGGGACGAGACCTGCTAGGTCAATTTGGGGAGCTTGCTTGATTCCAGGCATTGAACCCATTGTAATGGTGGGAAGTATTGGTGTTGAGGTAGGAAGTGAGAGTTGACTGTGGATGAGAATGGAGTGTGTTGGTTTGTGTTTGATGATGATGAGACTTGGACTGATTACCTGCACTATATGTATTTCGCTATCCATCGCACATGAATGCCGAGCGGCAACCGTTTGGCGATCTCACTCCCGTGTGTCACTTCGTGCTCCATCTCCAGCGCGCGTTCGGGACGCGGACTTGGGTAAGTCCGCAGTAGTCCTGCGAGAACTCATCCCGACATGCGATTTTGGACCAGTCTTGGTGTCGTACGAGTAGTATGGACTTGGATTGTTCCGATGTAGCGCCTATAGGACGCCCGATGGACGGGTAAGGTACCCCGGGCTTGACTTTGTCCGAACTAGTGTCCACCAGCCGCAAGCCGCTCTCCACCCTGGAGAAGCCGACGGTTCTCACGGCCAATTATTAGGGTTTTCTACTGGACTCTTCTCAAAGGTAGCGGATGATGCGAACGCCCTCGTTCTCCCCATGTTTCCTCCGCTTCGCGACAAAGAACTTGGGGTCTGGGGAAAGTCCGGGGTCAAGCTTGGTCGTGGACTTTCTGGGCAACATTCGTCCAGCTGGGGTATATAGCAAAGACTTTCCTTGCAATCTTCAATCATCTCGTCTCTCATCGAGAAATCAAGTTGAGCTTTGGCATATGACTTAGACATATAACCTGCACTTTTGACCACTGTCAAAGATGGCCAGCACCAACCCCAACCATTATGAGGATACCGAGAAAAACGTACCACTGCAAATTGACGATGTCGCAACATCGGAGAAGGATCTCAAAGCCCAATCTGCGCTCGATGGCGCAGATTATAGTGGCGCGATCGCGAAAACGGACCCAGCGGAGATTGCACTGGTACGCAAGCTTGACATGCGAGTAATGCCAGCACTCTTTTGCATGTATTTTCTGTACGTCACTAAGTCCTCCAAACTTTGTAACCTCATCTGTAAGAAGCTGCTGATCACGTCGGTGTTAGCAACAAGCTCGACCAGAATGCGATAGCGAATGCACGACTGAACGGCCTCGAAGACGACCTTGGCCTAGTCGGAAGCCAATACAACACTTGTATATCCATCCTTTACGTCGGATACCTATTCGCTCAGATTCCCAGCAACATGCTCATGTCATCTAAGAAAGTGCGACCTTCTCTGTACATGGCCGCGTGTTGTTCAGTCTGGGGCTGTGTAGCAGCTCTGACAGCTCTTGTCAGGAACTACACTGGGTTGGTCCTGGTACGCTTCTTCCTCGGTTTCGTAGAAGCGCCATTCTACCCTGGTGCTCTGTACATCCTGAGCATGTTTTATACCCGCAAAGAGATAGCTACAAGAGTTTCTATCTTGTACGCCGGGAATATCTTTGCTGTGTCTTTTGCTGGGCTCATCGCCGCTGCTACGTTTGCGACGCTGGACGACAAGCACGGAATGCATGGATGGCAATGGCTGTTCATCATTGAGGGCATCGTCACAGTGGGCGTGTCTATCGTCTGTGCTTTCTTGCTGCCGGATGAGCCGCTGACCACGAGGTGGCTGACTCCCGAGCAACGACAACTGGCGCACGATCGCATACAAAGGGATACTGTTGGCCTGGAACAAACCAGAGGTGTCAAAGCTGGTTTCATGCAAGCTCTGCGAGACCCAAGACTTTACCTGCTGGTCTTCATGCAGAATATGCATTTGAGCGCCACATCCTTCAACCAGGTATGTCACACGAAACATGTCCTCAACTCTATACAACACCTGCTAACCTTACCCAGTTTTTCCCTACCGTAGTCAAGTCTTTGGGCTTCAGTACCACTATCACGTTGGTCTTGACTGCTCCACCATCGTTAGTCGCTGGTGCAGTAGGTATCGGCATCGGAATCTCATCCGGCAAATTCAACGATAGAACATGGCACATCACAGCCATGATGGGACTGGCAGTCGTCGGATTTGCTATTAGTGCTGCCACGCTCAACACCGCCGCACGCTACATCTCCTGCTTCCTTTTTGCTTCCGGTTAGTCACTTCTCTCTTCTCCAGTTCCCATTATCTACTCCCGTCTACATACTAGCAACTAACGCACAATACTACAGGTGTTTACTCTGTCAACTCCGTCATCCTCGGATGGGTATCAGGCACACTTGGCCAGACAGCCGAGAAGAAAGCAGTGTCACTATCCATTGTGAATGTGGTCTCTATGGCTAGCTTTATCTACACGCCTTATCTGTATCCTGCGAGCGACGGGCCCAAGTATGTGATTGCTATGAGTAGCAATGCGGCATTTGCAGGTGCGTGTATTGCATCAGCCTGGGCGCTTAGAGCGTGGCTTCAGGTAACGAATCGGAGGTTGAAAAGGGATGGCGTTAATGTTTTCTACGCATATTAGTTTAACTATTGTAGTCTGTACCTACTAAGTGCAACTAAGGTCGGTGTCTTATAAGGGCATCTGCTATGAATCAGAACCATATTTACTGGTGCAAAAGCATGGGATAACTCACAAGAACGTGCCTTTGGTAAGTGTTCATGTGTAAGAGTCATGTAGATCTTCTATCATATGCGACGACCACACTGTGCAAGAATGGTACATGTATCTTATGAAACGCTCGGAATATATTATAGATATTAGGAGATGATCGCCGAATACAGCAGCAGCGAATTACAAGGGTATCGTTGAAAACCACAAAACTATCGCAGATACGACAAACATTAGCGCCACTCAACAAGCATCCTTGGAAATCTCCACTATATCTACATCCCTCTCCAACTCTTCACTCGTATGCTCCCTCCAGAGATGATCCATCAATGACTCAATTCCCCTGCACACTGTATCCGATTCCTTGAATCTCGCGCAAAGTACGCACGCAAAGCCCCCAGTGTCCCTGTGACATTTCACAATGAAGCGATTTCTGATGCGAAATGTTCGAGACGCGATCTCAACAAAACCTTGCCCTACTTTCCTACTACAGCCATCGACGACAATTTCCCAGGCTTTCCCCGGTTGGATGGTGATGTGTGTACGGCAAAAGGGACATTTACCGTTTCCGCCGGGTTTGTAAGCATTGGCGAGGTGCAGCCGTGGGCTGAGTTGGAGGTCTTTTGCGTAGATGCAGAACAATCTGGTGCTGTACCGTGAAGATGGGGGTGGGGCCTGAGGGAGAGGAATAGGCTTTGGTTTAGGCCCTGGGACTGGTAGTATCTTGACAACCTTCTCTGGCTTTGGTTCGGGCCCTGGGACTGGTAGTATCTTGACTAATTTCTCTTCTGACTCGTTGGAGGAACTGGAGCTGCTGCTGCTCATGCGTTTCTTGTGCCGGAGAGGGGGCCTTGAAGGTGGCCGTGGGTGATCAGGCTGCGGAAATGCGCCGGGAACCTTCAACGGCGGGTCAGATCCTCGAGGGGGCAGTGGTGAAGGAAGTGGCGGCAGCATGCGCTGGTACTGCATGTTCAATGAGGCGATGGAGGCCGCGCGTGTCGTCCGAGTTGCCTGGATCAGACGCACAAGATGCGAATGAGATGACGACGGTGCGAGATACGTACTAAGCAGTAGATCTTGCTGAATGTTGAGGACTGTCTGCTGAAGCTTGATGATCTGAGATTGAAGCTGGGTATGCGTTGTAACTATTTGCTATCAATACCGGAAGGCTAAATCTTAAACGTGAACATACCATCACCGCGCGCGAAAGGCTCTCCTAGCTTTCGATACCCGCGTTCATATTCGGCTCGAATCTGAGAAGAGGAGGTAAAGATAAGCTCTTCTTCGCTGTCACTGTAGTCTCCCTTGCTCTTTCCCGAACCAAACATAGAGTCGCGACGACGCCTTCGCGAAGGAATCTGGATGTGAAATTTATCGTCTTCATCGTCGCTATCCTTTGCGCCAGCTTTACGCTTGAGTTTGCGATACAAATCACTCGCAGACCCGAAAGAATCCGTCAAGGTCCGCACAAGAGACACGACCACCACAAGATCTTGTAGTAGCCCTTTGGCCTAGGCAAGTCTAATCAGCACTTGGTCTGTATTTGTGAGAAGCATTTTGACGCATACTGCCTCTATTGTTTTCTCTGTTTCTTCTCTCATGATGAAGATATGGACGGAATGCAGTGTATAGGGAGTATGAGATGAGGAAGGAGAATACCAGTGAAAATGCGCACCTAAACCTTGCGCCGCAAAAGCTTACAGTCAACAGTCATTCCTATTTTGAGACACATTGTTGCTTTTTGCTCAGCTGGAAAGTTTGTGTTCGCATTTGATACATCATGAGTACTTCTTGGATTCAGTGCTGAGTGGTCGCATGACTTCACTTTTGCACGTGGTGTCTGGCACTCAACGACTTACCCAAGCTTTTTCACAATATAGGCCTATATTATCAGGACAACCTATCGCATAGTAGATGTTGAGTATTTCGCATGGAATAAATACCGCGAGCAAGGTCGCAAGCAGCTTTTCAGTACTTTTTCAAGGTTCAGCTTCCTTAGATGATCGTTTTCGGTGTTATCTTTGGGAGGTCAGAGCATGCGCCACAGTCTTTGTCGCGTGCGCGTCGCTTCGTAAGACATTCGCATCTCATATGGTGACCATGGCATCACTCGTCAATCTAGGAGCCTATTTGTGATATTCTTGGTGTAGTTTTCCAGGGAGGCTTGAGAGTCCACTAGAAACAACTCTGGAAAACTGGCTAGTCACGACTCATGTGGTTTTGCACGACGTCTGGTCAGATGTTCGGTGCGCCCACTTTCGATGAAGAGGTCTTTGGAAAGCCGATCCCAGAGAGAATGTGATCCAGCAGCCCTGGTTTTTGGCGCAGCATGTCCCATTCGTCTTGGTGCTTGACCATCATCGTGCCTCCCAACGTTGTACCGTTGAGAGCTGCGAAGCCGATCTCACTACCGTCATCACGACGCAGCATGGTGCCTTCAGCACGTCTTGGCAAGATGACCATGCCCGAGGTAGTCATAGCAAGGTTGTAGCTGATGGGTAGATCGCCATCGTCGGTAGGGTTTAGAGCGAAGTCGTTCGGATTCGAGGAGATGAACGTGTCAACTGCCGCTTTTGCCGCATCGTACAGATGGTTGTAGATTTCGAATAACTGAGCGCCAGATGGCTCCGAGTTGAAAGGATAGGCAAAGTGCGTAAACGGCAAGGACGGGTGTTGTAAGAACTTGAGATGACCTTCTAGACAGAACATTAGCTGCTGCACAGTGCGCATCTGACAGAGACGCCTACCAGTCGCCTTGGCCACTGGGCTTGACAAGATCAAGTCTATAAGCAGACTCCAGTCGCTAGCTCTATCGCTATCGCGCATTCCCTCCACTGGCAAGAACTGCAGGTGTCTGTGGGGCTGAGACGCGCCGCTATGATCCCCAGAGTTGAAGAATGCGAGGAGACGCTTCTCGCTATCGCCCGAGTCTGTCTGCCAAGCCTTCAGCACAGCGTAGGTTGCCTCTAGATCGTCTGGCTCTAGCGCGTGTGTTTGTTTCTTGTTCGGTTTTGTAGCAAGGATGAAGTGCTCGGAGATTATGGGGAACTTGTTAAGGACGAGGAAGTGGGTTGGGTTCGTGGCGGGGATGTCAACCAGGTGTAATGCTGGTGGGGGATTCTCGAAAGGGTCGATCTTCTGTTTCGGCGTAGCATTCTGGAGCTTCGGCAAGGGTTTCTTCGCAAGCGATGGGCAATAGCGTAGTTGGAACTGGTCGTATATAAGTCTGCTGTCGGTGGCATAGCCGGCACACGTACGGGAATGCCTGCGGATGTGCGGATGATTGCTAGTTCCGTAGGCGAGAACAACAAATCTGAAGATGCCTTGGCAGCCTCAAACTTGCGCTTCGTAATGCTAGAAAGAGCTTCAGGTAATCCGAGCAGCATTTTCATTGGTGTTGGAGTACCAGTAATGGGTGGGGTGGATGGCTGGAGCTTGAAGCTTCGAGCTCGGAGATAGCGCGAAAGCCTAAAACTGATGTCACACTTCATGGCATCAACACTCTTTCATCGTTTTCACCACATTCGCCGAACAGCATGCGTAGGCTGTCATCAGTGTTTTTTTGTACTGTATATCATACCAGAGATATCGTGTCGTAAGGCAGCTTGCTACAAGAAACCTCCAAAGCGACGCCATACGACTGTCCTGCTTTGCAGCTTCCCAGTCTATGCCACGCTGGCTTCTTACGCCCATGAGTAATTGGAAAAATCATCTCGACAAACATTACCATCAAAATAACAATAGTACAAAGTAGTACAGTGGGAAAAGCAAAACTCTGCAAACAGTAGAATCGAAGATACCGCCCTGCGGCAATCTTCGGTGGGGATGCTGGAGACGAGTGCCCTCTGTGACTGTCCTTGACGACTAATCACTGGCAACGGTATCTTGCAGCCTTGAGGGACTCCGATGCTCAAGCCTCAGATCTCCGATATCAGCAGTATCCGACACCCATCAAGTGCACTAGACGATGAAGGTGTGTCAATGGTACCACTCGTGACCTGCAGCTATCATCCATCACTTCTGATCCGGATGGCGCTCTAGCCATCGCCTCTTGCAAGTCGCATTGCCGAAATGATACGAGCCACCACTGTCGGCGATAAACTCTGCGATCTTCTTCCATGCAACTTTCAGGATCTTCTGGTCGAAGCTTAACGAGTACGGATTCTGTAGGCTGCTCTCGATCCGATCGAACTCTTGCTGGACGGCGTCATCCAAAAGCTCCAACTACTGGTGGGTTAGTATGCTACACATGAAGTAGAGTCTACAGGGGATAGCTCACGTCAACTTTAGTCCAGACAGGCTTTCGGACCCGATCCTTCCTCGCCTTTGTCAGCGACCGATAGCGACCTCTCAGAGTGGACTCCGCAGGCTTCTCGCCCACCATCTTGAGCTTGATTTCTTTGTACGTCTCTCCTCTCCTTTTGCCCTCAATGAGCACTTGGTCGTTGTGCTCTCTCTGGGCTTGTGCACCAGCACTGCGCGGTACCTGAAACTTGTCCTGAGTATGGGCGCTCGGGCGCGAGCCGTTCCAAGGTGTCAAGCAGTGCTGGGTGGGACGAGGTCCCGATGTCGGTAATAGGCTCGTATCGCTGCTGGGATTTCTGTAAATTGCAACGTTACGGGATCTGTAGGGTGCGTTCGAAGTGTCATATGAATGTTTTGCGCTGTACCAGGGAGAGTGCCCAGCGCTGTTGTTCTGTGGATGCGAGTACTCAGATACGGACTGTTGGTCGTCGTCGAGCGGAGCGATTAGTATTAGGTCCTGTCTGATAGAGCCATTAGACGGGACGACGGGAGTCATAACTGTGCTTGCGCTCGTCCTTGGGATTCCTGAGAGCCCAACATCACTATCGGTCTTTTCCGCAAGGAACGGCCTGCAAGGTGCCGAAAGAACAGCGTTGTTGGTCGTTACTGGGTATCCATTCCAGTTCTCGGTTGGTGAGGATTGATCTAACATAGAAACTGGACTGTATGTGTTCCCAAATTCATCGCTGACATAACTCTTAGGTGACGGGGACATGCTCGCACCTAGGACAGACCTGTCGATAAGCCCATGAGGCAAACCATTCAGTTCGGCAGGCACACAAGCTCTTCGTTCATTGCCGTAACCCTTTCCAATCGCATTCGGTGTAACAAATGTTGCATTGTATAACAGAGCGTGGTTTTGCTGGAAGTGCGACTCTGAATTTGGTACGATGAAGGTTGCTGCCTGTTCAAGAGCATGGGGCCAGTCGAACGAAGTATCATATGCTCCACTCCAGTTCTGGCCGGATGAGTATGTGTGGATGCTTGGGCTGGATGTGGTCATCGGTTTCGCGTCGTCCTGCTCGACCTGTTGTATTCCCCATGGCTGAGTTTGCATGTAAGAACTCTCCTCGACGGTTGTCAGTCTAGGTATATCTCCAACAATAAGTCCACTTACGGCCATTGACTGCGCCATCATTCCAGTGCGGTTATGGAAGTCGAATGTGTGGTTTGTCGGAGAAGCTTCTGGAGCATAAGGTAGACAGGGCTGGAGTTGTGCAAGAGACTGACTACAGATATATTGTTCGTCGAACTTGTAATCCTGGTGGACTTGTTGAGCGAGAGACATGAGTCCACACGCCGCATGCGCCTCTTAAAGATGTTACAATGGCCGCTAATCTTACAATATTCTTCTAGTCGATGTGAATGCGCAGTTACGCGAGGTCGTAGAGGGCGAGATACCGCAGCGGTGAAGTGGGCGTGACTGATGATTGCGGGGTGTTGTGGAGATGTCGAGGTCCACGGGTACTTTGAGCATTCACGAGCGCGGCGCTCTGTCATTCGCCTAATGCAGTTGACCGCTTCACAGAATCGAGCGGTGGGACGATGGAAATCGAGCCAGTACGGAGCTCTGCCGAGCTAGGTCGACGACAGCACCGATGTTGTAATTACCAAACTTGGCGGTGTGAATGACCGGCTCCAAAAAGGGAAGAGGCAAAGCTATTTCAACTATCTATACAACGCAATGGTAAGACGATGCAAGGTATCTGATCAATACGCACTATCAGTACGCTAAGTCAAAACCGATACTTGAAGTGAGTGCGGCCTTACCAGAAAATGCCACGAGATCTCTGGGAAACTATTAGCAGCCCAAAGATGGGGGGCGATGATCGCATGAACATGTACAAACACACTAGAGTATCTATCGGCGTACTTTGACTTGCGGAACGAGTATCTTGGGTAGCAGGCAAAGAAAACGCACAAGATGAACTGTCGACTTGAATCGTGCACTAACAAGACAAAGAGCAAGGATGAAGCCGAAGCCAATTGACGGAACAGCTCCAATCACATCTGTTCTGATGTGGAGAGGTGAGGGACGTTCCCGTATGTTTATAAACTAAGACAGCCCCAGCTCCTTTGACTGAGCGATGAGACTTGCGTTTGAAGCATCGCAGCACCCATGTCTTACTATACAATGGTACACGGGAGGGAAATCCCTGAGCTTTCGGATAGACCCACAGTCCTTTTCAGCCTGGAAACCACAGGGGAAAATGACTGGCTATCCGTATGGGCCAGATCGCTCGTCAGCAGTGCAAATATGTCGGGCATACGAAGGCATTACTGATAGCAAGCATATTTCCCATCAAGCAACAGCACTGCCATTCCGATACTGTGAAATGATCAACGTGGCTAGCTCAAAGAAGGCAAATAGCACATGCCGCACGGCTGTATAGGTCTACACCCCACTCACATCGCGGTTGATAAGGCCTGTGACGGCGACTCGTCAACCGTCGAGCCGAGCAGGATTGCTTGTTCGGTGCTAGTTGAGCTGGCGAGAAATGCCCTACGTCGTCTTGTTTGGCTGACGTGCCTACGGAAGCGAACGGTTATCTGCATAACATAGCTTGGCAACAAGCCATCGTGTCTAAATCACAAGCATGCGACCAGCTAAGATGTCATGGTGTGCAGAAATACAGGTACGTATGCAATCTGATGCTATGTTGTTCGCTGGACTGATAGGAGCCTCTGGAGTACTACAGGTGTCGTCGATGATGACGCTGACGTTACACAAGAAGCCCCCCAATCAGTAAATGTAGCTATAGAAATCTTCACGGCTCCAGAGAGTCCCACCCAGACAAAACTTTCGTCTCAGCTCATCACCACTGGTGAATGCGTGAAAGCTTGTCAGTGAATCCATCAACATAGTCCCAACATCGGCTAGATGCTTTACGCACTTCAATGTACCCGTGTTGGTGGAGAGTGATAACTGATACCTGGACCGATATACTCCCGGCCTCTCCAATTTACTTGATGCCATCGGGAGGCCGCAGTCGAGCGACCGTCAGCCCAGGCGACCGCAAGACCGTGGAATAGGTGAGACATGCGCAGCTCTGCCCCCGCGAATCCTCTCGGATGGCGCATGGTATCGCCCTGACAGGTCGCGTAGACTTTATCTTGCATACTCTTGCATAAGTCTGGGGAAGCGTGTACCCGCCTTCGGTGGCTACACCACCATGCTTCGTCGTGAGTGGTACAAACCGGCAACCGTACAGTACGCATATCGTGTGCGAGGACAATGTTGTCGGAAAGACGATCCCTCAGGCTCGTGTAAGGCGAGTGAGACATTTAAGCAAGGTGAGACCTCGATGAAAAAACGAGAAAGAGGTAAGAAGACTTGAGAACGGAAAGGCATTTTCTTTAGAGTCGCAGACCTATCTGATGCATGTTCACAGCTATCCACCACGCGGCTTGGCGCCCTATCTCCACAATAACTACATACCGACATGCCTGCAAGCCACCCCGATGATGCCTGTCCATCAGATCTTCGCCTTCGCCTTACCCGGTGGCAACAGCTCGACGTCCTTCCATGGCAGCCCCAAGTATTCCCACATATAGTGAAATCTGTATGGTAAATCTGTCAGCACGCCCCACAGCTCTTGACCATCGGTTGGTCGCGTTTCAATAGTTCGCATCGCATCCTGAGTATGCAGCGGTACCCCCACTTCCCGGGGTGAGCGCCTTGACTGACGTGACGATGTGCACAAAGGCCCAGCCCGCTCTATGCATAGCCTGGCATACGAGGGTGCCAGTCAAGATACGGGCAAGTGAATTTTAGTGAAGAAGACACATACCTATCACTACCAAAGAACGGCTCTTCTTCCCCCTTGGAGTTGCGTACGAAGAACCATGGGCAACCAAAAGCGCCATGGTCGAGCGCTTCCTTGGTATTGTCGTTCAGCCTCTGCTTGTACGACGGGCTATTCGCTTTGGCCATGACTTCCTTGGCTTCATCTGCTTTGAGACGCAGCTGAAGTACCTCTACAAGGATCTCTGGCTTACTGACATCCTTGCCGTTCTCCCACATAGAGTGGAAGATGTCAAAAAAGATGTTGATGAATTCCGCTCGATGCGCTTCCTTCACAGCACATAGTGCCCGCTGTGGTAGTAGTGAGAGAATAGGGAAGAAATCCGGCGACTGTAGATTAGGAAGGCCGAAGTGTTTCTTCGCTCGTGCGTTGTCATATGCGCCGTACTTTGCTTTGGCGTCGAGGGTCCAGGGTGGCTTGTTTCCTGCACTGCGGCGTCAGGACACATTCGGTATAGCTAGTACCAAACTTCCGTGTGGAGTGCATGGAAGGGGACGGGGGCTACGTACCGCTGCCGACGTTGATGCCGCCTAGGAAGACGGGTACTATACTACATCAAGTCAGTGAGTATACTTGCTTTTGATTAGAGCGTGCAGTGGTTGGTAGGGTTTCAGTTCGTGGTATTGGCTTGAGAGCCGGCATGGTAATTGGTACGCACTCAATCTCTACATTGTGGGCTTCGAGGACCTGTCTGTTTCTCTCAATATGTAGTAGAGCGTAGTATGAGTATGGCGACACTAGTCCGTAATTAGCATGTGATTCTTAGATCAGGGGAATGATAGGAGCGTACCGCAATCCAGATAGCACGTAATTTTGCTAGACATATTCGCAATGCTTCTATCCACAGGACTAGAAATCACGTTGAACCTGGCATTCGAAGACGTCGGTCGCGTCTTATTATGCGCGTTGTCGTTGGGACCGCACAAGGTCTTGGTTGCCGAGGTCTGTTAGCGTAGCTATGAGAGCTCTATCACTAATCAGGACCACGCCTCCACCTCTTGAGTCGCGAATGATGCAGATACCCCGGATCCTCGCCGCGCAATTCCTACGGACGTAAATGCAGCATGATGTGCACCTACCGAGGCACCGACAATGAGGCTTGATTACAATGCCATGTCTACTTAGGCTTTACAGTTGCCTATACTGTCAGCCGGAAGCTGCTACTCTATCTACGCGACGACATCTTTGCAATTAACTGTATCCCTGTCTCCACCATGTCCAAGTCCAACAAACAAGTCGCGCTGGTCGTCGGCGCGTCTCGGGGTATCGGTCGGCAAATCGCCATCGACCTCGCAAAAGATGGCTACGCAGGTACGCGTCACAACAGCCATAAACCTCCACAGAGCAGGAGTGCTAACAACGAGTCAGTCATCGTAGCAGCAAAGTCCACATCTGACGCTTCCAAATGCTCACCCTTCCCACCCGACCCAAACTCCTCGGCGTCCACCATCTCTACCGTCTGTCGCGAGATCCATGAGTCAGGCGGCGAAGCCACAGCCATCACCGTTGACACACGAGACTTCACAAGCATTCAACGTATGGTAGCCGAGACAATAGAGAAATACCGCCGTCTTGATGTATTAATATACAACAGCGGCGCAATATGGTGGGCAAGCGTGGCCAAAACGCCTATGAAGCGTTTCCAGCTCATGCAACGCGTGAATGTAGAGGGCTTATATGGCGTCATACAAGCCTGTCTTCCGCACTTTGAACAGAGTAGTGGAAACTGGAAAGGTCGTATTATCGTCGTCAGTCCACCGATCTACTCGCGCTTCTTCCGCGGCAAGACGGCGTATGCAATGGGCAAGGTGGGCATGTCTGTTCTCACCAAGGGACTAGCAATGGATTTCCAGAGGGAGGGAAAAAGTGACATGGCAGTTACGAGCATCTGGCCTGCGACGGCTGTTCAGAGTGCTGCAACGCAGAATATAGGAGGTGGAGATGCTAAGGATCTCAGGACTGCGCATATCTTCTCGGACGCAGTGTTACAGATGATCAAGGCGCCTGTGGAAGAGGTTAATGGCGAGTTGCTGCTTGATGAGGACTTTCTAAGGACGAAGGGTGTTAGCGATTTTGACAGGTACAATTTGGTGGAGGGGAGCAAACCAAGGAGAATTATGCCGGCAGAGTTTCCGAACTTGCGGGTCAAGGAGCACGATGACGAAGGCAGAAGAGTTGATAGTACGAAGCTTAGGGCCTCGAAGTTATGATTCTGAGAACGTTGGTCTCTGAATTGATACATTAATGCATGAAGCTTTGGGTCCTTCAACGGAATGTGACATTTCACTCCCCGAATGAATTATGATCCAGACTCAGCCATGCAGAACCAGTAATCTCAGGCGATACCGCCTTCTTCCTGTTCAACTGCATCAAGACCTTGAGCGAAGCCTTTAGCGTAACCCTCGTAGTGGCCCTGAGAACGTCCTTCATCCCGGCCCCTCTCATAACTCTGCTGATTTGTCTCGCCACGTTCTCCGGCTCCTTCTCTCTTACCGGCTGCCAATCCAATAGTGAAGCCATCGGATATAACAACGTTGTAACCTTCCCTTCTGCCATCAGCGTAACCTTGAACTCGACCAGCGGTATAGCTATTGTTCCGTGACGCTTTCTCAGCAGATGTGACCCTCTCCCTCCATATAGTTGCAGCATACACTTGACCTTCGAGGTGACCCTTTTTTATACCATCATATACTCCTGCCACGTAGCCTGCTTTGCAGCCCTCTTCTTGTGCTTTGGCACACTCAGCACGGTTATGGGGCTCCACTGTCTTCCTGACTTCAATTTAGGTTTGCTTTTTTACTTCAGCCTTTACCCTCTCCTCTTGAGTAGAAAGCCACAGCTCCTGCACAGCTTCGAGCTCGGTACCTTCTAATTCCTGAGCCTTTTGCATACGCCACTTCTCTTGCTCTTCTTCACACTTCTTCAGGGCCATTGTTCTGCTTTCGAATGCAATTAATGTCTCTTTCATCTCCAGGGTGATAGCAGCGAGCTTCTTCTCCGCCGCTATGCGTTTTTGATCGCTATCGGCCTTTTCGTTTAAGAGCTCTTGGTTGCGTTTCTCTAGCCACTGGTTCCGAGCGACAAATGGTAACAATCCTGGGAAGATATCCGATACATCGCGGCTCGGACGCGGAGGTTCGTCATGTAGAAGAGATGCTGTAGTTCCTGGAATAAATCAATGATTTGTGCTCGTAGCTTATCAATCTCTTACTGTAAGTGTTGTAACTTACCGGTGTTTGCTATGACAGTGTAGCTGGCTCCAATAGCTGATTGGGAAGCTTCATACGCTTCTAGGATGGCCAGACCAAACGCCTGGGTTTCTGGGTCGGCCATTGTGTCCCTCAATTGCGTTTGTGAAGCTTGTAGGTGAGGGAGATGGCTCAAAGAAGGAGCGCGGAAAGGTGAGGTCCTGTGATGCAGCAAGAGAGGAAGCAGCGATGCTTGGCGCGCAGACGTGCGCGCGGTGGACACGCCAACGCGTTAAACAAAAAGGCCACGCAAGCTGATGTTGATCGGAAAACATTCGCAAGACTGCAATGTCTCCAGCCGTATGCAGCTGATGGTGAGATAGTGGTAAGTCGCCACTTCCCATGTTTCCATATCTTCTAGTGTGCACGTGGTAGATCTAGTAAGTTGACAAAAGTCCACGGGTCATTTGGGACATGTGAACTGAACATACATACCACGGAACATGTTGAAGGAATCCGAAAGGAAAAGAGAAGATTGACCAGAGGAGTAGGAAATGCAGCACAACAACAGACATGGTAGAAGGTACGAGACGAAAGCACCGGAACAATGAACTGAATAGTCATGCATTAGGCTCACCCATCTCTCCTTTTCATTCAATCCATTAGACCCCCATCCCCGACAATTACTCCTTCATGATTTGCGGAGACTTCATACCCTACTACCGAGCACTCCGTCCATCAAACCATCAATATGCCAATGCCCAATAAACACCATGCTTGCGTTAAGAGAAAAACCAAATAGCAAAAAAGGGACGGTTCTACTAGTACATGGGAGCGCTTGTAGATGCAAGAATCAGCCATAGAGGGCCAGAGACGCTCGATTAGAGAGATCTTGTAGAAGGGTATAGACGCAGTAACATGTATGCCAGAACGATATATGCATATGCGAAACTCGAAACGACGTGATTACAATCTGCGAGACAGGAAATCGACGGTAAGTGCGGCTTGTGGAGATCTTGTTGTGACGATGCAGATGGAGTTTGCAGTCTTCGTCTAATACAGGCGTCCTCGGCTGGCCTGGCTTGCTCTGCTGGGCGATGTCCGGCTCCTCTCATCTTCCTCAGGCACGTCGCTCAATCTAGTAGGATGGTGATGTCTCATACCTACCCACTCGTCGCCGTAGCCATCGCCGCTGTAGTCGGGTCGGCCACCAGCGGGCTGTTGAGAAGACCCCGCGCCTGAACTGGTTGCATATCCGCCCTGAGAAGTGGCAGTTGTACCATAGTGCTGGAGATGCTCGAGCTCACGTCGGCGTGCGTCTTCTACATCGTACTCGTCTGATACTGGAGATTGAAGAGATCGGAACGGGATACGGCGACCCGAATCATCGCGTATAAAGTTCCCTCTCTCATCCAGGGCGTACTCGATGTCGGCTTCTGACTCCGCCTGAGAAGTGACGTACGACTGCTCGTCATCCGGAAGACCGGATTCGGACTCCTGGTGTAGATAGGAGGCAGGTTGTTGGTAAAAGGCTTCTGGCTGGGACATGGCCGGCTGTGTAGACCCCTGCTGTGCTTGAGATGTATAATATGGGTATTGTAGGGGAGCAGGAGCTAGCGATTCGTCCGCAACCGAAGAGCCACCAGGCCGAGATGATGCAGTCGATGCTGCGCCCGAAGGAATATACGTTCCTTGAGCTACGTGCGCAGGCTGCTCAGGTTCCCGGCGCCCATGGCGGGCGCTCTCAGTGAAGGGATCGGTGTCGGTCGGTGATTGACCTTCCTCGTACGAGTAGTGTTGTTCGATGCCCTCGCCACTACTCTGTGCACCAGCATAAGTATCATCTCCATGTCCCCTGCCTTGACGTCCCATGTTCTGCGCCATCGGCACCACCTGCACTCCGCCAACCAATGTAGGCTGGCCTTCCCTCAACGAGAATGTGCGATCGCGCTCTTCCTGTTCTCGCCTTCCAAGCTCTTCCCATGCTCGGCGTGCTTCTTCTTTCGAGATTTGTAGCTCACGCTTCATCTCAGACACAGCTCGTTCAGCATTCTTCTTCTCAGTGGCCATGCGCTCCATGTTCGCTTCAGCCTCAAGGCGAAGCTCGCGCTCTGAGTTCATTTGTTCAGTTAATTGCGCTTCGCGCTCCTGGGCCCTCTCCTGGTCCTGGCGATGTTCGTAGAACCATCTCTGAAATTTTCGTTCGGAAGATGCGCGCAAGCGTTGAAGCTCGACGACAGCATGGAAGAGGTTAGCACCAGCTGCCGAAAGATCAGTGATTTGCCGTGACATTTGCTGTGCCAGTGGCTCTCTGCGGACTTCATCGGTGTTTTGCTCAAGTCGCCGTATCCAGTAAGAGGTAAGGCCCTCCCAATGTGAAGATAGGGTTTCCCAGCGCTCGAACGCATGTGGAAAGTTGGATGTTGTTGACTCCCGAGCTTGTCCAGTGGACGAACCCGGCGGAGGCGGTGGACGTGCTGCAGCAGTTGAGGGGCCTGCTTGTGATGAAGCTGTGGCGCCGGAAGGTCGCCTGGCGTGGCCTGAGCCAGCTGGTCTTCTGCTTTGTTCTGCTGTCGTTGGCAGACCTAGATTCGCCTGAGTGGGTCGAGACGGTGTTTGTGAGGCTGCTCGAGGTCTCGATTGCGATGCGCCTGTTGTGGTCTCTTGTGCTTCGTTCATGGTATTTTGTGATGGGATTGGCCTCTCTGGTTGACGCGGCACTCCGCCCGAGGAGGTCGGGTATTGTACGTATTGGTCGCCAGATCTTAGAGGGGCTGATTGGGGCTGCCTCTGGGTCCCAGGCTCAGTTGTTGGTGTTCCAGCTACACCAGAAACAGCTTGAGCTCTTCTTTCTGCGCTGGCTCGCCTGCGCTCCTCCTCGGCGGCCTTCCTTTGTTCCTCCACTTCAGCCCGTTGTCGTCTAGCATTCATGATCTGCGTTGGCGTACGTATGTTGGACCGATCGACAGGCACGGGACCGCCAGTTGTACGGGCCCCGCCGTTGGCAGCGCGGCCACTCGACAGATCGGACATGAGGGCGTTCTCTTCGACCAGATCCGGTGTGAAAGGATGTGGAAGTCGGAGTCCCTCTTCGAGCACGAAGCGTATTGCCGAAGCAGTACGTCGACTGATGCGAAGAGCGGAATGAGGCTCAGCGTAGGGGGTTGAGTGAGGGCGAGGTGTCTCGAAGCGAACGCGCTGCTGTTGGCTCGGATCGACTGATCTGGCGCGCTCGAAGTTGGGCGTACGGCGAAGGCTGTTCGCGACGCTGCCAGTCGAACTTGATGCTCTCGAGCGATTGTGCTGCGTGCGGTAGAAGGCGTCGGCTTGCTCCTGGCGTAGCTGGAGGGAGGTTCGGTATTCGAACAGTGGCGCTGGGCCGTCGCGGTCGTGGTCTCGTGAAGATGTGTGCTGGAAGGGTAATATGTTTGCGAGCTCTGGTGGATCGCTGGACGTCACTGTGAGTCCAGGGAGTGTTACTCAGGCTCAATTGCCCTTGCGCCGTCGAGGGCACCCGACTGGGTTGGAGGAGATACCCAGCGGCTGGGTCTCTGGGGATAAGCTAAGCAGCGCGCGACGGCGTGCTTATGTTGGAATACACGAAAGCTGGCTGGTGAGTATAATGTTAGATACAGAGACTGCGGAAGGGCTAGCAGAGGAGCCATTGCTGCGGTGCGCCCCAGCAGATCCACGCGTGAGGTAGGGTGGTTGGGAAGAGGTGAAGGGCTGGGAAGGTGGCTGGGAGGCTTCGTGAAATCGACTTACACCTCTCACCGACACTCGCATAGAACAGCCAATGTGCGTGTCTGTATGCGCGATGGGCGAAGACCTATGCGCTGTGCTGTTGTCGTGGTGCTAGTCGTTGTCCAATGCCTCGAGTTCTGCTGTCAACGCCGAAGCAGACGTCACTGGACGGAAAGCTGTCCCTCAGCCCCAGCGCTCGGAAGCGCGGCGCCTGCTGCAACGCGCGGGCGGGAAGTAAAGAGTGACTGGAGAGACAGAGGGTATCGTATGAATATGCATTGAAGTCGCACGGCCTGGCAATCGCGGACCTGTCGTAGCGCTCTTGGGGCGCGAGCGGAGGTTCACCCGGGAAGCAAATACGACAAATGCTGATATTTGCTCATGTGGAGTCGCACTGACCGACGTGCAGCGAGATGCATGCAAGCGACTGCTATGAGGCCGGGATAGCAGACGTAGAGTTGGTGACGGCTACGATCGATTGCCAGCGTGCCAGCTCATCGTGCTTGTTCTGCTAACCTGGCATGGGGGCCAAGGTACAGCGCGAACCGGAAAGCGGAAAGCCCGTCGCCGTCATGACCGGCCGAACGAAGCAAGGCAGGAGAAGCCAGCAGTTCAGGATTGATTCTCAGGAAGACATGTAGTTGGAGATTCATTTGGCATACGGCCTCTCTCACTGCTCCTCATCGCGGTTACCTCATCGCACCTGCCCACCGAGATGCGCCTGCCAATCAGCGGGCCATGATGCGACTTTGTGAAGAAGGAGCGGCCCGCCTCCAGCGGGTCAACACGTCACGGCATCTGCCCACGAGTCTTGTGCCCCTTCAACCCAACGACAACTCGCTGTATTAGTTTCATCTCAAGACCTGTGTCGCAACAACTCTCATCATGAAAAGTCGCTCATCGTCGTGTACAGCCAACATAGAAGACGTTTGACGTCGACCCCTGCATCCTGCATATATAGCATGCAACTCCCAGCCTCGCCTATGCGCAAGACCCACGATCCTGCAGCAACGGACCAACAAGGAAACATGCTGCAGACGTAACGTCTGCTAGACCCGCTGACGACTTGTCATCGCCAGACGTCCCTCCGTTCGTGATCTCCTGGAGACAAACACATCGCGCACACCGCCTCACAACACGAATCGCAAGCACGTCGGACCAAGGCGGCAGCGCGAGATCTACTGCAATGGCGCCGAGATGTCAGCAACGAAGAAGTAGCACCGATATAACATGGATTTAGAATGTGTTTATTCGTGTCGATCCTAGGAAAGGGCCAGACTCGGGAGTGAGACCTAGCTACAAGGGTATTCCTGAATGTTCTTTTCCAAAGCCTCCAAGTGCCAAAAGCTCCCGTGTCGTGATATCGTAGTTTCTCGTCTCTCGGCCATCCGCCATCCGCCATGCGTCATCTACGCGTTCCTACTAAATCGAAGTGAGGATGTCTGGATGAGACTCAATTGGCATTGCTAGCAGTCCTTTCCATGTCTCCTCACTCCCCTTTGTCAGCCCTCTAATAAGAACTATGTCAAAAGCAAGCAAAATGCTGAGAAGGACCGGACGAATTTCAGGAAGCAGCGCCGGAATGAGAACCAGAACCAGACAGCCAATCCCAGGATCGCCTGATTTTGTGCTTGAAGCTGTTTTTCGCGGCTGACATAGAGTTGTTGGGGGCTTCATCATTGTCCAAGGGTACGACCTGGTCGTAACTGCTATCATTGGAGACAACCGAGTCTGTAGTGGTCGCACTGTCGACAGGTATCAGGCTCTCGCCAATCGGGGAAGTTCCAACCGCAGCAGGTACCGCAGGCATCTTAGGTGAGCTTCGGGCGGTCGAGGGCACTACAGGCGTCGTGATATTGGAACCGCAGGTCGATGCATTTGACCACACACCCAACGAGGATTCCCCACTAGTTTCAGGAACGGACAGCGGATGAGCTGAGAAATAACCGTCATCTTTGTTGGCGCCATCCAAGGCCTCGCCAAGATCCTTCATGTGGAGGGACTCTTTGGTCAGCGGCATTTGTGAGAATACTGAGGAATATTCTTCGGCCGGAGTTGAGAGACCTGCCTCCTGAGAGACGACATTGCCTTGGTTGCTGCCTACAAGTTGATGTACGAAGATTAGTATCTGTCTTAGATGCGAATCGACCAGTGTTATCACTAACGCTGGTCACCACGGTCGTCGAAAACTCCCGTCCAATTCGGCCACCGGATCAAGCAATGGGATGTCGCGTTATTGACCATCTTGGCCCACCTATCTACGTTTTGGTGGGTGAAATTAATTCCTGTCTCCTATGTAGATTGTATAGGGACATTGCTTACTGTGTGGAGTACGAGGAGTCTTCGGAGCGCGTAGGCCGCTATCGATGCAGTCCTTGCCGCAAGTCAACAGTGCGATCCGGGAGAGCTCTTGCTCGAAGGGCAGGTAATCGACAACGAAACCGTCAAGCTTGAGGCACCTTATTGAACGAGTCAGTCTTTGTGATGTAGGAGGAGGGTTCTGTTCAGAGTTTGAGCAAAAGGATATTTTGTCTCCAGGTTTGGCCCACGGCCAAAATACCCAGCGATCACCACTGGGGTCTTTGTTGGGGTACAGCTCATTAATACTGAGCTTTTCCGTATGGCCCTGTCTTCTCAGCTCCACGGGATTGTTGCACGTACCATAGTGATAGCGGCCTGGCCTCCTCCAAGCCTGCGGCGATACGTCCTTTGCGCATGCTGAAGTCGTCGAGATACTCACCAGTGCCGAAGGCATAGTGTAAGACTCCTTTTCCGTCAACGCCCCTGGAAAATATTAGTGGAAATGTTCCTGTACTGAGCACTGGTCGAAATCCTGCGCGCAGTGACTCACTTGTACTCCTTCTCTTTGGAATCTGCTTTTGGAACAGTCAATCCACAGACGTCGTCAGCTTTGTGCCAGTGGTCTTGACGCACGATTGGAGGTGCTGCCATGTTAAGATCTAGGACGCGCATGCCAGTCGTGGACGTGTTGCGAAAGACAGTTTCCCAGTAGACTGACTGGAGAGAGTCGTGCATACCGAACAGTCGAAGCTCCTCAAGCTCTGTCTGCTGGACGAGGGGTCTCATCTCTGCTGGGGTGATGTATGACTTATACTCGTTCGTGCCATCCTGCTGGAGGCGAACAGGCTGACCAAGGTCTAGGATAAGCCTCGTAAGCGACGTGGACAGCTTCTCCCAGATGACAGCCATGAACGGCAAGCCGGAGATCCAACTAGGACTCATTAGCGAACAAGCAAGCGCAGCAAGAATATACACACACGTCAATTCTTTGAGCGCAGGCATCTGTTGAACGAGCTTCGCGATTTGCTCGCCCGCATCGTGCCATTCTTGTTCAGGCTTGGTGTGAGGGTGCGGCTAGTATAGCATTAGCTTCGTGTTCTTGCTCGAACCGGGAATGAACTAAAGTTCTGCAAGTATGATAACAACAATTACATCGAACATCTTCAAGGTACACTTTTCATATCCAACACAGCTGACTCTTACCTCGTTAGCATATTGCTTCTGCTCTTCAAGTATGGTGTTTTTTTCGTCATCTTTCTTCTGTGGGGTTGGCATCCACTCGCCGACGACGTAGAGCTTGGTCACTGGAGCAGAATGGTCGTAGGCATTGATGAGATAATCATCGACCTGCTCGACAACGTGCTCCAGCGAAGAGACTACATTGCCGTTTTTGTCTTGACTGACGTCGAGTACGAAGCAGTCTTTCGTAGCGCGGTCAGCAGTAAGCGCCTTCTCGAGGATATAGGGACCTAGGTTATCCTTAAGTTCTGCCATAGTCGCGACGCGCAGTTGTGTGATTGGGTGGTTGGTCGGTTGGTTGGTTGGTTGTAGTTGGCGGTGTCAGTGGTTCGGGAATAGGTGGGTTGAAGTTTTGATATAAGCGGTCTCGAGATTGTTGCAGTCCAGATTGTAAGTGGCGCGGAACTTGAGCAGTGAGGGGAGTGAGAAGAACGTTTGCTATAGGAAGGCGCTCATGGTGAAATTGCGACCATAAACAATGACGTGGACTCATATTGGCCCATTTGCGGAACGCGCTGAGTATTCACCGCACGGTCGCATCATTTGACTAATCTTTGGTGAAATTGCAAACGCCAGTCGCTCTATTGGCTATACAGCGGAAATACGTGATCATGGGAAAGTGCACTCAAGGAAAGTCGGAAACTGCGGGGGATGATGAATTACACTTTCTGAATTGAGTGAAGCAGACGGTTAGGAGCGACTATTTACATGCGCAAGTGGATGACGACATGACATGAGCACCTTCGGAGACAAAGCAGATCGAGAATGACATACCAGAACATCGCATGAGACTTAATGTCCAGTTATCTCAGGCTTTGAGTAGCTAAGATCCCACATTACTGTATAGCATCAACAAAAATACTATCGATGCGCCTATATTAGTAGCCCAGGGCCGAAAGCGAGATTTCCCCTCAGTATGCATTGTGACCTATTTGGTAACTCTTATACGCTACCCGCGAGTGATGAACTCCCAAGAACCGTGGGTGCATATTCACTTGGCCTTTGACTTGGAGTTCTATACCCCCACTCTTCTCGCAGATCAAATGACCAACACACTGCTGTCCTCGAGTTCTTCAATGGCGGATGGATCTCAGCGTAGACGTCGCCGCTGTGGTTGTCATTGCAGATAGTTGCATCAGTGACTCCCAAGTGACATGCTCGACGACTGAACAGTTGTCTGATGAGATGTAGTTCCGTTCCTGAGGTTGTCAAAGCCACGTCATTGCTCTGTGTTGTTCTCATCTTCTTTACAAGTCAAACACTATAAGTAGAAGCATACGACCAGGGACTTAAGAGGAGAGGAAACGACGGCACGTTGTTCGCTACTACCATGGCTGTACGAAATTAGCAACCAGGAGTTTATATTGATGTTTACCACACCAGACGGAGTGTTGTGATCAAAGATGCGGCGTTGGCTCAGTAGATATTCGGTGTTTTTACCTAGTCATACAATGCTGAGATTAGACTTCAATTTGTGGTAGCGCTCTTTGGTATCGTCTTCATTCTTCTACACGTACAATCACCAATGGATGTAGAGCGCCATGAATCACCCAGGGCTTGAAAGACCAGTTTTGTGGATTACTCGGCACACCAAGAGATTGAATATGAAGTCTCACTTCGTATCTCAGCCTACGAGCTATATACTAAAGTCAGTTAGTCAAGTTCATCCACAGAGCCTTTAGGTGCCTGAATTCGCCCTCCAATGAGACTTCCAGATGAGGTTGGGCAGTTGGTCCAGATCTAAAATCTCGATTGAAGATCTATATTCCTTTTTGCTATCACAAGTGGGTGTGTGAAACCAGGGTTCAAGTTCAAATCGGCCTTTGAAGTTGCTTTTTCGCTCGATCTATCAGCAACATGGCAGCTTTCAGGGGTTGACAAGCCACTCGTCGTGCCTGAACCAATTGTTTAGTCTTGGTATACCCACGCGGTACGGATACACTTCGGGCCGGTTTTGATGCTCCTTGCACACGGCAAAAGCGACATAACCGGTGGAATGGCTCACCCGAAGACGGCAGTTGCTTTCGCGTAGATGTAAAAGCTCATGTCGGCTTCTGTTTCTGCACGCGACACAAGTCGGCGGTTGGGTTGTCTCCCGATACGACGGTCGTCCCGAGATGTTGCACCACTTTCGTTACTTGCACGTTTCCGAGCACATGAAGTTCTGGTTCGTGAACGCCCATCCAGATCCAGGTCCATTCGCGGCCATTCGATATGCGTGAAACCCAAGTCTATGACAAGTCTAGGCATAGTAGGTATGCTCTAGAGCTCGATGGAGGGTCTGGTGTGGATCTCCGGGTAGACCGCATCTTCGGCTCCGAAATTACAAAGCGATTGCAATGGGCTGACGCTCGGATAGTGGCGTCAAATGAGACTGGAACTGTAGAATGTGGAAGCTACGCCCGAACAAAAGTCGGTGTCGAAGGGTTTAAGCTAAGAATCGGTAGTGCATCTTGTATGCTGTAAGCCCCTGTCTATAATGAGCAAAAGAAATCATGTAAACCAGACCCTTCACCGCATGAAGGTAGACCGCTCTCCGGAGTTTTGACTTGGGATGTGGTATTGGTTTTGACCGTTGTTGGTGCCCAATACCAGCCACATAAGGCAAAATGAGGCGTTCGCTACCCCACATTACCTAGGTATCCCAAAGACGCTTAACGCTACGATTGTGGACGAATGAATATCTAAATTGACGCGCTTCGTATCCTGCCGTTTATCGAGACCGAACTAGTTCGGTGTATAATGGTGCTTTTTCGAAACGTGGCCATGCCATGCGCCTGGGAAACATTCCCGAGGAAATATGCTTCTGTTGATTATTTAACGACCAGGAAATCTATCAGGTAGGTATTTATTAGTGATGACTCCACAACTGTAGGACGTCAGTGTGGAGATGCAACAATTACAAATCTCTTAGGCTTGTCCTTTGCCTGTCGCGTGGTGATGAAACCTACCAACTTGCTAACATTTGCACGCGGTGGTGTTCTGCACGATGCAGCCTCAAGGGTCTTCAGTGGCAACGCCTAACTACTTGCAGTATCAGATTGTAACGGCACCCTGCGTGATGGACAAGGTCTACTGTGGTTGTGGGTGATCAGTATCCAGGAAGAATCTAAGATTGGCGATTCCCAAATTCCGAATTAAAGTCCAAAGTCCCTCGTGTGTTGTAGGAAGAGTCATTGCAACGTCTTTACGCTAGACCTCTTAGTCGCTGGATAAAGACCCGAGTCAAAAGCAAAATGTTGTAACATGCAGCTCTCCACCGGCATGAATCACCGAAAGATCTGAATCGTAGTCGTCGTATGTCGCCCTATCTAAATCGGGCCGTCATTGACAAATGGATAGGAAAAACCGTGAAAACGTAAAGATTTCAGAAGAAATTATTATTCGGGACGGACTTCCGAGAGGAGTAGATGTACGTGGACAATGATGCTGTGTCTTTACGCCTCATGACGTAGGTGCGCTTCGTGGGCGGAGTCAGGACCCATCTTGTCGACCATGCATCGATAAACGTGGTATAGTAGATTCCATTTGCCTCGAAAGTGCTTGTAACTGGTCGCAAGGAGACCTGGATTGATTGCTGCAGTTGCCGCAAGAGCAAGGAATATGCCTGCAAATCTAGGGTAGCCGTAAGGCGGAGGGTGGGAAATCTGACATGTGGGATCTAGGATGAGATCGGAAACACCCCCACGCTAATCTACATGGGTATACCTAAGCGCCTACCACTTGGAGTGCGACCTGACTCCTGACTGCATCACGATGCAACACATCGTAACAATTTCATGTGTTGACTGCGCCGTCAGCGTGATCATCCCGTTGTAGCGGGAGTGGCTTGTACCAGTGAGATGGACATGGGATGGCATAATTTCCGTTTGTGCATTCATAGGTTGTTGTGATGAGTCCTCCAAAGCCTGTGACGCTATGCGCGCTTGACTGGTAGTCTAAGATTGTGCAATAAATCCTTCCTCCTACACAAAAACTTTGCGTTTCGAAGAGCTCCGACGGCGGGGTTTTTGCGTTGGATGACCAAGTTGTCACGCTCGAGAACACAGTGATGGACTAATCTTGGTTCTGGATGGATCGCGCAATCTCCGCACCTAAAATTGGTCTTTGTTCGAAGCAGCCTTGTTACCCACATCGACCCATGCCGAGTAGGAAGGTGAGATTGCTCCAGTAGCTGTCGGGTGCAGATGCGGATAGCTTGAGTACACTTTGAATGCTACCCAGAGTCGATGTGGTAGTAGCTGAGTTCCGAAGTTTCACGAACCTGGGCGGGAAAAAGTGCAAGGACGCTTCCAACCCTATGAGGTAGAGCTATACATAAGAGAACGCTTGGGATGCGGATAAGGCAGTGGTGTGATTTCAAAGTGGCTAGTAGGATAGTATTCTTGATAGATTTGCTGCTACTTGAAGAGCGTGGATTGAAGTCTGAATACGATGAATTACAACAGAAGTTGTTGTGGCTGCTATCGCGGCATTTGCTGCGCAGTCTAAATAATCCTTTTGCGTGGCTAAGCGTCTGGCCGTTCATCGTCTTTGAACTGTGACTTTCAGCTTGTTATAGTATTGATATTCCGTGGGAAGTAGGATACATGCGGGCTAGGGATGCGGTGCAACGGAACTGTGGCCGTGGTATCGTCGGGTGCCGCCGGTGTTGCGCAGCGATCGTCGATAAGCAGAATCGCGATACGGACTTGTTTCCATGGCGCCGTATGAGGGTCGACATCGTGAGATAAAGGTCTCGAGCGTTTTCGCTAGGGTGGTGTGAAGATAAGATGGAATGTGCCAAACCGAAATATGCCGTCACTCAAACACTACGAGAAGAGCGGCTATCCCTCGTGCCGACATTCATCTTGCAGTCTTCTTCGTCGTCCGAGTCGAGCATGTAGTCACCGGGAAAGCCTCTTAGTCCACTTTCTAGCATCCGGAAAGTTTCTGAGTATGCCTTCGAGGGAACAGCGTCCGGAGGAATGATGAGTGAAGCGACATCCATCTTGATTGACCTGGGATAGGGAATATCTCTTGGATCTTTGACGAACCAACTGGGGTCCTGCACAGCATCGAGTTTCCTTACATGATGCGAGCCCAGGTCTGAAAACCTCTCATCCAGAATCTTGCGCAGCACGCGCTCAACTTGCTCATCTGTGGGTCCCTGTACGGCTTGTCTCTGTTCCAGTAGAAGGACGCGTTCGTGCAGCTTCCGAAAGCACAGTTCTGTTCTGCGCATGAACTCATGGCTACAGGAATAAGCATGAATGAATGACCGGAATGAAAGAAGTGCTGTGCTTACTACCATGCTGCAATCTGATCGAAAGACTGATTGATCTTCTGCACCTGGAACGTGAACGACATAATTGAGCCGTATGAGAGATGTCAAAGAGTGACTGGGGATATGGAATTGGAAAATGACCCGCGAGATTCCGCCAGTTGAGTGTAAGTGCTTGAGAGTGAAAAGCTACGTGTATGTAAAGACGAAGATGCGGTGGGGTGTGGGAAGCGAGAATTGGCAACGCTGATATACGTGTATGATCCTTAAAGGCGTGAATCCCAGGGAGGCGTTTCAAGTGGCACCAACAAGCCCGACTTCTGATATGCAGTTAGGTGGGTAGCGCGGCAGGGCCCTCGGATGGCGGGAGACTTTAATGGGCCGTCTGGCCGGTGGGGATTACAAGGTGGTCATCCAATCAAAGCTACGCGAGTATGCAGCCCTCTTGACTCCCTCGAATTGGGGTGTATCTGGGCTATACATATCAGATCAAGCAAGAAGTCATTCGAAAAAGGGAACGGCGGACGATACTGTCTAATAGAGGTTATTGCATAGTTAGTGCGAAGACAGGCAACGCAAGATGTAACCTTGAAAGAAATGGTCTTCCCTTTTGCGATGGATGCAATTGCGTAAGTCCCAAGGATGCAGGGGCGTGTGCAATGACACCGCCGCCCCCATCGATATGATCGACAATGCTAGCGACAAAGGTACAGGTCGATGTTGAGTGGCTTTGCCTGTCTGGGCGTGCAGGGATCCCAGATACTGTTGCCGACCCATTTGATCACAGCTCGGGGTCGTCTCACCGCGAAACAAGAAAGAGCACGCGGGGACGGGTTTCTATCCCAGCGGCGGTGCATGCCATGCATGCCATCATGTCAATCCGGTTATCGCCGTGCCTCTAGGCCAAGGCTCTTCGTATGTGGTTCCCTTGCACATGGCCTTTGCGTCGCTCTATGTGGTGCTCGCCAATTCCTTTAATAGAGCTTGGAGTGATCGAGGTTTGTGACCTGATGATGTCTTTAACCGTCGTTGGCCTCGGGACGCTTGCAAATTGCGCGTCTGGTTCGTGACCATGGCGCCAGTCTCAAAGTAGTTACAAAGGGTCTTGAGCAGCGGACCTCGGGGACGACTTCCAACTCCTGAGCCACCCTCATCATCGGTGAACTATCTGCAGGCGAAGCAACCAGACACGTCAATTATCCCGACAAACACCAGTTCCCCCTAGCACATTACCGATTTCTAGCTTGGGAAGCCTAGAGTCAATTATGATCAGGTGTTTCTCAAGCCGCGTGCACCTGGGCAGGGAGGAGCCTGTGCGTCGCGTCTTGTCCACGCCGAACAATCGGCGATCCTCCTCACGGTCTTCCTGCGCTTGACACTGTTTTGTCGCCCTCATCATAGTCGTCGCCTCTCAGTACCTGAGGCTGAATCTTGCCATGGCTCAGCAATAGAACCACGCGGCTGCCATATACTCAAAATCGTGTTTCGATTGGCTGCATCACCGATGAACCACCTTCGCAGGAATCGCGCTTACAAGGTCCACAGATGCGATGGCACTCTTGCTGACCATTGATGAGGAAGAAACATACGATTCCTCTTCAACATGGCTCCTGTGGTCATGTTTAGTTGCAGACGGTCTAAGTTCCTGTTGTCGTAAATTGCGCCCAGGGTGCTCAGCCAGCAATGTTATACTCCAAGCCATTGATCTGTACGCTTTCTGATTCGCCTTAGAATTCATCACGATCAACCTTCGGAACATCCGATAACTAACGACCAGTGTTGTACCTGTTTGGAGGACGTCAGCATACTTTTCATCGTTGCTATACAATCCAGTCATACCGTCGGGGATACAGGGTGCACACATGGCATGACTTACTGAAAGCTAGCATTACTGGAGAGCATGCCGCGCGTATTGAAACCCGCATAAATGCGCACTAAAGCCTGCTTCATCGGTGATCCACGGATCACGCATCAATCACTGGGGCGTCACCCCGTATTCTAGCATCAATCAACTAAACTTCCGATGTCTTTCATTTCAGAAGCATCGAGTACCTGCCCCCGCGATCTTCAGGCGCTTGTGGTCAGTGACCGTAGATCCAGCTAGTCGGATTGTTGAAAGACGTGTCCCGTTCATAGATCTCAGCCACCTCCACAGAATTCGAGTTTGCGCGCGTTGGTTTCAGATCACGTTCTCCACTATTCGGGTGTATATCTGTATATGCACAGATCTCTGATTGCTGATTAGAAGGCGATATCGCTGATAGCCCTGGAGTATCAGCGGACCACATGGCGCCATTGCTGAGCTGACAAGTCGGATGATTCTCGAACAAACAGGGTAAACACAAGTATCCTGGCCCTTCGTGTCCGGCTGCTTGACTTCGGTAGTTGGATTTCATCCCCGTCTGGGAATCCTGCCACGTATATTGGGCTAATGCAGCCTCCCGAGCACTTTGTCTGCAGCAGTGCACTGGGCTCCGATATGGCGCCAGGATCCGGTATAGAATACTCAGTCCCGCTGGCCGCTAGCTTCACGAGGAACAACTCTTAGTAACCGGGAGAACGTGTATGCTTAGACCGCAAGAGCTGATTAGAGTTGGGAAAGGGTCGGTCCGGTAACAGCATTAGACATCGTTCAAATCTTCTTCTCTGAATCTAGTGACCTATCGATTCGCGCCATATGCATGCCTCACCAGTTCTGGACAAGATTATCACATCGACGATGATTTACGGGAGCTCCACACAAAGACTGGTCGCCTCCCTTCGCTAAAGACCACAACATGACTCTTCTGGCACGTCTTTCGATCACACGTGTGCATGCGTCAAAGGGTAGTTTTATTCATCAACTCCGCTAAGGTTTAAGCAAATAAACTGCACATCGGTCCCAGACCCGAGCTTCCTACTCTGGAAAGAATCACATTTCCAGGCCATTTCCAGGCTTATTCTCGCTTGGCATTTCGCGAGGTTCATACAAAAGACCACGCTGTACCAACGACCGGATCGCTTGACGCATGCAGCAAGGGCTGGGACGCCGCGGTAAACCCGCGGTACTCTGGACCGCTTATACAAGCTTCCCGATCCTCGCTTTCGCGTTAGAAGGATCCGAAAAGACCACCGGTGTTGTATCTTAGGCAGTCGATGGTATTTCCGCAGGAACCTGACGTCGCTAGTTCATAGATCCCGCACTTTAGGCGGGAGCAGATATAGCGATTCCCACAACGTCCCCACCCAGTGAATACCCTCACGGTGGGTCCCCAGACATCCAACGCTCCCCGATCCCTGTGTCAGTCTTGTCACTGACTCGCAGACATTTAATTTAGGATGTGGGACGTATACCTGCCCTATTAAGACTTTGAATTGCCGAATATGAATGCTATGCCCATAGACATGGGAAAGACATACGATTGTAAGCTTTTACGACTGTCGGCGACGCCGGTGGAATCGTCCTTCCTTGCGCGGTAACGGCAGGCTCCTAAGCTGGCAAACATAATTGTCATCGTGGTCAGTGCTGCTGTGAAAAGTTGTGTTCAATGCATCTGATGCACACTGGATTGCACGCTGAAGCTTCATGTAATCCTCGGTACCGTAAAATGATTTCTGACAACTACCAATCCCACGCGGGAATTACTTCATGTCCCAGTACGAACCTTAGCTGAGGAGGAGGCCTGCTAAGAGCTAAACGAGGTATAGAGAGATATACATCAATCAGGAAGGAAGACAAACGTGCAGAATCTGCAGAGAA
This sequence comes from Alternaria arborescens, assembly GCF_004154835.1. Lineage (NCBI taxonomy): Eukaryota > Fungi > Ascomycota > Dothideomycetes > Pleosporales > Pleosporaceae > Alternaria > Alternaria arborescens. The sequence goes on from NW_021167870.1 coordinate 200,449, forward strand.
TTATTCACAAAATGTGAATGAAATGATAAATATTAACAAGAAGAAAGAATCGGTTATATAGCTTCATTGAAGCGCCTTCGTCATATATCTTGTGGACTCCACAGCCATATATCACTCGTCCCGAGGCGTTCAAACACCTAATTGAACAACTCTATCGCGTCCAAAATCACATTTGGAGCCAGAAAGCCAGTACCGGAACTTCCGCTCGTACAGCTAATCTTGATGGTGTTGCTTCCGCTAACCAACGTACCAGCTGGTATATCATAGTTGTAGACCTCGCCATACCCCCGATACGCGCCTCGAGTCAAACCACGCGAATCGATCTTTGTTGGCGCAGCAGGTGTGGCAGCACTGAAGCTATTGACTACAATCGATGGACGACAACCAGCGAAGGAGAGTGTGGTACCAACACGGAGTGTCGCCGCGGCGGTAGAGGTGCCCGAAAACTTGATGGTAAGGGGGTTGTTGTCTTTGACGATAGCCATGGGGACACTGTCAAGGGTGCTAGAGCCAACTGTATACGTCAATGGACCCCAGGATGCCATGCGCGAATCTGTGGGGTGCATTCGCAATTGCTTGTCTGCGTTGCGGAAGCCTTTAGGCTGGCCATCCCATTCGCCGATGCGCCAGACAGAAGTCTTGGTTTCGGTATCGGCGGCAATGTTCGCAGTGGTTGCCTTTCCGGCTGAGACTGTCACACTGGCGGCTTTGACCTTGAACTCTCCCTGGTAGAGGACCTGGGTGTAGGTGCCAGGCCTCATTGCTGGCGATGTGAATTTGCCGCTGCTATCAGCGTACGCCCAGTATTGGGATGCATCGTTGTACCAGTGCAACACCCGTTGGAAACTGGAGCTAACACCTGTTGCCGTTCCAGTCACTGTACCTCTGGCGGATGGAGCCACATAGCCTGTTACACTAAGGTCCTTGAAGAAGGTAGTGTCCATACTGGAGCCACCTGCGGGTACACCAGAGCGAGAGAAGGCTAGGGCATACGGCCCGTGCAGACCCTGACGGAACTTCTCTGTTTGAACGTGGCCTGAAATGTACGCGTATGAAGTCAGTGTACGCCTCATATGCAGTTCTTACAGGATCATTCCTTACCACTGTTCATGTAGAATGTCAATGAAGTGTAGTCTCCTAAAGGGAGGGTATACAAAGTCAGTATATGTCTCATATTCAATTTGTAGAGAGAAATCTCTTACCTCCATTGTTTGTGTTGATGTCACGGTGAAAAGGACCACCGGATGAGGCTTCGTAAGAGTAGGAGTTCATAAGAAAGCAGGCGTGAACTGCGTCGGTACCATCACGATACACGCAGTGCTAAAACACGTCAATAAAGAAACTTAGTAAGATGATAGCTTGGAGGGACACTTACTGTAGTGTCGTCAATGAACCGCTCACTCGAGTAAAATTTACTCCGCGTTTGCCCGTTAACTACGAACACATCTGACCCTTCGACCGTCGATGTCGACCCAACAGTTGTTGATACAACGCCAAAGGGATACTCTAGTGGTAGAGCGCTACTTTTCAGACGAGCGATGAAGCGCAATTCACCGATGCTGGGCTCGGCAGTCGTATATGTCGCCATGTATATTGTCGCTTCGCCGGACTTCGCGACAAGGTAGTGCGTCAAGGTACTAGTCGTGCAAGTAACCTTGACATATTGGCCTGATTCATTCTATCAGCTCCCAATCCCGAAGTAAGGGATATATAACTGACTGCTAATCGTCTCGTACTTGACAGTTGCAGTGCCCAGCCCAGACGAGATGTGCGATCCCTTCTCCGACGACTGCAACTCTTCTCCTCGGTATTTGATCGAAGTGATATCACAGCTCTTTGCATTGACGGTAAAGATGAGGGGATTGGACGCGCCAGTATCAACAACGATGTTGTCCCCACTCTGTGAGGCGCCGAAAGCGGCCAGCGCCGAGGGAGAGAGCGTGGCCGCAGCCAACAGTGCGCTCTTGAACAACATAGCAAGAGACGAAGGTTCCGAAACGATTGATCAACAGAATGGCCAGTAGAATTCAAAGGAATAGCACAGACTTGTAAAAAGAATGTTGGTTTGATACCCTTACCTATATGCTCACCTCTCGAACCAACAGCAAGGAATTGCTACATTGTGCAATACCAGTCGGTTGCAAATGCTCCGAAATACTCATCACACTCACCCCGGGTCTTCCACTAGCTAGAAAGCTTCCACACCTCTTATCCAAGAAAAGCCACATTTGGGGTCGTTTGACACCCCAATTCACCGCACTATGAGACCGGAAGGGCGGGTGGTATACTAAGCAGAGGTAGTGATTCATGCTAGGTACATACACCTCGGCATGAGATCGCTTTAATTCCCCGGATCGACAATATTGAGTGATGGTGTTGGCCTAGGGGCTAAGATTGCTATGAGGGGTGGATGATTCCGGAGTCCGGGGTATATGCACAATTAGTGGCGGAACATCTTGGCCTGTAAGACAAGCACTATGGAACAACTTGGCTGGACTGCATGGGGTAACGCCGTTGCCGACATGGTCAAAAAAGTCCGGAAAATCGGTCGCAAGGAGCGAATAAGGGTTTCATGTAGAGACGGGACGTTATTGAAATGGCAAAAAAGCGTCGCGGTAAGTCGTCTGCATGGTGGGTGTGCTACGGCTCTTTTGGATATTAAGGTTTGAAATAGAGCCGAGGACTCGCGAGAAATTAGTTCTTTCGTAAACGGGAATAAGACTATATATGAAGGCACGTCAGAAACAGTTAAAAGAACGAATGTTACTAAAGATGACCCTAGCCACAGTGCGATATTCCCTTGTCGCTCAATCATCGCCACCTGGGCAGTCATTTCTGTACAGTGGACTGACTTCCACCTCTCGGCACCAAAGCGCCCACGGCCTCGTCAGTGTGCCTGAAATCGACTCCCAGGCATCATGGCATTCGCTGTCGCTCAAGTACTTCAAATTACCGCCCTCAACCTTGGCATGTCCTGACTTGATCTTCCCACCAGCTTGAACATCTACCTTGCCTTCAAGCGCGTAGCCGGTGTGGGCGTTCAATATTGTCATGGCCGTCGTTTGCGCCGTGGCTGCCTCCCTTGTGTATATCGCTTGGTAGACAGCTTCCTCGATGCCGTGCGCGACGGTCGTAAAGCCATGGCCTTGGAGCAGAACAACTGCGTGATCAGGCTCCATCTTGGGCTCTGCGGATGAACCACCGAGCTGCGTTGGCAGAGCGGAGCGTACTTTTGAATATATGAAGCCAGTCGAAGTGGCTGGTTTAAATGCAGCTGCGAGGGACGAGCCAAGTGTACTATCGCGGACAAGGAGGTCATACTTGGAGCCTGATGGGTAGTGGCTCGAGGCATCCCAGACTGGAACGTTGGTACCTAGAGCGAATGCATCAGCGCCTGGCAAGATATTGTGGTTCGGGAAACTTACCCAAGAAGCCAGCCATGTGTATGGTGTTCTTCAGTGGCACACCGCTTACACAATACGGCAGCACGTCGGCAGCATGGCTATGCACCACACAGTTGATGGCAGGAAATCTCTTGTATATCTCGCTATGGATGTGCCTCTCGAGGTAGCCTGGCTTCGCATTCTTCTCGACCGCCTCCGCACCGTCCACGTTGTATTCAACCAAATCGTCTTGTGAGCTGACGAGTGCTGGCGGCATGTTACAAGGCATCCAGAAGGTCGCAGGGTTATCCGGCGACCGCACCGAGATGTGTCCATATGCGTCTAGGATTTTTGCATTGTGGAGGATATGGCAGGCTGTAACCAGGCCCTTGAAGAGGTCTTCAAGGCCTACCTTTTCGCGTTTCGGGAAGTATCCAGCGGACATTTTTCAGAGATACAGTCAGTGCTTGCGACATCTTGGGTTGCGGCATGTGCAAGTTGTATAGAGATGCTGTTCCTGCTTCGCGCATCCGATGACGTGCGTTGCCCGCGGGCGGGGGCGGGGAAATGACTGGCGGGTGCACCGCTCCTGGGCCAGCAGTTTCCAAGCATCTTCAACCACACTACAGCATCGACGAACCTATATCCACCCACTCCAAGCATACCCTTTGCTTCCATACACGATCACTGGAGAAGAGTTTAGGTTGATTCCTCACTGTATACGGCATAAGAAAACTATCGTACATTGTTTGTTGGCGTGTTCATCCACTCAGCCATTGATGTTGCCATCCACCATCCCCTTTAATTCATTGTATGCTCGTTGTCTATATCTGTGTATGCGATGTGCCAAACGCCGTGTTTCACCACAAGCGTGCAGAAAGCTCTATGAGCTGGACGTGTCAGTCCAATGGTTGATATGCCGTTAACCCCTTCGTGTGCCTGCACTGGACATTGCTGCCAGTGCCGACTACAGTAAGGTTGCCTAGCCGCATCCTACAAGTCCCCTGAATGTCCATACTTCCAATGCCTGTCACGGCTGGCGAAGTATCCCACCCAGATGTTCTCTTTTGTGAATGACGCCGGTAGTATGCATCAACGTCAGATCTCCCCTTTGCGTACGTCGGTCACAGCTTCTCTCTGTCATGTGTATCGTCTTCTTTCCCTCATCAACCCATTTCCACGTCAGCGTCTTGCTCTCCCATACCATCCACAAGATCACTGTCGCCACTCTCCCCACTTGTCTCCTCGCTGTCGCTGTCTTCGTCCACAATCTTGCCTTCCACCTCGCACTTCCTCGCATAACAACAGCCGTTCGATTCTTCTTTACCACCGACCCCAATCCCAATGTACAAGCCCTGTTTCACCTCCTCGATAATCTTATCAAGGTCAACCGTGCAGTCGCCATCGTTCTCGTAGATAATCTTCTTGGCTCGGCTATTGGCTGCTGCCTTTGTGGAATGCACCGAAGTGATGTGCGCGGTGCCGATGTTATCATGAAAGCTCGAGGCGGTCGGATAGCAAGTATCGGTCACGATGTATATCATATAGGGACCCGAGGTCGCAGCGTTTACGATGGTAGCGATTGGCGGATTGGGTTGTTCGATGCTTTGCTGAATATACGAATCGCCGTCGTGGATGTTTTGGTTGTTGTTGTCGTTATCGTAGGAGTGTTGGGTAGGTGTAGGCCCATCCTTGCTGTTCATGAAATAGTGGGTGTTTTGAGAGTCGGGCGCCATCGCAGGCGACGAGCTCTTCTCCAACAGCACAGCTAACGGAGAGTAACGACAACTGCGGCGAAATATAAAAATGCGAGAATAGGACTATTATCGCAAAAAAAGAAAAAAAGAAAGAAAGAGAGACCAGTTGGCTCCTGCAAGATATGCAATGCCACCACACTTTCCAAACGCAGCCCAAAAAAACCGACGCAAAAGTTTACGATGTTGCAAGCATGGGAATCTGACGCACAAAGAGGGGTTTTCTGAAAAAAGCGATGCGCGGCTAGACCGCATTTCTAATTTATAATACTCACAGTGCGTCGAGTGGGCGCGGCCGTGTGCCAGTATTTGCTCCGCGGAGGACAGAGATGCGAGAAGAAGGCTTCTTTTTAGCTTATGGGAAGTGGCGAACATTCCCACAAAGAGCACATGAGGCTCGCGACACTTCCTCTGCATTTGCCACACAGGACAAGCAGGGAAGATGTTAGGGATCTCACGCGCATCACCAACCATGTCTCAGCCACAGCTTAATGCCCGAAATTATATTCGAGAAAATTCCTTTTTCCTTGCAAAGGTGATCTGTCGGCGAAATACAAGCCAAAAGTTGTTGATCTTGCAACAAATAGGGCGTTGGTCACTGGGGTCACGCGGAGATCATGGACAAATCTAAAGACTTGTAGCAACTCTGCCCGAGCTGCTGCGTGGCTTTTCTGCCCGACCTCGCCGCCGGATGCGATGGGTGGGGTTTCGCGTCGTTGCCAGTCCCATCATGGGCCGAAAAGAAAAGAAGAAGCCGCTGGCATGTGCGAGCGGTACGTAGAAATGATCAGCTACCGCTTAGATCTAGAGTGCCCACAGTCGTGACCCTGGCTGCAAACGTGTTCTAGACACTGTGGACCTGGTGGTCCCTGAAGTTGAGTAGTGTAGCGCGGCTCCAGGTGCCAACGACGAATCACACGTCTTGGAAATGCGCTTAGCGTACTGGAGCAGATTCCGAGATCAGGTGCTAGTTCGTGACGTTGTCCAAGGATACCCGATCCCTGCATTGTGCACCGCAGCATCCGATTGCGGGAGAGCTGGTTAGCGGTCCATCCGGTTGATCGGGTGAGAACACTGGGCCTGAGGCTGAAAGTCCTCGAACCTGGGACCGCAAGGCTTAGTCTGCAACTTACTTTTACTAGCTTACCATGTCTTTGTTGCCGACTGGCAGATGTTGTTGCAAAGCCAAAAGATGTCGGAAGACCTGGCATCGGCACGGCAGGTCACATTCCCACAACTACATCGACATCTGATACCTTCCTCGTCCTCATCTTGGTTGTCAGTCTGTACCAACAAAGTCCTGGGTACTGATCTCTGTAGCGAACCAAGAATGTCTTGGCGTGTTGCATGCATCTCAAAAACTCAACTGCTCCAAGTCAGATTTTCACAAATCACATTATATGTAGTCATACAGTATCCAAGACAGATGCAGCCCACTCTCCACCTGCTGTCATGTTTGTTTGCTATGCCAGACCTAGCGCCACCAGCTCCGTACGCTGCTAAGTTTATCCGTCCCTATGATACAAACGAGAGAAAGGAGACCATGGTAGTGCCATGGGAAGAAGACAGGATGAGTTTACTCCTCCTTTTGCGTCGCCGACTGGGCTTCGCTGGCTGGCTGAGCCTCCTCCTGATGCTGCTCAACGCTCTTTTCCTTTTGTTGGTCCTCGGCGACCTCGACAGTTGGTGGAGCCTCGCTGGCTTCAGGAGCGTTGGCTTGTTCCTGCGTCTCAGGATTACGGCCCTCGGCGTCAGGATGGGGAGGGGCAACGCCATTTTCCTCAGCATCGCCATGTGAGTCCACGAGGCCCTCATAGATCTCGTGACCTTCACCATCGATAATACGGGTCCGGGTCTCGTAGCGGGTCTTGAAGCTGACTTTGCCGGCAAGTGCTGATACCTCATCATCGTCGAGGATACGGCCGTTCTCGTCGCGGTACTCAATACGCTCTTCTTTCGATACAACCGGGAGGTCCTTGGGAGGCTCCTGAGGTGGCTGGGAAACTACCGCTTGTTCAGACATCACATTCTCCTGCTTCGGCTCCTTTGCTTCCTGGATTGGTTGCTGATTTTGCTGCTGATTTTGCTGCTCCTTGGGTTGCTCTTGCTGAACTTGGGGAACGACTTCTGGTGCGGCTTGGACTGGAGGCGCAGGAGGTGCTGAAGAAGGTACAGCGACAGATGCTACCGGCTCGGAGTGCATGGTGTTGTATGCTTCATACTGAAATCAGTTAGTAGGTGTCGGCCGTTCACCATGTGAAGAGTACTTACAGAAGTGAGGAAGTTGTTGCAATCCCAGTCCCAAGAGTCGAAGAGCTTGACACTGTTGCAAGCATCCTTGGTCCATGCGTTGCCGTATGCTAATGGAGAGTATACGGTGAAGACCGTGATGGCGATAGCCAGGAAACCAACAGCTGCTGCTTGACCGATAGCAGGGTACTGCCTCAGGCCAAAGACGCTGAAGCGGTAGCTTACAAAGTCGAAGATCTGGCAAAGAGCGAGAATGGCAAAGTAAAGAGCGGGTAGGTAGTGGTGCAAGAACAGTTGACGCGCCATCAGGTAGAATGGGAAGTAATGGAAGGCCCATCCGAGAATACTCATGCCGACCTCGTAGTCGAAACGCTTGAAGGTGACATTGCTGTAGTCGCGGTAGCCGCGCTGCCAGCGAAGGATTGCGATACCCTTGATAGCAATGTAGAGAGCAATGAGCGCGCTAGAGCTCCACCAAATCACTGGGTTACCCAAAAGGTAGATCTGACGGTTGTGCTTGCCCCAGAAGTTGATACCGCGGCGTAGGATTGGCCAAGATGGAGGGCGAGAATCCCAGGCATGCGACTCAGTAAGGCCAGCGTTGGTCTTCCACATGACCTTCTGCAATTCCCAGAACTTGCCGAAAAACCCGGGGTTACGGTAGTTGACTTTCTCGACCTCACCATCCACCATCAACGGATGGACATTGCCCTCGATGTACCAGATGCTGTTGGGCAAGGTACCTTGCCTAGCGCAGGTAACCTCTTGCTGCTCAAAGCCCCAGTCGGGAAGCTTGACTTTGTGCGAGAATAGCGCGCAGCCAGTCATGACGTGGACAAGCCTAAACTTCGTCTGAATAGTTCGGACGCGCTTCTTAGCCACGGCTCCGTCAGACTTGCTCTTAACAATCTCAATACGGAAGAGGTCGTTCGCGTCGCCCTCAAAGCCTTCGTAGCCGTACGCAGAAACTTCGTTTTGCCAGTCAGCCTCAGTAACAGGCGCGCGGACATCGTGGGAGTGAAGGCGGCGATCGGTAGTGATATGGTAAAGACGAATGACACCACCATCCTCGATGTAATCTGGGCCGACGTTGTCCCATGCCTTTGGGCTTGTGAGGTTTGGTCCATTGTAGTCTTCAGGCATGATCGGCAGAGTCTGGTTCTCTAGAATCCAGATATTGTTCTCGTCCTTGTGGGGATAGAGCGTGATTTGTTGCTGCTTGCTACCGGTTGGGTACATGTGACTGTGTGAATGAAGGTATCCACCCTGAGTGTTCCAGTGACGCAGAGAGACACGGCTTCCATAGGCGACGTCAGCAGGAACAGCTTGCATGCCCTTGGAGTTCAGTGTCGCTTGGAATTCCGAGGACATGAAGCCGTCACCTTCGCCAGGGTTGACCAGGCAGAGGAAATGGATTCCGAACATGGCCATGTAGAACGAGACAGGAATGACAATCAAGCAGAACATGCGGGCGAAGAAGTGCTTGAACCATAATCGTGGTGTGACGTTCTTGGTGTCCCCAAGAAGGACCCAGAGTTGCACAAGCGTCAAGCTGCCGACCCAGGCAATAGTAAATAGGCCAACCCACTTGACACTGACTGTCGCGCCGAGTCCAACACCGGAAGTGACCAACCAGAACCACCAGGATGGCTGGAAGGCCTTTGCGGGTCCTTGTTCGTGCTGGTTCATGAAGCTTGTCCAGGCGAGTGCGGTAAGGGCTGTGAAGATGACGAGCGGCGAGTCGAGGAGGATAAGGCGGGACTGGGTCACGAGTGCGTTGTCTAGCAATGGTTAGTATATATGGTGATAGATGGATGTGTGCGTCCTACCGAAGATGACGAGACCAGCACCCAGGGCTGCGGTGGTAGTACGGCAGCCAGCAGCCTTCAGAGTAAGGAACATGGTCGGAATCGTCAGAATACCGAGGATGGCGGGCAACATGCGCATAGTGACATATGGAACCTTGGGCTCCAGGTAATCCTTGCCAATATCCTTGAAGTCGAAGTTTCCGTCAAATCCACCCAACCATCCTGCCAATGTGATGAGGAGTTTCGCAAGCGGAGGGTGGACATCCATGAAGAACCTGCCCTTGATGTATTTTGACGCAAACCCACCGAAGCTGAGATGTAAGTCAGCGAACAAATTCTTTAGATTCTTGCTTAGACGATGCGGCTTACTGGACTTCGTCGAAGACAACGCTGGTCGGCTGTTGAATGCGGAAGAGGCGTACGACAGCAGCCACGCCAGTCAACATGGCCAACAACGACCAGTCCGATCCGGGGAGGTTGAAGATATCATGGTCTTGCACTCCCTCGGAGGTGTAGCCTTGGACAATCTGCTGCTGCTGCTGATGCTGCGTCTTTTGCTGCCTTCGGCCGTTGGGTGCTGGCGACCGCGACTTGGAACGCGACTTGGATCTCTTCGATTGGGGCTTCTCGCCTAGGTAGGCATTGGATGCCGATAGGCTCGCCATGACGGCGGGAGGTGACGATGTGTCGTGGCTCGATCAGCTGGTAGACGGCGTTGTACCAAAAGTTGGGAACGCTGCGGAGTTGCAACTATAGTCTGGGTGGAAGGCGCTTGGGGCCAATGTCGTAACAAAAAGAATTAAAGAGAGTTGAAAAAGAGTCCCATCAAGATGAGAGGAGAGAAGAGGTGGGAGTCTCAATGGTAGGCGCAACAGTTCAAGCTAGGGGGAGGGTCCCGCGAGGAGTAGTGGTTGCGTTGCGTACCAATTAACCCTAGTTGCAAGCTGTTCCTTACGACGGGCCTTACCGAACTGGGAGGGCTGAAAATAGGTCAAGGCCCGTATAGAACAATCACTCCACGCAATGTTCTGTCCAAGTTGAAGAGTCCAGGCAATCTTTCCGGCAATAGTGGTCTGACGACTTGACAGCGTTCGCAAGCCGAGGCGCCTTGGGTATTGCGCCGAGTGCTTCACCTTGACATGTGTGGCTGGTGCGTGTGGCTCAACTGTGGCTGAAAAATGTCGGCCCGGAACATCTTTCTCGCAGCAGCGGGCCTGTTGTACTATGGGAACTTTGCGACAACTCCAAGCCCAGTCGCCGCTACCCCATCGTCCGCAACCGCCCCACGCGATCTACGCGCAAGCCAGTAACAGCAGGTAGTCGCGATTGAGATCTTGCTCCCGGCGCCTAGAAAGAACCCCTTGTTCCTGCCCTGGCGATCGGTTTACCTATCTTTTGCGACTCGTAAACAGGACTACCGATACCATCCCTCGAACCCGTAACGAACATCATCACAACGCGCCATGGCCAACTCCAACGGTGAAGGCGCTCCTGCAGGACCGCCAGAGCTCGACGTCAAGCCACCAGAGAACCTGGTTATCCCCCCGCCCAACGTGCGCGAAACGATCGCAAAGACGGCTGACTTCGTCGCCCGCCGAGGCGAATCACATTTCAATGGACTGAAGCAGCGCGTCACGTCTGATCCTTCAGCTGCGAACAACCGTAACTTTGTATTCGTTTTGGAGGAGGACCCCTACAATGCCTACTTCCTGTGGTATCTTCAGCAACTCAAGGAGGGCCATGGGCGATCAGCTGGAAGTGCTAAGCAAGTGGTTGACAACAAACCCAAGGGTCCTCCAGAACCGCCCAAGTTCCGCTTTTCTGCGCGTATGCCCAACATCAGCGCAAAGGATTTGGAGGTGTTGAAGCTCACTGCTCTGTACACGGCGCGCGTGGGTGAGAACTGGTTGAAGGACTTGCGCAACCGTGAGTCTGGCAACTTTCAGTTTGATTTTCTCCGACCAAATCACAGCTTCTTCCAGTTCTTCCGATCGCTCGTTGAACAGTACAAGATCCTGCTTGAGGAAGAAGCCACAGTCGAGGCACGCATCGAGGAGTTACAGCAAAACATCAAGAACCGATTCCATGTGTTAGATCGCGCCAAGGGACGCGCCGAGTACGTCAAATATGTGACTGCACAGAAAGAGAAAGAGGAGAAGAAGGTGGAAGCCGAGAAGCAAGAGTATGCGACGGTCGACTGGCACGACTTTACAGTCATCGCGACTGTGCTCTTTGATGAAGCTGACGATGCAGCGGATCTGCCTCCTCCCGCACAGCTGAATGATCTGCAGTCGCAGTCGCTCGAACAGAAGGCTGCGGTCTCACTATCAACAAGGCGTCTCGAAGAAGCCATGCCCGACGAGATGACTTACTACAACGTCTCACAGCAGCAGGTCCCACCGCCTCAGATGCCGCCAAACTACGCCCCTGCCGCACCACCTGTGCAGCCACCCTATGGCGTACCGTCCTACGCGCCTCCCCCTATGCCCGACTACCGGACGCCGGCACAGATATCACGCGAGGAAGAGCAAGCTCGGCAGGCAAGGGAGCGTCAAGCGGAGAACGAGCAGCGCGCACGCGCTCAGGCTGCTGCCAGAGGAGCGCCTGGTCGCATTGTCACAGACTACGTTCCCCGCGCTGCCGCAAAGAAGGCAAACGTTCCGATGGCCGTATGCCCTAACTGCAAGCAGCAAATCCCCTCAAACGAGATGGACGAGCACATTCGCAGTAAGTTTTCCCCTTTTTCTATTTTTCCAAGAGCCTTTACTAACGCTGTATGCTAGTCGAATTGCTTGATCCACGCTGGAAGGAACAGCGCGATAAGGCGGAAGCCCGGTACTCTACCACGATTAATACCGCCGACGTTGCAAACAACCTTAAACGTTTCGCTAGTCAGCGCGAAGATATCTACGATGGTGCTACGGGATTACCCATATCTGCAGAGGAAGAAGCTCGGAGGAAGAAAGCTGCACTGTCGTACGACGGCCAGCCTGATCCTGCCAAGGACGCTGCCCGTCTTTCGCAAATGCAAAGCATGAATGTCCAGGAGCAGCTTCGCAGGATTCAAGAGAAGCATCGCCAATAGGGCGTGGATACGAGTAAGTCTTGATTTTTCTTCCACGTGATTCGTTGTTCAGGACATCAATTGCTCTACTTGCATTGGGTGGCGTTTTTGGCGATGTCACTTGTGTATACCACCGACCAGAAGCCAAAAGAGCTTCATAGGTTCGATAGTTCCGAGTCATTAGCTCGGTTGTAAAACAACAGCTGCAAAGGCTTAATGAAAAGTGTACCTCAATTTCGTGCTCCATCTACAATCCGTTTCCGCAGTGTTTAGCGTGGGGCAAGCTGTGGTAGTCCTGCTCACTGCTCGGACTTTCGAAGCTTCGCTCCGACATGTGCCCCAGACCTATGACCTAACCAGCGACTTTTATTCCCAGGTCGCACAGCCCTCATACACACTTCCGCACATCGTCCGCAATCATGTCATTAGCACAGGCAACAAAAGGCGACATGGCCTATCAAGTGCGCTCGCTCGTACGTACCCCTCCTACATTATTTCGATATATCCGCTGCAGCGACTCATGATGTGTCGCCTCATGGGATTCCCGCAGTACTTCTGCGCTGTCCCTACGTGTACTGTGCAGATGTACTGCGCGCGCTTATGTCGCTTCTCTTGTCGTAAAACATTGACTAATTACTCTCTGCAGTACCGCTCCCTCCTGCGCCAGAGCAGCCAGTTCGCCGCCTACAATTTCCGCGAATACGCCAAACGGAGAACTCGCGATGCGTTCCGGGACAGCAAGAATGTGACAGAAGAGCGAACAATACAAGAGCTGGTACAGAAGGGCTTGAGCGAATTGCAAATGCTGAAGGTAAGATAGATTTCTGCTCGTTCGGTATTGGAGGTGGAGGGTCTGCAGCGCGTGCGGCGGAAAAGGTGGCAAGCAAAACAGATCGCAGCCTATAAACCCATTAGGGGATGCATTTTGTGGGATGCGACAACGACAGATGGGGCGCAGGAATGTAGCATGAAATGCACTGGGATGGACGCTGATTCGGTTCACAGAGGCAAACGGTGATAAGCCAATTCTACCAGATCGATCGATTAGTCGTCGAAGGAGGGAAAGAGGGCAAGCAAAAGGGTGACAGAAATGACATCATCAGAGTGAAGGATCAGGGCTGGGACTGAGTGGTCCGCTCAAAAGTGCGGATACGGATAATGAGACGAAATGATCTTGTAACAATATGGCGTACATTGCATGCGGATGCGGGAACATGCACGGTAGTAGAACAGCTGCGCCTGTCCCGACGACGATGGAAAATCGAGAATGAGTATACTGTACTATATCGTGCCTATCATTCAACTCTATCGAATGGAATGTTCAGATTAAATGTGAAGTTCGCATGACAACAAGCATCGGTACTTCCTGCGCTTGTACAAAAAACATGAGTTGTTAGGAAAACATCACGACTATTGTTGGTGTGAATGTTTCATTGTTTTGTCTTCTATCGTGTGTATATTGTTTGATTTACGGAACTTATAAGTGGCTCGTTCGTATGCGTCATTGCAGAACTGGGATCAACCAAACCACAATGCTAGATCAGATAGAAGTATATCTGAGAGTTGACTGAATTGGATTTGATGTTTTAAAATTGACTGAAATCACTTTGTTGAAAGGCTATGCAGGAGACTGATGATTGCGTCTCAAGTCTCAAGGCAGCGATCGCAGATGCACTCAAAAGGGTCTAGCGGCGCACGGTTGTGCCTGCCATCTGCAAAGCGACGCGCTTCCCCTTCACGCATCGCGACTTCCCGTTGCATTGCGCCGACTCTCATACCCACTTTCACCGACTGATCCAGTCCTTATCGAGGAAACCACACTTCGCCATGGCTCCGGTACGTCACCTCATCTTTCCGTTCGAGCGTGCATCCTCAAGCTGCGTCTGTTACATCGAGTTGCCGCCATTTGCACGCGCGCGACGTAACATCGCTATTGTCATCACGTGCATCGCATCCTGAACATCTCATCTTCTTATCATCGACGCGACATCGTTTTGTGGAGGAAACGTCGCAAAGAGATCGCCCTGTGGTCTAGAGCCTCGCCTGCTTGACGGGTGGTGATGAGTACCTCATTGGTACCTACATTCCACTCATGCAAAGCAGCGGCCATGACCTATTTTTCTTTAATCTGAGCAAGATAGCATATACGCGCGTATGTTTGTCAGACTGGAAGCTAACATCATGTGACTAGTTCCGGAACAGGGACCGATCCAACAGATCAGGGCGTGGTCAAATAGAACATAATGTGTTAGAAGGACTTCCCATCAGTCAATACCGGGAAGCAGAAATTACTATTGAACCAAATTCGGCCGATAACAAACCTTTGGATAAGGATGCTTGGCCTGAACTACCCATGCCTAGAGACTCACACATGTTGCCTGAGCATTCTCAACAGTTACTGCGAGCAGCACGATCTGGGAAGTTATATAAGCCACCCGCACCTCCAGAAGACGACAACGAGATGAAAGATGAAGAAGAAGAGACCAAAGAAATTCGTACCGGATTCACTATCAAGAAGTACGTCAAAGTTGCACGACATCTAGAAGTCCCGGAACCAGAATATCTCGCAAAGAGAAGGAAGGGTCTACCGTCACCCTACGTCAATGGTCAAGTCGCACAACCTGCATTGCGAGAAACCAAAGTAAAGAAGCTCGATGCCGATGGCAATGTGGCTGTTTACAAAGTGCTTGTCCCAGAAGGTCAGGCTGTAGAAGGCGAAGTTCAACCCACAGACGCCGCGATTGAAGTTGCACCAGCTACCGCGGCACCAGGCACCATTGTCGAAGGAGTCGGTGTGGTGAACGCGGAGGGCGTGGTCGTCGCTAACGACATTCTACAACAAACGCCACCTAGGCGAAGGCCACCACCTCCTAAGAAGAAGGTGAAGCGTGGAGGTCCGGGCAGAGGCAAGAAGAAGGTCGTCTTCGCCGAGGGCGGAGCAGAGCAAGGAACGCCAGTATCACTTGCTGGTGGTGACTTGCTGGGTGTACCAGGCGCCAAACAAGAGGATGGATCAGTAGCACCTTCAGATGGAGGAGATACACCAATGGCAGACGCCGGCGGCGAGGAAGAAGAGGCTTCTGGCGAGGAGGGTTCAGAAGACGAGGACCAAGACATGGAACATACCTCTAACCCAGCGACTCCTCAGGCATCTTCTGTGGCTCCTACCAGCGCTCTAGCGAACGAGATATCCAGTTTCACAGAGCCTACTCCAGCAGAAAGCGCCGAGCTAGCTACTGAAGCACCACCGACTTCCAACGAGCCTTCCCAAGATACCGCAACAATCGAAAGGACCACACTCGAACCCGTCCCGGCCGACACGACCGACACGATTATGCAAACGCCGAAGCGTGACCCTTCAAGTTCACCTGATCTACCGCTCTCTGCCGTCTCCCATAGTCGCCAGAACTCTATGAACCAGATCTCGACTTCTGATACCACCACAGAAGCCTTCATTCCTGGAGATGCTCAGAATGAAGTCCTAGCTCCAACCGTGGAAGAGAGCACGGCACCAGCGCCGGTGGTGGCATCTGAGCCTCAGCCCGAACCCGAACCAGAATCTGTTCCTGCACCAGTACCCGAAGCTGAGCCCAAAGCTGAGCCCGAAGCTGAGCCTGAGCCTGTGCAACAAACATCAGTCGCTCCTTCCGCGCCACGTTCCGAGTCAGACCCTATGGGGAGTCTTGAGCGACAGTTGGAGAAAGACAACGAGGATATGAGCGGGTCATAGAATGGCCAAGCCAAATCCTTCCGCTCTCCAAAAGCTTGTTTCGTTTGCTGTACATTGTGTGCAACTGCAGCAGGAAGGCAACCAAAGAACAGAGTCAGGAACTCGTGTGCCCACATGCGAAGAACTGTGGGTGCATATGTTTATGGATTTGAGCATAGCTTTAGTCTTTAGTCAGGCGTTACGCACATCATTGTATTAATATCAACGACCTTATCACTTTTCTGACCCACTTTCCTTGATTCACACGCTGCTCATTTCCTAGTTGCTGGGGGCTCTTTTCCCGCATGTTTCCGTAGTATATTGCTGTTGCCGATGGAGATATGAGCGTTATGGTCAGATACGCTACCCCACATTCTCACGCACGCTCATACGTCATTTTCAACTTTCCCCGTCGGGAACCACATTTATCACACCCTCACTAACTCAGCCTAGGAGACACTAACGCAACAAAGGCAGGTCATCTATCGTGCTATCGGCCTTGTGTTCGAGTGTATATATGAGTGACTGACTTCACAGCAATCCAATCTTACCTTCCCAGAAACCTCGCAAGACTGGATAAGCAGACATCATGCCTTCGATAAGCGAGATCGTAAAGGCAAACCAGCCCGACCTGGCCTCATATGAGGAGCTTTGTAAGTACTCTTTCAATTCCGTCGATACTGGCATTAACAGCGATCCAGACAAATGGTTCCACGCGCACCCCGAGCTCTCTTTCCAAGAAGCCAAAACTGCCGAGGCCATCGTAAAACATCTCGAAACCTTCAAAGCTTTCACGATCCACACTTCTATCGGCGGTCACGGTATTGCTGCCAGCTTCTCCAACGGCCCTGGAAAGACCCTTCTCTTACGTGCTGACATTGACGCGCTACCTGTTAAAGAGAAGACCGGGCTGAACTATGCGAGTACGGCGCGTATGAAGGACTTAGACGATGTTGAGAAACCCATTATGCATGCCTGTGGCCATGACATGCATATTACAGCGTTGCTTGCAGCGGCAGAAACTCTAGTCAAATGTAAAGACGCATGGAGCGGAGAACTGATTCTGGTGTTTCAACCAGCGGAAGAGAGGGCAGGCGGTGCGCAAAACATGGTAGACGACGGGCTCTACCAGAAGGTCAAGGAACCAGACGTCGTTGTCGGCGCGCATGTCATGCCAGAAAGAGCCGGTGTCATAGGAACAAAGCATGGTTTGATCGCCAGCTCTGCAGATCGATTTCAACTCCGCATCGAGGGCCGGCAAGCCCACGCATCCACCCCGCACCGCGGCATCGATCCTATCCTTCAAGCCGCTTCCACAATTATGCGTCTCCAATCCATTGTAGCGCGAGAAGTAGATCCCCTGGACTTCGCCGTTGTAACAGTCTCTGCCTTCCATGCCGGCGACGCCGAAAATATCATTCCCTCGGAAGCCAACCTAAAGATCGACGTCCGCGCCGCCTTGCCCCAGACCCGCGAACGTGTACTTGCTAGCGTGAAGCGTATCGTCGCTGCCGAGGCCGAAGCATCAAACAATCCAAATGCTCCCACCTTGACACCAACAACGCAGTTCCCTTTGCTCTTCAATGACGCCGACATTACCAATGCACTAGAAGGGTCTTTCTCAGCTCACTTTCAACCTGACAAGCACTCTTATCAGTCTGACATTGCGCGCTTGCAGGGCTCAGAAGATTTTGGTATCTTGGCTACCGCGATCGGTAAGCCGAGTTGCTTTTTCTTGTATGGAGGAACGGATCCAGCGGTTTGGGACAAGGCGGAGAAGGAGGGAAGGCTTAGTGAAGATGTTCCAGGAAACCATAGTCCGTTCTTCGCACCGGTTGTGCAGCCTACGTTGACGGTGGGAATGGAGGGGTATGTTGTTGCTGCATTGACCTTCCTGAAGAAAGGGGAGTGAGTGGGTCGTTAAGGATTTCTTTTGTGCGAGAAGGCAAGTGCCAGAGGCGTTCTAGGTGGTAAGGTATGGTGTAAGGGAACGAGATGCTTGAGGTCCGGCGTAGATCACGAACAGCTATGTTTGTTTCAAGCGTAACAGGTTTAGTCTTGGTATCTAGGTGTATCCATCGGTCATCCTCTCAATCAATCTTATGTCTGGCCCAGTTCTGTCTATTCCATCCACTGACTTCTTTCCCCTGGTCGTAGAAGACCGGAACTTCACCGGTGTTCGAGGTTTCACTTTCGCCTGCTACCTATGTATGCCGACCAAACGTAGAATGAGGTTCTTGAATGAGGTCCGACTATAGGGTCAACGCAAATTCGTCTTAGTTCTCAGGAAGCAACGGCTGGAAAACTCTTTGGGGAGGTGCGCTTACCATGTAGTCCCATGGTTCGGCTCGTTGTGTTGGCGTTATGGGTGTCGGCCTGGAGGCGGTGGCATATGTTCCCGGCAGTGGGATCTGCTCATCGGTAGACATATGCTCTCTCTTATCGACAACGGCGAGTGCGAGATCAGCTATCGGCATGAGCCAGAGTAAACTTTCATGTGTTAGTATGACTCTGCATACGTCATGAACTGCACTCACCATTCAAAAGCCCCCATGACAATCCTTGCAACAAACGTTTTGAAGTGGACTGTAGGATCTAATCTTTCCCAATGCGTGACCAGCAAAACGACCAATCCAGAGTCGGCCAGCCAGAAAAGGCTCATTAACAAGTGTATTGCTAGCGAGATCTTGGTGTTGTGCATTGTTGTAGATACATATAGACGTACGATATAGTAGGTGCACGTTAGGATCGTGAAGGTGGCCTAATAACAAGATTAGCTAGGTATGCAAAACGAGGTTTCATTACGCACAAGTACTATAGAGTACACCATAATTTTATCTACATGAAACCGGATAAGGTCGATATCTATCCCAAGGATGATGATCGCAAGCAGCAGCCGCGCAGTGTGCTCGACTACAAACCTCGTGTGCTTCGGCAACGAAAAACGTTGACGGTATCTTTGCGCTCTATTCATGATGGTTGTCTGGTGAAGGTGATCGGTCGATTAATGAGGTCTTCAATGTAGAAGCATATGAGCAATGGTCGGAGGAATGAGTACAAGAAATAAAAGTGAAGGCGGTAAGTGTAAACATTCTTATACAGAGAGATAGTAAGGTCACTGAAAGTACTGACGGCTGTCTCAGACATCGGAAAATCGTATGCTTGTGTCTGTTTGGCTAAACGATTTTCATTGGTCCTGTCGAAAGACAGTATTGAGACATCCAAGACCTACAGCCTCCTTGAACCACATACGTTGTATCCAATACCTGGCCTAAGCATTTCCCGTCCCAGCCGATGGTTTCCTGTACGAGAGTGCCTCCTCACGATTTTCTTCCAGGTCATGGCCTCCACCTCTAGATTATTTGGCTTCGGCGGATGATAAGTACGCCCCTCATAGGCGGATCATCATCTAGTTGGTCAAAGACCTCATCGATTCTTGAACGATACAACTCGATAAGAGCTTAACATCGGTCGACTTCCTTCTGGATGCGTCGACGTTGACGTTGCAGGCTCGCTAATTTGTTAACAGTATTTCGGGCCTGGAAGGAGAGGACAACAAGACCGATATACAGAAGGAGAATTGACGAGAGAAAGTAAACGAACATAAGAAATGCGACCGAAACGCAGAGCGGATGCTCTTTGATCAGTATCAAGTCGCGCAGCATAGACAGTCTAAATGTAGCGAGGTTTCCTAGATCTGTTCTTGGTGTGGGAGTTAGGAAAAGTCAAGAAGTGTTGAGATAGACGAAGTCTGCAGAAGACATCGATATGGGTATCAGCGTGTAAACATCCACTATCATATATGTTCGGCACTCAGCTTGCTGCAAGGTGAGCACGCGGAATTGTTATCAGCAGTTGTTGCGCATGAGTAGTCACGAAGCAGTTTCTCAAACTCGACAATCTGCTGCTCAAGACGTGTCCCAAACGCAGTAACTGCTTGAGCGTGGGCGCCTTGGTGTTCAACAAAAGATGTCCATTTCCAAATGTTCCATGTGGTATGACAGTAAGGAATGCGAGGAATATGCTATCGTTCGCCCATCTCGTAGAAGTGCCCATCTCCAGCCTCCTTGCGCCACGTGCTAAATAATTAGCGCGTGCATTGATCTTTCCCGAGGTCCACCTCCTTTTGCAGACTGGTGTCTTTCAATCTGTTCCTCCCGACAGCAAAAGCACGCGCTGTACACTAGCAACAAGGCTCTCTGATGATTCTAATCCAATACACTCGTGTCATGAAACCCAAAGTCACAAATATGCAAGTCGTGCCGCGCGGTCGAGCCGCCGCCCCACAGCTTCCGGGGTCGCATTTCGCCTCGCCCAATAGCAACACAGAACGCGCTCTTGACCGTGACAAGCTCAACCACAAGCACGCCTCCCGATACAGACGCGTGCCAATGATTTCCTCGCCTTGAACATATACAAGGTGTGACTGAAAGAGCGAGTTATAGCGTGGCTGCTTGGTACTCCGCATTCGGCAGTCCAGATTTCCATTTTATGTGATGAAGCACACCATGGCTTTCGTAGTGAACCACAAGCCGTGAAGGTGAGTCGGTGGTTTCATCGTTATATGTAGACTGAGATCCGCTTCTCTCTTTCATTGTTGCTCAGTCGGTTGTGTTATCGTCCTCCGAAGTCATTCTTTCCAATTAGTCACTCATTTACGACATGCTTCCTTTCTCGTCTCTCGTTATCACTGCGCTGCTAGGCGCCATAGCTAGCAATGCTGCGCCACTCGTTCAGGAGCGAGGTATGTTGGAGTTGCGGAATGTTCTCAACAATGTCAACTGATAAGTCCCAGGAATCGCAGCAGACCTTCTGGGTAGCTTCAAATTGATGGAGCAGTATGCTTCGGCGGCATACTGCTCAAACAACTATGACTCTACCGGTGATCAGATTGAGTGCTCGACTGGGAACTGCCCGCTTGTGCAAGACGCTGATTCTACTACTGTCATTGAGTATAGTAGGTAAGTTCACAACCCAATCTTGCGCTTAGCAGTCCAGGATGAGACTTACATAACCACGAGCTACAAATATGCTAATGACGACTAGACAGGAGACCTCGACTGATGTTACCGGCTTTGTCGCCGTCGACCACACCAACAAACTTGTAGTGGTTGCCTTCCGCGGTAGTCAAACAATCGATGCCTGGCGCACCAACCTTGACTTCGGCACTACTAAAACGGACATTTGTCCTGGCTGCACTGCGCATAGCGGTTTCTGGCAGTCTTGGACAGATGCGCGCGATACGGTGTTGCCCGCTGTGAAGCAAGCGTCTGCCGCATTTCCTAGCTACAAGATCACCGTAACAGGGCACTCGCTAGGCGGCGCCATCGCTACACTCGCAGCGGCAAGCATGCGCAACGCTGGCTACACTGTGGCGCTGTACAACTTCGGATCACCGAGGATAGGAGGCAGCAAGATCAGCTCTTATATCACGAATCAAGCTGGTGGGAACTATCGGGTCACACATTGGAACGACCCGGTTCCCAAGCTGCCACTGTTAACGATGGGTTATGTTCATATCAGTCCTGAGTACTACATCAATAAGCCCAACAGGCAAGAGGTGTCGGCTGGGGACATCAAGACCTATGATGGCGCTTTGAATTTGAGGGGTAACATGGCCTGGCTTATCATGGACATTGAAGCTCATCGATGGTACTTCGAGAGTGTGTACACTTGCGGTACTAAGAAGTTGAAACGCGGGGTTTTAGAGATGAGAGATGTCGAGGGAGACATGGAGATTGTCACCACGTTTTGAATAGCCTAAAGGTTGCTTGTGCCCTCTTTAATGTGTAACAGAGGGTGTGCTACACTCAATATTCGATTCCTGTCCATCCTCCCCTTCCTACAAAGCCCTCCAGTCCCTCATCACTCTCCACCTCCCGTGCTAGTCTTCCCGTCACGACGCTCCGTTCGTGATCCCGACCACGGACGAGGAATGGCTTGAAGCCTCCTGTCCACGTCCCTCCTTCGTTACCAGATGACTCCAATCGAAAACCACTGTTCTGCCGATCAAGTTGAAGAAACCAATGTCGCTGATGTATTGATCCAATATCGTTCGAGGAGCCAGGGTATGCGTTGGTGACGTGTGTTTGGTCATCCACATTTGTGTCGGTATCTAAGTCCTGATTTTCTGCATCCGCCTGCACAGATGTGTTTGCATCACCTCCCTCGTCATCCGAGGTAGTAGGAATTTGTGCTTCAGCACAAGCTTGAGAAGGCTTCCGACTCTTTCGTTTTATTGCCACTTGTTTGGTCATCTTGCTCGATGTGAGGCGCAATGTGACTGCGTAATCTTTTGGTAGTCGCGTGCCGTGTAGACGTAGGCGGATGTATCCACTTTTAAAAGCTGCTACTAACTTTGAGTTCTCGTAACCCCCTTCGTCTGCATATTTGCGCTCTCTCGCCGTTGCCTCGCTGTCTGAGTCATTATCGGTTTCTTCGTTATCTGTAGTCTGAGGGTTTGGCATGCCATCCTTCCTTTTTTTCCTAGGGAGAATACTATAAGTTCCGGTATCCCATATGAGTAAGCTTCCAGTCTTGTTACCCGCACACTCAATCAACTGGTTCCAATAGTTGTGTACCCTAGTCTCTATCGCCAATCTACCCATGCTCTTCGAATTCGGATCACCAGGCATTCCTTTTGGTAGAGCGAAGGATATAGAACTCGTCTTGGAGAACTGAAGACGCAAGTCATAATGCACACCTGCGACAGGGTGATTGTGTTGATGAACGACAAAGTGGTGGCCATGGGGCTGGAGGTTGGACTGATAGAGAGTGGCAAAATTGTAGATGGAGATTCTTGGAATATGGGGTAGTGTATCCCTAGAGGCTCCTGCTAATTGGCTTCTGAAGAAGGTAAGATGATCGTCAATTCTGACCTTGCCGGCTTTAATTGCTGCCAGCGTAGATACAGTTATTGGTATAGCTGGTGTATCGTCTACAGGTGCAGCTGTCTCCGAGTCTGAAATATTACGCGCAGTCTCTGAAACAAGCGTTCTTCTTCGCTTCGAAGACAGTGGCGGCGATATATCTCGTGTGAGGCTCTGTGGCAAGTCCATTACTACCCTAGTTGATGCATCGTCTATGCTTGCAAGAACATATATGTCTTTTTGATTCTTCTAACCAACGCCACGCCAAGGCTTCGTGATTAGTGATTCTCTTGCTAGCATGGGATTTGGGAGTGAATTGCGCGTCGAGTTTAACGAACGTCGCGTCGAAGCAGTGACGTCATCTATGTGCGACTTCAAATTTCGAACACCACAAGCATCTCATGGGTATTGTCAACAGTCATACGAGGATTTGAAAGAAGCAGAGGTCGGGATGCCAAAAGCGAGAGTTCCGGATCGTGACGAGCAGCATACACGCGTGTGCGAGGTGTGGGGTCCCCGCAGGATCCGATGGCCTGTCATTGGATGTCGGCAGACTTCCTTCCTGCCTGCTCGGCAAACTTGCCCAAATATCGACCACATCGCAACGACGTCCCGCAAACATAGACACGAAGTGGTTAGACGGTACCCATACTCCGCACATAATGAGGATGAACGGAGGATGCAGGGCCCACCGATGGAGGTCTGGTAGCTCTGGAGCGTGGATGGGTGGATGGGTGGATCAGCGGACGGGTTGGCAAAAGAATGAGCATAGCATAAATATCCCTATGTCCTTCTTTTGGTACTGTTCCTTGGTACCGTGTCCTGAGACTCTTCCCACTTTACTTTGCTGTGTATCCGGGTCGCTACAAGCTGCTTTGCCATGTCTTACGATACAGAAGTCCTCATTATAGGCGCGGGCATGAGTGGCCTGGGCCTTGCAGTCCAAATCATTCGAAAGTATGGTCTTCGCAACTTTGAGCTCATCGAGAAAAGTGACGATGTTGGTGGCACCTGGCTGGCAAATACATATCCAGGGTGTGGATGCGATGTAAGTGGTTCTGGGTCCAATCTTGTGTTAGCACCGAGACCTTTGCTGAGCTGAACAGGTTGCCTCGCACTTCTACTCATACAGTTTCGCATTGAACCCGAACTGGTCACGAAAATACTCAATGCGCCCGGAGATCCAAGCCTACTTTCGTTCCGTAGCTGAGAAGTACAGAGTCGTTGAACACGTCCGCTTCCATTCCATTGTCGAGAAAGCAGCCTGGAATGACTTTGACAACGTCTGGGAAGCAACCATCCTAAACTTACAAACCAAAGAGCGAACAACGAGGCGAGCGAAGGTATTAGTCTCAGGTGTCGGCTCACTATCAGTTCCAAAGACGTGCGATCTACCCGGAGTAGACACGTATGAGGGCAAGTTGTTTCATTCTGCCCAGTGGGACCACAGCTTCGACTGGAATGACAAAGATGTTGTTGTACTTGGTACGTCTGAATACGTAGTGCTGGCAAATCATCAAATATCATGCTTACGAAATCTTAGGCAACGGCTGCTCAGCGACTCAATTTGTTCCTATCATGGCTAATGAACCCAA
The DNA here is from genome assembly GCF_004154835.1 of Alternaria arborescens. Classification (NCBI taxonomy): domain Eukaryota; kingdom Fungi; phylum Ascomycota; class Dothideomycetes; order Pleosporales; family Pleosporaceae; genus Alternaria; species Alternaria arborescens. The sequence goes on from NW_021167870.1 coordinate 224,881, forward strand.
TCCTGTGCGTAAACTTGTACAGTTCGGACGACAGGCACAGTACCTCGCAGAACGTCAGAACCCACATTATTCGGAGACATTCAAAGCCGTGATGCGCTACGTACCATTCGCAATGCGCCTCTATCGCGCAAAGTTCTACTATGACATGGAGCGCGACTGGAGTGGGTTTGATATCGAGACTGGTCGTAGTATACGACAAAATCTGGCGAAAGAGAATGAGGCATATGTCAAGAGCATGGCGCCGCCAAAGTACTGGAATGCGCTCATTCCAAAGACCGAGATTGGGTGCAAACGGAAAGTGCTGGATACAGACTATCTGAAGACATTATGGAGGGACAATATCGAGCTCGTCTCTGACGATCCGGTCGAGAGAATTACCGGCAACGGTGTGGTGACAAAGAGCGGTCGCGAAGTGAAGGCCGATGCAATTGTGCTTGCGACCGGATTTGCAACACAGCAGATGCTATGTCCGATGGAGATTGTGGGGCGTGACGGACTTAGCCTGAACAGATATGTGAGTCGAGTCGTTGTAATCGCCAAAAATCCAGATACTGATGCATATTGTAGTGGGACAAGACTTCACAAGGTGTTGCGCAAGCGTATTTTGGAACTGTGGTCCCCGAGTTTCCAAACTTCTTCATCCTCATGGGGCCAAACACTGTCACTGGCCATCTGAGTGTCATCTACACCGTCGAATGCCAGATCAACTTCACCCTCCGACTTCTCGAGCCTATCTTCAAATCACTCCCATCATATCGATCGCGGTCATTCATTCCCCAGATGCTGGCGCCACCGCCAGCGACTGTGGAAGTCAAGTACGACGCCGCAATTGCAGATTCGCACTGGACACAACAGGCAGCCAGGAAGCTAGTTTGGGCTTCTGGCTGCGTCAACTGGGCTGTCGATCCCAAGACAGGCCTGAATAACAGTAAGTAGTCAAAGAAGCTTTGACCTGGGTCTGCGTGCTAACCAGATCAGTGATGTACCCCGATTGGCAATTCCTATATTGGTTCAGGAGCATATTTTGGAAGAAGAACGACTTTGTTTATCGAAACGAAAAGACTGGCGAAGAGTTCCGACCGGGCACAGGCAAGAAAATCTTTTGGCTAGCCACTGCAGGAGCACTTGCGACAAGCGCCTTCTTAGGACGAGACTGGATCCAAGACGAATTGCCTCGGAGACTAAGAAACTTCGATACTAGGTCACTGGTTCAGAGGTTGACTACCTGAACTGTCGTGCATGAATGTGGTAGTGAGTCGCTGCATGACTGGGTGGGATGACAGTGCGACCATCCTCATAACCCACACCTCCAGGCAGCAACGTCGTCCGAAAGAGGCAGCGAAGAGCTAGAATACCCACAGGATGGAACAGGTGGTATTATATCTTACCTTCGAAGCGATTTTCGTGGTTTATATCTCGCTACAAAGTCTTTCGCCGCCAGTAGTGACGTTATACGTGAGTTGTGATCCCTCCAGCAACGGAGTGACCACCACACCTAGATATCTGCGTTCGCAGCTCCCAAGCGCCCGTCTAATTGGTACAATCAAGTCACTTTTATTGTTAAATCTCTGCAAGAACAATAGCAGCAATAGCAGGGAACACTGGTTGTTCACCATCCGGGCATCCCTTTCACCTTCACTTAACCAAGTCGTTTCCAGCCTCCTCAATTCCGAATTTTCAAATCAACAAACCTTTCGCCGATACTTATCCCACACCCATATATTAACGAGAAGCTACCGTCTTCTTTACACTATCCTCACATTTGTACCCATCCCGAGCAAGTCTTGTCTTGACCGTCTCACATCTTCCACCTCACAAGGTACAACACAACAGATCTCTCGAGATGTCTGCAAAGACTCTCCTTCCAACCTTCGCAGTAGCGGTCAGTCACATGGCCGTTCAGGCCGCAGCCACAGCCTATCCGGCTGACTATATCGTCGAGCACATCCTCAAGCTCAGTAACTATGTCGTCAATCTCGCTGGCAGCAGCATTCTCTTTGGCAAACCCGAACTCGATCTATACAGCCCCAGCCTGAACATTTTGTTTGACCGCCTGCAAAAGAAACAGCTCGGTCCCAGCCTACTACCTCCTGGATTTCTCACTGCCGAGCGCATTCACGCACGAATCTACTTGCGTTCCGACCAAGAGGCTACCGGCCGCCCACTTGCCGACTACGAGGACCTTTACTACGCGCTCGTCGCACGCATGCAAGAGATGCGTCAATTGCTGAACCTTCGTATCAACAGTGGCTTCAACATTGCGACTCAATTGGTTTGCGAGGGCGGCCCGAGCATCGCTGAGTTCCACAACAGTCTCTCCGAGTATTGGGATGTTCTCAACAATCCGTCATGTGGTAAAGCGCTCGATGATGCGATACGCGAGGCAAGGGTTCAGGCGCTCCGCGATGAACTAGCCTGGCAAGTCGAGAGCGACAACATGTCAGTAGAAGATGCGCTCGAGCAGTTGAAGCAACTCAACAGCATAGATGTCTACAGTGGCATCTCAGGACTCAATTTTGTTCAGGACTGGGCGCCGACCATGGTCGGTGCTTACTTGGAACAGAAGTATCGACACATACTCAATCTGGAGAAGGAAGAGGCAACTATTAAGGCGAGGCAAGAGCGCCGTCAAGCCAAGGTGAAGAGTACGCGCGAAGCTCCTCCCGGTGCACCAGCAACGCAGAAGGTTTCTGACCGCCGTCGCGCCCGCGCTGCACGCAAGGCGGCTCATGGCGCCAACACCAAAGTCCTCATTGAGGCTGATCACCAGTATCTACCCAAAGAACAAGCAGCGATACATTACTCTCCCGAGTGTCTAGCGGAGCTCCATCCCGGTCGCCATTACGAAGAGCATAGCGCGGCCATATGCGAACAAAACATTGCGAATGCAGACGATATGCTCATGCTCCTTGAGTGGCAGATGAAGACGCAGCGTGTATCAGAGTACAGCGGCTACCTCCGCGCTCGTGCTAGCCAGGAGTCGCAGCGTGCGGTTCAAAGTACTCAGGGCTCGGTCACAGACAGCTTTGTTAGTTCTTTCTCCTCTACCCTGCCACTCGGTGGTAGTGGTGGTGTGTTTCATCACTCCGACATGGATTATAGTCAGTACATGCAGTTCTAATGGTAGACGACAACCTTCAATTGGTGGAACGAAGGAATTAGGGCCGGGATACGATTGGAGATGCCAATGACGTATGATCGTTGAATGAGTGCATAGGCGGATAGATCAGGCAGAAACTGTATATCCTAGTGCCCTTTTTAGATAGCTCTTTGCACACATGATCAGTAAGTGGACTTATTGATCTTCGACAACAACGTCGTTGCGATCCGTTGCTTGATCAAGTGCAGAATATAGATACTTTGCTTCAAAAGAACTGCTTTAGTTTTCATGTGCTACTGCATGTAATCCGGATCCACTTCTAGGATCATATTTGCGCCGTAACCACCTGGTCTCGGTGCTACAAAACTGGGTATATGCCACAAGTTCCTGTTACACTGCTCGAAATCGCCAGGCTCCTGTTCTTGGCAATCGTAGAGACTCAGAGACTACTTCAATGTCAGCGTGCATACACACATGGCTCGCCAGGTCCTCACACGAAGGAGGAGAGTCTAAGCAGGGACGTACCTGTAATCCATTTAGTTTGCCCATCGCCATTCTCGACACCTCTCCTAATTGCCCCCCGCAATCCGCCACATTCAAAACCTTCAGCTTTTCCGTCCCTTCCCACTCCATCAACCACGTCCAAAGACCTTTACCAAAATACCGGCACCGGTCTAACCCCAGTTCCTCACAATCTCGACTTTCCTTCAGCAGAATCGCCAACTGGTCAACCTTCAGATCGCAGTTTTCCAACTTCAACGCCATTAATCTACGGCTCCAAACCAGCGTACTCTTGGTGAGCAATTCCCAAGCTTTTTCCTGCTCCTCACGCTTGACAGCAACACAAGACCGGCGTCCACCAATGATACTCTCTATCCTCAGCGAAAAGCGGCGTAGAGCACGTAAATTCTCAATTGCGCTCACCATGGGTAAGGTGAGTGCCCATACACTTATCTCAAGATGCTGGAGCGTGGTGCCATGGCGATTGAGGATGCTGGTCACGAGGGCGCTTTGGAAGTTGAACAGAGTCCGGTATTCGTAGGTTTGTGCTTTGGGGATCTGCAGCCATATGGAGTAGGGACTCTTGGTGCTATTACCGGTAGTGGAAGTTGGTTCGCTGGTTTGATCGATGTTTAGCAACTTGGGACGGGACAGGGTAGGAGGAGCGATGCCGAGGGATAGTGTGTGTAGGTTTGCGTTGGCGAGTGTCCGGGCATGGTGAGAGGTTTCTGAGAAGCGAAGAAGAGATGATGTGGGTAAAGGTGCGAGGATCTGGCTGATAATTTCCGTAGGGAGGTCAAGGAAGTGGATTGGCATTGTTGAGAGCTTCCGATGTGGAATCGTGGAAGAAAGTGAGGATGTCGAGCGTTAGAATAATGAGCCTGCTGTTATCGATGTATTTTGAGGCTTGGTGAAGTTTATACAGAGGTAGATATCCTGGTACCTATTCACCTACCAACGAAACTCTCAAAACATATACCGTGTAACGCACATTACATACGTCGCATCTTGCAGCCCCCTTCCTTTCCATTCCTACAGCGCTTATTCATTTCTCCCGAATGGCCATCATCTCTAAATCAAAGCAGACATTTGTTGTCAAGCTGCGTCGTTGTGGCGTTGTGCATGAACCATGGGGCTAGCGACTGTGCCACATGGATGCTGTGTAAGGCCCCGCCCCAAACTGCCTAAACTGGCGTCGATAAGTAAGGGTTGCCCTTTGCCAATGACGTTATCCTCCTACATATAGCTTGAACTACAGTAAAGGATTGTGGCTGCATGGGATGAAGCCGCAAATGTTGTGTGAGGAATGGGTCGTGGCGCACGCATTGAGGTCATTGTTGCATACAGCTGTGATAAGTCGGAGCTCCGAGCGGCGCAGTCATATGACTGCAGCAGGATGATATGATCTTGCTGTGTTGGTTGCATGGAATTCCAAAAGCCAGAGTCGTCGCTGCACCGCGTTGGTCAGTCGCTCGCCGAATTTCACGGGTAGATATTTGGGTGTAGGATTCGGGGCCGCGGAGCTTCAGGTGATATGGTCAGCTCTTCCGTATTGGTCAATAGTTGCATGTATGCATGCACGCGCTGCGACATCATGTGAGTTTCGGGTATGTCCGTTATGAGACCGTGGACTTGGTTTCCAACAATGAACAATAAGCATTGGTGTTTTGTGTCTGTTCCATTGTATGGCGAGCAGCATATCCTATGCAGCTAGAACACTTCCGGTCATATTCTTCCTTGTGTCACATCCACAAGAAGCTAGGATCCTACAGCGACCTTGAAGGATGTAGCTTCACGAGCCACTCCTCGGGCAGCGAGATGCAGGGTCTCAGCCCTCGCCGCCAGCACCACGCTCGAACACCCGCACGCTACCATCGCTCTTGACCTGATATAAGAACTCCTTCCCCCTCCCGCCATCATCACCTTCCTTGTCCTCTTCGATACCAAAACCTACGTCAAACCATTGCTTTCTCTGCTCAGTAATGCGTATCACACCGCTAACGTCCCTCGCAACACCAGTGTCCAATATCCTTACGCCGAGTATCCTCCTGCTCATGTGTGCGCACTTGACAAGCAGGTTGTGATGCGCCACTTCGAGTGGCTGGGGAGGTGTGGAGAGGCTGAGGAGCGGGTTGTCGGCCTGTATATGCGTGAGGACATGCGATACATTGGGTAGCGTATGAAGCTGTAGCATAAGGGAGGTAAAGTCAGAAGGCGTGATTGCCGGGTTCAGCGCGAGGAGTAGATCGGGGTTGTCGAAGATGAGGAGCGTCTTTCGTTGAGTAGCTGACGTAGCTAGCGAGGCCACGGCGCGAGAGATGGTCGTCTTGATATCGGCAGTCTCGAGGCTCTGAAGCGCATACCGGCCTGGTGTGCTCTGACTGGCACTCGCTGGCGCACTCGGGGTGTTGGTGGCTGGAGCTGATGGAGGCGGCCCTCTCGCAGGCACTATTCGTCCAGGCGGCCCTCGTGCAGGTAGAATCTGTGGCCCTCTCTGTACTGGTGTCACATTTGACACGGTAGCTCGTGGTGATGTCTGCGCACTGTTCTGCGAGTCTCTGCTGGGCTTGCTGTCGTTGGTCTCATTTCCACCAGCAATCAGTCCGTCAACAAAGGCGAACCGTCCCTCCTTAGCCAGCTTCTCAACATCCAAGGCTGCGCCTTTTCTAGCCTCTTGCCTCCAGAAGTCATGCTCTCTCATCCATGACACAAGGACGACGTTGTGTCCCTCACCCCCGCCATCTTGCGGTGCCGTGGTGCTCAGCGCATTGCAGAGGAACCGGATGAGCAGCCAATTCGCACTGGCGCCAAGGGTACTCGTGAGCAAGAGGATCGAATCGTCGCGGGGTAACTGGACGTAGGGTTGTAGGAGCAGTGGTATGCGCGTAGAGGGTGGCATTGTGACGCAGGCACCAAGAGGAAATTACGAGTTGCGCATCGTGTGCAGCTTATCGATACCACGCGTCATCGTCCTCATTACTGTTGTGTTCCCCGACAACATCATGGCCAACACCAAGGAGTTTTTTGTTCATGATTTTCTATTTTCTACTTTTTTTTGTTGCTTTTCTCTTTTTATCTACTTTGATGGCTGACAATCGAATCGCGCATAGCCTTGATCTATCCAACTTCATACGAGCCTTGAAGACCAGCCATAAACGCCAGCCAAACTTCTCTGCATCATGTGGCAGACATGCTGTAACTCTCATGTTTCTTTTAATACCGCATCTCCTCAATTCGGCTCACCCACCTCCATCCTTGCTCAGACCAAAGTCCAGATCCAACAAGTCCCCATAACGCGCGATTCCTGCTTCGGTTTCGACAACTCCCATTTCAGTCTCTGCAGCTATGCTCGCTCCGACGTGCTTCTTATGTCGGCTTGGAATAACTTGAGTAATCAAAGAGTCGGGCTGACGTATGGTTCCGCCATTCGCGATCTTGCCTAGCTCACTAGGAAACAGCCAGGGGAAAGATATTAGGGGCATATGCTCCTGCTCCATAGGCCGCACTCGAACTTGTTGACCGCCCACAGTCTTCGTCTTCGTTCGGCACTCGACCAGTGCCGCCTCCATCTCTTTAGCGGTAACCGTATACATTGCAGCAACGAATTTCTCTAAAACATCCCCGTCGGCTATACCTCCGAAAGCTAGTCCTGCAGCAACTCGGCACTGCTCTCGGTATTGTGACTTGAAGGCTCCGATCGTCTTACCAAATTCTTCTGCAAATTTGTAGTCCCTGCTTTCGTGGTTGTGTAAGAGGACAAAGACTGACCAGGCTTCAAATTCGGTCTGGATACCATGTTTGGCCATCAGCCGGCGCATATACTCATCGTATGATGCCTTGAGTTCCGTTGCCTTACTGAGCATGTCGTCTTCGAGTTCGAATGCATCTATGATGCGCTTATCAAATGGGTTTTCCCACTGCGGTTTGAAGTCTACCAACTGAACCTGATCGTATAACATGCCCAGGATCTTCTTTGAATGATATATCCGGTGCTCTGGAACATACTTCTTCTCCATGAAATGTGGCCACTTCCAAGGCTTTAACTCACGCGTCATCTCCGCCGGCAAGCCGCTCTTCGGGAAATCGACAGCCTTGGAGTGCAGCTCGGCCAGGGCTAGGCATTTCTCGTCGTTTACACCGTCAGCTTGGGAGTCGGCTTGTGCTAGATGCGCGTGCGCTATCTGTCCAAGGGAGTCATTCTTCATGTAAGTGACGAAGAAGTCTCCGATATGCGAAGCGGTGATTGGGTCTTCGGTTTCAAAGGGCTTTTCAGCCGTGAAATCCATAGGTGGTGCGTTGACGATTTCGGGTATCAGGTCGGCGTCCCACAGTACCATGTAGTCATCCCCGTCAAGGTCACCACCCGAACACATGTTGGCAAGATCTCGATCTCCAGTCTGAGGCAACACGACAACATTCTTTAGGTGATGGAGCATCGGCACATTCACTGCGCGGACCACTCGAAGGTCTCCTGGATGCAGTGACGGATTTCGCGCCAGGATACACACGCCTTCGACAATCTTGTAGTGGCCCTTCTTGCTGGTGTCGTCAACTTGTAAGAAGATCTCTGGGAGTGTTGCCATCTTCTCATTCCTCGTAGCATCAAGTCTAGACTGGGGATCGTTCATGTGACCTCGAAGCGTTGCTGTCTCGTCGACACATCCAAGCACAAATGCACCATCTTCAATAGCGATACGAGCCTTTTCTTTAAGATTTTTAATGGTGCAAGCCCTCCAGAGTTTGAGAAGAGACATGATGAAGGGATCTTGGGCTTTCATGAACCCATCCAGTACCATGCCCGCCATCGTTAGGGTAGTCTGATTCATGTCGATGTGCTTCTGAAGCTTCTGTAAAGCTAGCCTTTGATCTACCATAGCGTTCTCATAATCGTTGATCATTTCTTGCTGTTTCCTGATGAAAACGTAATCGAGTACGCCGAGATATGATAGTACGACAATGATTTGACGATTGAAGAATGGAGTGGCAAGGGATGACGACCGGATGATCTCGAGACCGTGATGGGGTGCCACAAACTTTTGTTGGCTCGGTCTGATGTGAACCTCACGACCAGTGATCTTGGGATCGAGTGCAAGCACTCCTTTGCAACCACCAAGGCGAAACTGGAACAGAGACGGCGGAGCATCGAATGGCAGTCCGAGCTCTTGGGCAGCCATTTTAGCTAAGAAAAGCGATATCTTACCGACTCCGTCTGTGAAGGTATAGCCGTTGCGCGTGATATCAGGAATAGCTATGACCTTGACGTTGTCTGGCATTGCGCGAGTGGTCGAGAAGCATTGACCCAGACGAGCACCGAATTTTGCCACAGTCTTGATGTGACTGAAGTCTCCTAGTGCGACACGGATATCATCGGCAGACTTAGACGAAGTAGGTGCGTAGAAGTATGCGCCGTGTTCGCGAAACTGTGAGTTGCCAGATGCTAGAAACTCGTAGTATCTTCCTGCGACAACGATGCCATGTTTCATGGCACGGCGCACCCTATCGAATGTAGCTTCAGCTCTTCCGTTTGGCATGTTGCGGAGTTGACCTTCGGTTTTTTCATCGGAGAATTTCACTCGGAGGAACCTATCACTGTCCGCAGCATGCTTACGAATGATGCGATTAGAGGTCTCCATGATAGGTGATGCGACATGCATCATGGTTGGGGTTATTGTGACCGATCGCTGGAGGACGCAGTAATTAGGAACTTTCTTCTCGAGGTGTTTGACCCGGATGTTGAATATCTCCATCGGATCGTAGTACGTGTGTTGTTTGTCGACTACTTTCTCAAGTATATAGACAGCACGACAGGGCTCTAACGCCGCGAGCTGCTCCAGGAAGTCGCTCGTCATGTTATGTTCTTCCAAGTAGCCGTTCGACAGGCAAGCCTCGAGCTGATACCGAACTGGGAAGTTTAGATGAATCTGGCCAGCGAAGAGGTCATCGAATAATGATCCCTTCGAAGTGGGCGTCGATCCAAGATGCGGGTGAGTGCCGGATATCTCTTCCTGTAGCAGAGACCATAGAGGCGATGCAGCCTTTTCCTTGACTGTGTACTCCTCAAGGTTCTCAATCATAACGCCATGATCGGCAAGAGCATTACTGAATTCCTTGAATTTGAGCCCAGTTATGACTGCTGCATCGAAGCTCAAGCGATAAGTGGTCCATCGGCCTGAATTAATCAGTCGGGTATTCATCAAAAATGCTAGCAAGACTTACCAATATCAATAATAGCGGTATCCTTATGGTTCATCAATGGTGAATCCTGGAACGTCTTCTTAATCGAGTTGTTGACTACATCAGTCGCTCGGAACCAAGTGCTCCAATCGTCCCAGAACTTGTCTTTAGAGAAGCTGGTGTGCTTTGTCCCATCCCCAAGGCATTCGCCCTCCTTCATCTGCATGTAGAACTGTGGTGGAGAGTCGAACGGAATGATCAAAGCCGGTCGACCCGTGATCTCGTCGGTGGTCTGGTAGATACGCGAGAGTAGAGGGATTGGCAATCGAAATCGAAACTTGCGCAGCTCATCATCAATATTGATAGGAAACTGGATATCGAGCTCTTTGCGAGTTAGGTTCAGCATCACGGAAGGTTTGAAGTCCCCTGTGGTGTTTGTTGTGGCGGCGGCTGCTTCATCTGACGAACTTAAGGTACGCATAGCGTTCATGCTCTTTTCTGCGACCCTGACGCCGAAATCGATCCCCTTCAATGGCAAAATGTTGAACTCATAGTATGTTTTTGTGGGGTTAGCAGGGCTAGGAACGGTCTTGACACGGGGAGAGAGTGTCTCGGATCCTATGAGAGCGGCACCGAGACGTAGGTTCCGAAGTGGGATAACACTGGGAGGGGGAGGTCTATCAAAGAGTTGTTAGAATTTACGTGATGCTATAGAACGTACACTTACCGGAAGATCACATAAGCGGTATTGTCTCGATTGCGAGGGACCATATCGATGCTGAAGACGGTGCCAAACGATGCCATCGTGCGATAAACGTCCTTTGTCCAATAGTTCTTGGGTATACCCGAAAGTTTGATCTTGCCTTCCTGGTTGTGGGCCCAATTCTGGGCTCCATCTCTCAGCATTGGTCGCTTTAGGTTGCGCTGATCGACCGAGTTGTAGCGTGGGCGGTTATCTCCGTACTGATGAGATGCTCGAGTAATCTGTCTCGATGGGCTGGTAATTGGTGACCTCACGATAGGAGGGTTTGATCCAGTACGGGTTCCCGCAATGTATGTCTCATTGATGTTGTGGCCGTTCAAGTCGAACGAAGAGATCTGTTTGACAGGCGTAACAGGTGATTCCACACTGGCTGATGGATTGGCCAACTGCTCGGGAGTTGCTACACGATTGTGAGGAACCTGAGTGGAATTTGAACCTGGATTGGCCTTGAGCGTCGGTCGATTCGGGTTGTGATGGCCGTTGGAACTACCAGAGCTGTCGGAGTATGTACGATCGCCACCTCTACCACCACGAAATCCGCTGGGGCCGCTGCGTTGATTGCCACGGTACATGTTGCGGGCGACGAAAGACCTCTCACTGTTAGAGCTTGTCTCCGACTTCTGTTCAATATTTCCAGTCGGTTGTCGGTCTAGAGCGTAGGGTTGTGTTGATGTGGGAGTGCTGTTGTTGAAAGCAGGAGTCGAGACAGTGGGACCTTGATTAAGAATATGACGATCCATGTTTGCTTGTTAATGCACTTGCCGTCGCTCTGGTCCCTAGGGAATGGCGGTAGGAACAGTCGGTAGCAGTAACGAGCTGCCAAATCGACAGTGACCGCTACTTAAGGAAGGCGCAATGTAGCGGTGCCGAAGCGGCTGACTATGGGAATTTTGGAAGCGTAGACCAACGACACCCGGCTTTTGGGAGAACAGAATGAGACGATGGAAGCCGTTGTTTGCTCGAGGTGGATGGGTAGTTAGACGAGCGTTTGCTTATAGCCGTTCTGCATCCGGTAAGAGCGAGTCGCGACAGGTGTGCGCGATATTTGCGTGGTGACAATAGACCGGAAGTCTTCGAATTTGGGGGCTAGAAGATGGCTTGTAGCTGAAAGGATTGTCGAGATAGCAGCAGCGGACAAGGCGATGTGATGGGGCAGCTGGGGTGGAAAGAAAGCCTCAGAGGAGCAATCGGATGAGGAAGGTGCGGGGTCAAGTCCAGAGCTACTACTCAACAATACGTCTGAGTCGAGATGAGGAAGTTACGAATGGGGAGCAACCTGAGAAGTTGAAAGATGATGGCTGATGTAATGATGAGTTACGGGAAGGCGCAGAGGAAGGAAGCAGGTAGCCGTAGGGTATAAGAATCAGGACAAGATCAAGAAAAGAAATTGAGAGGAGATAAGGCTAGTGTTGAGGTAAAGCTATCGGAGGGTAAAGTTGGAATTAACACTTTAAATAAGGATAGACCGTTGGGTATCTCAGAACTGTCAAATGTCTCACGCACCTTGTATCAAAGTGTTCTTATTTAATGTTTGCAGATTTAGTGGTTGACCATGTCATATTATGCTATAACTCCTTGCTCACAGTTCAGTCATGGTCTCATCGTCTTCCACTGGCATACGACCAGTCCCAGACATAAAGCCTGGAGTAAGTGGCGTGCCTGTCGCAAACTCATCTTCGATGTCGAAATCTGTCTGCTCAAAAGCCTGAAGGCTGCCTGTGGACTTTCTGACTGAGTCAAGTTCGCTAGCTGTGCCTTCTCTCTCACTATCTGGTAATTTGAACTCAGCAGTTGTATGGCGGCGATTCGGCGATACTGGCCTCAGAGCACGCTTGCTTGATGACAAGTTACGTGAGTGTAAGACTGGCTTGGATGTCGAATCCGGTTTTTGGGTGTACGGCGTTTGCATCGTTGGCACTTTGAATGTTGGCCTTGGTCTGGCACGCTTGGGTGTTGGCCCGCCGCCTAGTGAAGAATTGGAGTCGGCAGACGAGGCGAAAGACGCATTTGTGACATGCTCATTGGCCTGGTCAGGTAGTTCTTGGGTATCCACCTGAGCCTTTGGCATGCCTTCTTGAGTGTTGATAGCTGACTTCCGCCGTCTGTGAGTTCGCGGCTCGCGTACAGTTTGGGGCTGAGCGATCTCTTTGAATGTTCGAGAAGCAGGCCGAGTCGGCCGCAGATGCATAGCCATCATTTTCTGAGCGGTTCTGAATTCTTCCAGTTCCTCTTCCTGCTCTCTGCAGAACTCCTCGAGTTCTTGGATTCTTGCCTCTAATGGTGGTATCGAGGCTTGAAGGAATTGAACGTCGCTACGGGTCTTTTCGTGATCATGTCTCTCTTGGCGAGCGCTATTCTGAGCATTGTGCAGCTGAGCCTCTAACTCTTTGCGTTCGTCTTCAGCTCTTCTAGCAGTGGCATTCATATCGCTGGCATGCTTTGCTACAAGCTCTTTCATCATTTCTGCCGATGATTCTTCAAGCTCTTGATAACTTGTCCGCAAGACGTGTAACTGTCGAAGAGCGTCCTCAAGCTCCGCTTCCTTTTCTTCCAACTGATGCTGGTGTTCTATTACTTGTGCTTCAAGTCGTGCAATGTCATCCGATTGTCGAGAAGCCTTTCCTCGTTCCTTTTGAAGCAAATCTTCTGCTTCGTGGCTACGATTCTGATGCTGCTCGCACTGAGTTGTTAAATCTTCAAAGTTTTTCTTCTGCTGCGCCTGAAACTCTCTGAGCTGGTCTATAGTGACGCTCAGCTCATGGACCTTCTCATCACGAGCGTCGATGGCCTGTTTATACTGGTGTGTCATTGAGCGAAGCTCTGACTCTACTGCGCTCGATCTTTCGTGGGCGGCATTCAAAGCCTCGGTTGCGTCTCGTTTTGACGCCTCAAGAGAGGTCTCTATGTCTTGGAGTCTGGAATACATTTGATCCTTCTCTTTGGTCAATTCAGACTTTTGCTGCTCTAGTTGCTGTTGGTCGTCTTTCAAATCTTGCAAGTCCTTGTCCAGGCCGTCTACGTGATCGATGTAGTCCTGTCTTTCTTGGCGTAACGACTCAATTTGTTCTTCAAGATGAGCAGTTTTTTCTTGGAGCTTCACAGACCTCTCTTTCTCTAGCCGTAGCGGCTCTTCGACTGTGTTGCAACGCGTCTCGAGATCACTACAAATCTGTGCCATAGAGCGCATGACGGCATCTCGCTGGTATTTGCTTTGACTTTCTAGCTCCGAATCGAGACGTCTTCTCCAATCTTCTAGATGCTGGCCTGTGTGTTGTGTGCTTGCTTCTTCAAAGAGAGAGATTGAAGGTTGATTCAAACTTTCCATTGAGTGCAAACAAGCATTCAACACTGGAGGAAGGTCTCGCTGTTTCTTAATAAGAGCAGTGACGACGGCTTGCGGTACCGTCGACTCTCCCGGTTGCGCCGCAAGAGCGATGGTGAGTAGAGAAGCGATTGTGGCAGCGACTAATCGCCTACGCACCAATGCCGCATGTGCGTAGCAGCCGGTACCTTCTTTTCTTACAGTAGGATGGGCTAGGTTCGTAAGTTTCTCTTGCAGAGTCTTTGATGACAGTGCACGCAGCACAGTAGTTCGTAGGATGCCAGACGTCATCGTAGCAGTGGCCAACTCATCGATAGCGCCAATAAGATTAGAAGCCTCACGGGAGCCCGGCTGTGAAGCACACGCTGCTAAGATACCTGATACGAGTGCCAAGATGGTTTCCTCCTGGATATGCATTGCAAAGGCTGGCAGAGAAACCGCAAGAAGCTCGGCAAAGTTTTCGGGCTCTGCTATACGAGGAGCTTCTAATAAACACGCTTCGTAGCGTGAGACGATGTCTTGCGGTAAGCTCAGATGGGAACTCGAAAGTATGCCAAGGAATGACAGAGCCTCCAACTGAACGGGTAAACTCGCATCAGAGCTCTGTACTTTGGAAAAGCACTTGCTGTACAGGGTGGCCGCCGAGCTGCTAGATAGATGCCAATTGTCCTTTACATCTTGGCCAATGGACTGTAAAGCTCTAGATGCGATGCGTATACCCTCCACTGCCTCGTCATCTTTGATCCCTCCTCGAAGAACCCACACCACGTTCAAACAGGTTAGTTCAATGGTTTTGTAAGAGTCCTTGGTTGAACCGAACAACTTTTGGCCTGACGGTGTTACCCAATGTTGCTTCAGCCTTTCCGTAGATGTCGGTTCCTCATCAGTAGACGAGCTTTGCAATTTCTCAACTTCTTCAGGATGCTCTGTGAGTAGTACTATACCTTCCGCCCATAAGAATAACATAGAAGACTGTACAACTCTCTTAGATCTGAGTATATTGCACAACTCTGTGTCAAACCGATGTCTCGAGTCCCTTGGAAGAAGGCTGTAGAGCCGACGACATGCTCCATTGAGCATACGATACACTGAACGTAGTGTATCGTAGTTCGGTTGCTGGGTAGCGTGTTCGAAAACATTGAGGAAGAATGTCTGTGCTGTAGCAGGTAATGGAATCGCCTTGGGCAATGGACGAGAGAGGAGAAGCACACATAGCTCGGCGTGCTACATGAAATTAGACAGGATTATACCTCTAAGTTTGTATACTGACCTGCTCAAAGTCGGACTTGGATGAGCTTGCCTTCTTCAGCAAAGTATGAAGAAGTGTCGGTTGCAGGACCAGTAATTCATCTCGAAATTCTGGCGCATGACCTAAATTAACTCGTCAATTCTTGTTGTGTCCCCGATGTTGGAGCGGACAGCGGTAAGCTGCTTACACAAAAGATGTAGCACACGCAACGTGTAAGCATTCAAAGGTAATGCATCGAAGACGATCCTGGCCAGCCTGTTCACCGCACATGGTGACCGGTCTTGGACACATGATCGGATAGTCGGTACGTCTGCTCCAGCCAGAAGATCGTATAGATGCTGTGGAATCTCGCGTCAGCTCAGCAATGATGGCACGCATATGCAGCGAGTCATGTGCTCGGGCTCGAGACCAGGCTAGTGGTGCGACGCGAGGGCGTTGAGAAGATGAGGGGCAATGCGTACGGATAGCGAAGGGGGGTATGGACATTCGATAATCCTTGTCAATTCGGACGTCAGCTTTGCGGTGATATCCGCCATGTCGGCTGAGTCTGTTTGAGTTCGGAGATGGGCCGGATAGTCGTTGTGGAGCGCGCTCGTTGTGCATATGGAACGCGAACGTGTTTGCTATCGCGTTCTCCCGACAACCGAACTAGGTGCCGACATCACCGACTTCCGCATTCGTGTCAATGCACGCGACCATGCAACGTCTCGCATCCCGTGCTCGCACATGCACATCCATGGATGATTCTTGATTGACGTCAGCCATCTATGAATCGTACAGCCGCTGTGCGCAACACTGCTAGTCTTGCAGGCGTGGCGGGGCTTGTTCTATTCTCCGCTTACATATTGCTTCCCATTGGCGGCATTAGAATGTACGCTTCTTTGCTTTTGGCAGCTCCTTCATTGCCTCGCGCGTGATACTCAGCGCTGTGATATGCCGCTCAAGGGGGTACTATACAGTGCTATGTTTCTATACTATAGAGCTGGACACCTCGAAGCTGAAGCCGTTGCCGCGGCATCTACGAACATCCCCGAGCGTTCCGTCTTCACCGGCAAGCAAAGGCCTAAAAACGCGCGTGGGGTGTAACAAACGTCCATGTGCAGCATGTTCCCCCACTCGCTCGATTGTCAGCCAGCATCTGGGCTGCACAGACAAGAGGAGTAAAGTTTAGTGAGGTAATCGTATCACGGTTGCCCAATAGACAGACCATGGCAGGTCTGCCGCATCCCTCAGCTGCTCCACAGGGCTTCCGAGCTCCGCTCTTGAGCCTCAAACGCCATGGGCATCGGGTATCGAGGTTGGCAATTGTTCCTGGCATACGCCTCTTCTGCCACTTATCTCGACCTCGAAAAGGAAGCATACAGTGCAGCAGCGCACCTCGCAGAGTTCCAGATCCACAGCTCCGGTCCTCGTCTGCAGCCGTTCGGGGCCCTAGCGAACGCCTCGTCACGCGACGGCATGCCGTTCGGAATGTCATCCAGCGTCACCTGTCGCCACGATGCATCTCGAACCAACACATTTGCTTGTCATCGCCCTGGTCTTCCCCGCAATCACCTTGCGTGTATTCAAGCCCCCTTGCAGGTGATCATGCACGACTTCATTTGCTGCGTGAGCCGAAAAATTTGATACATAAAATCGGGAATCTAGTCAGCCTCCCACGCTATCACTGGCCCATCCCACGAATTCTGGGACGTGTATTGCGACTTTACCTGTGCGTTGGCCAACGACGCTCAAAGCGATACCCGAAAGAACAATCGCGCCAACTGCGTTTAGACTGAGATATCTCTCCCCGCTCTCACTGTGCTTGCCGTCCAGCTTCTAGATCCACAAAATGCGTACGGCAGCCTTGCTACTATTCTCTCATCTCCTCTTCCCTCACCCTAGTTCGGTAAATGCGCCCTGATCGATATTTAGTGGAGGCGGGTTCGACTTTTAGTTTCATCAACCATCCCAACAGCTGATTGCATCTTCTTCTTCTTCTTCTCTTCTTCGTTGTTGATTTGTCATGTTTCGCCAGCCAGCAGCGCGACTGAGGCAAATAGTCTCACCTTTGCTCAAGCGAGGAGGCGCTCGAGCACGTACCGGACGCGAGCAGACATTCAGATCCGAACATTCTCAACGGCCATTTTGGAACTCAGGAAGGGTCTTGCTGTTTTCTGCCGTCACCGGCACAACTACGTACTTCTATGGCGCCAACGATGAACCTCACAGGATTCAAATGCCATGGCTCAAGTCCTCAGGACCCCAATATGCGTCCAAACACGAGATGGAGAAGGTAGGCTCGCGAGTCGTGCAAAGGTTCGCACGCATCAGTCACTCACCTGGATGCAGGCAATTGAAGAATTAAGGACAACACTTGGAGAAGATGCGATTAGTACCGATGACGAAGATTTGCACAGACATGGATACTCGGAATGGTCGTCCATTAACATCGACCAGCTCCCAGTTGCGGTGGCTTACCCAAAATCTACGGAAGAGTGTGCCTCGATCGCCAAGGTCTGCTACAAATACAAGATACCCATGAGTATGTTTACGAGGATAGACGAAGAGATGGGTGTTGATAGCGTACAGTTCCCTATTCTGGAGGATCAAGCCTTGAGGCCAACTTCTCGGCTCCGTTTGGCGGAATGAGCATCGACTTCTCCTTCATGGACCAGATAGTGGTCTTGCACGAAGATGAGTAAGTGCAGAATTCGCTCAGCATACCAAATCTACGATACTAACGTAGCCTGTAGTATGGATGTCGTAGTTCAGCCTTCGGTACCCTGGATGAGTCTCAACGACCAGATCAAAGACTCAGGTCTGTTCTTTCCAGTTGACCCCGGTCCATCGGTACGTTCTCATGTGTTACACTACATCGCGACCAACAAGCGGAAATCCCAAAGCGGAAATCCGAACCTATGTTAACGGACGTGGCAGGCTCGAATTGGAGGCATGGTTGGTACAAGCTGCAGGTGAGGTCGCCGACTGCTGGCGACATGGTTTCTATAGCTAACGTCACAGTGGGACTAACGCGGTGCGATACGGCACGATGAAGGATTGGGTCATTAATCTGACCGTTGTCCTCGCGGACGGCACAATCATTAAAACAAGACGCAGGCCTAGGTATGCAAGATGATTATAATTTCCGATATGAGAATGACTAAAAGTCTCTAGAAAATCGTCTGCCGGTTACAATCTTACCAACCTCTTCGTTGGCTCCGAAGGAACACTGGGCATAGTGACCGAAATCACTTTGAAACTCGCTGTAGTGCCCCAAGAAACCAGTGTCGCAGTTGTGACTTTCCCCACGATTCGAGATGCCGCAGCAGCAGCTTCCAAGGTGTTGCGCGCTGGAATACCAGTAGCTGCGATGGAAATCATGGACGACGTGCAAATGGGGGTGATCAACAAAGCCGGATCAACGACCAAGAAATGGAAAGAATTACCGACCATGTTTTTCAAGTAAGTCGTCAAGATAACTGTTTGACATGTGAAAGCATACACTAAGAGCCGCACACAGATTCTCGGGAACCAAAGCAGGGGTATGTCAGCCCTATGCGGCCTGCATTTACCCAGAATGAAACTGACTGCATGTAGGTACAAGAGAACATTGAGCTGGTGAAGTCCATTTCAAGGAAACACAAAAGCGGAGATTTTGAGTTTGCTGTCAGCGCCGAGGAGCAGAAGACACTATGGTCGGCGCGCAAGGAGTCTTTGTGGAGCATGTTAGCGCTCCGTCGCGAGGGTGACGAGGTGTGGTCAACGGATGTCGCGGTGCCCATTTCCAGACTGCCTGACATTATCGGTGTGTTGTCACGCTAAGCTTAATATTGAAGCGGGTTTGCTGATTTGTCGACAGAAATCTCCAAGAAGGAAATGGATGACCTCGGCCTTTTCGCGAGCATCCTAGGTCACATTGGAGACGGCAACTTCCACGAAAGCATCATGTACAACAGCAAGGATCCCAAAGAGCGAGCAGCTGTGGAGAAATGCGTTCACGACATGGTCGACCGTGCGCTTGAGATGGAGGGCACATGTACCGGCGAGCACGGCATTGGGTTGGGAAAGAAAGCATCACTGGAAAAGGAGCTCGGCCTAGACACCATCAACGTGATGAGAAGCATCAAGGGCGCATTGGACCCGTACTGGCTCATGAACCCAGGAAAGATCATGGACGCTCAGGCGTAGAGTTGCATACTGACACGGCACATTTCTTCTCGTTCTGGTTCCTCGAGGAGCATCCATGGGGAGGATGTCTGACATTCTGGTGCATTTGTTAGGGCATACATAGATTTCTCAGCATCTCAATCATTGAGTACCGTTCTGGTTTGGTAATGAAAAAGTACGATTTGCGGCAAAGAGATGACTGTTCAAGATGCTCGCGCGCATGGAGACCTCCGTGATCGGCTGGCGTCGCGTTTTCCACCCCACTCCCCGCGTCATACCTGAACTTTATGAACTCCATTGACTCAATTCCTCAACACCAACAACCACCACAATGGACGCTGAAAAGTTTACATCTCAAAGCAAGAGCTTTCCCAAGAAGAAGTGCGGTCAGTGTAGTTTCTCATTTGAGAGATTATTGACTAACTGAATTGCAGGTGTGCTCGGCGCGACTGGCTCAGTCGGCCAGCGCTTCATCCTCCTTCTGGCACTACACCCACACTTTGAACTACACGCTGTTGGAGCATCTGAGCGGTCAGCTGGCAAGAAGTACAAGGATGCCGTCAAGTGGAAGCAGGCGCTGCCTTTCTCCGAGCGCATTGGAGAATTGGTGGTGAAGAAATGCACACCTGAAGAGTTCAAGGACTGTGACATGGTCTTCTCTGGACTCGACAGCGATGTCGCCGGAGACGTCGGTAAGTAAACGCGCATGCGCTCAGAGTAAGAAAGATTTCTGACGCATTGTAGAAATGGCTTTTCTCAAGTCCGAACTGGCCGTCTTCTCCAACGCAAAGAACTACCGCCGTGATCCTCTCGTACCGCTCGTCGTTCCCACCGTGAACCTCCCACATCTCGACGTCATCAAGCACCAGAGACAACATCACAAGCTGGAGAAGGGCTTCCTTGTCTGCAACTCGAACTGCGCAGTCATCGGTCTCGTCATACCGTTCGCAGCACTACAAGCCAAGTTCGGTCCCATAGATCAAGTCTCAGTCGTCACAATGCAGGCCGTGTCTGGCGCTGGCTACCCCGGCGTAAGCAGCATGGACATCATCGACAACGTCGTGCCCTTTATATCAGGCGAGGAAGACAAGCTCGAGACGGAGGCATCTAAGATCCTCGGAAGCGTCAACGACGACGTCACAGGATTCGTAGACCAGCCTATGAAGGTCTCTGCAGCATGCAACCGCGTACCAGTACTTGACGGACACACTGCATGCGTATCGCTACGCTTCCAACGCCGCCCGGCACCCAGCGCAGAGGAGGTCAAGCAGGCAATGCGCGAGTATGTGTCTGATGCGCAAAAACTGGGTTGCCCATCAGCGCCTGCAAAGGCTATTGTGGTCATGGACGAGGCGGATAGGCCGCAGCCAAGACTAGATAGAGAGACAGATCGGGGATATGCTGTCAGTGTAGGTAGGATAAGAGAGGACGAGGCAGGCATCTTTGATCTCAAGTTCGTCGCACTTAGCCACAACAGTAAGTCTGACTTGCACCTGAAGGTACCCGGGACATCGCTAACTAGTCGCAGCTGTCATTGGAGCGGCAGGATCGTCGATATTGAACGCAGAAGCGGCGGTACTGAAGGGCTATGCCTAGTGTCGATACAAAAAGATATAATCCAGACCAGGAAAAGTTCAATCGCATGTCTCCAAAAGTTGAGAAGTGCCTAACGATCAATTGCTTTTTCAACATGATGTGAGACGAGACGCCAATGATACCGTTTCGTATCACGAAAAGCTGCCATGGTGATGCAGAGGGATGCACCGATATTGTGCTGTAGCCCAACTAACATGGTACAGCATTTTCCATTTGTTCCGGTAGACGAGTCTTTGTGAATGTTGCGCTGCACTGTATCGAAGAGAGAAGCTAAACATCTCTTTGGAGCAGAGCACTCCTTCCTACCACAGCAAGGCTTATTAAGAGCTATGTAGACGTAAGAGCTGTATAGACATAACAGAGAATCCAGAAGTTTACAATATTATTAATTTTTACGAGTTTTCTTGTTAGATGCTAATGTACACTGTAAGGTAGGGCTCGTGTTGGTGATGCGGCAGTGGCAGGCGCGCCGGACTTGGTGGCGCTAGCCTCTCGCCTAACACTAGCGTGCGTGAGCAAATATCGCACACTGGATCTTCAGATCTCAAGACAGGAATCCGACAACCTCGACGACTAACCTCACACAACAGTCAAAATGGCCCGTGGACCCGTCAAGCACCAGAAGCGCCTCAGCGCGCCCTCGCACTGGCTCCTGGACAAGCTGTCCGGTACGCGCAACTCCTGCAATCGACGCAAAATGCGACATCGCGAGATCAAAACTGACATGTTGCAGGTGCCTACGCTCCCAAGGCCTCCCCCGGTCCTCACAAGCTCCGCGACTCCCTTCCTTTGATCATCTTCCTCCGCAACCGCTTGAAGTATGCGCTCAACGCCCGCGAGGTCAACGCCATTCTCATGCAGCGTCTGGTCAAGGTCGACGGCAAGGTCCGCACCGACTCCACCTTCCCCTCCGGTTTGATGGATGTCATCTCTATTGAGAAGACTGGCGAGAACTTCCGCCTGATCTATGACACCAAGGGCCGCTTCACCGTCCACAGGATCACAGACGAGGAGGCACAATACAAGCTCGGCAAGGTCAAGCGCGTCCAGCTTGGCAAGGGCGGAATTCCCTACTTGGTTACGCACGATGCGCGAACGTAAGTTCCCGCTCTATCAGCCGTTGGACCACAGTTTGGGCTAGGTGTCTGAGGGAAACCTCTTTCATCAGGCATAAGACCAGGGTCTGGCTATGTCAGAATTGCTGCTAAAATTTTTGTGTAGAATCCGCTACCCCGACCCCGCCATCAAGGTCAACGACACCGTCAAGGTCGACCTCGCCACTGGCAAGATCACCGACTTCATCAAGTTCGACACTGGTGTCATTGTCATGGTTACCGGTGGTCGTAACATGGGTCGTGTCGGTGTCATCACTCACCGTGAGCGCCACGACGGAGGCTTCAACATTGTCCACTTGAAGGATGCCGTTGACAACGAGTTCACCACTCGTGAGTCCAACGTTATCATCATCGGAAAGGAGAAGCCATGGATCTCTCTGCCCAAGGGTAAGGGTGTCAAGCTCTCCATTGCTGAGGAGCGTGACCGCCGCAGGGCTTACGCCATCGCTCACTAAACGTGTGGCGGGTGTAGTTGTAGGTTAGCATATGAAGTACCCATGAGTTCATGACCATAGGTGCAGGACTCGGATCCTAAAATTAAGGCGTTCGTGATCACCTATGGGGAGGTTGATCGGATCTGGCGTATCTGCATTTCCATACGAATACCATGTGAGGTCTGAGAATCAAGCAAATAAACACTTCCATCTTCCCCAATAAAATGCTTTGAATGGACATGCTATATGTGGAGTCGTGCAGGCTTTGTGACGGCTCGGGTCGCCTTATTGCACGGTAGGGGGTTAGAGGCGAAAGACTCCAGACAAAGAGGATCTCGCGTGGAATGCGATAAGTGTAGTGATATAGGTTGGTGGCGTTTGGCTGATCCTTTTTTCCTGGGATTAGGCTGGGGTCGATAGGAGGGCGCTATGTTTGTGCACTGTTTCGAGCAGATAAGGCATTGCAATGTATAGAGCCGCAACGTCGACAAAAGCAAATTCATGCCCACAATGGGTGGTGTTGATGCTCGCTGCGCTGCCTCAGAACTAGGAAGATGAGCGTCTGTGTGTTTCAGGCGTTTGGCAGCCTCGTCTGAAAGACAAGGACACAAGAGGCTGGCATTGTGTGTACCTGGAAGATGACAGTGGGGCGTGCGACTAGCGAAATGAGACGATAGATACCCTTGTCATAATACTCGGGAGAGCAGCGTGGACGCGCGTGGGACTCCGACTGAGGCTCCGAAGACAAGCAGAGTCGCAGGGTAAGACACGGTTGCTGCGCGGGCCAGGGGCGTGACACGATGGCCTGGTCGTGGTGAAAGAAAAATAGCGCCGTCGAGCGATTCCTCCAACAAGCATACATCCACTGCGAGACTTGGTCGACGTCTGCTGCAACAAGGTGTCAATGGCTCGATAGTGTGCCGCCTTGCTACCAAGTTTATTGCAGCGACTAGCCTGGCATAGCTCCAACGTTCGCTCCGTCGCGCAATTCACGCCCGCCATTGGCTGCGCGTCCGCTCGTTACTTGCGCTGCTGCAGCACCGTCTGTCGCTCCTGCCTCCAGCTCCGCCCACCACCTGCCCCCTCGAGCCCACCACGCTTCCCCGCAACCCCCAAACAGCCCAGCGAAGGCCAACGCGGACCAGCTGTGTGCCGTATCGCGGCCTCTGCCACTGTCGCATACACGCTTCGAGGTACCAATGACACAGCAGGCATTACCTGTGTAACCTCACTCGTCGCTCGTTTCACGTCGGGAGAAAGAGTCGCGCCCCAGGCACGTTTACGACTGCGCCCACTGCCACGCCACGAGCCGGCAGACCGTCTGCTCCTTCACACTTGCAGTTCTCCAACACCACGCCGTCGCATCTCGAGAGCCGGTCTCTGGCGAGCCGCAATTCCACGCCCTAGACTCTGCTATCCTTCGCCGTCATGTTGCGCCCTGCGACCCCGTTGTCCATACTATTCTTCGTCGCATTCGTGCTGCTGCTGCTCTCGACGCTGTCGACGCCTCTCATCAAGAGCATTCCCCTCGCTACCTATCGTGGTGTTCACTTTGGAGTCCTCGGCTACTGCGAGAATGGCGATCAAGGCTGCAAAGGGCCCATGATCGGGTACAACACAGGTATGGCTCTATATATATATATATCGTATATATGCGACCAAGATGCTAACAGTTGGATACAGAGAAGCTATTTGCAGGCGAAGACAGCTCCGACTTCTCCCTCCCATCCGCCCAGCGCCATGCGCTTTCTTCCATCCTCATCGTGCACCCTGTCGCAGCTCTCATGACGCTGATATGCTTTGGTCTCTCCGTTGCTGCCCACTTTCACTCGCCCGCCCATTCGCCGCGCTACCTCCTCGCCCTGCTCATATTCACGTTCCCGACTCTTCTGGTCTCACTACTCGCTTTCCTCGTTGATATCTTGCTATTCGTTCCGCACGTAGGATGGGGAGGATGGATTGTGCTAGGTGCTACCATCATTATCGTCGCAAGCGGAATCGTCACCTGTGCGATGAGGCGCACACTGGTCAGCCGCAAGGCGCGTAAGAAGCGCATCGCCGAGAACGACGACATGAACGGCCAGACCTACTACGCGAACCGCAACAATGCAACCGTCACTACCGAGTTTCCCAAGGCTGAATCACCGCCCCCTCTTTCTGGTGAGACAATGACTGGCGGCATGGCAGGCGGCAATGCGGCCTACTTTGATTCCTCCAAGCCATCGCCCAACGACGACATGCAGCCTCTGAACCAGCGCAACCCTTCGCTTAAGACGGTTAGCAGTGGAGGAGATCGCTCTGAGAACATGAACCCACCAAACCGTGGCCCCTCTGGTCGTCGACAGCCAATGGATCAGTACGGCAACCCTGTTCCACCCATGCCAAACGACGGATTCGCCATGATGAACGGTGCTCCGCGCGGAAGAGGAGGTCCAATGAGGGGTCGTGGAGGTCCACCAAGAGGCGGGCAGTACGGTGGCCCAAGAGGAGGAGGCTATGGTCCAAGAGGAGGCATGCGAGGACCTCCACCACCAGGATGGAACGGTGGCGGACGAGGTGGACGACCTCCGAATGGACCTCCGATGCAAGGTCAGCCGCCAATGGGCCGCGGAGCGCCTCCTCCAGGATACAACAACAACGACTTTTACAACCAAGGACCACCACCCCGTGAGCAATCACCATATGGCAGAGCACCTCCGCCTGGTCAGGGACCACCACTGCCAATTGGCCAAGCCATTGAGATGGACAACCGCACAGGAACGCCTCCAACAAACTATGGACTGAGGGAAAGTGACGGCGACGTTGCAGGCATGCTCGCTCTTCAACAGGGCGGCTTCCCTGCTGGTGCACCCCAAAGGCGACCATCTGATGGGGTCATGAGCCCAACTAGCGAATATTCCACCGAGTGAGTACTACGTATCTTCAATTTGTGTGTATTTTGTTAATGTTCAACAGTGAATCCGCATTACGGCCACAGCCCCTACAACAACAACAACAGCCGCCTATGCCACAGCAACAGCAGCAATACATGCCAGTGCGAGCAGGATGGAATCAACAACAGATTCCATCAGATCAAACAGTCAACACTTTGAACAGCAGTAGCCGTGGCCTATCACCAATTCAAGACTCACCTGTTGAAATGCCTGCTCAGCTATCCCAGTTCGGTGGGCCCAACAGGCCAGAACGCAGTTCCGACTACTATGAAGATGTGGATCCCAGGTTCGCAGAGCCCGCACAAGCTCAAGCACCTCCACCACTACCGAGCTCTCTCATGCCCGGTGGTTTCGCTCCACCCAACCCCAACTTCCTCTCAACAACAAACTCCAGCGACACCAATCTCCCACGCAACAGTTCCTACGACGACCTTCCAGAAGGCGCGCGCTCACCCGCCGCGAGTGAAGCCTCACACTTCACTTCCGTCTCACAACGTCCTGTCAACCCCAACTGGCGACCCGAGATGGGTGCTGCAGCCGGTCAATTTGCGCCTTTCCCAGGCCCACGTAGACCCATGCGACAGGAAGACGTCATCCTTGAAGCCAACGCTGCCAACCCCGACTTTATGATTCCTGGCGCGGGTCGCGGTCGCGGTCGAGGACGCGGGGGCCCTGGTGGTGGCAGGGGAAGAGGCGGTGGAGGCATGATGATACCTCCTGCTACTATGATGGGACCAGGACCTGGACTGTCGAATCAATCGAGATATCCAGGTGCTAATGCCATGTAGGGATGGCATCTGAGTCTCTTACGGTAAAGGGATACCGTTTGTTCCTTGACCTCTTTTCTCCTCTTTTCTCTCTCACTCTTCTGAGGTTTTCTCTTCCAAGGTGTACAAAACTTTCCGTTTGCATCTGCACACTTGAGCATACCTTAATTTCTAGTCCAGCAGCGAGCTGTTCACCCTGGCCGCTGCCACACAATTCTTTTTTCTTTTTCTACTTCTTCCGCTGGACCGGATCGAAGGGAGATGAAGATATCTCTACTCCGCCAGTCCTGAGCTTCAACGTCCTCATGGTAGCGGATACCCCAGCCGACTTTGTCGACTTTTGCTTGCATTTTGTTGTTCTTGGTTCCCTTTCACGAATACACATGAGCGCTCTTCATCCTCTTCCGCTTCTGCTTTTCTTGTTTTCTCATTGCGAAAGGGTCAGGTAAACGATTAGCCCTGGGAATATGGGCGGACTTTTGCACTTTTAACAACGAACTCCCGAATGAGGGGACGCGGAAACTGTTTTGGGGGAATGGACTGTACATAAGCTTCTGATGGAGAACTTGGGTGGATGACTATTGGTAGGGGTTGCTTGGATGCGTGAGTGGATGGTAAGAAGATAAGATAGTGAATAACCAATGTTAAAACTTTTACACAAATGAGGCAGCAATGGCATCACTCGAGCAGCGTGTGTTGTCTTTGGCGATACATGACTATAGCAGTCTTGTTGTGAACCACAGAGTGTGCTAACAGGCCGAATCCAGTCGTATCCTCTCTGTCTCACATTCGTATACCGTCGGCACCCATACACGTACACAGATTCGTACTGTCAAGTGATGATGGGGCCGTAGACGAACCACGTGATTCATCTTGACATCGGAAAGCACCCCTATATGCCGGACATAAATATCCATCGCATGTCGTGCAGTAGTAGCATTCTAGGCTTATCGCTCCCAGCAACCGTCTCGGAATACATTCCGGATACTATCGTTCGTTTGTTGAGCTGCGTGGCTGAAGATAATACTGCCGTTCAACCTCCCGGCGTCGTGAAGAATTTTCCGTCGGATGCGATCAGCTGCGGACGGGCCATCATTGCGTGCATCTCCGGGTGAATTAGTGTTCTAGCGCAGCACTTCCCCAGACGAGGACTCACGATGTCAAGCTTGGCATTACACATCGCGCACTTTGGAATGCACCGTCCCCAGATTTCTACCCCAGGATTTCTGCAACAATGCTTTTGTCACCCTTACCGCCATCGTATCGAGTTTGCGGGGTATCGACTAGTCGGTAGTCGTGGCTCTGCCGAACTCTATAGAAGCTCGCGACGTGCCTCGTCACGAAGCCACTAGCGATATGCAATTGCTTAACAAGAGCCCGGTAGCCTGGCGCCGAGCAAGGGAAGAACTCGACAAGCAGTGCAGTAGCGCAGTTGGCAACTGCCGATCAAGCAGAGCCTCCTTGGAAAAGATAACGGTCCCTACACCTTCGTGTGCTACACCTTGATTACGAGGGCATGAGGCAGCTTGTGTGATAGGTCCCTTCGTTACGAGGCGGTCACAAAGGCGGTTCTTCCTTCAGAGTCATACCGATATGTGCATGCACTGATACGGATAGGCCTGGACGCTGCCTTGGTTGACGCTCCGACATCGTCATGGGGCATGCGCGCAGACGTGGCTTTATCTTGGGTTGAGGTATCGTGAAGCAAGATGATGCCGCCAGTGGAGCCAAGCGCCAGCGCTAACCACACACAGTTATCAATTCCACTTCTTTCATCCCACTTCTGGTTCACTGTGGGGTAGCCGTTGATCAGGCTTATCTCCAGACTCTCAACATGCTCATGATGCTTTTTCAGCCATAATCTCCTTCACGAGCCCGCTGTGGATGATAATTCCAGGCGATGCGGATAAACTATCCATCGCATGTCCAACTTTTCCGCTCTGCGGGCGTCCTCCCATAGAGGGGTTTAAAAGCGGAAAACGTCAGTGCGAATCCAAGTGGCTGGCCAATCAGCCTCACTCCGATGCATGATACGGATGCATCGGGGAAAGCTAGACTGCTGAAAGGCCGAAGCTCGGCATCTAGGCTTGGACTCCCTGCATTAACCACACCAGCGACACCTTTTTATCAGCTGCTATCTTGGCCCACCCCAGTCTAATGATAGGCGAAGGGAACCACCGGGTCTGTCACTGCGCCGTCACGCGCATTTGAAGGGTCGTTTCCGCATTGTCTGGATCCGCATCTTAAGTCCTGTTACTTCACACCGGGAATCTCACCCCATTGTCGTTCGACATTCCCAGACCTCCTCCCCTCACCAAGTCTACCCACATTCTCAACATGCCCACATTTGCTCAAGACAAGGTTCTGGCGAGAGATCTGAAGGCTAAGAAGACCAAGTCCAGGAACGGATGTGGTCGATGCAAGCTCAAGAGAGTAAGAATCCTACGTCTTTGCCTGCCGTGTTGGCCACTTGCTAACAATAGTAAAGCTCAAGTGTGACGAGACCGCTCCCGGTTGCTTGCAGTGCAAGAAGAGGAACGTCGCATGCCCTGGCTACGAGAAGACTCTGAAATGGTCGACAAAGTACGAAGTCTTCAACCCTGCCCAGTCCAAGTCCACCTCTCCTAGGCCTAGATCGACACCTGACGCCACTTCTGCTGTCCCTACGGCTGCCAAATCTCCCCTTCCCCAAAACGTCGCCAGCGGCATTGAGGCTGCGTTGGCTGCCGTACTCCCTGCAGGCAGGAAGAACATCACCCCTACACAGCAACTCTCAACAACACAGACTTCATCAGCAATCCCATCTCCACCGAGCTTCGAGGAACCAGCCTCAATACACGAGTCTTCTACCGAGGATGGTGACTCTCCCCGCGAGTACGAGCCCTTCCCCATGGAGGATGTTAACAACATAGATCCTATCATGCTTGACGGATTCGCGGATGCTATGCAAATGCCCAATGAAGACTTCAACTTCGACCCATTTGAGACCATCGACTTCGACTCTGGATCACTGGAGGACCTTACCTTTGACATGCAAGACCTCTCACAGAAGCAAGACATGACTTCCTCTTCATTACCTACAATGGAACGAGATTCAATACGGGAATCCAGCCCCAGACTCTCGCGCTCATTGCTTCTCGACTTGTATCGTCTTCCAAGTCCTTCTCCAGACCCATCCTCACCGGATGATGTAGAGTCACTACTCGTCCAGCATTACTTCAAGGATGTCTGTGGTGTATTTTCTTCTTTTGATTCTGTTCTTAATCCTTTCCGGACTACCATTGGCCGCATCTACAAGGAGTGTCCTTCCATCAACTATGCGATCCAATCCATGGCTGCTGCGCACCTGGCTAACACCTTCCCCAACATGGCGGCAACAGGCCTTGAGCTACAGCGCAAGGCTCGTGAGGCATTGGAAGCAGAGCTCCCGCTTGCACAAAGGGACCACAAAAGCACGACCAAAACTTTCTTGAGCATCATGCTGCTGGGTCTCACTACATCATGGCACGACAGCAACGCACTTGGACTAGAGTACCTGTCTCTCGCAAGAGATCTGATCTTACCTAAGCTCTTCAGCCGGTCAAGAGGAATCGAGTTCGAGCGTGAAGCACAGTTCTTTGAGGAATCCTTGATCCACTGGGAGATGCTCATGGGCTTCGTAACAGAAGACGCAATGAGCTTCTCTCCCAAGTCAGGACTGCGACCTAGCATCACCTCCAAGAAGACTACTCCTGCTGCACGCGGACCACAAGGCAAGATTGTTCCTCATCCTTGGACAGGCATCGCACCTATGATTCACTTCCTGTTTGCTGAGGTCGGTCGCCTGGTTCGTAAGGAGCGCTCAATGGATCGGGAATCCTCCATGGACCTCCGTCGACGACAGGAAAACCTTCAGAACGCCGCATCGCTCGAAGAAGACCTCTTGGCTGTCGACTATCCATCGGTTGACCAGGTCATTGACACGGGTGATGAGCGTACTCCCAAGGAACACTTCGTTACCATTGCTGAAGCGTATCGTCTTGCTGGCTTGTTGGAAATCTACCGCGTCTTCCCTTCCATTCTTCGCAAGCGTTTGGGATCAGACAAGCCTAAGGGCTCCGACAACATGAACCTTGACTTCCCAGCCCCACGATTTGAGACAGTCTACGAGGATACTGACATGAAGTTATGGCTCAACTCTCTTGCGATGCACATCATCGGCTCGCTTCAGTCTCTGCCCTCTTCGTCTGGTACATTCTGTATTCAGCCTCTTCTGCTCGTCGTTGCTGCCTCTGAGCTAAAGTTCGTCTCATCGATTGACTTCTTCGATGTCCAGGCCAATGACTCAGAGATTGTTGGTGCTCGCGAGTTCATCATTAGGCGTTTGCAAGAGTTCGCCCTTAGGCTACCTAACAAGCCCCTTCGCAAGATGATTCAGCTTATCAAGGAGACATGGCGCCAGTCCGATGAGGGCCATGATGCCTTCTGGATCGACGTCATGAACGAGAAGGGTTACCACACCATCATGTGAGCCTGACTCTGTCGACCTCTACCAGTTCAGCGAGCGGGATCCGGCGGCTCCCCTCAACCAAAACTTTGTCCTTTCTACGATACACTTACGACGTCACATTAGCGCTTTTCCTGGATACGGCATTTCTCTACGGCGTTCGACATCCTGTTCCTGTTTTCTTTTACGCGCGCCATTCCCGGAGACCAATCTTGTGGTCTTCACCTGTACGACTGTACCCACAGTTCCTCGATACGAACTCTAATGTACGGCTTCCACCTATACCTCTCGGTTCTCAAGCATCCTGGTGATGTGAATGCGGACTCCTGGCCTACTGCGACAACGCCCTAATACGACTACGATACCCCCGCGCGATACCCTAGCAACCTTACCATTGCCAACTGCGATAAAACAAACCCTTAATACTGGTACCCATCTGGAATGCTATGCCAGCAACCTTCTTCCCTTCTGCGACTATCCCATTACGATACCATCAGCTGCGAATCAGCCCACTGCGATGACCTGTTACGATGACCTGTAACGATAATACATGGACCCATACCAGGACTCTGTTCCGCATAATGACATCTATCGAGATGCCCATAGCGACAACCCGAGCGACCTGACTCTTTCCAAGCGACACACCTTCCTACTACCAAGCAACAACTAATTCCTCTTTCCACCCTTGCGATACCCCACTGTTTGTATATTAGTAGTAGTTCTCTTTCTGGTAGGTATGACTAGATGCTTCCATGTGTTTTCCGATCGCGACACTTCGTCCATTGCGGCCGTGCGTCCTTGCGCCCACCTACCTGGTTCGACCGTTTGCGCCCTGCCACGATTGGATCGATGCATCGTCCGGGTGACCTGTATGTAGATTGTTTGTTATAGCGGTTCTACTCTTTCTTTACGATACCCAATCTCTTTACTGGTTTGTGGACCGGGTTTACTGTTCTTTTCATCGCAACATCTTGTCGCACGCTTTGCCGTGCAATGTCATTGTATCAAACATTATTACACGAAGGGGGTGGGTGTTCGGATGCACGAAAAGAGGAAGGAGGATTGGTGGATGAAGGATGTTACGATGCTGTCGCACAGGCACCGGCGCGTGTCTCCCTAGGCCAAACTTGGGGTGCGGGGCATTCTTGAGAGGCGATGGAAGAAAGGTTGCTGAGGTTTCTCCGCAGATGTCATGGCGGGTGAAACCCCATGACATGCAACGGTTAGAAAAGGCCCAGTTATTTTTCTGGACGTAGTACGGTGCCACTTTACATCACGCTGTCGCATCGCTGGAACATGCATGCATAGTAAACATGTACAAGTGGAAAGTGCAACATAATACATTCATTTAAAGCCGTGATGTAGGTAATACTACATCACAGGCCTATTTGCCTCATCATCACTATCATCGTCATATGCAATGAACTCCCTCCTTCCGCTCGACGCCTGCGTGACAAAGTATCGTGTTGTCTCGTATGCTCGTAGCTTCTTTTCTGCGCCCGGACTGCATACCAAGTCTGCTTGCTGGGGACCAGTAGGAATGGCTAGGAGACGCTTCTCCGCACCCGATAAGCGCAACCTGCTGTGTTTTTGGCATGTTGGCTCAGGAGTGTGCTTGTTTTCCATCCTGAGAATGCAGTTAGTACGTGATACAGTTCAATCAGTTGAAGATAGGTGGTGTCTTACCATCGCTTGCCCAAATGCACACCCTCAGCAACACAAGCCAATACCGCCGACACAACGATAATCTGAAGCGCCCATAGCCCCACAAACGAGCTGTGGAACTCGGTCGGCGATGATCGAACTTCTTGATAACATAGTATCCTCCCTTGTGGCCGCGACGATGTAGATTGTGCTTCATCATCTTCCGCCATTTCCGGATTGCTCATCAACACAGACGTTGGTAATGGCTTCTGAGCATCCTTGACAGCTCCCCGCATATACGAGTTGTAGATCTCGGGTTCAGTGTGCTGCAACTTCTCCAATTTGGATCCTAGGCTTGCGCATACATTCATTGCGGCCACGGGACTTGGTAGGGTATTTGCGGGCGACCAGTGCGCAGCCGAGGGTGTGTATGCAGCTGATGCAGGAGCCGGTGATGATGGGATATCATTGACGATCTCGCATCGGCAATGTGTTTGTGTAGGTGCCGCAAGTGTTGTTGATATGATAAGGGTCGCGATAAGCGATGTAGAGAGTTTGGCAAACATGTTTGCTGTAGTGATTGGACTTTTTCTCGTAGCGATTGAGAAAGTCGATTGTATATTTAGTATTCCCTTGCGCTGGAAAAGCCACGCGGTGTGACGTTTATACCAAGATGAGGGGAAGGGGCGCAGCAGTTGTGGTTTTCTTGTATCTGTTCGGACCGTTAATGCTGTTGTCTCGGGGGTACTTGCGCTTGGTGGCTAAGATTACATACCAGAACCAAGGACTGGGCCTTGAGCGCAATGTAAGCGGGTTGCTCGATGATAAGCCGTATGATTACCACGCTTAGGTTGGCCGTTATCTGGAGGTCTGGTGTATTGAGCCGATGCAGATTAGGCAGTAGTTGGGTAGGGGAGTGCGGTGTTGCTGTTGTTGTTGGTGGTGGTTATGAAAGGGTGCTGATGATATGCACTTGCAACAACTACAAGCAGTATACACGAATTAGATTACTTCGAATCACTCGAAAGAGACGACAGGCAAAAATCTGAATGCGCGCAGCAGAGGCCCAGTCTATATGCAAATTCCTATCATCACCCCATTCTGCCTCAGCGCAGCTGTTGTATCAGCTACGCCCACACCACGACCGGCCGTTTCGCACAGTAGCATCTCGCCGGGGGTCTAAGCGGGAAGCAGACCAGGTTCTAGGTCAGCGACCGCCCAGGGGTCCCGCGCTGCGCTGCGCCTTTCTGCTGTAGCTTTAACCGAGATGAGCACTGGTTTGAGCAGTATACGAACGGCGGCTTTGTCTGTAAAGAGGTTGGGATGAAATATTTGGTGATTTGGTAGTCTTCATTGAAAGTTTAGGTTAGATTGCAATGTCATTGGTGCACTGGAGGCGCAGCTGCACGGCTGGGAATGAGTTGAAGCTAGCGGAGTCCCCGCAGATCTCTAGCATCATTACTACGGCTTGGAAAGAAGGATGATGCTGGTGATGTTCACCTCATTAGCTAATTCACATTCCTGTTCGATGACGAACTTGCTCGTTTTTCGCTGATCTTGCAAGTTTTGTTCTCCTTCTCACAGAGCGGACCTCACTCCGCTCGCTTCGCCTCGCACCACCTCACAAACAAGGGGGCTCCACTCGCTATCACGGACTGCGAAACGTTACTCTCGCACACGGACGTCTGCATACGGTACCAACCCTTTTCTAGCTCTAGCACGCCTATCTTTTCTTCTCCCGCGTGCGTCTTCCCGAGTCGTACCTGAGGCTAGAACGAAGGCAAACATCCTCGGTCCTTCCCCACAGCGCCTGCTATTAATACTCTTTTCTTTTTCATTGCCCAGCGGAGTCGTGCGATATCTCGTATAGCCTACCGTTCTTTTTGAGCCTTGGTGTTGAAAGCGCGAACGCTCTGGAGGGCTCTGGACCAAACTGTTGCGCGAGTGATACGAACACCGAGTTACCTCGTGGTGTTGTTGTGGTGTATCGCCCGCATAGCTTTTTCTCGGAATTCAAGTCTCACCTGTCACGTCAGATGTCGAACACGGCGTCTTCTCCGCGCACCACTATTTAACCGTACAGAAATTTTCGCGGGACCGCGAGCGGAAGGCCAAACAGTTGGAGTCGTGGATTACCTTTTCCTCGCGAAACGCATGGCTTGAGCTTCCGAAACGGATCTCCATGGCTAAGAAATGCCGCGGAAAGCTTGTGGTTGATAGAGGTCAGGATTGAGGCATGTGGTGTTTCATCTTGGTGGGGTTGTATACCGGTTAGCAGCATGCGCGGTTGATATCATATCGCAGAATGGCACAATACCTATATCTTGGGCGAGGGCCGCGGTAGATATCGATTATGAAAGTGGAAGTAGTGGATGTTTTGAGCATGTCGACAATGGAATCATTGTCTTTGTGAAACGTAGCGTAATATTGGAACCCCATACCAGCAGCCGTTGCTCAAAGACGGTAGGGTGCCTTGCGATAAGGTATCTCGAGTCCTTTACGCTCGCTGTCAGTCCAGAATCGGATCCACGGGTTCCTTTCTTCGTAACTAAAATCCCATGGTGCTACTACACTGCAGTATTGCTTCTCAAGTCCTTCTTCGAGCTCATCTCAAATGGTAACATAGCCTGGATCTATCTTCAATACCTCCTCTCTCATAAAATCTATATTTTCTGGCGTTCGCACTGCCCCAGAATTATCCGCTCTAACCTTCTGATAGGAATGTCCTTCCACTCGCCCATCCCTATACTTCCATTCTGCATCTCAACTCTCGACCCTTCTGTCTGTCAGATTTTGCGGCCAGGAGCTCGACGTGATGTGCTCTTCCATCGTGACAATCTTTCAGGGGCGCCATCCTTGTAAGATTGCTCTTCTCTTCCTTGAACCATAGCATGCCGCAGGATCATCATCGGATCGGACGGCAGGACATTCATTTTTACCGCGGCCGGCCCAAACTCCGAATGTCCATTGTACCAATTGATCACATTTGGAAACACGAGAAGCACGGCAACCTTCGGTCATTTCAGTCCAGTGATTGCAAATATACTGCTTACAAACTATGCAGTGTCTGTGGATGCTCGGTAACTCGAAACTGTCAACCTTTTCGGTGCGTGACATAAGCCATACAGCAAGTAAGAGAGGAGTATTTGGCCGGTTGCGTCACAGCGTGCTATACCTGTTGGAGGCAGTTTTGTTGGTTAGGAGTGACATGATCGACTCGTGAGAGTAAATGAACGACGAACCGATAGCGGTAGCTTGTTGGAGTTGACAGTGTGAACGAGCTGTGTGCCGATGATGCCATGGCGCGATACATAGATGGAAGGCAAGCATGAGGATATGGCTGCTCAATATTCAACTTCCAGTACCTCATTGAGGCAACGGCCACCGTGCTTCGGTCGGAAGGAACGGCTTGTTGCTCACGGTGGTGATAAGAGACCTCGTTGCTATATTCGTACGATACGTCAAGCACAACTCGTCAAACGTTTTGCAAGTCATGTTTGATTGCAAAATACAGGCAGGGTGGTGAATTCACATATTCAAACTAGGCACTAGATGCTTATGCTTCGACATCTCTGATATGGACGTTGTACGTACGCTAGTCTGGCATGAAATTTTCTTCCTCTCCGCCCGCTCTTGTAATTCGCACCCTACCCCCAGTATCCGTCTTCCATCCACGTACATCATCCACCATCTAAGCACTCACGCCACTCTAAATGACGATCGTTCCATTCTCTCCAGTGATGAGATCAATCTCTCCAGGTTGGACCGTTCCGTTGTCCACAGCCGCAGCATGTCCCCTTGCAACCATTCCGTAAACCGGCAAGTACTTGTCCAGGTATGGCAGTACCTCCTTAGCACCGGGGGTGTTGCGCCAGTCCCTCATCAAATCACATACGATAGAGAAGAGCGAGACAAGTTGAACACCTGCGGCTTGCATGCGCGAATTTGCTGTATCGCGCACGAGCTCCGAGTAAGTACCACTGGCTTCGACGTTGGCAAAAACAGAGTAGCCTTCTGCGCGGAGGGCAAGAGCGAGGAAGGTGGTGCAGACGTCTGTAGTAATGCCTCCGACGATGATTTGGGTTTTGTTTGCCGCGCGAATGGCGGCTTTGAAATCAGCGTTGTCCCAGGCGCTGGGGATGTGTTAGCTGAATACGCAGCGATGGATGTCTTCTCGAGTGGATGGGTAACAAGAAGGAGTGAACGAAGCAGAAATGACTTACTTGACCTCGCCTTGACGTCTGATGAGCGGCGCATCGGGATACATCTCCAACATCTCCTTGGGCAAGGGACCGTTGGGACCTTGGTCCGCAGATGTGCTCAGGATGACAGGGATGTCGAAGACTTTGCCTAGCTCGGCATGTGCCATGATGTTTTGCTTGTAGAGAGTTGGGTCCCAATCTCTAGCGAGTTGGAAAAGACCGACTTGCAGATCGAGAATCAGGAGTAGCTGGATTGGATGTCAGATGGCAGTATAGGTTGGGTTGGGGGAATGGTGACTTACTGCGTCGTCTTTGTCAATACGCTCCCACGGTACAGCTGATATGTGTTAGCTATTGAAGACACGTATCGTTTGACTATCGTACCATCACCGCGAACGGTGTTGAAAAGCGTGAGAGCCGCAAGGGCGATGGTAGAAGCGAACTTCATCTTGAGGGCTAGCAACGGAATTGAATAGGCAGGCTATGCTATTGAAGTCTGGGAAATGCTGGATAGCGATGCGATGGCTGATTGTTTACAGGCGGTGCAAACCTCCCTTTATACCTCGAAGTCCTCCTCTTCTACCTGTCAACTCTTGCATCCTGCTCAGAGCCCAGTCCATGTATCCACTGCTTCGTGCCAATGTCTCTTCGGCCTTGGCCCGCAAGCCTGGCCTCGTATACTGTGGTTCAACCCTACATCTGGGTGGAGCTTGCAGTGGAGTTCTACATCGCGCAGCTTGCTGACTACTATCTTCATCAGGGAATTCTGCAGCCTCAATGCTATGAAAGCCATGACTAACCAGTAGACCGGATTGCTTCCATCCCAACTACGACAAAACTGGTTACCTGCGCGGAGTAGCCCCGCGTTACCGCCCGTAGTCTACCCATCGTGCATGCCCGAAGTGGATCACCGTCGACATTGTTGGTATTGAGACCGCACGCATGGAACGTGACCGGTATTATTTCGTCCTGAATAAGTCTTTGGTAACCAGCAATAGAGTATGCAGTACATGTAGGGCGCTGCTGCTAACGTCATGGCCCCATGTACTTTCGCCTCGGTTGAGGCTGTTGTGCATCCGGAGCTAACCGGTTACCACCTTAGAAAGCTGCAAGTCAGCAACAAGGCTCTTATTCATCAGCATTTGGTCACCCGCGCTTGCACTCAATCCTCATACAATTTCGACAGGATCGAGGATCTGTGCTTGAAACATTTTGGTCAGGAATTGGAAATTCTAGTCTCGGGTTTGACTGGTGGAAATGCCCTAGAGAGTACGTACCGATTGTGAATTCCGACAAGCACGGTCATGAGTAAGCAATAACAAAGACGTAGCGCAAAAAAATCATCAAACAATCATCGTATACATGAATTACAAGACATTACGTATTAATTTACTAGCCGCTAACTCAAGCTATGTCGTACTCTCAAAAGCTTTTAACCCGCTCGGAAGCGCAGCGACAAGTCAAAGCGACAGAGTGCAATGCTTGAGATGTTTACTGCGCAGCAAGACCATTGCTTGCCAAGAAGTCTTGCATGACTTGGTAACCAGCGGTGGCGTTGTAATGGAAGTTCAAGCCGTGACCAGTGTTGGGCTGAATGTACGCCTCGAAAGCAGAGGCTGATGGGTAAGCCATAGCAACACCCTCGGGGATGTTGGAGGTGTTTGTACCCATAACTTTACCGTAGCAGTTTCCTCCACAGAATGGTACGTCGTTTTCACCGGTGATGACAAGGACGGGGCCAGTAAAGGGAGATGAACTCGGCGAGCCACCGATGGTCAGGAGCTCACCGGTGGTGACGGGCTGCTTGGTCTTCTCGGCTACGAGAGCTAGGCCAACATCGTAGTTGCCAGGCTGGAGGAAAGCGTACTGCAGGGCAGTGAGGTCGGAGTGTGCCAAGTATCCAGAGGGGTAGTTAAGGGTGTCAACAGTCTTGTTGTAACCGTTGATCAGGTCGAGAACTTCGGTGGTCGCGACCTCGTTCCATACCTCATCAGAGGTCAGGTCCACACCAGCAGCTGCGAGGATTTTCTGAAGACCACTGACGACGTTCTCGCTCACATCATACTGGTCGGCGATAGCACGGACGACGGTGTTCGAGGAATTTCCGAAACGCAGAGGCTGGTTAAGGCGAGCGCTGTGCAGGTTCCATCCGGCAGTGATGTAGGCCAGGAATTGTCCGGCTACAGAGAAACCAGTAAGGATAACACCGTCCGTGTTCTCAGGGTAGAGAGCGGAGAGCCAGTAGGACTGGACACTACCGAATGAGTGACCAACGTGGATGACCTTGTCGTATGCGCAGCTAATCTCTGGGATCTCGCCCTTGCGCAGTTGCGTAGTGACAGAGTTGAGAGCTTCAACTTCAGCTTGAGCTTGGATCCTAATAAGAAAAGAGAATGGTCAGTAAACTATGCAGAACGAGTTGCGTTTCCCACTTACTCGTTGAATGGGTCTCCATGGGAAGATAGACCGATACCTAGACGGTCGATCGCGAGCGTACTGTAGCCAGCAGCCAGGGCCACATCGACATAGCTGTAGTTGTAGTTGTCGTACTCGAGGTCCCAGTATGTCTTGTCGAAACCAATACCGTGACTCAAGAGTTGGATGGTTTTGCCGTTGCCACTGTCTGGCTTACAGTACTGTGCGGAGATGTTGTAGGTACCCTCCAACGTTTGGTAATCCTCAAGAAGCTCTGCTGTGTAATTCTTGCCGAATTGGTTAAATCGAGCGACGAATGCGCCAACCTCGAGGTTGCCTTCGACGGGTACTTCCTTGAACTGTCCTTGCCTCGAGCTAATCGATGTCTCAATCATGAAGGTCGAACATTGCCTCGCAGCCGCGAAGCCAGCGAGGGCAAGGGGTAAAACTGCTTTGACTGGAGCCATGGTTGTGAGTAACGTGAGGTTGAGTAATCACTATCCAGGGGAGGAGACAGAGAGAGAAAAGAAATATTCGCTCAATGGATTAGGTGAAACACGACCTGAACAGAGCTTACCTTCACCGCGATGGAATGTGGCTGCCTGACTATATAGTACGTGGCCGTGTAAGCATGCGACTAGCTGCCTTTCCCTTCCGGCCCTTCCAAATAGGAGCCATCAGTAAAGTCATAGCGCACGAACTCGTCGATCGGAAGATTCCATAGCGTTATCCAGCGGTTCGCCATCCAAATTGACGTTGTGCAACCCATAGTCACTTGCCGGCGTTTTGGTCAAAGTACCGTGAGAAACCGTTTGCATGTTCAATCGGCAGCTAACGCGGCAAGAGAACATCCGAAACTGTGAAATCGTGGGGTACCAGA
Source organism: Alternaria arborescens (assembly GCF_004154835.1). NCBI lineage: Eukaryota > Fungi > Ascomycota > Dothideomycetes > Pleosporales > Pleosporaceae > Alternaria > Alternaria arborescens. The sequence goes on from NW_021167870.1 coordinate 264,611, forward strand.
GTGTAAATTCTCAAATCGGGCGCAGCTTCGGCCTAGCAGCGGATATTCCTATGGCATCATAGGCTGAATTGAGTAATTGATGAAGCTCCTCGAGCGCTAGCTCTAGTATGTGGAGACTACTTTCCCACTCCAGCGGAAGCTACCACAAGCGGGTACATTGCGATCTTGCATTCTAGAAGACGTCAATAGCACATGCGTAGGACGTATTAAGATAACGGGAAGCCTCACCGGATAGCTTCCTCACGCTGCAGGTTGGTCAGCCACTTTCTGCTTTTAAGCGGTAGTTTTGGCGGACACGCAGGGAATCCTTGCAGCCCAAGTTATCGTTCATTGCCCCTGCCCATGTGCTCGTGGTGGTGTCCGGAAGTACCAGTGGTACACAACCTGCATGGGCATGTATAGTCGGAACGATTTCGAGGCTCGAGGATGACGATGCGCTGTGATTGGACATAAAGGCGTCATGCTCGAAGGTCTGGATGCCGAGATTGCCAAAACGTTGTTGCTTATACATTCACGTTGAGCTGTCATTGAGCATGGCTGCCGTGTCCGTGGTGTTGATCGTTGATTTGCGCTAAGAATTTGGAATTCCTGCGCCTTGATCGCAGAAGGAGTCCGACCCCTAAGACGTCATCATTATTCCTAGACGGCAGGAAGGCTTCCGTGACGATCGCAATCGCGCGTTCCCATAAAAAAACCCATTATTTGCAATAGAGAAAATGGGGTTTGTAATCGGCGGAAAGGGGGGAAGCAAAGAGTAGGTGAGGCGAAGAGAGATAGGGAGAATAGCGATGCGTTTGAGGGATGGCGCTAACCGAAATCGTTCTACATGCAATTCCGAGAGAATACAGCCACCATTCAACCAGTTTCTCCTAGGAAACCTTCTTCTTCAACATGTAATCTCCGCCCTTGACCGCCTTGTAGATGCCATATAGCCCACTCAACAGGTCATTGCTCTTCACGATCCGCTTCAACATACCCTTCAGACCTGGACCAAATTCCTCCTTCCTTCCCCTGTCTTTGACCTTGTCCCATATACTTGGCAGGGAATTTGCGTTGTACTTGCTACGAAGAGCATCGTACTCGTGCTTGTCATAGACTTGCCACCATTCGTCTTCGGTATAGAAGACACGCGAGTATAACCATTTGAGTCCACCAAGCTCGTGCATCTTTGCTTCGATTTCGCGATTTGCGCGGACATACTCAATCTCGCTGGATGGATATGGACCCCAGATTCCAACACTGATATATTTACCGTCGTATGCACCTATCTGCTTTCCGCCAACCGGCCCCTCGAACGGCTTAGGGTGTCCCATAGAGCTTCGACCATCCTGTCGCAGTGGACACAACCAGATCGGGTATATATTGAACGATTGGTCCGCATAGTCCAAGAAGGATGCAGTGTTTGCCGCCGGGAATGCGATGTCGTGGATTATAAAACGGTCCGTATACCCAGAGGCATGTAACGCGTGATACATGATTCGTGTGTGCATGAAGTAGTCCAGCAAGAAGCGTGTGAACCGCATGAAAGGGACCATAAACTGCTTGTAAGCATACATGCCCATCCAGAAGGCCCCACGATCGTAACGAAACAGGTAGTCTTCTACCGGAACAAGTTCCTTTGTAATAATACCCTTAGATGCAAGCGCCTTCGCGCGTATCCAAAACCATTCGTCCCAGGGTCTAGAGAATCGTTGAATAGGTAGCCCAGGCGTATGTTCTGCGTCAACGAGGCGACCTGTGACTATAACTCCGGTGCCTTTGGAGAATAAGACCCCATCAACGTAGTCGTTCCTTTGGTCGGTGGTGTGGTATTGCATCTTGTCTGTGGCGTTCTCAAAGGAAAACGTTGGGTGGTAAGTGACCTCGACTAGCTTTTGCAGAGGGACAAGCTGCAATTCCACCAATGTGAGTACCCCGAGAGTTCCGAAACTACCTCTCAGACCTTCAAAGAGCTCTTGACTCTCGGTCTGAGAAGCCGTGACAAGCGTGCCATCTGCCAAGACCACTTCAGCGCTTAGGACAGTACGATCGAAGAAGCCGTGTTTGAAACTGCTGCTTTCTCCTGCTGTGCCCACAAAACCTCCTCCTACGGTAATGCCTGGAAATTCCATAACAACTGGAGGCAGCAAGCCCGCTTTCATGGTTTCTCTGACCAAGGCATCCATGGGCACATTAGGTTCGACAAGCGCTGTTCTCTTCTCTCTGTCAATAGATAAAACGTGGTTGAGGGAGCTGACATCGACAATGGAATCTCGGTCGAAATCAGCATGGCGAGTGGAATTGGTGCTGCCATGGTAGACCCGGAACCCGGTTTTGGTGTTGTAGAAATGCTGTATGCGAGAGCGAACTGTCTCTACAGTAGCTTTGTGTTGCTCCATCCGGAAAGATCGTGTAGAGCCAACTGCAGTGGTGCGATTGTGAGTGCAAAGCTCCTAGTATTGGCTCCTTGCTTGATGCGTCGCTGATGAGGCTGAAGAAGTTGCGCTAGCAGTGGGTCGAACTTGCCCCACGAATCCAGGAGGTTAAACCACCAGTCCTTGCTTCTGCTTCTGCAATCGCGGAAAAAATGAGCCAGAAGTCTGTCAGCCACCTCCAGCCATCCAGTGATCGTTTCTGTCGTATAGTATACGCAAGCAAGACCCGTGGAACTGGGTAGTCGTTCTGAACGCCGTACGTCAGCGTCCTTAGCGAGTGGATCGTCTTCCGCGCTTCCGGTCACCATGGGTGCGCGCGATTCCATCGTCCGCGAGACGGAAAGCGACACTCGCGCGTCCGACTGCGATTCAGGCTGCTCTGAATTACGTTTACCAAACTTAGATATCTCCAGTGATATGAAATCCCCAGAAAGCAACGTATATCGATCCTTTGCCCCGCACAAGAGTAGTTCTTGGCCCGGTGCGAGTGGTCAGATATTGACTTTAGCAGGATCGAACGGGTAGTGGAGAAGGCGCGGCGGCCCTACGCTTATGTATACATCAAAAGTAATGCGACGCCATGTTCCCTTCATCCTCGAATCGCCCAACAACATTGTTACATCGCATTGCATCATTACATTCATACCATGGATATACACAACTCAACAGTAGCAACACTCGCATCGCAGGTCGCCAGATTCAGTGCCTCGAAAACTCCGTTTCGCATATATCATGGTTCTACGCTGTCAACCCGGAAATCGTCTCGTGATCGCAATCAGATTATTGACGTTAGTTCCCTGAACCATGTGCTAGAGTTCGATGAGCTCCAGAAGACCGTCCTCGTGGAGCCGAACGTGCCGATGGATAAGCTTGTAGAAGCCACAATGGCTAAGGGTTTCTTGCCAAAGGTCGTTATGGAACTTCCGAACATCACCGTGGGTGGTGGGTAAGTCACGGGAATCTGAACAAAGCTTACTGTGTGTCAGAGGACTAACTAGTGTTGTCAGGTTTGCTGGCACCAGCGGCGAAAGCAGTTCATATAAGTATGGGCTGTTTGACCGCACCATCTCGGGCATTGAGCTCATCTTGGGTAACGGCGAGGTAGTATGGGCATCGGCAGAAGAGCATCGCGATCTGTTTTTCACAGCAGCAGGGAGTTGCGGCAGCCTGGGCGTCATTACCCTGCTCAAAATGGAGCTTATTAGTGCTTGTCGCTATGTTGAGTTGGAGTACATTCCAGTCGGCTCAACGAACGAAGCCGTCAAACAGTTGCGACACTATCAAGATGATCCGGAGGTCGACTACATGGATGGCATCCTGTATTCGATGACGAGCGGAGTAATCATGATCGGCCGCTTGACCGACGCCCCAATCGATAGAAAAATCCAGAGCTTCGACAAAGCGACAGATCCTTGGCTATACATGCACGCGGAAGACATCCTAAAGCGGACACAGAGCGAGAAGACTACATACAGGGAACTAGTGCCTGTTCAATCTTATCTCTTCCGCTACGACCGGGGTGTCTTTTGGTCAGGACTACGGGCATTCAAGTACTTCGTAACGCCTTTCAATCGTGTTACGCGCTTCCTGCTGGATCCCTTCATGTATTCGCGGACAATGGTGCATGCCCTACATCGATCGGGCCTCGCCTCCCGAACAATCATTCAGGACTATGGTGTACCATATGACGCAGCAGATGAGTTTGTTAGATGGACTGACGAAAGGACGGGCATTTGGCCGCTCTGGCTGTGTCCGGTGAAATCAGCACCTCTCGGGGAGCGAAGCTTCTCCCAAGGCAACAATGTGAAGGATGACATTCTGCTTGACGTGGGGATATGGGACATGGGACCAAGCGACGCTCACGCATTCATCAAGCTGAACAGGGATTTTGAAGCCAAAGTCACCGAGTTAGGCGGCATGAAGTGTTTGTATGCGCATGCGTACTACACTGAGCAAGAGTTCTGGGATATCTACGACGAGAAGAAGTACATGGAGCTCCGGAGAAAGTACCATGCCGAGAGCTTGCCAAGTGTCTACGACAAAGTGAAAGTTGATCTGCAAGGCGTTGCTGGGGGAGCAAGCGTGAGGAAGACGGAAACGTGGAATGACTGGGCATACCGGCAATTTTGGGATACATGGCCTTTGGGAGGGTTGTACGGAGTTGCAAGCGCAACGAAGGGGTTGTTTTTCGAAAGTGACTTCCTGTTGAAGAAGTAACAGCGCTTCGGTGATAGCAAACGTGGCTGGAGATGTGATCGGAGAATGCATGGGGAGATCCATTGCATCGGCCTACCCCTCAAAAGCATAGTAGTCCATGTCCGGGCCGTCTGTTGCCCTGACAGCTGCCTGCACGTCTAGACTTTAGTACAATGAAGATCAGCTAGCTCGAGGTTCGAACGCGCACTGTAGTACGTGAAGAGGCGGCGATGACGTCGGGCTCTTTGTATAACGACGCGACAGAGGCTCATTCGCGCAGCGGTTCCGACAGAACAAACCGGTTCACGGCCTGTTTCAGATGTTAGATTGCTAGTGTAGTGAAAACGCGTAGATGGCGCCGGTAGTCGCGTCGACGTCAGTGGAGGTTAGCGTGAAAGCTGGACGACTAGGGGCCTCGACTCACCGCAAGCTCGCATTGACGTAGCAAAGAGCTAGCCGCGACCCAACCACCCCATTTCGCCCACCCAACCCACTATTGCAGGTGCCCGTCAACCACTTTTTGAATATATCAAAACTTGGCCCTGCCTTTCTCTCTCCATATACCCCCACTACAACCATTCCCACCGCACTCTCCACTGGCACCAGCTGCAACCGTTCGCTGTTGTCAATCACGGGCCATTGGACGATCCTGCCCTGTTGACGAATTTTTGGCCAGGTACGCGAGCTCCAACAACACGACGTGTCGCAGCAATTCACCGCTGCCGCCGCCTCGCAAAGCCTTTGTTGTTTGTTTGTTAGGCACCGTGTACTAAAGGCAGTCGCAGCTCAACCCTCTTGTACCCGCTCAACCATGGCGCGCCTCAGTGGCCTCCCATCAGAGCACCACCACGAAGGTCCCGGTGACGCTCCTCGACGCAAACGCGGCCGCCCGTCTAAGAACCAGACAACCGACGACATGTCATCTGTTGGCAAGCGAACCGCCTCGCCCTCAGCGGAGCTCTCTCAGACGAAGCGCACCAAGCGCCTCCAGACCATCGAGGACGATGACGAGGACCAGATCGCCGAAGAGAGGCGGCAGTCCTTCTCGCGCTCGCAGCGGGGAGACAATGTTCATGTCCAGGAGCAGAGCACCAGCACCACGCGCCGCTACAACCGCCGACACTCTGAGCCTCCAGTCGCCGCCGATGACGAGGACGACGAGCTCATGTTCAACCGACCCGCCTCTACACAGCCGCTACCTGGCCTGACACCCCATCTCGACCGTGTCGGTGCCTCCCGCAGCCGCTTCACCAACACCCGCCGCGCCCGCATGTCCATGCCAGCTCAGCTGCACGTTGAGCGTGTCGACGAGGTCGAGAACAACGGCAACCGCGTTCAGTTTGCGCCCCTCACACAAGTCCTGGATGGCCGCGCGCGTCGCCGCCTCCGCCGAAGCCATCTGAGCCAGGAAGTAAACGACTTCGAAGACCACCAGAAGAAGGACAAGAGGATGTTCCTGGAGCTACGTCGTCAGCTCAAGGCCCAGGATGACAAGATCAAGGACCTGGAATACCGCCTCGAAGCCCGCCGGTTAGGTGAGATCGACATCGCAGACGCAGACGCGAATGATCTGCAAGTGGAACTGGACGAGGCCCGTCAACAGATTGACGAGCTACGCGCTTCTTCCCTGTACAATGGTGACGACAATGAACCAGTTGACATGTCCGATGACGAAGACGGTATGGTCATGGTCAACCCTGACGAGCTGAACATGTCGCAAGATCTTGACATGGAGCCGACACCCGTTGGCAAGTACTCTTCCCGCGCGCTAGAGATTTCCAGCCAGATGACACTCGAATCCCTGCCATCTCTATCGCAACTTAGCCGTGACAATCTCATCGAAGGCGAGGATATCATAATGGACAAGATCGAAGATGAGGCCGTCGAGCGCTACGAGCGGGAGCTGAAGCAGATGAGCAAGGCCTTGGGTGAGTCTCAAGGTGCGCTGCGCTTGATCACCATCGAGCTTCAGAACCTTCGCTTCATTGAGGCTGGTGCTTCTTCGAGCGAAATTCTGACCGACTTGCGCCATGGTTTCGAGGACCTTCGCGCTGAGATTGAGAAATTCTTCCCCGGTACCACCGTTGGTCTTACCAACCAACAACTTCTTCAAAAGGTTCCTGAGCTCTTCAGCGGCCTCTTCTTTGAGCTCAAGCAGCAGCTCTCTCAAATCAGCATCTCTCAAAAGGCCGAAGTGCTTGTCCGACGACAATACGAGGGTGTTCTCGACCTGCTGGGCGAATCAGACGAGCGCGTGAAGCAGTTAGAGTCAGACGTCTTCACACTCGATAAGGCAAACGAGGACAAGGCGCGCGCCATTCTTGATCTCGAGGAGCGGAACGCTGCCCTGACGGAACTTTCTAACCAACAGGAACTCACTCTCGCCGAACAAGATAGCGCAATCGCTGGTCTGCAAGATGAGAACCAAGACAAGGACGTCTCCCTGGCACGACTACGCGAAGCTCTCGAAAAGTATCGTGTGGACCTCGACAACGTCACCGCCGCCGCAACCGAATTCGAGACGAACCACCACGAGACGATCGCACGCATGGAACAGGAATACACCGAGCGCATCCAGGCTCTGGAGGCAAACCTCGATGCCGAGCAGGAAGGTCGCGATGCTGCCGAGGCCGAAGTAAAGCAAAAAGATGCTTACATCGAGGAGTTGGAGGACAGTATTGCGCGCATGGAGACCGATGTCGATAACATCACCACCGACATGACTACTCTCAGAGAGCGTCTGGCTGCGCAGACCGCCGCCCGCGAGACTGCGGAGGGCGAGCGTGATGACCAGATCGAGCAGGTCTACCAGCACGCCAACACCATCGAAAACCTCAACGAGGCCATCGTTGAACTCAAGGAACAGCTTGCCAACACCCGAGAGAATCTAGGTTCTGAACGTGCTCAACGCGAGAAGACCGAGGCTGATCTTGACGAGGCGAATGACAAGATCGAAGATCTCACCACCCGCCTCCACGACACTGGCCTTCAGGCTAATGAGCTGCGATCCAAGCTTTTCCAACTCCAACAAGAGAAGGAGACCGCTCTGGCAGAGCTGCAAGAAGACGCCGATGAGCGCGAGCTTGAACTGAACAACCTGCTCGATGCAGAGACTGAGCTGCGTCAGACTAAGGAGAACACAATTGGTCAGTTGGAGCAGCAGATCCTCGGCCTTGAGAGTGATATCGCGACACTTGAGAACAACCTGTCTGACATGACCGATGCTCGCGATCAGCTCGAGCAGGATCGTGACGTCCAAGTCGCCAACCTTGCTGCTCAGCTCGCTGACCTGAAGACCAAGTACATGGCGCTGGAGAACTCCACCAACTCCACCATCACCTCACTCCAGGCCAACATCACGGACCTTAACAACCAGATCCAACGGCAACAAGCTGAGATCAACGATCTCTTCGAGCAGGTCACTGAGAAGGAGCGCATCTACCTTGAGGATACGACTGCCCTCCAGGGAAGGATCGATTCTCTTGAGGAGGATCTCACGGTTCAGAAGGCGGAGAACGAAGGCTACCGCAAGGAGAACTTGTCTCTCTCAAGGCGTGTTGAGTCCGAGGCCAACGAGCTTCTGAACATTGTCGACGCCCACGCTAACGAGGTTAATGCCCTTAATGCTGTCATCAAGACACAAGAGGCCACCATCAAGAGCCTTCAAGATGCCTCTGCGAAGCGCACTACGGAGTACGAGGAGATGATTGAGGAGCGTACAACTGAGCTCACAGAGATGCGTCTGCTAGGTGAAGCTCGCCTCGAGACCATCATACTTCTGGAGGCCCAGATCGAGGAGATGAAGGAACGCTTCCGTCTTGCTGAAGAAGACACTCGTGCCACCATCGACGCCCTCACTGCCTCGCAACGTCAACTCCAGGAACAGAATGAGCGTCTTGCTGATGACTTGAAGCGCCGCAACCAGGACGCTCTCCAAGCCGTCCAAGAAATGAAGCTCAAGCGTGTTGAAGTCAAGACCCAAGGCGTGGGCGACCTCCACCGTGTCGCTAATGGCAAGGTCTTGAAGACCAGCGAAAAGGTCAAGATTGGAAAGAAGGGCAAGAAGAAGGTCTCTTCTAGGCGTCAATGGGACTCCGGCTTCGGCGTTGATGAGAATGTCGAAGACGAGGAGCTCAACGCAGAGGAGCCACTTGCTGCATAGAGTGCAGTAGCTGATGATTGCAAGTTCGCTTGACTTTGCAGGTTCAGGTTATATTTGGGTCCTATGTTGTTGCTGTCACTGCAGAGCAGTATTTTTGTCTTTTCTTTTCCCTTATATTTTTGGACACATTACTTTGGGTAACAGATTGTTTCGTTTGTCATGATACATCCGGCGCTGGCATTTGCTATCTTACGACTCGACGACCTGGCTTCAACGCTTTGTTTGATAGGATAAATGGTGGTAACGATATCGCAGTGTATTGCATAGCGCACGGTGCCTGGGTTCCAGTTATGGTCACGGGCAAAAGAAGTAGTGTAATGACCCTTGTTCTATCTTGTACAGATTCTCCTTTTTTATCATCAATCACAACAACAAGATCAGAACTCCCCCCTTTCCATTCGCATCACTGCATCCGTGAAAGAACCTTGTACGAGCATGTTGTCTCCCAGGATGCTGGTTAAACGTTTTGGAGCCTTGCGTGGCCCCAACGTTGAACGCTGGACGGGAACTGTCAACATGGGTCTTCCCGTCGTGTTCTCGTATCCCTGAAACAGATCTGCAACAACGCGTTACGTTGCCTATCAATCGGTCCGCACCCCACCCAGCAATCGAAAGTTTAGCAACTTCCGAGGACCAAAGGCAACCCAAAATCATTCAACTCCTTTTCTTTTCTTTTCTTCCCTTCCCTTTACTCATCACCGGCTCCACATATTCACGCCTAGCAAGTATCCCTCCCCTTCTCATCGACAACACAGGCCAAGCACAATGGGTAGCAGCAGCCTCAATCCATCCTCTCCTCGCGACGATGAAACTGTGCTCTTCCTCTTCATCGCCTTTGCTATTCTCATCGTCCTTCTACTTCTGCTGGTGTTGATCTCGTGCCAGACGTGGATGTTGTGGAAGATGGCAAAGGCGGTTGTTGAGCAGGACACTCAGATTACGCAGCGAGGACGAAAGGGACATACATATGGTAGTAATGAAGGAAGTAAGAGGAGGAGTGTTAGAGGCAGTATTTATACCGATGGGGAGGAAGAAAGGAAGTTGATGAGTGGAGGCAGTGGTAATGGACTAGAGGGAAAGAGGAGGACGGGGGTTTGGGGAGTCGGAGGGTGGGTTTGAGGTGGATGAGTTTTGCACTTTAAAGTAGGAGGGATTTGGGAAGGTCGTAGGGACGATAACTTTGATTTGGTACGTTACAAGAGGACAAAAACCAAGGATAGACAGCAGGGGCTGAAAAATGCTACGCAACGACACGCCCGACTTTTACCTCACACCACCAGTTCCGCCTTTGGCTTCAACAACATATCCTCCAAAACTCGATACTCTTCCCTCAAAGCCGCGACTTCCTGTCTCAACGCTCTTTGGTCCTCAGAGAAGCATCTCATCTCCTCCACTACGGACTTTGCCTCATTCACACTGGCTGAACCTATCTCATTCGACTTTTTCACAGGCGGTCTGTCAACAGCGTGCAAACGATCACGAGAAACGCCCTGTGGAGCGGGTGAATGCAAGATACTTGGTGAGGTGTTGGGTAGCGGGGTACTCAAGGCATGGATACTGAGTTGATGATGTTGTGGTAGTGATGGATTGGGTGCGTTGGAAGAAGTTATCGATTGATCGGTATCTTCGGCAAGACCAGCATCTACAAGATCTGCATCTTTGACCGCGCCTGAGATTGAGCGGGAGTATACGCTGCTAGGTGAATTTGCTCGAGTGTCAAGCGAGTTCGTCATGGGCTGCCGTGGTAGAACTGGTGTTAGGTTGCGATGGTTGTAGTTTTGGAAAAGATTACTTTTAGCTAGAAGGCCAGGTGCGGGGTAGTAGAGGCTTTCGAGCGAAGATGAAGAGTCTGCTGCTGTGGTGGCGGCGGCGGCGGCGGCGAATGCGTGGTCTCGAGGAGCTTTTGATCTAGGAACCGTATTGCTCGGGCATGCCATGTCGTTTACGCTCTCATCGGCAACCGAGTCTCTTCTCGTGCTTGGCGTTGAGCATGAACATGTATTGCTGGGCCATTCTGTCTCTGAGTCGATTCTTCTGAGAGCAGGCTTCAATATTGGAAGATTAGGTCTATCTGGGAGGGTAGAACTCAGATCCAATTCAAGCTCTCGTGTTTTGCTCAATGAACGCCTCTCAAACATCTGAGCGGCGGGACGGAAGTACAGACTGCTCGAGCTACCCAAGGGAGAGGACGATCCTGGGTCGGCTATAGTTACGTGTCGCTGAGCTTTTGGCACGACCCGTGACCCGCTCGGTGCTTCCGCCACAGTCTCTTGATGCTCAACAGACTCCTCCTTCATCATGCCAGATGTTGGACGAGAGTACAGACTGTTGGGTGTGTTGAGCGCAGTGGGAGAGGACTGTGGGAAGGGCACTGGACGGATCGTCGTTGAGGTTGAGGTAATCAGTGGTGATTCTGAACTCATATGACGCTGTGACGCCTTTGGCTTGCGTCTTCGCGTGGAAGGAGGTGTAAACCATTCTTCCTTCGAAAAGTGCGAATCATCAGACGAGCTGAGCGACCTATGAGGAGCGGAGAAGAGCTGTGCCCGCGACGGGGCTGGTACACTTGGCATCTGATGTACTTCGGGCCATCTCCGACTTTCTTGTATTGGAGGATCGAGTTTGGGTCGAGATTTTGCGGCGCCGACATCAAAGGGATCGTGCGGCGAAGGTTCCGGAGGCGACTGAAATGTCTCTGTAGAGATGCGCGGTCGTACAGATGGCTTTTTCACGTGTTTGTTGCGCACTCTCTCAACGCGGAGAGGCGAGCCTCTCAACACATCCGAGGCTCTGCGACTGGGAACTCTTGACTTGAACTCCCTAGACTCATCGGAAAATAGATCCGGCGGTGGCCCAACAGGTACCGGTTTTCTTGTTAAAGCTGAGTTGTGGGGTGATCTAGTCTTCTTGACAGTACCGGTCTCCTCGTCAGAAGGAGTCGATCCCTCCGCATCCACAATATCGACGACGAAACGAGGCTTGGGGGACAGCGACAATCCGCGAGTCGGAAGAATCGAAGGCGCGGTCATGTTGCCGACCCACTCAACAGCCGTGATAGACACTCCCACAGTGATCTCATGTATCAGTAGGCCCAGGGCGTTGAAAACAAGAACTTTTCCAGCCTGTGTACCAATAGCAATCAAAGTCTCAAAGCCCTCGTAGACATCTCCGGCATCTTCTACCGCGTCGCCTCCTAGTAGCACCATCCCGTCTACTCTTCGCTTTGAGTGTACAGAGCCTTTCGTGGATACCGACAAGCAAGTAGCGGGATAAGAGACATGCTATGTCCGGAGTACTTCTCCTCCCCCTTCAAAGTCAACAAGTCGACATTTTCCATCATACCTAATGCTAACAACACGCGATTTGTAGCCCGGTATGAACTCCGCTGCGAGCACACCACCCATGGCCGGCTTATGGAGCTTCTTGATGACACCTACTCGGACAGGCTGTAACTGGTAGAACTGGAATTGATTTTTGTGCGAATCTTCGGGCCACTTTCGGAGTGAAGGCAGGAAAAGACTATACATCGCTAGTAATCCGTCCTGGAATCCGATCACAAAGTTCGTATATGACGGCTGCGCGGGACCATCCAATTGTTGGAACGCAGCACAAGTCGCAGAATAGCGGGCATCTGTTGGACGAAAGTCTACAGGCGCGCTGTGTCCCCATCTTTGGTCTTGAAGGTACATAGTCATCGGGTTTGGTGATGCTGAAAGAAGTACGGTACCATTACTGGATATCGCGATCACATTCGGTGGAGATGAATGCGATGGTAATGAAGGCAGAAGCTTGTCATCCGGTATGGAATATGCTTGAACTGAGTTGTTCAACGTCGTCGTGAAATACAGGGTGCGCGAGTCGGGTGAGAAGAGAAGAAGACGTGGCTCGCCCTGTGCTATCGTCAATTTGTAGACCGTATCGTCACTAGGGAAGATGCCATACATCACCACTCTTCAATTTGTATTTCCTGTCCTTGGTTCGTGAAGCATCGTGAAGTATCACAACCTGACCATCTGCTATAGCGAACAGGCTGCTGTTGTCTTTTGAGGCTCGAGCGTTGACTATGCCGTTAGGGGTCTCGCACTCGAACAGCGTCTCGTAAGCAAGCTGTGTCCTCAAATAAATCTTGTTCGGTGTTGTGACAAACAGGCCCTGTTCAAACGGCAAGCGCTGGGATTTTGCCATTGCTGGAAGTAGAATAGTGATAAGTTTAGGGAGGTCGTTGCGATGATGTGGCAAAAGAACGACGTTTGGATCGTGCGGTATCATGATCGAATGCGCTGCGGCAGGTGCTACAAGTCAACACGTGGAGTTCCAGGGTAAACACAGCGGGAATCAACCTTCATACAAGCACTGTGGTACCATAGGTACCATGAAAACATGCTTGATTATAATATACATTCTCTAAACAAACAAATGGATTCTGTAAATCGAGCAGTCCTAGTCGAATTACTAGTCCAATCTACTTCAGCTTAGCGTACTGCTTGCCCCATTTCTCTGCAATCTCCTCCTCCGAGAACTTTCTTGTCTTGCGCTTTAGCATCTCGACTTTCTCGTCAAGCGTAAGCTGCATCTGATCGCCCATAGGTACAAGACATTTAGCAATGTGCTCATAGTTCTTTCTTAACAGGTTGACCGTAAGGAAGAAGTAATCGATGTTATAGAAAACGATTGCGTGCTCGTCAGAGTATTGCTTCTTCTGTGAGAGGAACGCAACTGGATGCTCCCGCCAGTGGCGGAGCGGATTGAGGTGATGAGATGTGTGATAGCCATCGTTGTAACAGTGGCGGTTGCTCTGTTATAGTGTAAGTGATGCGTTCGAATCTAATCAAGTAAGAATGAATGCAGACTTACGGGTACGTCGATGAGTGTGATGCTTGACCTGAAGTCAGAGTCCGGCTCGACCTCGTCAACGAAAGCGTGCTGGCCCCAGTTGCCAGTCATCAAAGCCAGGCGCATGAAAGCCAGAGGAATCAAGAACACAAACGTCGTTGCACGAGCGCTGACGAAGTTGTACATCATGTACAGGAAGACGTAGTTGCCAACTTCGCAAGCACCCGCTTGGAGCGCGAGATTAGGCTTGCGGTTGCGCAAGAAGTACATGGGCAAATCGAGCCAGATCAGAAAGTAGAACCGGCCAACATATTGCGCAAAGTCCCAAACACTGTCCCGCTGGTATCGAATAGTAGAAGACAGGTCATTAGGTCCGTTGCCTTCAACGTGATGGTGCTTGACGTGATGATAGTAGTATGAGTTCCAGGTGTGGCCCATCATTGGATCGAGAATGTATGGGAATAGCCGGTCGATGAAGCCATACTTCTTGCTAAGAACACCACGCATATGAATATGCTGATGCTTCAGGAGCGTGAATGGTCCCATGTAGTAGCCTTGCATGACGCAATGAAGCACAGCGTGCCACCAGTGGAAGTTGACGTACAGATAGATCGCTGATGGGACGCTGGTGCAGAAGTAAAGCAGCAAATGCGTAACCATAATAACATCGGTCTCGACTCGTACAATCTGCTTTGCCCATCGAATGTAGGGATCGATGATCCATTGACGAAGAAGAGGGTTCTTGATGTCCGAATCATCGACAGTGCTGCACACAGTGGTCTCGAAACTGTCAGACTTGGGGTCATTCAGCTTCTTGAGGTAAGCAATTGCTTGCTGCTCCTGGTCTTGGAGATCTGTGAGCTATTAGTTATATGAACCAGCCATGGTGGTCCAAAGGGAGATTCACTGACCCTCTGGTGATGGCGTCACAATCTCGGAATGTTTGATATCCGAGTCATCGGAATCTTCTGCTGCATCTAGCGTTGATTTTGCAGGCCTGGTCTCATGCAACTCGTACTCCTTCTGTAGGATTTCCAGAACAATTCGGTCCGGACCAGTTAGCTCTTTATCGAGAGGGAAAGCCAGCTTGCCCATCTTGCCGATGACCTGGTAGGATCGTTGTTAGGTTGTGCCGTGATGGCGTGATGACTGCGACAGCAAAAACAAGTGCCCGCCGAAGAGATTGGCAACAAGCGCCTTGTACTGCCGAACACGTAAAGAACGAATCAACCAATGTGAAGATTATGATGAACGTCAATGGCAGAAGTGCATGATGGAGTTGTAGTGAGCTAGGTATGAGGCTGTCGCTGTGAAGCCAAGTAACTGGAAGCGGTGACAAAACCGTTTAGCGCGCCCCTGGTGACCCACACAAGTGGCGAACGAAGACCGAACGCGTATGTATCACTTCACATAGTCAGCGGACTAGAACATTGGACACGACGAACCGATCATTGCTTCATGCAGTAACGAAGGCAGGTAGGGGCAGTCTGATAGATAATTGACATGTCCGCGAATCACATGCAAAAGAGCAGTCGCAACCTTTGTGTGGCAAATTCAGGGTCCTCGACTACCCCGCATTCGCCCAAGCGCCCTCGCAGAATATAGTGGGGCGGACATTGAGGCTCACAGTCTTCGTGCAAAGTAAGCATACGTCAAGTTCATACTGATGAATGCATTTCGCCATGAAGCGCTAGATACAGCGTCTTCGATAATCTATAGGAAGCTGCGGGCGAAGAAGACACTTGACCCGTTCATCACCACCTAGTGTTCCTTTTCCGCCCAGAACTGCAAGAACCGACTCACAGTCCTCTCCTCCCAATAATGGGCCTCCCTGATATAATCCGGCTCAGCGCTAACGTTCTTGATACCATAACTGTCCCAGTGATGTCCGGCTCCCGCAATCAGGTAACTCGGGTACTTGTCGCTACTGATCCTGGGCTGAGGAGCCAGATTCGAATGGTAGCATAGATCAAGCCAGACATCGGTATTGCCATCGATCTTAGCGAGATTCTCAGCTTGGACGTCCCAGCCTCCGTACTTGTTGTAGTAGTGCAACTGGGGAGTTGCAGGAATGCTATTATGCTCGCCAGGTGGGAAGGCCCAGGTGCACCACTGCTGGGTGTAGTCAATTTGGAGGACGCGAGAGATGAGAGATGGGCCGTTCGTAGGCGCAACTTGGTAAGCACCGGACTCTGAACAGGTCGAGTAAAGGTATGAGCGTGCTGCACCGTTTGAGGGGTCGGCGTAGTATGTCTGATTTTGCGTGCCGAAGCAGCCCTCGTCCGTGCTATCGATTCGTCCACTTTCGCAGTTCGGGATGAGCGTCTTCTTCACATAATCGGCATAACCACCTAATCCAGTCCAAGATTCGCCCTGGGAGTACTTGGCAAGCGCCATATCGACGCTGCTGATGTTTGCCGGCGGGTTGATGTTCGTTACGTTGGAGCAGAAGTTGAAGAAGTCTTCAGAACCATATTTGGGAGACCAGTCTAGAGCGTGGTCAGCACACGTTTCCCAAAAGTCCTGAACAGAACCATTACTTACTAAGTTCTTGCCATGTGTTGGTGGGATAGTTCATCGGACCACCGATCGGGAATGCAATCGTCATGGCGAAGTCTCTCAGATCTTGCAGCGCGCCGAGACCAAAGATCTCCTTCAATTGCTGGATGCCTTCTTTGTTTCCACTCCAGATAAGTTCATCCATCTTGTCGACAATATCAATGATCCTGGATACGCAGTCTGAAGGACCGAACTTTATGATGGGATCGTACCACTGAGGGTATTCGAGTAAAGCCTGGGTAGTGGCACTGCTACCAATGCCTCCAGCAAAGATGTCGTTGTAAGTTTTCATGGTGAACGCAGTGTGAGCACCAGCAAGAGAACCGCCATACATAATCCAAGGTGTGTCAACACTGTTCAGACTAGCGTTAACACCTGGGAAGGTAGCATGCTGTCTAAAGTAGGCATTGTCGGCAATTGCTATTAAAAGTCAGCTCATTTGCATCATGGCCTGAATACTTGCATCACTAACTCTGCTCAGTAGTCAAGAACCTCAGTTCATCTGTCGTACTAGAATTGTACGGGTAGCTTTCACCATAGTAACGATTCTCAAGAATGACACCAAGACCGTTGAACTTTTCCATGAGAATCTGGATGACTAGAAACCCGGTCAGTGATTTGTGCGAACGTATCGATTGGGTTTTGCTGTAACCACTTACTTCCAGTCTGCAAGTTGGAGAAACGCGACTCTCCGCTCGTCTCTCCACCAATGTAGAGAAACACTGGTCCCCCGGACTTGTAGTAAGAAGAGTCGAAAACTAAATCAAATGTTTAGTGTATGCTGAGTATGCACGCAGTAGATTTGTACTTACAGTACCGCTGCTTGAAGGTGGCATTGGTGTGAGGAACATAGCGATCGCTATCCTGGAAATGATCAATCTGGCGCAAAGGTCAGCTAGGGCACAATAATCAACAAAAGCGCATCAACGAACCGGTTGATCAATCGTATGTGCCGCATAAGCTGGCGCATCAGCAGTCTGTCTCTTGCCCTGCCATGAAGCCGAGCGCGGAGCCGGAGTTGCAGACCCCAAAGCCACAAAACTGTAAACCAAGGTCAGGACCTTCATGTTGATGGTTGCTTCTCAGCAGACGTACCGGAATACTTCGGGAATACCGTACCACTCTTATACAGATCTCAAGCTCGGCTTCCCGGATAGCAGGACGCGAAGCTATACCATCGCGTCATGTTCGTTTGTACCTCAAAGCGGGGCAAGGCGTGCAGCGGGCGATACCTATACAGGCAGGTAGATGCAAGGCTTGTACAGGCTTGTGCAGGCTTGGAGAAGCTTGTCGCTGCTTGGTATCTGCCTTCTGCTTTAGAGCTCTTTGCTTACTGTCTTATCGTGCGGTGAGGCTTTTTGAAGGATGGGTAGTGTTGTGTTAGTTGTGTTCGTGCGAGTGAGGTACGCGCGGACCCTAAATACATCGCATTATGGAAGGCGTCAACGCGTCTACTCACACGATGCAGCAGATACCTGGGAAGTATGGATGATTGGTATTTCTGGAAGTAAGCAGTGCATGCAAGTTAAGATGTGCATATGCTTAGGCAATAGAGCTACCTAGGTATGGTAAGCTAAATGACCGATCCCTGCCATACGAACTCGTATACCAAACTCCAGTAACCTTATCTGACCACAGATACAGAAATGATGACGCAACACTGCATCTCCGTCTCTAGAATCCTCACCACCTACTCCATCTCCTTACTAGTAGGTCTAACCAACATGCCAGCTCTCTCATAAGTTCGATCCGTGGCTTCCATTTGTTTGATACTCTCCTCGCCATCAACCCACGCACCACTCCCATCTCTCCGCTTAACCTTATTCACAAACTCCTCAAGCATGTACCGATACGTAACCCACCAGTCCTCACCCTTTTTCTCACCACCCATGCCCTCCGGCCACTTGTACGCCTTCTTGTACTCCGTCTTCTTTTCTTCCTTGACAATCTTGCCAGAAGAGGGATCGCGCAAAGTAGTCGTAGTGGTGATATCGATGCGATGGTAAGAGTGCGGGCCCATGAAGCCCCAGAACATAAGTGACTTTTGGCTAGACTTGTGTAGACCGTTGTTAGTTGTTTCAAGGTTCTCGGGGTGCAAAGTTACAGAGATCGAGGCAAGCAGGTCACTGAAATTTGGCCAGTTTGATGTTAGCCACGGAAACCAATACCCGCCTCGAGCACCTAGATCGGACAGAACGTGACCACTACCACCGTTGGGGAATGTGTAAGTAGCTTCCATGGCTCGATCGCAGAGCTGATGTTGTGTTGTATGAAAAAAGCTAGGTGTTGCAGAAGTGACATCTGTAGGCTCAGCTCCGAAGACACCTCGTAGTGCGGATAGGGTGTAATGCCCTATGTCCATTGCAGCGCCACCAGCAAGATCGTAGTCATATCTGATATCTGTTTCGGGGAATGCTCCTTTGAATGCTCCCGCACGAACACTTGCTTTCTCTACATTTGCCTTTTCGAATTGCGCTAGAAAGACATACCAGGCGGGGTGGAAGCGATAGTGACTTGCTTCAACAAGTACAGGAGCATTTGGAGCCTTGAGAACCTGGTGATGGAAGAGAGAGCGTGCCTCTTGCGCATTGGAGACGGAGGGTTTCTCCAGTAAAACATGTTTTCCTGCCTTGAGGGCGGCGAGCGTCCATTTGTAGTGCAATCCGTTTGGCAAAGGGTTATATATACAGTCGATCGACGGATCGTTGATCAGCGCTGCGATGGATCAGCATGGTATCACAGCAGCATGAAGTGGCCGTGATTGCTGCTTATGGGCTGCTGGATTATCATCACCTGGCTCGCTTACCTTCATAGCTATCATGAACAATCGGAACATCCCACCTCTTTGCATAGGCATCTGCTTTTGTCCTGTCTCTTGCTGCAACAGCAGCGATTATGACATCTGCATGCGAGCGCGCTGGAATGATCAAACCCATCGGACTGTTCAACGATTCTATTTAGCTCCAAGATCCTATCTCAACTTCCTCATGTTGATAAAGAGAACAGAGCGTGGACATACGCAATTTTGGCAGCTCCTAAGATACCGAAACGTAATGCATCCGAATTCTTCGGTACTGGCTTGCGTCCAGCGGCCCATTCGGTAAACTCAGCGCTGGAGTTCAACCAGTCGACAAATCCCATCTTCGATTGGTTGCGTGATGTAGAAAGTGATGATTTGGCAGTATGATGCTGAAGAAGAGGGAATACATCTCCGTCTACAGAAACACAGGATGTTCCATTGCTTACTATCAACTCGTAACGGGGCGTTACCTTAAACTTGCGCCTCGCATGCAGTGCGCTTGTGGTGCGGGGCCAAGTCAATGATTGGCGCCCGCTCGTACGCCCGAAACAGTAAGATACCTTCAACTCCTAAGCAACATCTGTAGCTGATTGATTCCATGGTCAACATAAGAAAAATGCTGAGGGGAGGCAAGAGGTCTACATTTTCAATAGTTCAGATTGATATAATACGAGCAAGTATGCCGACAATCGATGACCAGCATAAGCACTTGGTGTGTAGTGAAGTTAATATACTACAGTTCAGCCGGACACAGCATCTTGCGTCTGGAGCGTGGGGTGTTAGTTGCTTACGTTGTCTAAGCCGCTTCGATACCGTATAGTTCAACTAGTTCAACTTACAATGTGGCAGTCATGCCCAAGAGACTGCATGTTCTGATGCATGAAAGATAGCCTGAATCTAATCTCGCACGCCTCAACCTCGCTGACTCGGCTAATGAGTATAAGCACCGCCTTCACATCTACCGAATGCCCGAGGCACCGTCTGAAGCGGAAGAATTCCAATTCTGTAGATCATGTAAGTCAGCAATGTCCGAGGCCAGCGGTAACAGCGGCGATAAGAAGTGTGGCAAATATTGAATCATGGCATCATGGCACGAATAATGGCTAGGGTTTCAGATGTCAGGCGTGGTGGCGAGAGAATCCACTTTGCCATATCGGACGACGTGCATGAACGGCATGTTCAGGGCGCTGCTGTTTGATCGACAGGGTAGCACACACGATTGTGTGGGAAAGAGTGGGTGTGGAATTGTATTGTCCACGAATGCCTGAATGCCTACGAAACAGATTGCGCAAGCGAAGTGTAGGGAGAACACCCATCCTTGTTGTCGCACTATATCTTGCAGGCATTGTGTATCACACACCGCAGTAGGCGGGTAAGAGAAATTTCGTCCAAGATTTGCTTCAATGATCTTCACGAAAACAACGGAAATTTGTCGGTGAGGGTTACGGTGACGGAGGTATTACAATGACGACCGGTGTCATTAGGCGAGGTAAAAGAGAAGAAAAATAATTGCGCCGAGCTTGATCAACCGGGCACAACGTTTGCCGTGCTGGGGTCTTCCTTTGAAGTTACTGCAACGCGGTTCGCTTACAGCCGCAATGCTTGGCTGGTGGTGACTCTGCGTAATGATCACCAGTAGGAGTGTGATAGGCGAACATCGCAATTCCCACACAACAAGTCACGAGATTGAAAATCCTCCTTACAGATGCTGTGTCGTAGACTCCACATGACCTACGGTGTACACAGCGGTGAGAAATGTAAGGGTTTTCAAGCGGCAAGCGGCAAGCGGCAGTTACAGAATCAACGGCTTTTCCTCTTTGCGCGACAAAATCCGAGGACCTGGTTATAGTGACAAGGGACAACGGTCAAATCGCAACGGCGTCCATGTCGTAACGGTGACAGCTTGGGTACACCGCTGAAGGTGACTCACATCGAGTGACCTAGTCGCCGAAGAGGTTCCCAAAAAAAGGCCGTCAGCGTGGATGGATTGACAGCGGGCTTTTCCAGCGCTGGGATGTGATAGGCACCAGCAAAGTAAGGCTGCATGCTCTGCCCGCGGACCCACGATCTGCGAAAAAGGAACGTGGTTTGTGGAATTGCGGACGTGAGTCAGAATGATCTGCCAGGGATTGAGCAGCATGCATGCACTCGGACGCACACAGAAGAGTTGCGTGGGCATGTGATTGATGTGCGCTGGCTTGCGTAAAGTTGATGTATCGAAGGACGACTGCAGGTTTCCACACGTTGTACGCACGGTAACGCGCAGCCTGCGTCAGCCGATGGCGTACATGGAATGCCTCGCGTCTTGCAGGATGAATTAACGTCTGACAGACGTGGCTGACTGTGCACTTCGCCCTACTTAGCACGATCGGTGCTGAGAGAGTTTTGATAGCTAAGCGATAGGTCTGTGTGCTCGTGGAGGACCGATTACATGGTTATTCAGGTCCGTATTCATCAGACCGGAATGCAGCCTTGTCGTCTGGGGCCAATAACTCAAGCTTCAACAGCAGAGGACGAGGGACAAAGGCGCAGTTCGAAAGTCTAATTGCTTACTGAGCGCCATCAAGGCGCAGGACTCTGGTCGTCAGCTCAGACACGGCTCGGCTTGCAACGTATAGTTTGCGCCTGTCCGTTCGCCTACTGCGAACATTCGGCATGCTCATCCGAGTATCAGAGATCGAGCACGTTCAGGGTGCTGCCACTTTTGGTGAGACTGCCCCCAACGTGGTGTGGGCGGACCCGCTCAGGCGAGTGGAGATTGGCGTCAGATTGCGGCGTAGGCACGACAATGGTACTTAGTGCGTAACCGCGGGATGCGCTGCTTGATGTTGACGACGATGATGTTTGATGGAGGGGTACTGTCCTGCGGGAGATAGTGTATTGCAACCTGGCAGACCGCTAACGGCTGTGGAGTTGCGGGCACGTCTTGCTGAGCGGTGAGGTCGTGCAACATGCAAAGCTGTAGTAGTGAAGGACGGTGTTAATCTAGCGTCTTAGTGGTCGCACGTCTGCGTACGACTAGCAATGCAGCTGGTGGTTGGCTTTGCGTATAGAGGAGTCATCTGCCTCAGCTGAAAGCAAGGCATGGATTCCTAAGAGCATGCACTTGTGCCTGAACGGCTACATGGCCGTGGTTGGAGCTAGGTAAGCGCAACCGAGCCAAACCACCAAGAACGGCCCTGCCAATATTCGCATTCGTGGTGTGAGGCCGTATCCGTCTTGCTGATTAGCGTTCCAAGTTGAAGCTGCGGCAAGTATCGACGTTCCTGCACATGCCGGGGTGGTGCCGTGATTTCCAACGTGAACCGGTCACACGGAAGGTTTCGGTAGCTGCGGGACACTTGAATATGCAACACGGTTAAACGAGTCGACTTATTGGCCCTCGACTCAACTTGTCAAGTCTACGTCACACAGCCCACGTGTGTGCGGCCAAGCGCTTGCAATGTACAGGTGCCTGATTGTGGAGGAGGCATACCTGATCGCTCGAACATGCTGCAGCGCTTGTGAAGCAACGGTGGATCCTATCACAGCCATGTCCCTTAGCGGTTAGCTGAGGTGGTGTGCAAGGGAACTATCGCGCGCGCGCTGGCAACCTGGCGGCGTCTCTAGGCAAACATCTCTATCGGAAGATGCCCTGGAGGCTTACCCTCGACTGATCATGGCTTTTAGCCCCCAAATGGAAAGGGAAAGCCGAAGGATTAGTGAACAGGGGACTTTGAATTCAACTGCATGCGAGTTTCACTGTGGACGAGAATAGAACAAGTATAAGCGTAATTGATCTTAGATCAAACAATTAATGCTACGAGACGATATTGGGTATTCCTCCTGGCTATGATGCCGCCTAACCAGTAATAGAACTCCAAGAACTAATGATGCTATGATGCCACACAACCAATCCCAAGCGCCAACTAATGCAAGTCTAAAGCAAGTAATACGCTCAATATTAGAAGGACTGTGATGTGTATATGCCAAAGTAAAGTAGGCGTCTATAGAGAAGGATCGTTCCGGACACCCGAACCAGCGTGTGTGGGATATGCAATCGTAGCCATGGCTCAGGTGGAAGTGAGACGAGCGGATCCTGGTACATGCAGCAATGCCACATGACAGCAGGGCGTAATAACGTGGAGGCTTGCGATGCAAGGTAGACTGGCGTCGAGTCGCTTTCCGAAGACAAGCTTAGTCTGCTTTTAACCGGAAATCGCGGCGGATGTCAGGTGAGTGACAAGGAGTTGTTCTGAGTCTGAGGCACAGAGTGCGCCAAAGATCAGATAGTACTGGATGCTGCAGATGCACTGCATGATGGCGGCATACCAGGCGGCAAGGTGCAGATCGATGTCGGATGATAGAGTAGTAAGGTGGGTCGCGTTGAGGATGTTCGGTTAAGGATGCGGAGTTGATATCGATGTTGAGATGCGCCAAAGCCAAGTGTAGGTCGAACAAGACAAAAACGAGGTAGAGAGTTGGTGTCCTCTATTTCGATGGGACAGGAGGAAGAGGGCGGGTTGGTGGTGGGCCAGGGCAAGGTGGGAGGTTCTGCGATGCCATGTTGGACTCGTCGTAGATAGTGGCGGCCATTGTGTTGGTTTGTGAGGATGAGCTGTTAGGCTGGTGTTGAGCTGAAGTGTTGAGTTGGTTGTTGGAGTCTTCGTTGGATGACGATGATGTTGTTGTAGTGGTAGTGGTAGTAGGCTGTAGAGATATACTCTTTGTGTTGTAGTCTTCGGCTCTGGATGATGAAACGAACACTCCGATGGTGGGGGGTCAACGTATTTATGTTTGTGCTCAGATTGCAGACCCCCAAAATGTCGGTCAGCTACGTACTTTGACGATGTGTGTAATAATGCTAGGCAGGGCATGGCACGGCCCAAGCGGTGAAAGAGGCGTTGGGCTGATGAGCAGGAAAGGGGTGGCTCCTGGCTTGTGCATAAGCTAAAGCACGCCGAAACATCGCTGATCCTGGTCACTTAATGAGCAGGGGGGAGAAGAAACACGAACTTGCGCGTTACCGCCTTGTCGTTTCATCGGCCTCGTGACAGCGTGAAGATCGTGTTGATCCAATCCTGTCGCAGTATTGTCGCCGTCGCGGCATGTCGTTCATACAACGCATCATCCTCCAGGCAAGGCAGCAGGCCCAGCGAGGCATGATTGACCCACGGGAAGTGTCTGCGCTCATCTGACATCACTTATTCCCTGACCACTACCGTGCTCTTACTAGCAGACATGCCTAGTGCGAACGGTCGTGAGGAATGAAACGTAGCCCTCCTTTTCATCTTGACGGTGCGCAGGGCTGGCATGCATCAGTCGCCGCCTTGGGACCGCTTGTAAGAGGGTTTGCTTGCGAGCGCATCAGGAACAGGCATCGCTCGGTTCCTGTTGCCGTGCGTGTCAAGAGCAAATTCTGACACATTGACAGTAAATTTCCGTCACACAATTTGCGACGTCGCCTATTTGCCAACGTCGGACACACCCACCGACCTCCAGCGCAGGAAGATCTAGCGCCTATGCCGACCTTCTCCCGTGCTTCTTTGACGCTTCTACCCAATTTCGAAGCCCCCTAGAATTTTCCGCTCCACAATGTCCACAGCTGCTGGCGCCCGTGCTGGCGGTGTGAGGTCAAGGCATGACTTTGCTCTTGCTATCCTGAATCGGTTGGCCGGGGTATACACGTTTGTTCGTGGGCAGCTAGGCTGAGAATGCAAAGCACCGCACAAAGGCATGTCATGATTATTTTTGTCTTTTTGGTTTGCCGTCTTCGCGCAACTCGTATTAATCCTAGCTCGCGTTTGTGTCCGAGGTAGGAGTAGTTACCGACGCCCAGTGTGCCCTGTTTCTCAAAGTGTTCCGGCGACCGCAACTGGCTGGTAGTGGCTGCTCGATAAAGGTTATCACAGAAGCTCGGCTGGTCCGGAAGGAGAGAGTTGAACGGGCGCCATGCAGCCACTTGGCGCAGCTGTCAACCAGTCTGAAGGGACGGAGGGAACACCGCTGCTCGCTCGTTGCAGCTGGCCAAACTCCACGTGGACTTGTCAGGGTTTACGTCTGACTTCAGATAGGCGTTTGTTTGATTGACATTCGCAATATGCCACCTTTTACCCCTGCGACCTGCGAGATGGAAATCACGATTATTGAAGCGTTTACAGTACCCTGAAAGCCTGTGCGCAACAAGCAAAAAAGATTTCCCTTACCCACCAGGACTGGGGAGAAGATTCTGGCGATGCGCTCATCGTTGATAGTAAGCGACCAGATTTACAGGGGCTGCTGGTGCGTCAAAACCTAATGCAGAAAGCATCGTCCTCACCATCGCCACCCCCTTCGGTAGTTCATTAGTTCAGTCTCAACGCTTCTCAAAAGCTGTCGTTTCAGCACAGTGGGGAAGGATTGCGCATATGTTACAGTCCAATGCGAAAGACAAGGCGACATGGTGTCAAGCTATAGAGCGAAAGATCTGGTCCCAGGAAAAGACGTTTTCGGCTGACAAGCGTTCCAGCCAACTGGCCAGCGCGGAGAGACGAGAAGAGACCGAGCGTTAGTCTGTCTGCCGTTGATTGACAGGTCATCAGTTTGAAGCCATGCCCCTAGAAGGGTCCCTTGAAGCTGCAGGCACGGCTGTCTACCAAGTAAAATTAACGGCGGTTTTTGACCGACATGCTTTTCATCTCATGTTGCTTGAATCAATAAGCCTCTCGCAATTCTCATGCAAGCCTGCTCACAACAACGATCACGATGTTCGCGTTGGCGCAAAAAAGTACGTAGTATTGGCATTGAACTCTATCCACCGGCTCCGTATTCGTAGTGGTGGCTAGTCGATCACAGCGTCATTGTGAATAAAAGTCTTGATTTTCCCGTGTTTTGGCAGCCATGGTACGAGAATGATGGATTAGGCTGATCGTCATCAGCAGATCAATAGCTTGGTGCGGAGAACGATGTTCAGGCACGTTGCTGCAGGTACGCGCAACATTCTCGGCGCCGCTACCGCACCTTATGTGGCTTACGCGCCTTCAATCTCAGGCGAGAGCGAGCATGCGAGCACGCTGCGCCACCCATTTTGGGGCCGGCGAGTCCGATGCGCTACTGGTGAAGCACTCAGAGACTCAGAGGAGACAAAGACGAGAACCCAGATGGGTATTCGCCGGGAAAGCACCGAGTCTCAATGCGCCAAGGCAACGGTTCCCCAGTGCTGTTTTCGATCGACGAGCTGTCCGACGCAGAACTCAGCGTTGCGATCGAATAAAAAAAGGATAGACCCCGGTCATACGTGCAGTATGTAATACGTCTAGTCGTTCCGAACAGCCGACTCTCCAACAGTGAACACATCGACCCTCCCTATATGCTCAGTTTCAGGTTCATTGTCCTCATCAAGCCCCGGATGCGATATGGACCATGTTTGCAGCGGAAATAAGAAAGACGCGCACGCACAAAATGGTGCGCGAATATCGTGGCGTATGTTGTACTCCTCTGAGAGAATGGTTCACTAAGCCACCTAATGCGCAGGGACTTCCTGAAGAACCGCGCATTTATCCGGTGTGATGGTTCAGCACAGTGCGTCCACGTGGATAAGCCTGTCAAGAACCCATCGTGTTCAGGGTCGGCGAATAGTGGTCGGCGTTGTTATTTTCGTCCCTGTCAGCTCGCACTCGTGTCAGTCGGTAACAAGATCCGACTGTCTTAACTCGATGGCGGTCATATAGTACAGTGATGCTAATTCTATTCACATAGCGTCCTCATCGTCGTCGAGCTGCTCTGCCACAGCTTGTGTCGAAACCCAATTCTCTAGCATAGCCTGGCTTGAATTTGCACCGCTTGGTCCTGCCACGTTTCGTGCGCCACGGCGCTTAATGACAAGACACAGTATACGGCCGTAGATACTGAAGCCATCATATGATGTGTTGAGACCAAGCTTCTTCTTATCATCCGCATGTGGCTCCTCGTCACTATCCTGGTCTTCGTCCTGTGTACGAGCCTTGGTCCGACGTCGATTGGTGGGCTCAGGGACAAACAAATCCGAACCTTCACTATCGCTGCGATTGCTGAGTGCAGCATCCTCATCCTCGTTCCTTCGGCGTCTTTGACGTGCTGAACGCTTAGGCTGTTTCCCAGATTGGTCAGCTGCTGGGATGTCAGCAAGATTGATGGGCTCATCATCGTCTTCTTCTCTGATAACGATCGGATCTGCGCCATCTTCGTTGATAACGACAGGCTGATCGCTAGTTCCACTTGTCAGCCAGTTGGTGAGTTTCCCGGAATTGCTTTGGATGCGGGCCTTGTCTTTGAAGATCTTTTGCTTGGTCAGAACGGAGTGCCGGGAGGATAGGTCCGTCAAAAAGATGGAAACCTCGAAATCATCTGACGTGAGGTTAGCCGTCTGAGTAAGACTGCAGCATCAATGCGGGGATGCCTGTACTGTGGATACGATATCAAACTTCCATGCAGCTTACCTTCAACGACGACGTCCTTTACTCCCTTCTTTTTAGATTTGGCACTACCTCGGCCTCTACCCCGCTCATTTTCCTCTCGGAGCTTGGGCAGTACAAGCGGTCGTATAGCCTCAATGACGCGTGGTAGTGCTGGGTCGTCGCGCTTCAACAGCCATGCCTCAGCATCGGCGGGTCGGTCAAGATAGATGCGAACCTCGAGAACAGAATGCTTTGTAATCCGTAGGTATCGTCGAAGTGGTGCCATATCAAAGGACTAGAGAGTGTGGCGTGGTTCCCGATGTTGACGATGCAAGTAAGTGAATGCAACTGTCAGCATAGACACGGACGATGATGATGCGTGTTCACGTGCGAGCGTTCCGACGCTAGTTCCGATCGGCATGCGCAGAAGTTGATCGGAAAGTGGGCGTCAGCGCATCACAATCACACACGACGCACCACAACACAGCACTAGATATGGTGCTTGAGCTTCATGTATGGGGCCCAGCCTTTGGGCTTTCTTCAATAGAGCCCGAATGCATAGCCACAATCGCCTATTGTCAGCGTGTCATCCCCAGAGGAGAATGGTCACTGGTGGCCGAGCACAACCCCACGATTGGCACCACAGGTACGGGATCCATGACTTATCGTGTCCAGAGCAGTCCCTTACACACTCGCAGAGAGCTTACCGATACTCTTCGATGACGACGTCGCAACAGCCTCCGGCTTTGAGGATATTGTCGCATACCTTCGCAACCACCCTTCAGTCACCAATGACCTTGATGTCAACTTATCAACTCGACAGCAGACCGATAGGACTGCGTAGGTACCGATCCATGAGTTGATATATGTATTCTTATACATTTACAGTTTCATCACATTTCTACAATCTACAGCAACCCCTCTGATCGACCTGTCTCTCTACGTCTCTGCCGAAAATTACAACACTACAACCTCGTCTGCGTATACTGCCATCCTCCCATGGTATGCCAACTACACCGTCCCTCCGAAACGACGAGATCTCGCTAGAGCTAGGACGGCGCACATGGGACTGAGTAGTCTAGATGTGGATACCACAGCCGAAGAGGGGTTTGCGCCAGGTCGAGGTACCGCTTCGTCCGAATATGAGGCTGCCAAGCGGGCAGCCGGCATACCTACCGAAAGCCAACCAAATGCCATGAGCATAGGGCGTGGAAAGGGTCTTGGCGGCCTCTTAGGTGGTCAGGTGTACGCCGCACGATTCAGACTTGATGCTCTATCAGGCGAACTCTTGGACCCATTGTCAGATCTACTCGGAAAACACGACTACCTCTTCCGTGGGGACAAGCTCTCAAGTCTGGATTGCTTTGCTTTTGGATACTTGTCTTTGCTGTACTACCCGCCAGTGCCCCAGGCATGGCTCAGAGAAACTCTCCAGACCAAATACCCACGCATTGTAGCATACATAGGTAGGCTGCATGAGGACCTATTCCGCAGTGAACAGGTGAGCTCTTCAGATATCTGGTCTGTCTCCGCCGGTGTGAAGAAGACGCCAAGAAGTACATCTTTACCATGGACGGCAAGATCAGGAACTCTCGCTTCAAGTACGCTAGCCGGCGCAAAAGAGATCTTGGGGAACATTCCTGGATTGTCCATGTTCTCGCAGCGAAAAAATGTCATTGTCTCGGAGCCGCTGGCATCATCGAAGCGCATTCGATCGGAGCTGCCCTCTCCGCTGTTTATCAACACCCTCTTGGGTGTGACAACCGTATTCGCAATAAGCTTAGCATCCCTAGCTGTGCACCACCGTCGGTCACCGCGGGAGGGCGAACTCATCTTTTGGGCTCTACGTCCTAGCAGTGGCCTAGGCGAAGCTGGAAGTATACTCAGCGTCTTCGCCAATCAGCTTCACGATGGAGCATTGTATTCCCAAATTTGAGTACGATGAGTTGACGATATATCCCAATGTTTTATGCACGCTTTATACATGGTCAGTTTTGGACCTTGGGAAAACCAAGATTCCGCCACTGGTCAATGCTTGCTATAGCATGACCTAGTTTAGAACCAAGATAGTCACTTTCCCACCAGCGTTGTTCAAACAGGTCGCGGAACGCCCGGCTTTCGAATCACACCCCCCTCTTGAGTTGCCACGTCGCTTCTATGGACTCGTCACATCGCACAAACTTGATATGATCGTAGAATGAGATGGCAGGACCCTTAGTAGATACATAACGTGGATGCCAATTGACTTGGATGACTGCTTGTAAGGGTCTAGGTAAAATGAATTCTTGGTAGCGTGGTTGTCATGGCGCCCATTGGGTCCCGGAACCAGGCACACATCAACGTCACATCAGCCGGAGAGGACATAGCCACTGGCGCCAACTGTTCTAGCCTTAGCCTAGATCAGCGCAAGCAGGGCGACTGCTGTCTGGCTGTGTATGCGATGTGGCATATATGCGGGTACAATGCGCAGAGAAGGGTCGCAATTGAAGCATTGAAGTTAAGCAAAATGCAAGGATACCCTACGCTGATCAAGGATTGCCAATGTCGCAGTGTGGAGGATTTGCAAATGATTTGAGGGTAGCGTGTCTGGGAACATGATCGCCGCGGGAGGGTGGGGCTAAGCAAGGTCTACGTCATTGAACTCCCCTAAACAAAACCTCCGTCATACTGCGACATCTCTGCGCCTTCCCTATCAACACAACACCCAAAAAACTTCATACCCGGCCTCGCCCTTCCAACTCATACTCGATATATCACTACAACACCGACGCCAACATGCACCGAACATACAGCATGCGCCAATCTCGCGCGCCCACGGCGTCGCAGATTCAGAGCCCCCCGCCACCTTCGTCCTCGACCAAGAGCGGGCGCTTCTTTGGCAAGGCTAACATTGGTATGTCTTCCACTTTAGAGATTTTCTGCATTCGCACCGTTTTTGTTTCGCACGAAAAATGAGCTATGAGGACTGCGCAGTGCCGCCTTCGCACACCGCGTGAATAGCGCCTTATCGCATAATGCAGCAACAGCACGTATTCCACGAGTGGATCTCACCGGATAGTCACTACAGTGTTACAAATATCATTGTCTATGTTATAGTTGCTAACTGATTCTCTGCTGTGTAGGCCACACCTTCCGCCACAAATCTGCCGGTGCCTTCGGACCTGACCTTGCGAAGAAGTTGTCACAACTTGTAAAGATGGAGAAGAACGTCATGCGCAGCATGGAGCTGGTTTCTAGGGAGCGTATGGAGGTCGCAGTAAGTTTGCACTGCCCCTGTGCAATCCTACGTAGTACTGACCAGTCACACAGCAACAACTCTCCATTTGGGGCGAGGCTTGCGACGACGACGTCTCTGACGTCACTGACAAGCTCGGAGTTCTCATCTACGAAATCGGTGAGCTCGAGGACCAGTATGTTGACCGCTACGACCAATACCGTGTCACCATCAAGAGCATCCGCAACATTGAAGCTTCCGTTCAGCCCAGCCGTGACCGTAAGTTAATCACATGTGTGCCACCAGAAAGACGCTTACAGTCGTATAGGCAAGCAGAAGATCACCGACCAGATTGCTCAGTTGAAGTACAAGGAGCCCAACTCCCCCAAGATTGTTGTCCTTGAGCAGGAGCTCGTACGTGCCGAGGCCGAGTCTCTGGTCGCCGAAGCCCAGCTTTCCAACATCACTCGTGAGAAGCTCAAGGCAGCTTTCACTTACCAATTCGACGCCATGCGCGAGCACTGCGAGAAGCTGGCCATCATCGCTGGCTATGGAAAGCACCTCCTCGAACTTGTCGACGATACACCAGTTACTCCTGGAGAAACCCGTCAAGCTTACGACGGCTACGAGGCTAGCAAGGCGTGAGTCAACTCTCCTTCCTTGCCCCAAGAAAAACATCTACTGACACACTACAGCATCATCCAAGACTGTGAGGATGCTCTTACCAACTGGGTGTCCCAGAATGCCTCCGTCTCCTCCAAGCTCTCCCAGCGATCGCGCACCCTTTCTCAACGCCGCCGCAACCAGAACCGCAACATGGGTGAGGGTGTCGACCTCTCTGGCCAAGACCAGGCTCTCGACAGGGAGTCTGGCCTATGGATCCCCGCCGAGCAGCACCAGGGCAACGGTTACGACGACCGTGAGGACCTTGATGACGATGTTAACTCGACCATCGCTAGTGAGCATCAGCGTGGTCGTGAGGACGAGAGGATCGTTGCTGCTTAGATGTACCACTGATGGTTTGAGCAGTGTTTCACTCTCTGTCAACTAATAGTCCGTCTTCGCAAGGACTGGCGACTTATACCCCTGATGGAATGAGCGATGGCACTGCAGTTTTGGATCCGATATATCTGTTTCATGTGGCTTGGGCGATGTGATTGAAAGCTTTCTGGTCATCAATCTCACTGGAAGCTGAGGTCTAGTTTTGCGTATACGGATTTCATGACTTTTTGACGATTTCAACGCGTGGTACATTTATAGGAAGTTTGCAGTAATATGATAATGAGAATAATATACACGCTTCTCTGAAGAAACGGGTGATATTTGCAGTCTTCGGTTTCAATTCCGTCCTCTCAAGCCAAGACCGGCTTCCAGCAACGGCGAATGTTAACCCGAACGTAGACTAGGTCCACAAAGATAACTGCCATATCCAAAAGATGCGTCCTCGAGGCGGCGCACACGCCGAAATTCCTTATGCATTCTCTGCGCATCCGGCTTCCCCAACATAGAATGCCATCGGTCATTTGCCGACGACCCACTTTCGGCGGGTGAGCAATACTCCGCCTTGCCGGTTTTGCTCATAGTGCGGGGCAACCAGGATGAATATCAATGACCGAAGACGGGTCTTTTGCCGGACCAAGGCCACTTTTCCTGGGGAAAGAGAGTAGTGCGTGACGTCGGGCCGGGTGGGGTGATATGAGAGATGTACGTGGTCGATGTTTTATCTTTGATATTGTGACTCCAAACATTGACTTCATGGTCTATATCTAATAGATCTTACTTGAGAAAGAGCTAGACATTGGTTATAGTGGAAGAAAGAGGAAAACGACAGTTTCTCACTCCAATTACTGAACACGATTCCAGCACGGTGCTCGTTGACGTTTAGCAATAGTATTGCTAGAGATTACCTTGGAAATATTGAACGACGGATCCGCTAAAACACAACAACAATGTCATCCAAGCCTGAAATCGGCTTCTGTGGCCTAGGCGCCATGGGAATGGGCATGGCAACACATCTCGTCAAGCAGGGCTACCCTGTAACCGGTTTCGACCTCTACCCACCTTCGCTCGAGAAGTTCAAGGCCGCTGGTGGCACACCATCAACTTCACTCTCGGAGTCTGCAAAAGACAAGCCTTTCTATATCGTCATGGTCGCCGCTGCTTGGCAAGCTCAGCCTGCGCTTTTCGATAAAGACGGCATTGTGGGTGCGCTACCAAAAGGTGCTACGCTCTTGCTGTGCTCGACAGTACCCAGCGCATACGCGAAGAGTGTAGAGAAAGAGCTAGTAGATATCGGCCGGGACGATATCTTATTCATCGATGCGCCTGTTTCTGGTGGCGCAGGGCGAGCAGCAGACGGCACTTTGTCTATTATGGCCGGTGCTTCGTCTGTGGCTTTTGAGAAAGGTCAATGGTTGCTAGAGGAGATGTCCGCACCTTCCAAGCTCTTCATTGTCGATGGCGGTATTGGCGCGGGTAGCAATATGAAGATGGTTCATCAAGTCCTTGCGGCAGTTCAGATTCTTGCTCTCAGCGAAGCATATGGTTTCGCTGCTAGGCTGGGCTTGAACGGCAAGGATGTGTACGATAAGGTGCTGGGGAGTACTGGGTGGAGCTGGATGTTTGAGAACCGCAGTCAGAGGACTTTGAAAGAAGATTATTTCCCAGGGGCAAGTGCCGTGACTATCATTCTGAAGGATACTGTGAGTAACTCCGTGTCTTCCGAAATCCTATTCTCGGAGAGACGAGACGACGTGACTGCGTGCTGACAAGGAATACAGGGTATCATCACATCTACAGCTCGCAGTGTAGCGTTCCCAGCAACCCTCTGTTCAGCCGCAGAACAAGTCTACTTCTCCGCGCTCGACCGGGGTTGGGGAGCTAACGACGACGCTGGCATCGTCCGCCTATGGACTTCTGAACCCGTCACCAGCATCCAGAGCAATCTCTCAGCCGAAGACAAAGAAGCAAAACTCCAGCTTGTCGTCAACCTTCTAACCGGTATCCACCTCGTTTCTGCGGCGGAAGCCATTTCTTTGGCCAAACACGTTGGCATTCCTCTGGCACAATTTTACGAGTTGGCCTGTGATGCTGCAGGCGGAAGTAGCATGTTCAAGGACGCAGGCGCGAAGATGATTGCGGTTTTGGAGGGCAAAGAAGATGGCAAAGGGAAGGCACTTGGAGGGTACGCGGAATCACTGAAGCAGGCTGTAGATGAGGCACAGGCGATCAAGTGTCCTGTGTATCTTGGCACTGGCGCCTTGAATCTTTTGTTGCAAACAGGGAGTGAGTTGAGTTTGGGCTCGCTGCTCAAGTGCTATATGCCTTAGAGCTGGGAGAAGCATTGTGCAGCCGAGTGACACTATCAAATTTTCTGCGAGATGAAATTGAAAGCATGTCTACATCTAGTCTTTTGTGGTGATGGTGACAGTTCCCACCTCTAGACCCTCTGCCATAGCTGTGATTGTCAGGGAACCCGGTTTTCCCTTCCTCGCCTTCACGATAGCCAATGCCAGTCCGTTGAATGAATCTCTCTGCAGAGACTGGAACGGAACGAAATCTGCTTCGAACCCGTTATCCGTAGCAGCAATCTCTCCCGGTCCTTCAATTGCGAAGTCAATTGTGCGGTGAGCATTGCGCACAACATTCCCTTCACCATCCACCACTTCCAACGTAACGAAAGAAAGATCCAGTCCGTCAGCCGAAATCTCATGTCGATCAACCGTAAGCCTTAATGCGGCCGGTGGCCCAGTTGTGCTCACACTTTCCGTCGCCCATTCCTCTCCGCCCTTGTACGTTATCACCTTGACCTCACCAGGCTGATACACAACCTCATCCCACCTAGCCCTATACTCGGACGCACTGAGGCTTTTCCTCCCTTGAGACATCCCATTCACCCATAGCTCAGCCTCTTCAGCATTTGTAAACACATGCACAGGCGTCACCATGCCCACTCTCTCAGCCCAATTCCAATGCTGCGGTACTATATGTGCGATTTTGACATCTGGTCGCCATCTTGCCTGGTACAGATAATACCGATCTTTTGGAAATCCAGCAAGGTCAATAACACCAAAATAGGAGCTGCGAGCGTCGTAGTACGGCTCCGGCTCGCCTAGGTAGTCCCAGCCTGACCATACGAATTCGCCGGCGACAAAGGGATTCGCGTCTTGCGCGGCAAATACTTTGTCGGCCGAGGAACCAAAGTTTGCGGTATGAAGCTCGTAGGCGGAGACATAGTAGAGAGAGGAGTTTCCGCCGCCATT
This sequence comes from Alternaria arborescens, assembly GCF_004154835.1. Taxonomy (NCBI): domain Eukaryota; kingdom Fungi; phylum Ascomycota; class Dothideomycetes; order Pleosporales; family Pleosporaceae; genus Alternaria; species Alternaria arborescens. The sequence continues at coordinate 299,444 of NW_021167870.1, forward strand.
CGTGTCGTTCACGGGGGCACTGTTGAGGTCTGTGACGGGGAAGAGATATGTACCTCGTGAGCTTAGTGCAGCTGCAGATTCGCTTTCTGCTATCAATTTGTCCGGGAAGGCATCGTGAAAGGGTTTGTACTGCGGAGGGGTCCGCGTGCCATTTGTGAAAGAGTACTGAGGTGTATCGCGGATACCTTCTCCCTGGTAGTTTAGGCTCAGGATGTCGAAGGCCTTAGGGAAGGTCATGTTTGGTTTCGCTACATTCATGGATGCTGTGACGGGTCGGCTAGGGTCTTCAGATTTGACAATGTCGTTCAGTAGGCGACCTATCTCGTAGCCTCGGTCTCCGCAGCATGTTTGCTCGCCGACTTCGTTGCCTACGCTCCAAGAATAAATGGAAGGGTGGTTGCGATCCCTTCGAATAAAGGACCGAAGATCAGCTTCGTGCCACTCGGGAAAAATAAGGTGAAAATCATTGTCTGTCTTCTTTTGTTCCCAACTATCGAAGATTTCGTCCATGACTATAAAGCCCATGCGGTCCGTCATATCGAGAAGCTCTGGTGCCGGTGGATTATGCGCCATGCGGATAGCGTTCACTCCGAGTTCTCGCAGAGCCTCCAATTGGCGTTTAGCTGCACGATCGTTCCACGCGCTCCCGAGAGCTCCAAGGTCATGGCAGTGTTGGTCTACGCCTTGGATTCGTAGGCGTTCTCCGTTGACGAAAAGCCCTTCTTCGCCACTGTAGATAAACGACCGGATGCCGAAGTGTGTCTCGTACGTATCGATTGAAATACTACCATTGTGGCTCAACAGATTGGTAACAGCGACGTACATATTCGGTTTTTGGTTTGGCGGAGGTCCCCACGGTTGAGGGTCCTCAATTACAACTGTAGCGTTCGCGGATTGTTTGCTTCCCAACAGCATTAGACTTGTCCTAGGAAATTCTGCCACCTTTTCTCCCATTTTCTTCACCTCCGCATCGTAGATGTATATGTCGGTAGCAACTTCAACCTCTTGACTCGCATTATTTTTGGCTTCCACATGGACTGAGATGTCGACAGTCGCAGCTTCTGCACTTGCATCTCGTGTCGAAACATGGACCCCCCAATTGGCAACGTGAATCGGCTGGACCTTAGTCAACCAGACATTTCGGTAAAGACCAGCACCTGGATACCATCTCGAAGAGTCTATGGGATTGTCGAGCCGGACCACCAACTGGTTCTCGTTACCTGGCTGCAAGTGAGGCGTGAGATCAAGACGAAATGAGTTGTACCCATATGGCCAACCGCCTACCAAATTGCCATTGAGCCAAACCATAGCGTAAGACATTGCACCATCGACGTCAAGGTAGATCACCTTTCCCGCATCTTCATTGTAAATTGATAGCTTCTTTCGGTAATACCCTACTCCTTGCGACGGTAACCTTGCCATTCCACCTGTGATAGGAGTTGGATCTCCGATGTAGTATGGCCCTTTGATTGCCCAATCATGCGGCAACGTAACATCCTCCCAAGAACTGTCATCGAAGGAGGTTTGTATGTACGGAATGTTGACAGTAGGGCTACTCGATGGGGCTTCGTAGTGCTTCGACACATCTTGTATGAATTCGTTGGCGCCTGGGAGAATCCATGGTCTCAAATATGTGACGTTCCCTTGGGGCGTATCGGTGCGGTTGTCGTAAGTGATTCCATCCGGGTTCTTCTCAGATCGCCAAAACCGCCAGTCTGTATTGATACTTACGCGTTCACGACCGGTAGATGATGTATCGTAATTTCGTGTTTGCACAGCATATGCTCCCACTAGATCGTTATATAGGGATAAGAACCCTAAGCAAATGAACCTAGTAGCCATGCTAGCCGTCTAGCGAAGCTGTGTTCGCCTCAGAAGCTATTGGCCATGCCCAAGACCTTATAGTCCCTTTGGTAGCGAGAGGACCAACTACTGTAAGAGGAGCTGGAACATGGTCTCCTGCGTCACTTCCCCTCGTGCGTAGTCGGTATCTTCCGCGACTGTTATGAAAAATACTTGGGATGAGATATTAGCCTGAGGAGCCGCTGATCTACCCCAGAAACTACCCTGATCAAGACCAGGTCTTCATCTTTCCTAGGTACGGGTACCCGCTCTCCGCATCAAAGGTAGCAATCCTCTCCACAAATAATCCTCCAATAACGTTGTTTTCCGCTAGAGCATCATGATGGGTGCTCGTAGACGGAATATGATACCATGTAGAGAATGTGACTACGTAACTGTGTCGGCGATACTCCGTACAAGGTCGTTGTTGATGAGCATGTTCGAGGGGTCGGCTCGGTCGAACAACCTCCGGCTGGAGCTACCCCACACATCCCCCAAAGCTAGGTAGCTCGGGCGCATGAGCATGCGATGGAGAATTGGACGGGTTCGGAAACTTTGAGGAATATTGATGATCAGCTGGCGTGAAGGGTTGCTGCCGTGGCCGTTCAACTGAAGCAATTATGTGTAGGCATCTGAGAAGCAATTTGCCCCACCGATTGTGTATCTATCGATGTGGCGTTCTTGGTCGCTTATAAGGATAGTTTATTCGTTCACGCAGACGTGCGGATGACAGGGATCGAGGATGCGCGTGTGCTAAGGGCTGAGAGGTTCTACATTGCATGCATCAGCAAATTCGGAAAAGATGTGCGATACTTGCTCGCAGCCCGCCTGTAGGACGACGCCACGCAGTTGTTTGCGATGCGAACACAAGAGCGATGGCGCTGCTAGGGTCTTGACCCTTACTTCTCGTTCTTGTGCCATCTCATCACTTTTTCGTCCCTGTTCCAAGAAAGCGTAACCCTCCCGCGACTAAGCTGATGAGCTATGTCAGATTCGAGGCTAGTCTTCTTCTTCGACATCGACAACTGTGTTAGTATTACCCTGGAGCCATCTATCGGGTAGAGACTAATCGCAACTCCAGCTATATTCAAAAGGTAAACTTACATTACTCACATGGGGTATGATCGCTAAAAGATGCGAAAGACAGAAAAGTTCGAGAAACAAATACAATACTCGTCCACAACTTTCTCATGGACAGACTTTCTCTCGATCCAGAAGCCACACAGCAGCTACTAACCAAGTATCAAAACGAACACAGTCTGATCGCCGAAGGAGCTGCACTGAACCACGGCATCAGCCCTATCGATTTCAACAGCCATGTAGACGACGCACTCCCGCTCGAGGAGCTCTTAGCGCCTGATCCAGAACTCTATAAGATGCTTCAAGAGATGGACAGAAGCAAAGTGAAGCTGTGGCTACTCACTAATGCTTACGTCAACCACAGCAAACGTGTTATCCGCATACTGGGGATTGAGGATCAATTCGAAGGCCTGACTTATTGTGATTATGGAGTTACACCTATGCTTTGCAAACCTAGCTTTGAAATGTTCAGGAAAGCAATGAAAGAAGCCGGTGTGAACGACGTGGAAGCCTGTTACTTTGTTGGTATGTATGTCACGACAGGTTCGAGCGCAATGACATTGCTTATTGTGATACAGACGACTCGGCTGAGAACTGTCGGCAGGCGGAGAAGCTTGGCTGGACTACCGTTCATCTAGTGGAGGAAACGGCTCAGCCTCCAGCGGAGTATGTTTGCGGACATAAGGTCGCCCGCTTGATAGAGTTGAGGGAGCTCTTTCCTCAATTTTTCATTTGAAAGTGAAAAAGTTGGTTCTGAGAGGTATCACGGAATAGTTACAACGCTGTACCTTTCCACACACTTTATGTAGGGGGGTTATAACACCTTTTGATAGATTGGTAACACTTCGGCAAATCGTTGCAGAGATTCGATCTGTCCACATCATAGCAATCAACCCAAAGGAAACTCCAAATGCCTATGCATCCGAGAGACGATTTCCGCGTAGTCTGGCTCATCTTCCGCTTGGATTTGCTCATGGCGGATGAGAAAGTCCAGCATCAGCAAAGCGCAGTTTGGTTTGAACTTTTTATCTGATAAAGCCTGCTTGACCTCGGCCACTGTGAGCAATTCAAAAGCCTCTACCGAGTCGTCGTTCGGAAGTAGGGTGTCTGGTAGTGAGCCGGTCAGATCCAGATCAAATACATAGGTACGCTCCGGTTGAGCTAAACCGACTTCCCCTCCCGACCCCTCGCCCGAAACGTAGAAATATGTCACACTGCCAGCGTCCTTAGCATTCCTCATGATCTCTTCTCCTAAGGATGCTTCCTCCATACTCTCTCGTAGTAGGCAAGACCATGGTGTTTCCCCAGTGGTCAGTCCTCCACCAACTGAAGTGTCAAGCATGCCCGGAAACTTCGCTCGATCACTAGAACGTCGCGGCACCCAAACTTCCATTACGCCCTCCTGATCTCTGCCAGAGCTCCAACGAAAGACGATCATGTTAACACCGTATGTGACGACTCCAAAGAGGGGGCTGGCGCTACGATCGATGCTGAAAAGCAACTCCTTATCCAGTCCATACACTGGAAATAATTCATCTCGCCAGTTCTTAAGCGCCTCGAATTTGTTTGTGTCTCGCATCCGGATCATCGTCTTTTCTATGATGGCTGTTCGTGTAGGCTCGTCGTGACCACCAACTAGTGTGAGTGTCCGTGGGATGCTATCCTGATCCAAGGCCCACTCTGATAGGCCATCAAATGCCAGAGCTACTGAGGGAGTCATGTAGCCAAGCGTGATGTCTGGGAGTGAAGTAGTGCGGAAGTGAACATAATGATTGAGTCCTTCAGGTCGGTCGTTCGGGGTGTTGGCGAAGTATGGAAATGCGTCGGCAACACTGATGATGTCGAGATAAGAGTAAGCCATTATGAAAGAGAATCAAGTAGCGAAGGCTGATTAGTCTGGTGTTACAATAGATGGAGAAGTTTTCGCTATTGTTGTGATCCCAGAGGAGGTGCGTTCGGATCATGAGAGGCTGTCATGCGACAAACAGCGCTTAGGCCGAGAAGACGCACCAATGTCTGTACATGTTCCTAATGCGCACCACTGACAGCCCCGTAACAGACACGCTGTTTGCCCTACGAAGACGTGTCCGCAGGATGCGCGCTGTGAGTGAGCCCACCTTGAGCACATGCATGCGCGAACACACTAAAGCAGCGTCGCGCCATGAGCGCAGCCTGCTGGGATGAACACGTATGGATTGCGATGTGCATGTATTGCGGCATGCGCATGTCGATCGCGGTTTCCGACTCATACAGGTTCGACGTTCCCGTGTGTGTAATTCTGAAATGCGTTTTGACCGGTCTCTGGGAAAGAAACTACGTACCTTCAATCGTGGGTGGCAGGGAAGCCACACTTGGCTAAAACGGAGTGGGGTTAGCGGGCTCTCTACTGGGGGAACTTGCAGGTGAACTTCTGTCCTTCAAAACATCCACTTCTTTCTGTATTCACAGCTCTTGAACAGGGCATCTGATCTCTCCATCCGAAACAACTTCAAACCAGCTGTCATGCTTGTGCCGAAAGAATTGTGGTCGTTGACGGCCACCGAGGCTCTGAGCTTGATTAGCCGGGACCAACTCACTGTTGAGGATTATGCGAAAGCGCTCCTGAATCGCATTGAGTCGAAAAACACCGTCGTGAAAGCATGGCAGTATTTTGGTATAATCTTTGAAGTAAGGTACAAATAAAAACCCTGCCTAATGCTGTATCAGATGCAGACCTCGTCTTGAGCCAAGCTCGTGCTCTCGACCGCCTACCACGCGATCAAAGGGGTCCACTTCACGGGGTTGCTATCGCAGTCAAGGACATAATGGATACGAAAGGTCAGACTAGATCTCTGGCTGGATGAGACTTTTCTGACTTAGTCAAGACATGCCAACGGAATATGGCTGCCCTTTGTACGAAGGCAACAAGCCGAACGCAGATGCTTCAATCGTTGCGATAGTCCGGATGGCTGGTGCATTTATACTGGGTATGCCCTTTGATTTGAGTCAGAAATCATGCTGAGAGGACATAGGCAAGACAACCACTACTGAATTTACAGTCCTGAACTCAGGACCTAAGACCACAAATCCACACGACCCAGCTCGCACGCCAGGCGGATCTTCGGCTGGTTCTGCAGCGGCAGTAGCTGACTTCCAAGCACCCCTCAGCTTCGGGACACAAACTGGTGGGAGTGTTATTCGCCCCGCTTCTTACACTGGAACATTTGCTATGAAGCCAACATTCAACACAATAGCTGGCGGGGGCATTAAAGTCGCATCCCTGGAATTTGATACCATTGGATACTTTGCTAGAAGTATCGATGACCTTCAACTTCTCTCCAAAGTGCTCAATATATTCTTGGAAGACTCCGTCAAGGAAATCCCGTTGCGGGAGATCAAGGTCGGATTCGTGAAGTCGCCATATTGGCCAAGAGCTGGGCCTGGGACGACGGCCGCAATGAAGAACGCTGCCAACATTCTCCGTGATCATGGTGTCACTGTCGAAGATGTTGAGTTTCCAGTCGAGTTCAATGACGCCAAAGCTTTGAGTAGGATGTTCAAAGTGATCTTCGTGACGAACTCGGGGGCGTCGTTCTACAAAGACTATCTCATGGACACAACGAAGACAAAACTGGATCCGGAGGTCCGCGCATTCGTCGAAGATGCTCCCAAGTTCCATCGTGAAGAAATACGGCAAGCTTTCGATGATTACGCAGCGCTACGACCTGTATTTGATGAAATGGCCTCAAGATACTCCGCTCTGGTGACCCCAAGCGCACCCGACGAAGCACCTTTGGGGATAGGTGATATGGGTAGCGCTACATTCAACTCTGTGTGGACGGTGAGCAGTCTGATATTCTTTAGTATTGCTACTAGCTAACATGACCTTGTCAGGGAGCTCATATGCCAGTGATTCAGGTGCCCGCTTTCGCAGGACCGAATGGTATGCCAGTCGGCTTGTCTCTTGTGGCCCCAAGATATTGTGATCAAGACCTGCTGAGCATTGCAAAGATCCTCAGCGAGCCTCTCATGAATGAAGGGAGCTGGCAGAACAGATGATGTATTCTGGCGCGGGTCTTCAGCTCTACTCGGTTGTTATGGCCTTGCAACGCGTAGAAGAAAGAACGCCATTATGTCGTTTGTCTCAGCCTTAGATGTGCCGTGTTGAACATAACTATGCACTTGATGATATTTTCATAGTCTTACTTTGGTCAAATATTCAGAGTCACGGAGTCTTATACTGACGTTCTTAGGCCTATAGAAGGCTCTTACCCGTTCTACGGTCCCTAACGCGACGCAGTAGCATGCAAGATATAGCAGTGCAGCAATAGAGAAAGATGGTCAGTCGATCCTCGCGACTACAGGGATGTGACCAGCTCAAGCGGTAGACATTGCAGAATTGTAGAATACCGGTAAGATGTATAGGCAGCCTTGAGTACACTCAGTCAATCATATCAGTGATGTGTCACCTCTGCGCTTCCCTATCCAGTCATACCTAGGCAGCTTTGTAGGCGTGTGTGGAGCCGCAGTTCGGTGACGGTAGCCTGCATGATGCTTACCCCTCCCTGGGACATACGAAAGAGCTTCTTGGCAAAAGCATTTGGGCCGTTTTCCAGTTAACTACTTAGAAGAAGCTAACTTAACGGTAGGTCGTAAACAGGTCTTTCGATTGCCAACCATCAACTTGTTGTATTTGTCACCATGCGTTTTAAGACTGTATGTTCGTTCCTGTGTGTTAGAATGCGTACATGCACTTACCCCGCAGTTGCGTGAAACAATTTCCACATGGCGCTGCTTTAGAGACGAATGTTGACCGGAAACAATCGAGTAGGGCGAAAGGAAAAGCAAAGAGGGCAACGTGGGGTGGAGAAGGTAGAGAGGGCAAACGAGGCAAGACAAGGCAAAACAGGGCAGCAAGACTGAGGGCGAAGAAAACGCCAAGGAGAAACACCACATTGGTGTCTTGCATACTGTCAAGGATACTAACTTGCGCGATGCGTGACTTTTAGGGTCTGGTCACTCGTCACTCTGAGTTTGCTTGCTGGGTTGGAGCTCGAAAAACGCATTGTGGTAACTGCTACAAGTGATCAAATCTGCCTCACCACCAGGCTGTATGCATTAGGCAACAAGTTTCCAGACACGTTCTCCAATGTGTCGTATTCAGGAAAATAGGGCGGTTAGAATTGCTGCGTCTTGCGATAGTGGCGAAGCCACAACTGCGTGTCCCATGCCCAATGCCATCATACTGCGTGTTATGGGAGGATCTCCAGCCGCGCTTGAGCCTTCCAGCTTGTTCTGCCCTTCATTCAGCCCGCTAGTCTAGGCTCAGATTCTGTTTGGGGGTGTCATTACCGCTACATGCATCGGCGGAGTATCACTGAGCCCGAGAATAACACTTTAGGAAGGCATAAGAGATAAATGTCTTACGTCCTTCTGGTGCCTTTTAACCGGCCATTATCTCGAACCGTGAGTCTCACACGTTAGTTTGGATGCGTTTGAGCGATGAAGTGTATTTTGAGTCTGACGAACTTCTAGATCTTCTACACTCCAGTGAGCTGTCACGCAAATGTCAGAATCATCCTTTTTACCAGTCTTATCGCCTCTCGCAGGAAAAAGAATCGTTGTTGTAGGAGCAGGTATAGCCGGTTTGAGTTTCGTCGTCTCACTTCGCCAAAGCTGGACCAAAGCATTAGGGGAGTTTCCAGAGGTGATCCATTATGAACGTGAAGGAGAAGTGCCTGATGTATCTCGGGAGCGCTACTCTGTTAGGATACGTGGCGATGGATCTTCCGCTGGGTCTTATGCTCTGCGTAAGATGGAGCTCCTCGAGACATCTCTAGCAAGTGGCATAACACGACCTGGATATGCTCGAGGCCATACAACAGGATACATCACCGTCAAGTCTCTCAACTGGCTCAGGCTAGTAAGTCTTCGTAAAGGTGCGCCCGAGAACCCGCTCGCCTCGGATTTTCGCATTGGAAGATTGGCCATGCGCCAAATTCTTCTCAAAGTCGCACGAGAGCATAGTAGGATGGTTTGGGGTTCGACATGTAATGAGATCTCATCGAAACAAGACGGACGGATTTGCATAACCTTGGACGATGGCAAGGAAGACGAATGCGACCTCTTGATTGTCGCCGACGGCGCAAACAGCAGGATCCGAAAGTACCTTCGACCTCACGATCAATTAGCCTTCGCCGGACCAATAAATATTTCAGTGGTCTCACGCTTCGCTCTGCCACCTCCACCACCTTTCAATAGAGACTGGGGAATTGTGGCCGGTGGCAACGGTCTCGCACTATTTACTTGCCCGGTTGACGACACAACGATACACTGGAGCCTCAGCTACATGGCCCGAGAGCCTCGTGATCTACCCAGACGACCACTCTCACCTGAAGTCAGGTCACATATCCTTTGCGAGGCTCAGGAACGAGGTCGGGTGTTTGGAGAGCCGTTCCGCATACTGCTAGAGAGTAGTGACGCCGCAACAGTCAGAGTGTTCAACTCATGGGACAAGGAGCCGTTCGCTCACGGAGCAAAGAACAATGTGCCTCCAGGCGTTGTATTCATCGGCGACAGTAACCACGCCGTCACTCCATTCGCTGGTAGTGGTGCGAATATGGCTCTCTTAGACGGACACGACCTTGCCGAGTGTCTTTGTACGCACGATTCTGTCGACAAGGCTATTGAAGCGTACGATAGGCGTAGCCTGCCACGTGCTCGCATTTTGCTTAGAAATTCGCACCGCACTATCACGGTAGCTCACGCAACTGGCTGGAGATGGTATCTTATCCAAATGATACTTCAGCTGTTAGGCTTTCTGCAAATGCTCTTCAAGCGATAGATCCAATACAAATCATCGTACTCCTGATTGAATTAACAATGTCAAAATATGCTGAGATCAGAAACTACATACTAAAAGAGATGAACTATTGCAACGAAATGAAGGTAATGCTGCCAGACGAATGGCCCAAAACCGCAAAGCCTTCATGTGTTATCACGCTAGTCGTCTTATACTCTTCTGGCAACCAAAGCGCTTTCTCCTTCCCTTTCAACAACCAGTCGTCTGTGACAAAGCTCGAGTGTAGAGCTTCTGACGAACATGAAAACTTGTCGCAAATTGTAGGATTCACTGTCAAGACACCTCGATCGGTCTCGATTTGGCAGCTAGCGGAGAAACTCAAGTTGCGAAGAGCCACGCCTGCATCAACCCTAGCAAGCAAGGCTTTTGTTTGGCAGTCCCAATAAGTCATGATGTGATCGCCCGACGAGGAAATCAAGAATTTAGAGTCTGGCGAAAACGTAACCGATGAGAATCCTTTTGTGTGTTGCTGGATAACGCCACATGATTTACCATCGGCGGTCCACAGCCTGATGGTCCCATTCATCGAGCAGGAGGCAACCAGATCGCTCAATGTGGAAAATGCGACAGAAGTGACCTCATCTTCGTGGCCTGCCAACGCCGTACCGACTGCGTTTGAGGTTTCTATGTTCCATAGTCGTACAGTGGTATCTGCCGAGCCGGACGCAAGAAGACGACCGTCCGGCGAGAAAGCAATACTGGTCACGGTATCGTGATGGCCTTCGAGAGGGTCTTCGGCGGTGCCTAGCCATGTTTTCCATAGCCTAATTGTCTTGTCGGAAGAGTGCGATGCAAGTAGATCGCCACTCGGAGAGAACCGGAGACCAAGAACCATGTCGGTATGGCCCTGGAGAACATGTAGTATAGTGCTAGTGGAAATATCCCATAAGACTACAGTCGCATCCGCAGAACTGGAGGCCAGCAATCGACCGCTGGGGTGGAAAACTAGACACGTGATACGTCTTGAGTGCCCGACCAATTTTGCCTGCTCAACACCACTAATGGTCCAGATCTTGATAGTAGAGTCCTGTGATCCGGACGCCACAAGTTTTCGATCCGGTGATAGAGCTAGACATAACACCTCACTTGTGTGTGCTTTGCCTCCTTCGGTCGCACCTTCAAGAAATCCGGAGTCATGTCCATATGCTTGTTCAAGCGAGCCAGGTCCAAGCTGGTGAGAAGCAAAATCGTTCAATTTACCCCTCGGTTCCCCGGTCACGGCGTCCCAAAACCGTATCTCGTCGTTATAAGCACCAGCTGCAAGTATCTGGCCGTCTTTTGAATAACAGACGGCGTTGATACCGCTGACATGACCCTCGAGGGTGTTAGAGAGGGAACGATTGCTAACATCCCACAGCCGCATGGTCTTATCTTCTGATCCGGATACTATCAGGCGCGCGTCTGGTGAGAAAGTCACAGCCGAAACTTTCTTAACATGTCCCTTCAGAGTGAACAACTCCACTCCCGAGATGGTGTCCCACACCTTGATCGTCATGTCATCTGATCCAGAGACTAGTTGTGTGCCATCCGGGGAAAATTGTACCGTGTTGACCGGGCCTGAATGGCCATCAAGTACGAGATGAACTATATTCTTCGAGACATCCCAGATCCGCACCAGCCAGTCAGATGTAGCCGAAGCAAGGTACTTCCCATCAGGAGAGAAAGCAATAGAGTTGATGCAGGATAGATCACCTTCCCATCTCTTGCACTCTTCCCCGTTGGTAGCGTCCCACAATCGGATGGTCTCATCCATTGATCCAGATGCGAGTATACGGCCATCTGGAGAATAGACAACGGTGTTCACCCATCTAGTGTGTCCTTCCAGGTTGAACATGACAGCTCTCGTTTCTCTGTTCCATACCATTACGGAAGCATCGTCCGAACCTGATGCAACCATCTTCCCGTCCGGCGAGATCGCCACAGTCCCTGTCTTGTCTTTTTGACCGTGATACACAAAGAGAGCAGTTTTCGACTTGACGTCCCATACTCTGATCACTGGGCCAATCGATGCTGAAGCGATCTCTTTTCCGTCTGGACTGAACGCTAAGTCGTTGACGAACATGTATTCGTCCTTGGCATCTGGAGCGATGGCATCCACGACTTTCACTTGACCGAACCATGGATGCAACTCACTCCAAAAGTGATCCTTCAGTCCGTTTGAAGGGCGAAGGAAGACAAGCGCGGCACAATAGATCTGCAACGGCGTTCGTTCCATAACCAATTGGAATGAGAAGAAAAACCTTCGTGCATCCTTTAGAAATGACAGTTGACCAGAATTGTCTGAATCCTCGAATGACGGTTAGCAGAATGACGAGAGGCATTAACAAGATGCCTTGGGTACATACTGGGAGCAGAGCCTGATACATGCGGATAATTGCGGCTATCTCTGAGCCTTTGCCCATGAGATTCATTGCTTCGAGCCAATGAAGATAATGTTCTTTTAGGAAATGATAAGCCGTGTCATTCTCACCCAGAAGCATACCGCTTTGTCGACAATGCTGAGCCCAATAGAGACATGCGTATTGAAGTTCTGGAGGAATGCACCGCTCTATGCAGGACTGGTCAACGTCGGTCACGAGAACACCAGGAGATTGCAAACCGCATATGTCGCGTTTGAGCATACGGCGCATGATTTCAATGCAGTCTTCGGCTAGTGCTTTATGTGCCTGCTTCTTGTCAACCCAGAGATCTGGGTTTTTGCATCGGCTCTGATCAATGATAAAGTCGCGGAACGTCGGATGATGCAGACGGATCGGGCGGCTTTCCTCGCTGGGAATATTGAAGATTGTATGTAAATCTTCTAGCGTCTCTCTGATCTCTTCGACATCCTGATCGAGTAAGCTCGCCAGGGAAACGGATGACAGGGGCGAAAATAGAGTGACTATATGTCCAACTACGTCTCTTACTGATTCAAAGAGCATCTGCTTCTCCCCCTCATCATACTCTTGTTGGACCAAACTTTCCAATACGGTGGTATATATCTCGTCAAGCTGCTTCTGTGGGCCTCCGTCTGAGGTATGACCTTTGATGATAGTCTCAAGTCGTTTTGTGGCGAATTTCTTGCCATTCCGAATCCAACGGCAGGCAGTGGACGCCCATATGAAGAGACCACTGGAGATCTCTACGAGACGCGCGACGATTCTTGAGCCTGGCCATTCCGGGGCTAGGCGTCTCTCCACTCCGATTGCTGCAAGGTTCTCTTGAAAGAACAAATTGAGATCGCGATTAATAAGTGCTGGCCGGATGTCGTGGAGAAAGAATACCTCCCTCTCGGCCTCCGGTAAATGGGAGAATCCGGATCTGATAGGTGTTTCTGGCCGACTTGTAACCAGAACTCTGAGACGAATCCGCTCGAGAGTTCTCGTTGTGGATATGAGTCTAAGAATGATATGAACATCCTGTTCGTTGCCGCATTCATCTAATGCGTCAAGAACGATGATGAGATTATGGGGTTCAAAATTCTCGACCTTTGAAAGGGGGTTAATGATCAACTGGTCCCACTGGTCACGGAGGGATTTCTGAGCAATATCCGGGTTCGCCATGATGGATTCGCAAATGTGGCGTTTGACAGAGGAAAACCTAGTAGCTAGCTGAGAGGCTAAAGTCGTAAACAGAAGATTGGCATGACTGACAGCTCCCCCTCCTTTTTCAAAAAAGAAACTGCCGCCGAGAATGTCATTCTCGCTAAACGTTCTGGCTATTGTGCGAGCCACAGTGGACTTTCCTGTACCTGCACTACCGTTGAGCCAGTAGATACATCTGTCGTCCGCCGCATTTGCCCATTGTGAGAGATCCCCAAGAAGTTCAACTCTGGTGTTCGGTAAACAAGTCGACCCATACTGGTTGTCAAGAGAGTCGTAAGCCGCTTGTGAGGCGATGGGCAAGCCCTCGATCAAGCGGTCCCATTTAGCAACTTCTCCATGCTTCTTCTCAATTTTTTGGCGAAGCCGAATCATCGCATTCGTTGTTTCGCCGTATCGAAGCGTCATGTCTATGTCAAGAATGCCAAGTAGACAGTATGCTTGGTCTTCCGCACGTGTTGTTTCTCGAGTGCTTGCCCAAGAAAGCCGTTCATAAGCACTGAAGCCTGACAAGTCCGTTCCTTCAAGTGCATCAGGGGGGATACCTGTAATCTCTTGGATTATGTGCTTCAGAGACTTTTTGTCGCCCAGAAAAGTGCCTTCGGCAGAGTAAAACTCAACGGTCGTAGGAGCCAGAAGCTCCTGCAGAGTCCAACCTCGTGTAAACCATCGGCTTCGCCGAAAATCCCCTTCCCAAGATCGCGAAGCACCCGGCCATCCTACGCCGTCATCTACTGCAGAGACGTCTGTGAGATATGCGTAGCATTTTCCAGCATCGCGATACCATCGAAACATAGATGTGATGGCCTCCTGCAGTTCAGAGCTCGATGTTTTATCGATGCAGCAAGTATCGATCCAGAAATGGTCGAACCCATCTCGGGCGGCTTGCTTGGCGCAAAATCGAAGTTTCTCATAGCTCTCAGACTTTTTTTCGGCGGATCCATTGACAATATCCTCGTGTAGGATCTCTTCTTTGCCGCCGATGAGCCAAGTATGTGAAAGGACGGCATATCTCGGAACGTTGTTTGGCCATTCCCTAGTTACAAATCTACCATCGGCGTCCTTGTAGAGCAACCTCATCGCGACGAGGGAAAAGATTCATGGAGCCAGACGGAAGCATATAACGAACAATCGGAGTAGAGCTCAGCATGAAAGGTAAAATAGTTGAAGCACTCTTGTTCCTTGTGATTGGACGAGCTTTAGGTAGCCAACCATGGAGCCAAAAGCAGAGCAGTGGCGTTGGCGCAAATGAGGTATGTAACGTATTGGTAAGGATATAAGGCGCTTGAGTGTGTGACAGGCAGCCTTAAGTATGATCCGGACCTGGGATGTGCGGAGACAGCAGCTCAAGGCGAACTGAGTGTTTTTGTACAGGCCAGACTGCAGTCTTCCCGATCCTCATCGGTGACAGCCAATAGTCCGTACGATCGTCATGATCTGATTGATCGTACTTCGATAAGGGATCCCGTGTGAAACTTGAGGAGTAGGCTGCCCAGTGGGTAATGCGCGCCCTGATCAGCAACGCTCTGCATATGTGCTTAGGGCAGCGACTCGCCCAGCCAAACACAGGATGACACTCAAGTGAAGGACTCTGTTAGGCGCCCGCCGGACACCGTTAAGCGAAAGACTCGATAACGTACAGGGTGCAATACATGTTAGTGTATGCCCAAGCACGAAGGAGGTGCCGAAACACACGATCAGGCAAATAGCGCACAAAGTGCGAAACAACACGCATGGTTCTTTACGTCCCAGTGTTGGAGGACCTCCAAAAAGAATCGTATAGGCACGGCCAGAGACGGCCATCAGACTGGAGGGCGCTAATCGTGACGTGGCGTGGCGCGATGCGACAAGGCCGCATAATTTCGTCGGGCTTCACTTGACCAGTTGGAAGCAAAGCTGAACACGTTCAGGGCAAGAGGGCAGTGCATTTTGGATAGCTCGAGCAGTCCATTCCGGAAGCCCTCCGTTATGCAGAATTGTGACGTGTGGGTTGGGTTCCCTTCTTGCAGTAGCCGATCCGCACCTGCGAGATAGATGCCTTTCTCTATAGGGTATCTCATCAACGCCCAGAACGCCACAAGCCGACCGTTCAAAAAGCCGACATTCCGGTAAACGATGACCACCAGCATACACTCTCAGGCATCGCACTCAGTCCAAGTTTGCATTCTTCAGCATCTCTCGCGTCTTGTTATACTCAGTCACCAAGCTGTTGGAACAGGCAAGCGCATATGGTGACGGAACGAACCGCGAGAGCTCTCACAACGTTTCGTCGAGTTGAATTTCGTCTGTCCCAGAAGGTTGACCGAACAACCGGATCAGCCCCTCTACACTCGGTATGCACATCGAAGACTTGCCTTCTAATCAGGCTCGCGGACGTTGTTTTCCACAACTTGGTGCTTCTTCTTTATCTTCTCATCCATAGCGACTGCTATACGACGGCGCTGCGTCCGAAATCAAGCTTCCGTTCCACCACGTGTCGCAGGAAGCCCTCTTCAGTCCTATGTCTATTGAGTAAAAGCATATCCCATGCAAACTAGCTGTCCCTGACTCTGGTGAGAGCCCTATCTATGTAGGTAGGGGTGTATTCGAATCCGGTGCTGGCACTCTGTAGCTGATGATCTAGCTCGTGGCGCACTCGGGATGGGGTCGTGATGGGTTTCGACGTGTTCGAGGTGGAAAGGTCTACGGAGTCTTGAAGTCACTGCGTCTTCTCCAGCATCATGTCCGCATCTCCATCTCAAGATCTCTGGTCTCTCCGCTCAAGTCCTGCACATCGTCTTGAGCCATTATCTGTGCGCTGGCGTCTAGATCTTGTATGACGCTCTCTAGGCCTCGTACTAGGGCTTCTATTTCGGCACGCTGTGCAGTAACAGTCGACAGCAGCTCGGTATTCGACTGCTGAGTCTCGGCGAGCTTAGTGTTCATCTCTGTCGCTTGCTTCTCGAGGTAAGGCATGAGGTGCGCCAAGTGTATTTCGGCCGGGGTAAGGGTATGGGGTCTTTGATGATGGGTTAGTATTGAATAGCGACAGTAATTGGTGCTTTTGCAGTACTCACGGCACAGGTGTCTCCACGGGTCCACCGTTGGCACTCGCTTCGGCGCGCCTCTTCCTTAATTTCGCATCTTCTATGCATTGGTCTAGCGAGTTGAGAAGCTTAACAACATTCCTCCTCTCCATGATGTCCTCGAAGTTGGTCTTCCATGTCCGGTCCAGCTGATCCACGATCTGCCCCCTCAAATTGTCCAATACTTCTGGGCTATACTGCGCGGCCGTAGGGAAACACGAAGCAAAGTTCTTGGCCGAACACTTGTCTAGGGTCGCTTTTGAAGCCTGATTGAAGACATTGATCAGACCTTGCGCGCGCGGGCCAGGAGCATCAGCAATAGGTCGGGCAGGTGTGGGAGACGGAGAGCGTGACTCTGGGTTCGTAGCGGTAGGCATAGTGGTGTAATCGTGAATCAGTATGGCGGGTGGCAGTCTGGCGTGGAGCGGTCCAGTGAACGTTATCTTTGTCGCATTGCCCTCATCGCAACCCAAGCGTGTTTACCTCGAGGCGCGCTAACCAATACACGTGATGGCGTGTCCCGCTAACCCAGCCCCACTTCCCCACAACCCTCTCCAGCAACTTTTTGTAACTTCCCGAATTTGTCTCTGTTCCTGGCATCGACTAAGGACGATCAACATGACTTTTACACGGTCTTCGGATACATCCGGGAGGTTAAACTATGCTGGCAGTGGTACAGACCTAAAACGCGCACGGCGAGGTAATGGACCCAAGTTCATCAACAAGCCGATAGCATTGCGCGAGTCTGGCAACATTGCCCGAACGAACGCGGAACGCGGAACAGACACCTCTGGAGGTCTATGTAATACACTGGATTTGTACGAGAGAACTCTCGAACAAACCTAGCTTTCTTATTATCGACTAACCTCACTTCTGATATTGTAGCAAAGAGACAAGGTTGCAAATCACGGCTCCCTCCAGACCTAAACATGGGGCCGCTCAATACGGACATGGCTATCAGAAACCAAGCCGTCGAATGAATACAAAGCCACTAATGAGCACAGCTAAAGTTCAGGATCCCAAGGAAGTCAGACAGCCGAGAAGCTTACCGGATCAACCCTCACGTGTCTATCGCGCCATCATCCAAGACACCGACCATCGGACCACACCCTCACTCCCGTCACAGATACTCCACTTCCAGGACGACCAAGCTGAACCTGCGAAGATAGATCATGTAGCTGAGAAGGAACCAACCATTAAGGAGTCAGGCTCAGTCCTAAAGAAGCGGGCATTCAAAAAGAATGAGGCACGCTCTGAGCGAAATGCGAAGAAAGGTATCTTTCGGGAGTACGAGGAGCAAGTCATGAACGAAGCGCGCACAGCCAAAGAGAAAACAAACATCAGGGTGACACGCTCAGTCAGGAAGAGGCGGGCTGCCACAAGGGAGGAAATGAAGCTCGGTGAAAATGTCATGTTCACCGTACAGCAGGCTATTACCGTATACGAGAAACAAGAAAAGGATGGTTTTCCGTTGGATCTACAGGTAGAAAGATTCAGGATGGGATGATGAGCAGAGAGAGAGGTGGCAGTGACCAGCATGAAACCTGGTAGAATACCCCAACTGGAGTCTTTGCAACAGAAATCGATAGCCTGAGGAAAGGGATCAGGATGAGATGGGCACTTGTTAGGTGCACTGTACGGGGGGAATGATCGCCCGTCAACGCCTGCAAGGCAAGTATGACTGCCCGTTGGACATAGGGTAGCAAGCAAAATCCTTCGACTGGAAGCTTCAGTCTATCAATAGCATGATCTTATGACCCACGATTGAAATTGTTTGTATTTGCAGACGCAATGATAAGTATAAAGAACTCCATTGTATGCAAAAAAATCTTTATTTTGATCAAGGTCAAGCACATAATCTTTCGTCAGCGATGGAAAAAGAAGGATTAAATTTTCTCCCTAGCGTGTCGCTACAACGAGACACAAGGATGAATCTCAACTATCAACGATGAATCGACCATGTTCCACAAAGCAAAGCGCTAATGTGCATACATCTACTCTTCGAGGTAAGAAAGCTTACGCATCTCACCCAACCTCGTCCTAGCCTGTGCAAGCGAGTTCTCGAGTTGCAGAATCTCGACCTAAATTGATCTGTTAGTACATGTTCCTTTTCAAACAATGTTCGGTGTTCACATACCTGCTGCTCCATCTGGCGAACCTTGAATTCGTGGTCGCCCAACTTGCTGTAGTCGACTTCCTGGCCTTCGTCCCTGTTCTTCTGGGCGATAATCTCCTGCACCTGCCTGACGAGCGACCTGCAAGCCGCCGTGACAGTCTTGGACGCACCCTCGAGCCTGTCTTGCGTCTTGCTCATGAAGCTGGCCTTGACACGACTGGCAGCCACCAACTGAGCGGTGGAAGCAGCCACGTCGTTGGAAGCGACAATGAGCTGCTCAGGCGAGTTACGACCGGAGATGACACCGTCGGCAGTCTCGATGAGCATGTTCGTTGATGTTGCAACGGCCTTGGCGGCGCTGATGAGACCTTCGGTCCAGCGGTTGTGCTTCTTGTAGAACTGCGTCTTGGACATGCTTCCTCGGCCTTCGCGAACAATTTCTTTCTGCGATTCTGTCGCTGCCTTGATGAGCTGGGCAATCGCGTTCGTGACGGCGATGGCGGCTTCGAGGATGGAGTCATGAATCTTGAGCTCATAGGTTGAGTACTGGTCCCTCGGCTTCTTCATCAGCTTCGCCAGACGCTCGGCAGCCGCGTCGATGGCGTTGGCTGCCTTGGTCAACTCGTTGTCGACCAGATCGCCAAGGTCGCCAGAGGCATTGGTGATCTTGCTCTTGGGCGCGAACGCGTCTGCAAGCTTAGACAAGCTCTGCAGGTTGCGCACAACCTCGGTGCTGTTGTTGATGACAACGTTGATCTTCTGCTCTGCGTCCATGTCGTACATGCGCACTGACTGAACGTTACGGAAGAATCTGATGGTTGACATTGCAGAAGTCCTTGCACCACCAATGAGCTGGTCGGCCTTGTTCTCGTCAGAAGCGAATCGCGTCAATCCCTTGGTATTCACCAAAACATCAACTATCGCGCCACCAAAGTTGTTAACGGCGTTAATGACCTCAGCGTGCTTTGCGTTCGGCCCGTCGGCGATAAAGTTGTTGAACGCGGTCGAGAATTCCATGGTACATGTCGATGCCCTCTCAATCTGCGAGAGCACATACGGACCAGTAGCGTTCTGGTTACCAGCCTGCATAGGAGAGTCTAGTTCGTACAACGCATCGTCGACACGTTGCACACCACTTTGGAGGACCGAGTCGATGATGTCGTTGATCTTCTGAAGACTGTCTTGGATAAGGGTATCCAAGTGGCCGTCCAGGACATCATCGTTCGTGCCGGCATTGAGCTTCAGCTCATTGAGTTCGAGCAGTGTCTGGTCCATACCGGCACGGAAAATCTCCAGCTCCTCCTCCTTGTCACGCAATTGACGCTCCAAGTCAGAATCACCTTCGCGGTACTTCATCTGGAACTCATCTAGCGTACGGGTCTTGTTTCGCAGCGCCTCCTCAAGATCTGCAATTTCTCGGTTGTGTCTCGACAGCATTGCCGAGAGTTCTGAGCCCTTGCCGCGCTCGAGGTTGTCGGCTCTATCCAGAGCAGCGCGGAGTTCCCGCTTCAGTTTCTCGGTCTCCTCGCGGTGACCACCAGTGTGGCGGTCCTTCTCCATGAGTGCTCGGTCGCGCTCACGGATCATATCTGCCAGCTCCAAGTTCTTGGTCTTCAGTTCGCGTTGCAGCCTGTCCCTGCTATCTATGGCTTCTTGGGCCGAGTTCGCCTTGAGCTGAACTGTCTTGAACTTCTGCAGCAGTTGAAGATGCTCATGACGCAGTTGCGAATACAGCTTAGCCAACGACTCGTACTTTGATCTCCATGTATTGAGCTGCTCCTGAAGTGCCCTTATCTGATCGTCTCGCGAGCCCATTTGCTGTTGGAAGTTTTGATTCATTTGGTTGATCTCGCCTTCTAGAGCCTTCATCCTCTGGTCGTATTGTTGTAGCATGAGCTGGTCGCGTTCGTACTGTGCGCGCGCATTCAGGTTTTCCCGCTCAAGCTCAGCAAGACGCCCCTGTGTCTGCTGTTGATACTGATCGCGCATGAGTTGCTCTTGCGCCAACCGAGCTTGTTCTGCTTGGAGCCTTTGTTGCTCTTCGAAGTCACGTTGTGCTTGCATCGCTTGCTGTTGCTGCTGCTGTTGAGCCTCCTCCCATTGTCGCTGTAGTCGCTGCTGTTCGGCTTCGTATTCCTCTTGCTGCCTACGCTGGTTGTCTTTCCAAAACTCGTTGATCGGCTCTGGGTCGACCGAGGGAGCGCGTGTGGGTTCCGCAGGCTTTTCGTTTTGTGGTCGTTTAGGGAGCGCCGGCGCACTCTCATCTTCAGAAAGCAGGTTTGGTGGTTCTTGTGGCAGCTTTGGTACTGTGATGAGGTTTGTCAGGTATCGCAGATTCGAGCATTCGTAGTAGAACTTGACGAGACGGTAATGCTGCGCATCGTATCGTCCGCGTAGAGGCGAGAGCGCTTCATCGTCACCGAGTGCTACACTGGTTAGCTGGGTTGCAACTTGGCCGAAGTCCTGTCACTTACTTGTATGCATCGCGCGCAGCATGCTAGTGATGAACTTGTAGATACCATACGACTCCTGAACCAACGGCACTAACGCTGCTATCCTGCACTCATTGTTCGCGCCGCTTCGGAAGTGAGAGAAGATGAGCTTCTGGAAAGCATCGATCTGATCCTGTAGGGTCATAAGGTCCGAAATGGTTTCATACCCCTCGTTGGGGTCGTTGATCGACTTCAAGCTGATGTACTCCTCGTATTCGAAGGTTCCTGTTCCAATCAGCCCAATGCTTGTGCCATGCTACCAACTTTCGTACCATTGAACTCCGGGTGTTGTCGGTGGAAGGCAAGCTTGGCCATGAGGTAGTAGATGTACTCGGAGATAAGCGGCGCATATCCTCGCATGCCTTCGCCGACTGAGGAGCCCCGTGATAAGCTCTCAAGCCAGCTGGTGTTCGATTGCGCCTCCTTGAGAACGATGGGATGGCCTTCCTGTAGGACCTTGTGGACCGTAATGAGCGCTTTGAATGTTTGCACCTCGTCGGCGAGAATTGGCTGCCTGGAACATGCTATCAGCATTGGTCGCAGTTTGGGCACTATGGATGCGCCTTGGTTGACCTACACTTTCATGCCCTGCCAGAAGGAAGCAGAACTCTTGTGATCCCACGTGTAGACAATGCATGCTCGCACATGTTTTCCTATGCCAATATAAGCCTCGCTCGCGTTCTCGGAGAGTTCGGCACGTACTCTTGGGTGAGACCTCTTCGATACTTGTGGCTTTACGAATGTTTATGGCAAGCTCCGACTCCTGCCTGTAGTATTCTTTAGTCTGTACTCTGAACAATGCAGCGACGGGTTCCTATGTCTGTCTGGCCCAGTCCGGCATGATGGCGATGGTATACGTACTTCCCCATGTCCACGTTGCGCGAGCTTCCGTAGAGCGCCATCTTGCTCGCCGTAAGCCCCTTCTTGGTTTAGTTGTTGGTAGTATCAGGTAACTGTAGAAATCAAAGGCTGTGGGTCCGTTTCGAGAAGGCGCGCAAAAGTAATGCGCAGGAATGAGGAGGTGTGGGGATGAGTTAAGTGGTTGCGCTGTTGGGGTCAGTCAACCATCAGAGGAGCTCCTACTACCTACTCGACCGACCCTGGGAGGTGGTTCGTGCTGCTTGGCGCTTCGTCATCGCCTTCACCCGCGACGAGGCATCGCGCGCGATAATTGGTTGCTGCCCAACTAACCTTCTTACATATCCCATTGTATCCTAGGAGTACTTGCAGGAAAAACCTCTTTACTCTAGCCATAATCCCCCTAAGGCGTGTCTTGCGCAACCCGTGCCGCGAACTCCTCCCCCCGGGCTGTGCATCCTGGCATAAACTGTTGCCTTCGCCATCGACTAACAACGCATACGCGGCTGCATGCGCAACCGCCTCGGAGTCTGAGTTGGCATTCGTGATGGAGGGTGAGAGGATGCATCTTCACTAAATGGGGCTGCATGGCTTCGCTGCATGCACCCTCGAACCGCGAACTGTACCGATCACGCATGGCCAGCGCAACGATCATCAGGAACTGCTATGTCATTTTACATGATATGCTCGGATGCGACTCAAGGGTATAAACGCCATACAATGCTACTAGTAATACAATATTGATGCCCTATGACGCCGTGACGAAAGGCTGGACAACTTAAACCGCCTCACTTTTCCCTCCCTTGCTGAGATATGCTGCCATAGGGTCGGCAGCCATTGTCCTTTTGCGGCGATACTCTTCCATTTCTTCTTCGTTTACGCCTCCAGTCATCTCGTCGAGAGCTCGTTTCCGACTGGCAGCATCGCTTTTCGCTTTCTCAGCACGGTCTGGAGCATTCGGTACGTGTTCCTCGAGAGCCGCCTCTTCTTTCCATGCAATCTCTTTAGGAACTTCGTCCAGGTCAGCACCGGTTCGCATCCGGTCTGCCAGCTCAAAAGCCTCCTTGCCTGCCTCGCCTGTACAGTACGAGTTCTTGACGGTGGAGTGACAGCATGCAAAACCCCATTGGAAGTTTGACCACCAACTGCCCCAAACTGATGTGTGGTTGTTGAGTAGTACATCCTCTGGATACTTGGACTTCGCCTTGACTTTTGGTGCACCCTTGATGCCGCCCCGCTCGTCGTACTCGACATATCGCTCATTTTCTGTGACGGCCATCTTGCGGAGTGTGTCGTCAGTGAACTTTTCCTGGATGCCGTACTTCTCGGCCAGGGCCTTCTTCCTGGCTGCGGCCATCTCCTCAGCCTCCTTCAGCTGTTTCTTCCGCATGACCTCGCCAGATGTAGGGTTGGCCTGCAAATGTAGTTTGTTTTTGTCTCCGCGCTCCTGTGTCTCCCAAGCATATCGTTGCGCCTTCTCAAACTCGGCTGCATCTCCAGAGGCCTTCATGAAGCCCTCTTCTGCTACCAATTGGGCTGCGTTGTCGGCTGTTGCACCGCTGTCCACCATGGAGCGTGTCTTGGGGTCGTATTTGGCCGAGTCGAGATCCAGGTTGAGCAGGTACTTTGCAGTGTCTTCTCGTAATCGCAAATTGCGCGTAGATGTGGCTTGCTTCCTTCCCATGTCTGTCTCAGCGTCGTATTTGTCGCCCTCGTCTTCATCGTCGGACTTGTCACCCTTTTCAGCTTCTTTTGCCTTCTTCCGAATCTCCTCCATGGCGTTGTACTCCTCGATGACTTCCTCAAAGTGCGATGCATCGTAGCCATTCCATCGATCACGCTTCGCATCGAAACCTAGTTGCACGTCCTGAATGACCTCGTCTGCCTCGATGTTCTTGCCCGTGAACTTGGCGCCTGCCTTGCGTGGCCGGCTCAAGCAATCCTTCTTCTTGTGCGTCATGGCTCCGCAGTTCTCGCATGCGCCTTTGCGGAACTTGGTCGCAGCCGGCCCTACCTTCTTCCCGCGATCGTACCATTTTGAATCTTGCTCCTGCTTCTGTAGACGCTGATGCTCGAGGTAATCGGTGTTGTCCTCGCCAGTCTCGTCGACTGCGTAGAAGGGCTTCTTGGAGATGAAAGAGGGGATGTATTCGTTGCGCTCTTTCGCCGCGGCAGACACGTCGGGCTTCTTGGGTTGAGAGGGCGGCATGTTGGTCTTGGTGTGATGCCTCGGTCGCGTTGAGTGGTCAAGGTTGTCAGTGTTGGTAGAAGCTTTAGGTTGGCGGCGAAAGTGGATCGCGAATTAGTGGCGTAGGGCTGCAGCGTCGATCTCGCGTCTCACGGGACCACGCGCATTCCCGTCGCGACTTGTTGAGCACCGCGTCTCTTTCACCTTGCCACGCCACCGGTCCTTCCTGAGTGCGATGCGCCATCTCGGTTTCGAATAATCTTCAGAACACGATGCGAGTCTTCATCTTCGCCCACACCTCTTGGATACCAGCTGTGTCGTCATGGACCCTTTCCGCTTCCGCCTGAACTGCATCGACAACTACCAAGCGGCACCAACAGACCTCGACCCCCCTCTACGGCGCAAACATGGTCCTGCGGGTCGCTTGGACGCGCCACAAGTCCCGGTAATTCGAGCCTTTGGTGCGACCGAGACTGGCCAGAAGGTGTGCGCTCATATCCATGGAGCGCTGCCTTACCTGTATTTGGAGTACAGTGGCAGTTTGGAGAGCGAGGTTGGTGGGTGCAACATAGCATTTGGATAGGAACAAAACTGATACTACTTAGTAAACGCGTACATCCTCGACCTTCGTACCTCTATTGACCACGCTCTCGCCACCGCCTACCGACGTAACGCATACGATGGAAAGTCAATATACGCTGGCCATATCTCCCTCGTCAAGGGCGTGCCCTTCTTTGGGTACAACGTCGGGTACAAGACTTTTTTGAAAGTCTACATGCTCAATCCTATGCACATGACGCGATTCACCGATCTTCTACATCAGGGAGCAATTCTGAACAAGGTGTTCCAGCCATACGAGAGCCACTTACAATACCTCCTGCAATGGATGTGCGATTATAACTTGTACGGGTGTGGCTATATCAACTGCGGCAAGGTACAATTCCGAGGACCCGTTCCAGACAGTGACGAGGTAGATGTCACTGTGCATAAGTGGCACGATGCCTCTATTCCTGATGAATTTATGGCCGATGAGGATCAGTATCCGCGTCAAAGCCACTGCACCCTCGAGGTCGATATATGTGTTCAAGACATCCTGAACCGACACGAATTACAATATCGACCCATCCATCATGATTTTCTGGAACGTTCGAGCCAACTGCCTCGCAATCCAGACGACAAGTTTGTGCCATCAATGGCTGGTCTATGGCGAGATGAAACTCGTCGGAGAAAACGTCGCATGGGCCTTTCCGATCCTTCGAGCAGTCCATTCCCAGCCGAAGTCCTCGTGTCAATGTCGGCGGATGAACGAGACACGAAGAAAGGTGGATGGATTCACGAAGAGGAATATCGAGAAATTGTCGAAAACTTGATTGTCGAGGAAAGACGAGGACAAGGAGAAGCAAGACTGGATACTTTCGTGAAGCCCGTCGCTGGGCAAGAACACATTAGGACTGCTGTAGAGAGCATCGAAGATCTCTATCCCGAGATTCTTTCTACACAACAACTCCCAAATGACGAGACCGAACTAGATGATGATTATCTGACAGAAGACGATGATGCGCCTATTGATGTTGGAGCCCGGCTGGCATTCGATGAACCGGGACCAAACCAGCTGCACAGTGACGCCACTACTGGCGACGAGCAAAATGAGAATCCAATAGACGCCGGCAATCAGTCCGATACTGAAGAGCAACAATCACTGGATCCCTTGACTGCATCATTACTCAAGGGTTCTAGCGACATGGAAGCTGAAGATGTGCTCATCGACGAAGGCATTGATTTGGTCGATCCGAACGATGATGGCGAACCACCCAGTAGCCCGATAAACACACGGAAGCGCTCTCTTGATTCTATAGACGAACAAGACAAGAAGCGTCAACGAGTAGCGGCCGTAACGCCGGGTACGAACAAACGCGTTTCGTTTCGCAATGCCCTTAACAAGGGTGAAGAGTCGCATCACCCTGTTCAGGCTTCGCAAGGAAGTACTAAAGCTCAGGGTCTGGGAGAACCTACTACACTTTCGTTTCCCGTAGTGAAGAATCCAAATGCACCGGGGACGATACTTCGCTTGAGCCAATCGAGGTATTCAAACCCACAAGAAGGACCAAAGACACCCGGACCGAAGTATCTTGAGGCAAAAGCCTCGCAGCACTCCCCTACGACTCCTTGGACGCACCAGAAGACTTCGCCTATGATGCTGAATAGCAATACCCCGAAAGCTCGCACCCAAGCAGCCTCTCTAGTGCAGCGATTGGAAAAACTACAGAAGCACATGCATCCTACTGTCTACTATGGCTCTCTACCTCCATCGGTTGAGGTTGTTGAAGGTACTTGGATGCATGCTGGACTTCCGCCGGTAATCTATCAGGATGCCTACTATAGCGAGGACAAGGATGTTCCGGATCGACCGAGAAATTATGCGGGTAAAGAGTTCATCCTACAGAACACTACGTTACCGTATCTTCCTCCGTTCGACCCCACCGGTGCGTCTCTTGCCAACATCGGAGAGTATCCGCTTGCTGTGGTAGACAAAAACAAGGAGACTACAACGAACCAAGCAAGGTCACGTCGTTGTGGCCTGCGTCATTGGGAGCTTGCTACACCTCCACCTACCTTCAAGGAAGTTGAGAGATGGAACAATCGGCGACCGAAGCCACGCAAGGTAGCGAAGTGTAAATCCGAAGCAGAGGAGCTGACGCCAGCAATATCACGCAAGTTCAAGTCCATGAGTCATCTTTCACAAATCGAAGGTCCAACACAGAAGAATCCGCATGGCTTCAAATACTCTTTAAAACAAGATACGACCAGCGTTAAGCACGAGTCTCAATACATGAGCATCATGAGCTTAGAATTACACGTAAATTCCAGAGGTTCTCTTGTACCAGACCCAGCTGAGGACGAGATCCAATGCATTTTCTGGACCGTGCAGGGTGAGGAAAATGCGACTACCGACCGTCCACGTACCGGCATTTTGTGCTTCTCTGACGAAGACGGTATCGCTGAACGAGTTGCTAAGCAAGCCCCAGTAGAGGTTGAATACGAGGAAGATGAGTTGGATCTGATCAACCGCGTAGTCGATATCGTCCGCCAGTTCGATCCGGACATACTCACTGGATATGAAGTACACAACAGCTCTTGGGGCTACCTCATAGAACGTGCGAGGATGAAGTACGAGTACAATCTGTGCGATGAGATCAGCAGGATGAAGTCGCAATCCCATGGCAGGTTCGGAAAGGAGGCCGATCGATGGGGCTTTACACATACTTCGACTATTCGAATCACTGGCCGCCACATGATCAACATTTGGAGAGCTATGCGAGGGGAGCTAAACTTGCTTCAGTACACTTTGGAGAACGTGGCCTTCCACTTACTCCACAAGCGCATACCACACTACCAGCATTCTGATCTTACGACTTGGTATCTAAGTGGCAAGCCACGAGATCTGGCAAAAGTGATCGATTACTTTCTAACACGCGTACAACTTAATTTCGACATTCTGGAAGCCAATGAGACTGTGCCTAGAACTAGCGAGCAAGCTCGCCTGCTTGGCGTGGATTTCTTCGCAGTCATCTCGCGAGGCTCTCAGTTCAAGGTAGAATCTACCATGTTCCGTATCGCAAAGCCCGAGAACTTCATCCTTGTTTCACCAAGCCGAAAGCAGGTCGGTCAACAGAATGCGCTTGAGTGTCTACCTCTGGTGATGGAGCCGCAGAGCGCGTTCTATTCAAGCCCGGTGCTTGTCTTGGACTTCCAATCGTTGTACCCTAGTGTGATGATCGCTTACAACTATTGCTACTCAACATGTCTTGGACGTATTGTCAGCTGGCGAGGCCAGAACAAGATGGGTTTTATGGACTTCAAGCGCGAGCCGCAATTGTTGGAGCTGGTGAAAGATCACATCAACATTGCGCCAAACGGTATGATGTACGTCAAGCCAGAGATGCGGAAGTCGCTATTAGCGAAGATGCTCGGTGAGATCTTAGAGACTCGCGTGATGGTCAAGAGTGGGATGAAGCAGGACAAAGACGATAAAACATTGCAACAGCTGTTGAACAACAGGCAGTTGGCATTGAAGCTACTAGCAAACGTCACCTATGGATATGCGTCTGCGTCGTTCTCCGGTCGCATGCCATGTTCGGAGATCGCGGACAGCATCGTCCAGACTGGTCGCGAGACCCTCGAGAAAGCTATTGCGATCATTCACGCAACTGAGAAGTGGGGTGCAGAAGTCGTCTACGGAGACACTGATTCACTTTTTATCCACCTCAAAGGACGCACCAAGGACCAGGCATTCACCATTGGCGAGGAAATTGCTGCAGCCATTACCGCAGCGAACCCACGACCGATCAAACTTAAATTCGAGAAGGTATACCATCCTTGCGTTCTACTTGCGAAGAAGCGCTACGTAGGCTTCAAGTACGAGCACCGGAACCAGAAGGAGCCGGACTTCGATGCAAAGGGAATCGAAACAGTCCGTCGGGACGGTACACCTGCGGAGCAAAAGATCGAAGAGAAAGCCTTGAAGCTTTTGTTCCGCACGGCAGACCTCAGTCAAGTAAAACGCTACTTCCAAGAACAATGCGCGAAGATCATGGAAGGTCGCATCAGCATCCAAGACTTCCTCTTCGCAAAAGAAGTCAAACTAGGCACATACTCTGATAGAGGTGCTCCACCACCCGGTGCCCTCATTGCCACAAAACGGATGCTCGCCGACCCGCGTGCGGAGCCTCAGTATGGCGAACGTGTGCCCTACGTAGTCATCACTGGCGCACCTGGAGCCCGCCTTATCGATCGCTGCGTCAGCCCCGAAACCCTACTGCAGAGTGATCATCTGGAGCTCGACGCGGAGTACTACATCAGCAAAAACCTCATTCCACCACTTGAACGCATATTCAACCTCGTTGGCGCCAATGTACGGCAATGGTACGACGAGATGCCCAAGACACAACGCATCCGCAACGTTTCAATTCCCATGGTTCTCAGAAATGATAAAAGCAATGCTGTTCACGCTGGTGGTAACACATCTCTCAAGAAAACACTGGAGAGCTACATGAAATCCTCACATTGCATGGTCTGCCGTTCGAAACTCACTACTTCCGCACCAGCACAGTTTCCACGTGGCGAAGTCAAACCATACGCTATGCTGCCACTATGTGTGAGCTGTCTCAAGCGTCCGGCGCATTCGCTACTATCGTTGAAGTATCGCGTCTGGGACACCGAGACACGTGTATCGCAGGTTGAAAGTGTATGCCGGCGATGCTCAAACATAGCCTGGGGCGAGGAAATCAAATGTGACAGTAGGGACTGTCCTGTATTCTACACGCGCATCAAGGAACGTTCAAGATTATTGGCATTGCAGGATAGTGTCTTTCCTCTCATTGAATTAATGGAGAAAGAAGATGATGAGACATACCTAGAAAGGGAAGAAAGCAGAGTGAGGGATGCGAGTAAAAAACTGGCTTGGTGAAGTTTTCGCCATTAGCTTGAGTATTGGTCACACATATCCATTCCAGTGCAAGCTACTTCGAATCCAAAAACGTATAACAAGCCTTAATCTTTCCACCTACGATAGTCAGGATATCCTCACCCACCAGCCCCATCTCCGCACTGCCAGATCTCTTGATACCCCATTTCACCTTCGTCACCCACACATCATCTTCACCATCATGTTTTAAGCACTCAACATCATCTGAATATCCAATCAGTTCTTCTCATCAGTCAAGAGCTCATTGCGACCTGAAAGCTTACCTAGAGCAACAAACTCATCGCCTGCTTCGCCCATACTTTGTATTTTGTCCACCATTTCACTAATGGCCTCGTGTGACTTGAAAACACCTAGTGCATCTACAAACAGCACATCTGCGCTTGGTACCCAGAGATCGGCGATGGCTTGCATACGTGTGGGAACGTCTTTCTGACCGAAGATGGATGAGAGGTTGAGGAGTGTTAGGGATTTGGCACGGGACTGGGGGGTTGACATCTCTGTAAATGACGAGGTAAAGAGAGAAGTAAACGATCTGAGGGATATTGTGTTATGTGAAAAAGTTCACAACTCGAAACGAGTGAGAGACCAGGGGTTTACGGGTCGGTGCTGTATTATATCAAGATGAGTCGTGAGTAAGCAAAAGCTATATGCACTAACGGAAATGGGTAGGAGAAAGAACCCTGCTCATGCAGCAGCAGTTTTGACATGGGTTAGCAGCCGCAGTCGTGACGATAGAGAAGCAGTTGATTATAACCAACACAGAGAGGTCTCGATTCAATGCGAGGGTCTACTGGCATATCAGTAATGTAGCATGAACTCTCTTCTATATATTGTCGCCATCCTCCAGCTCTACAATGAGAACATCTAGACCATCAACATCTTTGTAAGGTGGAGGTGGTGGACTCATGTAAGGTGGAGGTGGTGTTGAGTTCACCAAATAAGTATCCAGGCAGGGCTCGCCTTTAGCAATAACGGGTAGCCATGTATCGACTTCATTGCGACGCACAGCATCGATCTCACCTAATTCGCAATCGATTTCTGTGCTCTCCAAACGTTGGACAACCAAACACGCTATTTCGATTGCGAGGTAGACGATAAGGAACTGGAGAAAGATGGTAGCCATGATGATGAATGCAATCGATGACAAGAATGCGTCTTCAATGTCCTCATGGGAGGACTCCATTATGATGGGGAGTTCGAACTGCCGATCTCGAAACATATCGGACATGTGGATATCGGGTTTCAAAGTTAGTTGACGCGGTGTTGGTTGACGTTCCTTTCCAAGTCGTGCTAAGAAGCATGAGCTGATTCAATGTATACCTGGACGCGGCATTGTGAAGTAGGTGTTGTGTAATTTTGATGCGTTTCCTTGTGAAAAACGCGGGATTATTACCATAGAAGGTCTATACATCATGTTGAATGCATGCTGTGGCTACAGAAGTCAACACAGAAGGAGGCTTCAGGACGGAGTTGCAGCGACAGGCGGGGGCTGGGCAGTGCAGGATGTGTTACTAGTACGAATAAGGGTTAGTACATGCCCTTGACCGTTTTCCTACCTAGGTGGCCAGCCGGACGACTGATCTGCGCCCTCTACAACTTAGCCGCCATCAGCACTATCTCCCTTAAGATTCTTTCCTTTTCTTGTCGCTGGTTTCACCTTGGAAGTAATCTCCCGTTTTTGGTCGTGTGCTAATGCTCAGTCTTTCGTCCTTGGCAGTACTTTACTCCTGTATCTTCAGCGAATCGCTGAGCGATCACGGAAGCGCAACCATTTCAAAAAGCATATCAGTGGCTTACAAAGGTATTGAGAACACGCATAAGCACTTGCGGGGTTAGCCTGTACAATGGCTGCATTCAGTTTCAGTTTAAATAGCAAGGGACTATGACGCCAAGTCCACGCACGTACGGAATAAATCTTACGATGTTGGGGATGAGCCTTTTGGTCTGCTGGAGGCCTAGATTCTTAGGGGCAACATTCATTGGCCTGGCTTTGGTGAACGGTAGGACTGAATCGCTCTAGTTGTATTTCACTGGAGGCCCTCTGATCGCCGTGGGAACGAATCTCACGCAAGGCGGAATCCTGCTGATAGCTGCCATCGAAGCTAATGTGGACTGCCAACGGATGATGGCGGAATATCAGCATATCAGCAAGGTTGCTTTGCCGGTCGCTGTATGCATTGAGAACAAGACGCATCTGGGGTAGCTGACAGCACGTCGTGTGTGATTTGCTAGTGGCTTCCAAGCATGTTCTATGACCTATCAAAGCAGGGTGATGATATCACTAGCTCTTACCTCTCTCGCAGTCACCCATATGAAGAAGAAGGCTCCCGATTACAAGCCTGATGGGCAAATCGACTCTTATCTTCAGCAGTGTCAACGCACATTTTTCGAATAGCCTTGCAAACTCCTGCAGCATTGCATACTTTACTACCACATCTATTGGAACAACACAAAGCCTTTTGATTCAGTGCATATTAGCAGCCATCGCTTGTGACCTTGTCACATTGTTTGTCCGTACTTAAACGCCCAAGATGGCGACCTTCGAGAGGGGTAGCTCAGTGCTTCCTAAGATCCTTCAAAACCTCACGGCTTTACAGATTTCAATTACCGTAATCGTTCTTGTAGGAATACAGTCATGGCCATTGATTCGATATGGTAGTCTGATATAGCAGTAGTTTTTCACAAGATGGATCGTCCAAGGTATTTACCGATTATACTTCCATCCATTGAGCCACTTCCCCGGCCCAAGATTTTCCGCTTTCACCCGCATACCAGTAAGTGTGCCTTCACGAACTGGAGGTGAGAGTTACACTAATCTCATGGAATCGTATTTAGCAACTCTACGCTACGTTTACGGGTAGATTGCCGTTCTACGTTGCTGACTGTCACAACAAATATGGACATGTTGTGCGCATATCACCCTACGAGATCAGTTTCACCAACTCTGAAGCATGGCGGTAAGATCTCAAAGCCTACAGAACATGCTTATCACTGACCTCGTGCCTTTAGTGATATCTACGGTTACGGGTCCAAAACTGGTCGTGGCTCCGCGCCTCCAAAACATTGGCCCCGCTACGGTACAAATCCTAACGGCGTGCCTTCCTTACTCCAAGATCCAGACGACATAAATCATGCTCGCGTACGTAAGATCTTTAGTCCAGCGTTCTCGGAACGCGCTATCAAGGAGCAAGAGCCACTGTTCATGAAGTACGTCGACGATTTAGTACAGATTCTCAAAGACGGAACCGTCTCAAGCACTACCGGCACTGCAACATACGATGTGGTCGACTTGTACAGTTTCACAACCTTTGACGTGATGAGTGATCTTACTTTCGGAGAGTCCCTCCATATGCTCAAGACTGGCACCTACGACCCATGGGTGGGTACCGTTCTCGGCTTTATGAAAGCAAGCTTGCAGATCAACGTAGTAGTAGCGAACTACCCGCTCGCTGCCAAGGTTCTGAAACCCATCATGGAATTTCTATTCTCGAAAACGCGATCCCGACTATTCGATACAAACAGCAAGCGAGTCGCAAAGAGGTTAGAGAAAGGGCGAGAGAGTAAAATTGGAGTTGACCTGTGGGATCTAGTGCTGAATCAGGAAGAGAAGGGCAAGCAGGGTCTGAGCAGGGGAGAGATGGATAGTAATGCTACTACGTTCATGGTAGCAGGCACAGAGACTACGGCGACATTGTTGACCGGACTGACCTACCTGCTACTGACGCATCCAGAATGTCATGCGAAACTTGTCAAAGAGATCAGAATCACGTTTCAAGAAGAGGCAAACATCAACATGGAGGCTATCGTAAAACTACCCTACCTCAAAGCATGTATCAGTGAAGCTTTTAGGTTGTATCCGCCCGTTGCAGTAGGGTTATTGCACCTGACCCCTAGCGATGGATCGACAGTATGCGGACACTTTATCCCACCAAACGTAAGTTCACATATATCACGTCAAGGAAGTAAACCTAGCTAATTCGTTTACCCCATAAGACTACCGTATCAGCAACGCACTACGCCATGTACACTTCCGCCAACAACTTCACCGACCCCCTTTGCTTCATCCCCGAACGCTGGATCGACGATGCAAGATTCGCAAATGACGATCGTGCGGCTGTGCAGCCGTTCTCTGTAGGCCCAAGAGATTGTTTGGGGAAGAAGTAAGATTTGCAACAAATGTGACTGTGACGTCTGACTGACTGGTGTGATAGCATGGCGTACCATGAGATGAGACTGATTATTACGAAAGTACTGTGGAACTTTGATCTGGAATTGCCTGAGGGGAACGGGAATTGGTTCGACCAGACTGTGTTTACGCTCTGGCAGAAGGGACCGTTGAACGTGAAGGTGAGGATGGCGCAACAAGCGTGATGGGTGGAACGTCTGTGGTGTACTGTCCCTAATGACAAAAGTCGTTGTTTGTATCATGAAATGGTCATACACGTTATCAAAACATAGCCTATTTACACTGTTGAAGATATGATCATTACCATCCCCACAGTGTCTTTATCGTATCACCGAATGTCGCTTGACCAGCCTCTTTTCTCTTCATACGAGCTACCCGTTCTTCGATGAATGTCTGCTCCAGTTGTTTTGAGACACCAGTCTGCGCGCGGATTTCACCTACTATAGCCATTCTCTCAATCTCTCGCTCTTCTGGTGTCAAACTTTGAAGCTTCTTTTCGTACTCCTTTCGTACATCGGGCTTTATCTGGCTCCAGACCTCTGTGTCATCCAAAGTGGTACTTGACTTGCCAATCTCAGCTACAGGTACAGCTTTCCGTGGTGTTGACGATGCGCCACCCACTGCGTCGACGACATTTCGTTTCGACAAGATGCTTTCGAATTTTGGTACTGGTCGCCCCTCTGCTTTCGCCTTCTCCATCTCCTCTTCTTGTTGTATCATGCGCTGGTAGAGTTTGTCTGCGTGCATTTGTATCCGCTCGTCTTCCTCTGGTGATCGTTCGTCCATGGTCATGTATCCCAGCGCCTTCAGAAACTTGGATTGTATATCGTAGCAGCGGTTGAACTTGCGCGACTCGGCGATGCACATGGTTCCTGCTGACCACCACGACTTTGGATTTCGGAAGCATTCAAATTGTTCCATGTACTCGAGTGCACAGTTTTCCATGGCTACTCGTCCAATTGAGGCTTTGCGGTCGTTGTAGGCGTCTACGAGGTCTCGTAACCGGTCTTGCTCC
This sequence comes from Alternaria arborescens, assembly GCF_004154835.1. Classification (NCBI taxonomy): domain Eukaryota; kingdom Fungi; phylum Ascomycota; class Dothideomycetes; order Pleosporales; family Pleosporaceae; genus Alternaria; species Alternaria arborescens. The sequence goes on from NW_021167870.1 coordinate 334,193, forward strand.
GACTTTCCACGATCATCGATGATATTTTGAGGGGTATAATTCTTCCATAAGTCGGCATAGCGGCCATCCTGGAACTGCGATTGCGGCGGTACGACGGGTTTTTGAGCTTCTGTTTGCGTTTGCGGTTGCGATTGGGATAGCGTGTGAGTTGGCGATTCGGTGGGCTTTTCTTTGGGAGCGGGCGGCAGTGAGGGTTTCGGGCCAGTGGGCGCTTCTTTTTTGAGGAAGTCGCGGAGGGAAGGATCGAGTTGGTCTTGCCCGTTGGAGCTATCGCCGCTTCCCCAGAGCCAGCCCATGGTTGCGTCGGAGTATGTCTTGGTTCGTGTTGGCGCGGTGAGCAGGTGAAAGTTCCCAAGTTGCGGGGACAGTGAACATGGGTTCGGCAGTCCGAGCTTTGGGACATGTTCTAGCGCGTCGGTCTCACAACATCGACTGGATTACGCGACGAGACGACACCAACCAAGACAATTGTTACGACTGACATTGTTATGGCGCCAGTCGGTAAGTCTTGTTGTTCCATAGTCCTGGATCTGGGACCAGTGCTTACAAGCTCGTAGATCGCCGCGAACATCGACAACAACGCGTGCGCGGTGCTGGGTAAGACAATCTTAGAGATCTCGAGATACGCAAACGCTGACAACTACAGACCCTCATCTGTCCAGGCTTCTTTTGGCTTCAACTTCGGCGCTCTTGGCTCCCAACCAGCCAAACAACCCGCTCCTGCGCCTCAACCATCACCGCGTCGAACACCAGCCCGAAGTACCCCTCGCGCTGCAAATGGCTCCGCACAGCGGCAGGGAAGCGCGTCGCTCCAGCGCAATAGTGCTTCCAAACGGACAAGCACGCCGAAAGATAACACTGTAACCCCGCAATTAGGCAAGAGGAAGCGGGGTTCTCCAAACGCGCAACCGGGCGCAGACGATGGGGCGGAAGATGAGCTGAGTCCTGATCGGGAGCAGGCCGTGCGCTCCACAGAGAAGAGCAGGAGAGTCGTCGGCACAGTTCCACCTATACGTGAGGAGCAAGACAATGTACCAGACGAGTTATCTATATTGGACGAGGGCACCAGTACTGTACGCGAGACAGTCTTCGCCAGATCTACAGTAGTCAAGCGGACTCCTCCACAAGTCTCGTCGCAAATACGCGCGTCCTCTGGAAGCTCCCGCAAAAAGACTCCCGGTACCGACAGAGTCGAGGAAGCGTCGGTCGCATCACGGCCATCAACATCAAGACGATCCAAATCTACGGATCCTGGCCCAGCCACACCCAGTGTGCTTCCGAACGGCCAACCGAGAACATCGTCAGCTTTACAGTCCGGAACTGTTCTTGAAACACCGACCGCAGCTCCAGCGCATGAAGATGGTGAGGATGAGTTATCGCCACAACTCAATGGATCCACACCACGAGTGGTTGGTAGCGAACCGCGGCCACAGCCAATGACACAAGCAGAGACAGAAATGCACGTAGACGAGCTCTCTCCACCCAGTCAACCGACTCCAATCCAAGTATCACCAATAGCAAATGGCATATCAACGCTACAAATTAATGAGCATGAACCTGTGGAGCAAACCACTACACCGCTGCTGGCCAAACGCGGAAGACCGCGACGTGTTTCGGAGAATGAAACTGCCGAGCAGGAAACCCTTCCGGAACCCGCTACGGCGAAGCCCGCCAAACGAGGAAGGTCGCCACGAGTAGTAGACGATATCCAGAAAGAAGAGACACCTCAAGCAAAACCTACTAAGCGTGGCAGACCAAGGAAAGAAGTTGCAGTCCAGCAAAGCGAACTTCAAGCAACGCCACGCGTGCACAAGTCAGATCAAACAAATGGCGTGGATCCTGCAGCGAAAGAAGCAGAGGTTGTCGACGAACTCTCCCCTTATCATGAATGGACGCCTATTCACCCTCCGAAATCGACCACACGGAAAAAGGATGTTGTAGAAATCTCTAGTGCGGACGAAGACTCCGACGCATCAGAAGAACCGGAAGTCGAAGAACCAGCGGAACCTTCTCCACGACCTAACACAAGCAAACCATCTCCCGAACAGATGCAGCGCGTCAAATCTACGACGGAGAAGCCCCCTCGCAAACGCCAGAAGTTTGAGGGGCCGAAGCATGCCATTTCTATCATGCGTATCAAAGGCTCTACTGTTCGAGGCATCACGGTCGCAGACACTACGCGTACTATTCTAGAAGGAACAATCGACCAACGTCTCAGCCGTATGGCCGAGAAGTTGCAAGCCTCACAAGACTCCGCTCGGCGCAAGGAACTACGAACAGAGATCAACCTCTCACTGTCCTTCAAGGAGAGTCTTAACGAGAAGCTGCTAGACTTGCAGGATGCTAACGATCTCCTGAGCGCCAACTTCAAGAAAACCAAGTTGCTCAAACGCGACAATGCCGAGCTACGCAAGGAAATTCTCAGTCTCCAAGACAGCAGGCAAGAGATTGCCATCGAACACGACAATATCCAAGCACGTTACGACGCAGAGAAAGCCGAAGCCGAGGCCAGAAATACCCTGAGTGACAACATGTTTGAGATCGAAGCTGCAATAAAGAATGGGCGTGATAAGGCACGTAAGGAAGGTAGAGAAAACGAAGGTCCCCAAATTCCACTTGGCATGTTACTGGAAACAGTAGGAGATGATGTTGCCTCGCGTGGTGGCGGTCTTCTTGCCAATATTAAGGGACTCAATGGGCTCTTGGAGCGAGCTGCAGGCTGGCTCGAAGGAAGAGCCTGATTGAATAGCGAATAGCTGGATGGCGTTTATTCTTGTGTACTTTCGGATACGATACCCGGCAAAACCGCCACCTTTGATATGATATTTGTCGTTCTTACATCTCACTGTCTCCATCTTACACTGCCTCAACGCGAGTTTAGCGAAATTTGAAAAGCTATCCACGAGGTCTAGACTGCGGATAGTCCTGTTTACTGCAGTGCTACCAGGAGTAGTCGCGTGTCTGCTTCCTTTCGGTCTAGCGGCCGCTCCGCAGATCTGGGGGCATCGGATCCGCTTTCATGCACATTGCGTAACCGTGCATCATCAAAGCAGACAATGACCTTGCTGTGCGCATCACAGGGTCCAGAGAACCGTTAAGTTAACAGTCCAGCCATCTAGTCTACGCTCATCTGACAGCTCCTTCTACATTTCGTGGGTTTCTGAGGCTCCGTCTATTCCCGTGTTGACACTCGCGCTTTGCCCTTCTCAGATTTCGACTTCCAAAGGCCAAAGCTTCTCATCCTCCTCGTCTGCAATTGTACAAGGTGCATCCAGCATAGACCCTTCCTTCCAGAAAAAGCAAAAGTCTCGTAATCAGCCTTGTGTTTCGCTTTCATTAAGGACCCCATCATTGTGTAGGTGGAAAGGCGGACGAAGAGATTAGCTTCTGCCGACCTCGGGAGTATCACCGGACCTATTCCACCAAGCCTACCGTTTCTCCGAAGTTCACCGGATTGATACACGACCCAACTGACGTAGGTTGGTCTTACATCAACCAACTTCAAGATGACTCGCGGACCTATCACCTGCGACACTAGCCTCCCAAAAACACCGAAGACGACCTTAGCACCAGCCACGCCAACAACCTCGGTCGCACCCCCCAAGACCCCACCGTCGACGAAATTTCCTCGCAATCTGTCGAACAAATTCTGGGCCCAGGAACAGCAGAGAAGATTATTCCTGGAACACCTGAAACGATGGTCCTCGAGCCACGACTCGAGCACTTTCTTCCAAGGCAAGATAAGTTTGCTTCCTCCTGAGCCTGGTGTGAATGAGGGTCTGGCGCTGGGCAAGACTGTGACCTGTATCCTGACCGACTCGAGTTTTACGGATTTCAGGAAGATTGTTGCTATTAGACTTTTCAACCCGCAAAAGAACAGTAAGAAGGGCACGACAGGCCATTTTGAACGGAATATGAAGAGCAAGAGTATGGACCTACTCAGGAACGATATGAGGCTCGCTGAGCATCGAGAAGGTTGGTATACTAGAGAAGAGGATGCATGGCCATTGTCTCCGTCAAAGCTGAACCCATCGACCAGCTACTATTACAAACTCGTCATCCGTTACGGCTCTGGCTGGCTCTCAGCGCGCGACTACCTAAACAAACTCTACTTCTCGCATTTCGCAGCTCGTTTCCCAGGCCGGAATGTCAACTGCGTCACGGGCACGGCCGACCACTTTTTCGGCGTTCGTTCCAAAGCTCTTGGTCCACCACCCTGCGATAGAGACACAGTACCCATCCAGCCGCTCTTCCACCCCTTCCAGCGCCTGCCCACTGAACTCCAGGAAATGATCTTCATGACCGCCGTCGGCATGACACGCGATTGTGATCTCACCAACGACCCACGCAGAAACTGCAGCAATAACCCGAAAGCCACCGAAAGACCAATCAGTCTATCAACCATGCTACGTATCTCACGCCATATCTACACCACAATGCAACCGTATATATTCCACAGCACGACCTTTCACTTCGGCCTAAGCGGTACTACAAACTTCCTCTGGCAATCTGGACCCGTTCATCGCCCTCAGATACGGCGTCTGGCTTTCCATTTTGGGAAGAATGCTTTACTCCACTGCGTGCGTTGGTTAGCCGCAGATCCTATCTTTGATTTCCTGGAACCCCCGCAACCGAATGGTGGTTCTGGGTTACCGCTCTTCTGGCGCTGTCAGTTGCGCGCTCTGGCACAGGAAGTGCATCTTTTGGAACTTGTTGTTGATATTGAGGGGATACCGAAAGCGGATATTGCCATGGTGGTTAGGATATTAAGAGGTGTGTTTGGTAGTGTTGAGAGGGTCAAGTTTGTGGATGGTGCTGCGCGCGGTAAAACAGAGGTCGTTGACAAGGGAGACGAGAGGTTAGCTGGTCTGGGGAAAGGGTCGTGGAGGGACATGGTGAAGGGATACATCGAGAGGTATCGCCGCCAGATTGGCTGGCACAACTGGCATTTCAAGATGGACTTGGTGCCGTTGAGGGAGGAAGAGGTGGATGATCTGATGGATAAGGAGATGGAGTTCTTTGATAATTGATGACTGTGAATCGATGCTAACGATACAGGACGGGCGTTCTTTGGGTAATGATCTAAGGGGAAATGGGCTACGAATCATGAGTCATGCATTCAAATTTTCTGTATATATTGCTAGAAGTTCTTAGAATGTGTGTTATAGTTTCAGCACGACATGAGGGATCCTTAGAACATCATATCGAAGATAAAACAGGGCGGTGACTTTAAACACTGCTATTAACGCTCTACCGACAAGGTAGAAATGATAAAGCAACAGTGATGTTACAGTAAAATTGACATGCTCGTTTGATGTTCTAACGCCGCCATGACATTACTTTTATAAGAGACTTTCTTCGCCCCAGGCTTTACCAATTCAATGGCTACATGCAGAGTTTACACCACCGAGACTTGGAACATGCAGGGAACGGTTTGTAGGATGAAATGGAAACACCGTTGAAGGTGGGAAAGCTTTAATTGACATTACGCCTACGTATGCTCTGCCTTTTGAACCCATTGTCCAAACGCCAGTAGCAGAAGAAGTTGACATGGCAGGTATCCTGTAGCCTATACCAAACGCCGTGACTATGCAAACGAGACTAGAACAAGAGTAGAACAAAACGCTCACACTATACACAGCCATTGTCCCAGTAACTAAGTACTTCCATGACTCCTCAATTTTCTCCCTGCTGCAAGTCCAGGGCCGACGCTATTGCCAAAGTTTGTAATGTTCTCTACGTCACCACGGTCGCCAGCAACGCCGACCGTCTTCCTCGTCACCTTCTTCATAGGAAGCTTACTTCCATCATCGCCGTTGGTTCGCATCTTTTTACTTGGAGGGGCGCCATTGTTGAGCGAATCGCAAGATGATTGGGATACGAGACGGGGAAGAGGCTGAGTATGAGCTTCCTGCGCCACCACGTTAACATCTAGCTCCCGCAGGGAAGTGGGGTTGCCTGTTGGGATATTTGAGATGGTGTGGGCGTGCGCACTGATGGAGTGGGAGAAGTTAAGTTTATTAGCCGTGAAGGTAAAGTCGGTCGGAGAACTGAGAGTGTTTGTGGCGTCATTGAAGATAGGTTGCTTCGACGGGCTGCGCGCTGTAGAATCGGCGGTGGTGGGGCGGTCTCGGAGGCGAGAGAGGATTGTCTCGTGTGGTTCGGTGCGTGGCAGAGTTGAGGGGAAAGTGTAGGAGACGCGTTGGGGTGTTTCACCAGTGGGGTTGTACTCGATCAAGTTCTGCGAACCAACGACCTCGCGAAGCTCTTGGAGCGGCGCACGAATGTCTGCGTCTGCAGCAAGCGCTGGCAGGGTCTCTTTCAGAGTACTTGCTTGTGCTGACATGTCCGATTCGAGAGATTGAACGCGATCAAATGATGAAGATAGATGATCGCCGATGCTGGAGTAGGAAGCTGCCACTGTCGACGACAAAGCACCCAGCGACGCAATGTGAGCCGTGTGGTGGGTGTTGTTTTGTTCGCGGACTCGGGCCACGATGTCGTCTAGAGCCTGGAGTTGAGTGTCCAAGTGTGCCATCTGTGCCTCCACTGTCTTGACAGTGCTTTCGTGAACAGATGTAGTCGTGTCCTTGATCGAGGTGGAATGCTGAGTTGCAGCTGCAAAGTCTGACTTGATCTTGGTCTTGACAGCATCTCTTGACTTCGAGACACCTGTGAGGATGTCTCTCGATTTATCTGACCACGCAATAACACCATCGGCGTAGGAATCTTGCTTCGTTTCGAATATAGCATTTGCAGTATTCAGTTCCTCTCGCACAGACTGGAGCTTCTCTTCCAATCTCTTCTCCTGCGCATCAGCATTTGCGTTAACGATCGCGGTAATCTGCGACAGCAGCTGTTGGCGGTCTTCGGCCGACCTCTGCTTCTCCTCATTCACGACCTTCTCTAGCTGACCCTGAGAAGATTTGCTCGCTTCGATCAAAGCTGCGTTGGCCTCGACCACTTGCTGGTGGAGCCGTTCGTTCTCAGTCTGCTGTTCGCTCAGATTCTTGACTAGATCGTCAAAAGTCGTCTTGAAGTCACGGCCTAGTCCAGCATATGATGCGTGAACCTGGGTATGGAAAGCATCCAGTTCTGTAATGATGTTGGCAGAGATTGTTTCTGCCGCCGCTGACAGCTCATCCAGCCCTGCACCAATCTTCGTCTTAACATCTTCACGAAGAGTTTTGATCTCTTCTAGAACTTCATTCATGTGATCGCGTGCTTGTGCAGTCTGACCATTGACTTCTTGCTCGGATGTCTGGTAAGCCTCCATCTTTTCCTGTAAGAAGGATTGCGAAGTGCCAAGCTTCTCAAGCTCATCTCTGACGAACGATTGCATACGTTCTGATATGGCGTTCATCAGTTGTTCTTGTTGCTGTTGGAACTCCTCAATGCGATCCTCCACCATACGAGTAGTATCAACAACCTGGCTTTGGGAGGAACTCCAATTCCGTCGGTTCTGGGATTGAAGTTCTGACTTGCGCCGGATTTTTGACCGCAGACCATCGATGGCTGATGTAGTCTTGCCGAGCGTTGAGATCATGTCTTTTCCAACTTCTGCCAGCTCTTGCTCAGTCTTCTGGTGCGCCTTCCGTAGCTCCGTCTCTTCTGCCAGGTTTTCGCGAGTGTGCTCCAGAACAATCTCCGTCTTCTCCAATATACCCTTGGTGCCGTCCAAAGCCAGCTGCGTTTGTTCGTTGTCTTTCTTCAAGGTTTGGAAGTTGGTTGTGAGCTTGAACAGGTCTTCCACCTTATTACGGAGGTTGACCTCCATGGTTTCGAGCCGGTCGCGTTGCTCTTCGCTAAGGATTCGTCTCGATTCGCTGACTGTGGTAATCTCCTCATAGTTCTCCTGCGTGAGATAAACACCATTGCGTTGCCGAGTCGCTATCAGTTCGCTCTTCAGCTTCTCGATTTCGGCGGTGTATTCTTTGAGTAGAGTCTTCTTGTTGATGGGCTGGTTCATTTGCGGCTTGTTTCGGATGTTCTTCGCGCGGAATGCGTAATCGAGGGTGGATATCGTTTCTTCGAGATTGCTCTTCGCGGGCGATAATGTTGCGATGATACATGTTTTCGTGCGACCACCTAGTGAATCTTGTAGTAGACGGGTCAGTTTTGATTCCCTGTACGGAATGTGAGAGCTGCGCTCCACGAGCGCGTTGATAACACGACCCAATGTTAGCAAACTCTTGTTGATAAGACCGGCCTCTGCTGCGCGCTTGTTCTCAGCACCGCTGCGTTGGATGTTCTCACTACCCGCAAGATCGACGAGGTTGAGCTTTCCGGCGCTGAGATACTCCTGGCCGTCCTCTGTTGTTCGCTTTATGTAAACAGTGATGGTGAAGACTGTGTGACTTCGCGAACTGAGGTCATTGCATTTGGTCGCAGCTACCTGTCGCTTGTGACTTCCGTTGCGCAACATTGTAATTCCCTCAGTCGCAGTCTTGAGATGGCACTCTTCCATACCCTGAACCATAGTTGTGGTAGAGCCCTTCTTGCTGTTGTCGTCGTAGATCTTGAGTTTCGTCGCGTCGTCCGGAGATAGCAGATCGCGGAGTTCTTCGTTGTATAATTCGATGAATGAACATTTGACCGAATTGTCGATCTCGTCGGCTTCGAGGCGTTCAAAGAGCGCGTACAGGACGCGTGGTACGATACCGGCGGCATCTGGAAGGGGGAGGACGTTTGAGATGTCACCAGTCATGGTGTAGGTTTTACCCGTACCGGTTTGGCCGTATGCGAAGATTGTGCAGTTGAAGCCGTTGATGACCTGTAATGCTGTTAGCAAACTTCGTCGTACTTCTCTCGTCCCAACTCACTTCGTCCAAAATGGGTGCCACAACTTCGTCGTAGATCATGGCCTGGTCGGCTGCTGGAGAGAAGACCTTGTCGAATTGATATGTCTTGTTGCTCAGCGCACTTGGACCCATGGAAAGGTCTACGGCTGTGCCTCTGATTCCGTTGGTCGATACCACAACGCCGCTGTTTTCGCGCACTTCGCGATCATTGCGCCCTCTACATCGGACGACAACGTTGATGTTTGTCTCCTCTCCTCCATCGCCGTCGAAGTCAATTTTTCGCTTGAGGGGTGACGATCGTGGTATCCTCGCGGAAGCTACTGATTCTGCTCTCGAGGAGCGGCCGTCCATCGCAGGTGTTGCCGAACGGCCACGCGCCAGATGAGGGGGGCGCGTCGTGGGAGGGCGCATGCTCGTATTCCGCTTGACCGGCGGTCCTGGTCTTGGTAGTCCAGACATATTGACGTTCTGGGTAGGGTGAACGTGTATGTGCTGGGTTAGTATGTCATGCGTCTGGTGTTGCGGAACCTGCAGCAAAGTAAACAGTCGGTAAACACATGCACGCAGGGATCCGTCAGGCACGGACTGCGCGCTATTAGCCGTCGCGAACACCTCGCGCTACGTCAATGCAGCATGACTTGCATATCTCTATTACACAGTATGTTTATGCCTTGATCTGATGTGATATACCTTATCTATTAATCAGTGTTCCCATGTTATGCAGGATATTGGAAGTCCTCAACAGCGCAAGAGACACGCTGTATACCTCAACGTTTGCCCCGCCACCCCTCATTTATCGCCGCCGTGTCGCGGATTGTACCTGATTGTATAGCGCATCGTGGCAACACCGACTATCCTATCATTCTGAGTCGACTACGTTGATCTTCGTTGTGTGTTCCGGGGGTTGGAAGGATATACCCGTCGCCCTGTCCTCGTGGACATAGCACGCGCGTGCGAGCTCCCTGTTATCTACAAGCTAGGCAGCACATCGACTAGCAAACACATCGCGATTACTTACTACACTCATACACTTACTAAAGACTCACTATGGAAGATGGAATTATGCAGCTTCAGCCAGGGCGCAGTGTAGGGTTCATGAGTTCGTTGCGACCATCGTTTGGGTTACCACGCTGACTGAAACACAGCCCTCGGATGCTCCCTACACGAAGTACTGACGACTATCAAAGCCGAAGTCAAGGCTTTTCCTCGGTTTCAGCTCTACCACGACGAGTTACGACCTATCTCATCCCCCGTTCAGGTCGTTCTTCCAGACAACGGTCTGCGACTACAGTTCGACGGCCCTGACCAGCGGCTGCGCCTCATCGAAGTGCTCGATTTCGCAAAAGCCAAGTTGGTATACAAGGATATCGAAGTGTATAAACCTGGTGAAGTAGGCTTCTCAGGGGGCGTGTCAGGACCGAGGTTCCGGCATGTTTACGACAAGCTTCTGGGACCGACGTATGGCGGAGAGTACATACCCCCGAAGTCAGAAGACCCAGATGCCAGAGGTACCTACAACCTGTCGTATCCGGGAATAGCTTTCAACTTTTCGGTTCAGCACTCTGCATACTCTCCGAAGAAAGACTTCATCTCGCTTCTGTCCTCGTCGGCTACAGGCCCCGCGACATCCATGGCAGTGTTCAATGGTGAATCTTGGCAGAAAGCTCGTGGAACACTGTTCACAGCAACACCGCCAAATCCGAGATCACTAGCCCTAGGCAAAGCAAAGGACGGTGGGCCAGACGAGATCGAAGCGGTCAAAGTACACGGAGAAGGTAGGATAGAGCTTGTCCGGCGGTCTAGTCCCCCGTTCTGGATTGCTCTTAGCGAAACAACGCCTCAGGATCTGATCACGGAGCTTGGCGCTCCTGACTCCATCTATCGTAAGAACGACCATCGGCTATCTATACATAAAGATCGAAGGACGAGCGACGCATCAGATCTCTCGCCCGGTGGGCTTACTCCAGACGATGACTCAGATCACGGCTCGGTGATCAGAAGCGATAACGAAGATGCATGGGAGGATGATGACGAAGCTGCACTAGAGGCTCAGGAGCGAGAAGTTGCAGCGGCCGAGCACTTCTACAACTACTATCACCATGGCTTTGACATCTTGATTTCACAGCCTACTCAGATCTCTCCGCCCTCTCCTACTGCAGAGAGACGGGAGTCGGAGCTGCACAGCCAAGGCGAGCTTAGCGCGCAACCTCTGAACCATCTTACTGCAACCAAGATCATATTCCATGGTAACGTGCCTGGTTCGTATCAGTTTAATCGGCATAGGCGAAGCAGATGGACGCTCGAGCATGTGCCCTCAGCCATGTACCGTGATCCTCTCAGTTCCGAAATGGGCTTCGGAGACATCTCAGGCCGATTAAAGGAAGTCTTCAAACCATATTACGACAACGAAGAGCAGGAGAGGTTACAGCAACGTGGCATGGCTCTGAACAGAGGCTGGGGTGACAGCCCAGGTAGCAGCTGCGAGCTACTCGGAGGATGGGAGGATAGTTCTGGGAAGAAGAGCAAGTTTGCGAATGCTGGCAGTGTCTTGATGGAGGGTGCTGCGGATGTTGGAAACGTAGAACTGTTTGGCTTTCCGGGTATGGTATTCGAAGTGTTGAAGAACGGAGCTGTGAGCTCGTTGACCGTATACTGAGACGGCTTGTCATAACACGTAGTGTGGCGAGGTTATGCACATAAGCCAGTCTGCTCGAGGCATAAGTGCTGGATACGTAGCACGAGTAGTAGACTGGTACACGGTATGGTCATCATGGGTTGCTATTACTACACCAATCGATCTGAACCAATCTTGACAATCAAGTCTTGAAACATATCAAATACAGATGATGTTTATGCCTTCGTATTACTTAAAGAGTCTATATAGTCAGGATTATCCTACTGCGATATCGTGAATTCCAGCAGCATAAGACTCTATCTCCGTGCTAGAGCCGAACCGAGCCGAACCATCACCAAATGAGTAGATCCAAAAATATTGGAACTCCAACCACCACTTCCCCGCCGATTTGCCCGCCCAGGATGCTATTATGCTAACCCCAACACGCATCCTCCGCGCATCATGGTCCAACACTCTCCGACTACCAAAATCTAGTTTTCCGCCGCGGCCGTTAGCGTCAACGAACCCAACCTACCTAAAACGATGCACCGATGACCTGTATGCGTGGCAGGCGAGCCCGGAACGCGTTATACGTTATGGACATTTGGAGAGGCGGTTGGATGAAAAAAAAGGCAAGAAAGAAGGCAGTGCGCCGAGAGAGAGTTTTACTCTGCATGATGGACCGCCATACGCCAATGGCCCGTTGCACATTGGCCATGCATTGAATAAGATCACCAAGGACATCATTTGTAGGCACGAGGTTGGACAAGGGAAGAAGGTGTCGTACATTCCTGGCTGGGATTGCCATGGTCTGCCTATTGAGATCAAAGCTCTGCAGGCGCAAAAGAAGGATGCGGCGCAAGCAGATCCTGTAAGCGTGCGGGACGCGGCGCGCGAATTGGCAACCCGGACAATCGAGGAGCAGAAGAAGGGTTTCAAAGAATGGGCCGTCATGGGTGACTGGGACAATGCATATCAGACAATGGAGCGTGGTTTTGAGATTAGACAACTGGAGGTCTTCAAAGCCATGTTCGAGAAAGGCTTAATCTACAGGCAGTTCAAACCCGTATACTGGAGCCCAAGCTCAAGAACAGCGCTTGCGGAAGCTGAATTGGAATATGACGAGGGGCATAAGAGCTTGGCTGCTTTCGTGCGGTATCCGATACACCTATCGGAGACACTGAAGAACGGAGCGCTAAAGGATGTTGATGGCAAGGTCAGCGTAGTCATCTGGACAACCACACCCTGGACGTTACCCGCGAACAAGGCGATCGCGGTGCACAAGGACATGCAGTACTGTGTAGTCAAGGACGCTGAGAAGGATGGCGAGCTGATCCTTGTTGCGGCTTCACGAGTAGCGGAATACGAGAAAATCCTTGAAAGGAAGCTCGAAATCGTCGTACCAGACGTGCGCGGATCAGATATTGCCGAACAGGTGCAGTACGAGAATCCTTTCCAGAAAGCGAACGGACTGCAGCCTATCATTCATGCGGACTTCGTCACCGACTCTTCTGGTACTGGGCTGGTGCATCTCGCTCCTGGACATGGTATGGACGATTACAATGTGTGCATGGCGCTCAACGTTCCAGCTTTTGCGCCTGTAGATGATGCTGGCGCCTTTACAAAGGATGCGTTTCCTGAACAGCCCGAGCTTCTGGAAGGACTACCTGTTGCTGATATCAAGAAATCGGGTAGTAATGCTGTGTGCAACTATCTCCAGAAACTCGACATGCTCCGAGGCAAGCAGAATTACCGCCACAAGTACCCCATCGACTGGAGGACGAAGGAGCCTGTCATCACGCGAGCTACTGAACAGTGGTTTGCGAACGTAGAGGGTATCAAGGATGCCTCGATGAAAGCGATTGCCAATGTCAACTTCATGCCTGCGACTGGTAGAAGCCGTCTTGAGAGCTTTATTCAGGGACGAAGCCAATGGTGTATCTCGCGACAGCGCGCTTGGGGTGTTCCTATCCCTGCTTTATACAAGGTTGAGGGCGACACTCTGAAAGCGACTATGGACTCTGAAACCATCGACCATGCCATTGAAGTGATCAAAGAACGTGGCATCAACGCGTGGTGGACGGATGCACAAGACGATCCAGCTTGGAAGCCGAAGCACCTTACCGGAACGTACGTGCGTGGTAGAGATACCATGGATGTCTGGTTCGATAGCGGTACCAGTTGGAAGCTTCTTCCTGAGCAAAAGGACCAGCCTGTTGCCGATGTGTACCTGGAAGGAACTGACCAGCATCGTGGATGGTTCCAGTCGTCACTCCTTACTCACGTCGCCACCCAGTCTTACTCGACCGAGACTGTCAAAGCACCATACAAGACTCTGATCACTCACGGCTTCACTCTCGACTCCGATGGTCGCAAGATGAGCAAGTCTCTCGGCAATGTCATCTCTCCAACGCAAATCATGTCAGGCGAGCTCCTTCCACCCGTCAAGCGAAAGAAGCAAAAGGGCGTCAAGCAAGATCCTGCAGCAAAGAACACGCCAACATATGATGCTATGGGTGCCGACGCGCTTCGCCTCTGGGCCGCAAGCAGCGACTATACGCGTGATGTCACAATTGGCCAGCCCGTCTTGATGTCCGTAAACCAAGCTCTACATAAGTACCGTGTTACCTTCAAATGGTTGCTAGGCATCTTCTCTCTGCCATCTTGCCCGCCGCCCTTCACCTCCTTCAACGACCTTACACCCAGTATCACCGAATTCAAAGAACTCACAGATCGCCTCGCAATTCACCGACTTGTACAGGTCAGTGCAGAAGTGCACAACCACTTCGGGAAATATGAGTTCTTCAAGGGTGTCAACGCGATCAACAAGTACATTTCCATGGATTTGAGTGCTTTCTACTTTGAAACGCTCAAAGACCGCGTCTACACCAGCGATAAGAATGACTGCGAAACGCTCCAGCGTGTTTTGGGACTCATTTTCTACGAACTACTGCAGATGCTTGCCCCAGTCTGTCCGCTGCTTGTAGAAGAGGTCTGGGATCACCTTCCTGATGAGCTCAAGGAAAAGAGTAGTCACCCCGCACGCGCGGTTTGGTCGCCTCTTCCCACGCTCAAGGAGTCTGAATCGGCTAGTCTGGAGTCCATGAGTGAGACTACAAGTACACTGGGAGCTGCTATCAAGGTCGCCCAAGAGCGTCTCCGTGCGGACAAGAAGATTGGTTCGAGTTTGGAAAGCGCAGCTACGGTTTACCTACCTTCTTCGAACGCCGAGAAGTTGCACGCAGAGTTCGCGGCGTGCTTACAACCTTCCACTCCCAAGCCCACGGACGTTGAGACTCAGCTTGCTGGCCTTTTCGTTATTAGCGAGGTAAATCTTCGCACTCTGCCTGATCCATCCGCTCTTACGAACAGCGTCTTCACCGCGGAGGATCCCGATGCGATGAAGCAGCAATCGCAGTGGTCCGAAGAAGAAGTACTTTCGAGCGATAGTGGGATGTTAGGTAAAGCGAAGGTGCTTGTACATCCACCTAGCAGAGAGAAGTGTCCAAGGTGTTGGCGCTTCGTCAAGGAAGAACATGAGGAGGTTTGTGGAAGGTGTGGAGATGTTGTTTCGCAGCATGATAATGTATAGATATACTGGCTGCGTCATTTGGATTGTAGCTTTCGAGCTGCATTGTATTTTACTGTAGTCTTTAGATCTAGCGATCACTGCATGTGTATTGAGGTTATACAGGGTTTGGAAAGGAAGCTGTGTTTACTCTTAATGTCTCTCAACCATCTGACTCTTCTTCAAAATCGATCTTAAATTTGGTCCCAGATTCGGCCTTAATGGCGCTGTCAGAGTCAATAGTGTACAGTCTCTCAGCTTTGGGTTTTCATTATGCTCTCGTTCATCTTTGCCCCGATTGTCTCATGAGTCGACCAGGTAGGAAGTTTTGGTACCCAATGTTGTATTCATCTTCTTCTATCGCGCTTTCGCGCTTTCCAGATCTCGTCATGTTCCCCACTGGGTCTTGGTCCTTGGCCGCCCTGCGAAGAGACTGCACCTCTCCGCGAAAGATGCTTCGTGGGTGGATACATGGGGTGAGGCATATCAAAGTCATCTGTTTCTTGTTTATTGCGCATCGCAATCCTAGCTTCCTTGAACTTTGACGTGATCTGATCCCACGAAGTGTCCACAACTTCTTCGCCTTGATATGATAGGTCCGGTCCCATGCTTTCGTCCCATTCAGTACTGTGCACGTCTGGGCTACTCCCACCACCATGCCCTCTATCAACGAAGTGTAGGCTTGAGGCTTCAGAAGACACTTCTGAAGGGGCCCTCGTAGATTGCGAGCTGGAAGCTGATCGGGCGCTTTGATGTGCCATGTCCGATGCTGTGTCCTCTCCCCAAGCAGCCATGAAGTCTGTTCGGGGTATTGCAAACAAGGCAAGCTGTTCAAGATGCCGTGCGAGATGAGACTTCATTTTGCTTGCATGTTTACCACATAATGTGCATGTTCCCGAACGTGCGTTTGAAGGCCGTTGAAAGCCACGATGTAGACTTAGGAGCTGCGCTTGATCGAGAGGTTCTGAATGGATTGTGTGCATGTGATCCAGGAAGTCTTCCACGTCGATGAAAGACTCATGAGACACTGTGTTACAGAACCACTCAACGCGATGTGTATGTGACTCATGGTGAAACCAGTCGTTTTTGTTTTCGAAGAAATGATCATGTAGTTGGCAGTCTGAGTATGTACAAACATACGGTTGAAGGTCGGATAAAACATGTTTCCTTACGTGCAAGTATCAGCGGTATCCTTGAAATCTGCTATTGAATTTACTTACTCCCATCTGCGCTCTGATTCAGCCACTTGAGGGATAGAACAGTAAGGACATATGTACTTCTTCAAAACCTGTCCTTCTTCTGACCTAGGTCGATTCGGAAACCTAACTGTGATTGCATCTGCAGCCTGCTCGGATGCGGCCGAAGATCCGGATTCGGACACCGACTGAACATAAAGTCCTGCCGTCCGCCAGATTGGCGCAATGGGAGCGTTAATTTTCAAGGTTGTCGCTTTCGTTTGCTCTGTTCGTTGACTTGGGGCCTTCAAACTGGGTGCCGCCTCGCTAGCCATATGGACTTTGCGAGGGGAAGATGGGTTGTTGTGTTCGGATTTGTCAGTCACCGTAGTTTCTACATTTTGCAAAGCATCAGTGTGATCTTTGCGATAGCGTATCAGTTGCCTGCGCCTCGATATCATCTTCGCCAGGCGTGCAGCGACTTTTTCGTTAAGGCCAGGGAACTTGTCCCTTACGTACATAAGGTCAAAGGGCAAGTATCCGGTTGTATCAGCAGCGGTTTTGTCCTTTATACGATCGGCCGGTGCAGGACGTCGGATGGGTAGCCTCCAAAGACATTCAACAATGAAATTGATCGAGTCCAACAACGCTGGCTGAGCTGGCGATCGAGCTCGACCAGGTTTTTGATCTGAATTACGTCGAGGCAGTTTCTTTACTGGTAGCTTTTTTACTGGTAGCTTCTCGACCTCAGAGTCAGAGGAAACTTCCCACGGGGAGTCGAACGAGTCCGATGCGTCCGTACTTGCACCTGATGGCTCGGAATCCTCAGCCAAGCGATGAATAGCTGCTTCATGCTCTTTGTCAAAGGTCACCAAGGCTTGCAAAACTCAGGTTAGCGATCTCTTCATGTAGATATTCGATGTGTTTACTATACCTGTGTTCAGCTGAATCTCACGTTTTTGATTAGTTATTGGCCTGAGTTTGAGGGAACTGTAAAAGGCGACAAAAGTGAAACTCAAATTTCTTACACGATTTTGCAGGTCCTGCATCAACTTCAATACCTATAGGTTGGGTGAGTACTGGCGTATCAAATGCAACGAGTCATCCATACCTGACTTTTGTAGAATGACGCCTCTCTCAACCGGTAGTCAAGAGATAACTTGTACTTATTGGCACCATGTATAGCACCAACATTTCCAGCCCAAAGCTTGTATCTATCGAGAACATCCTGCGCTTCGTTCGGACGTTCCTTGTAAGAGGGGGAGTGGGATGCTTCGATGAGTGCGAGGAAAATAGAAACGCAGTCAATGTGAGCTTTTGAAATTGACAAATCCATCTCTGTAAGATAACATCTCGTTGCTGAAGTGGTCGAGAGATCGTGCGGATAACACGAGAGAGCTGAGATGTGGTTACGAAGGCTGCAGACGAGACCACGTGGTTCAGCTGACGACTAGAGCTCTTCGAGCTTAGCAACAGAGCTGAGAAAGCACACCTTCTCTTCAGCCTGATCTATCCTCTATACTGCTTTTCTGCAATCCATCACTCAGCGATTTCTAGGACCTCTGACTCTATCGTTCGTCTTCTATATCGCTTACACATCCCGTTGTTATTCCCCCGATGTTGACAGTCTGACCGATTAGCGGCATCACAAGCTCCCTCGCCATGTCCGGATTTGAGATAGCTGGGGTAGTACTGGGATCAATTCCGTTGATCATATCAGCTTTGGAGCACTATGCTGAAGGGGTATGTAGTGCAAATGCATCACACGTCATGACTGATGCCATTCCAGCTCTCAACCATAAGAAGCATGCAAAAGTACGAGGAAGTATTCGGATATCTTCATGCTTCTTTCGTAACTATTGCTTGCATCTACAGAAATTCCTGTGAAGAGCTTTTGAGTCCGTTAGCTCTTTCTGATGCTCAACTATCCCAGCTTCTTGAGAATCGCGAAAGTTCGGCATGGGAGAAACCAGAACTGAGCGATGCTTTGCGCAATCGATTGGGAAGCAACTATCTGCCCTTCAAGTCTTCTGTGAAGCAATTAAACAAGAAAATCAACCTTTTCGGGCGCAAGTTGCAGCTAGACAAGAATTTTCAGGTATGTACGACGTGGTGCAACAAAGAAGGAACACCTGCTAAGGGATAGTAGCCACCGTGGACTACAGCAACAGGATGTGTCGATACGGCGGCACGAAACAAATTCTTCAGCGATCCCTGGATCCGCATAAAAGGAGGGTTCAAATCGAAACACTACAAAGAATTGCTATCATCTATTGAAGAGGACATTAGCCGTATATCCAATCTTACGGCAGGGGCGATTGCGCTTGAACCATTGCGAATTGAAAGAATACGCAAAGCCAACACGGAGTATCTGATCAAATTTCGTCAGCAGGCAGAGAAACTATACGACGCTTTCAACACACGATGGTCATCAAGGTGCATGTGCCAATGCACACATCAAGCAAATTTGCGTCTTGATATACAGAAAGACGATGAAGCAGGTCAATCTTCTACATTCAAACTTGTATTCACTTTCGGCTCGTTACACGCTGGAACAACTACCCCTTGGAAGTCTATTCCAGTGGAGATCGAGGCTGTTGATGTCATTGATACGCCAAAACCATTCAACAGCTCACCGCTTCCTAGTATTATAGTTCACTCGAACATCAAAGCACACGACCACTGGAAGTGCCTAAAGCGAGCTCCAGACATAGTCGATCTATGTGCGACACTGCAACGCTGTCCAAGCCCGGACTGCATAGGGGTAATGAGCAGCAAGCTCGCCAAGCACCACATCCACACTTTTCACTCACCCAGCGCAAAAACGACCGACAAGCGAGTCACCTTACAGGAAATTATGACGAAACAGGGTACAACCTTCCAGATCAAGGAAAAGTGCACACTAGCTCTCACCCTTGCTTCTGCGGTCTACCACCTCCACAACACACCCTGGCTAGAAGAAACCTGGGATCTCAATGACATATGCATACTGAGCCAGTCCTTGCTATCCGACCAGCCATACATATCGCGTGATTTTCCTGCTATAGCTGCACCACCAGCACAGAGCCAAAGGATGCGCATCATCAAGAACGGCATCATCTTCGCTCTCGGCGTCGCGCTGCTAGAGATCTCCTATGGCAAGCCTTTGAACACGTTTGTCACTCCAGAAGACCTCGACGCGAATGGCAACAGTACAGCTTTCACCGATTATCTCATAGCGGATCGTTTGGCCGAAGGCTTGCGAACGAGGGAGTTGCCAAACTATGCTGATGCGACGCAGAGGTGTATACATTGTAACTTTGAAGCTTCGGTATATAGTCTCGACGACGATGATTTCAGGGAGAGATTCTATAAGGGGGTTATTGTGCCGTTAAGGAAGGACTACGAGTATGTTGTTAGTACTGCCGTAGCGTAAAGTGTCTGGAGGGTAGTATACTTGGAGTGAATCACAACCGTTTAGAGCATCAAGGCATCACTGTCACGTCGCTTGATCTACAGCTACATCAATCGAGAACTCAGAAACATGTGCACCATGTACAAGAACTCGATCTCGAAGCACATGAGTAGATTACACCTGAGGTAGGTATTCAGGAGCTATGCGTATTGGCCACTGCTCCACTTAGTGGGACCGCGGAGCGTTACTCCGCATGTCAAGCGCTTCACTTGTGTGCCATCCCGCCGTTCCCAACGTTCTTGTTTCTGTAGTCAAAACCAATAGCGTCACCTATCATACTGGCTCCTACTATGAAGACTGCGCTGCTACGCAGCACTCGCATGTTTCCCTCTGATGTAGCACAAACAAACGTTCGGAGATCTTGGCTGCAAAGCGTTTAGCCTCCAGATACCGGGCAAGTCGCGGTGCCGATATGGAGCGACGTTGAAAAGCATCCCCGCATCCGTGATAATAGCACTAGAGTTCTCCCACATCCGATCATGTCAAGCGCCTACGTGAAGACGGACTACATTGTCAGATCACTGAAGTCCCAGTGTATTGACTTCGGCTTCCGGGCTTCACAGAGTCCGTCAAGAGCCAGGCTAGAGAACTCCGAGTGTGGGACCGACCCTTGACATGGATATACAGAACCGACAGGGTACCTGTCTTTGGGTATCAAGAACCTGTTGTGAAATCTTGGATACGAGCAATAGATGAGATGATGACTATATTAGCAAGTGTTTCTAGGGCGTCAGGCAGGAATGTCCCTGGATGGGTTCGCGCTGAGGCCCGATGAGTAGACAGTAGCTGGCTGAGCAAGATTCATCTGTGCTTCTGGACGGCTCCAGGCCGTTCAGCTCTATCAATCTCCACGTATACTGTGTAGGGGTTAAATGAGACAGACATGGAGGCAAAATAGGCGGCGCCATGGCAAAGGTAGTGAGCCATGTGTTTGGTGCGTGCGACGAAGACTCCGGAGTGTTCGATTGGAGGTTACTCTCTACAACGCGCAATCGACCCTGCAGCGCGTCAGCTGAATTGGGGTACATTGCAAACCTCAAATATAGTCAGCGATAGCTTGTAGGCTAAAGGGCCGTTGGCCGATCTGGAGTGCGAACGATCGGAGCGGTGCTACGCATCTCTTGATTTGCAGGATGGTGCGGTATACTAATGGAAACAAAGCCTATGTCTTGCAGTCACCTACTAGCTCGCAGTATGCTAGTAATTGTAGTATTGGTTGGAGGGTAACAGCGTTGCGGACTTGGCGCCGGGATCGGACTGAATCGCGCAGGCAGCGGGACGAGAGCTTGTCACGATTTGCCATGGGACAATTCATTGCCGTGACAGGTGTTGACCCTGGATTCGTGCTTACCAAGACTTAGATCAGCAGCCTTGTCACGGCCTTATCTTGTATTTATGAGGCAGGGTCGAAGTTTAGAGAGCGAATAGCGGAGGGTGCGTCGATGTTATCCCTATTAGCGGCCCTTCTTAGTGTAGTCGCAGCTCCTTGCTAATTCCAGTGTATGGAGCGAGTACGGCTGCGTGGTGGTCACGGACCAAGCTGCTTACGTGTAGCGTGCCCGAGGGTTCGGCATAGAGCAGCGACCTGCCGCAATCGTGTTAATGGCTGGGTGAGGCGGCTGAAAGAAAGCGACTTGGACATGGAGAGTCGGACAAGGTAACGGCATATGCCGTGTGCCGCAACTCGCAGTCGTCAGACACGAGGGCAGACGGGCGGGGATCAGCATTGGTTGATCAGCAAGCAATCGTCCGCAAGCGGACCGAACAGGGGCTCTTTGTTCCCCCCACAGCGTGCAGGCACTGGCGAATTGTGGGATCTGCAGGCAGCTTCACGAGTCGCCACTTCCAGAATACTTCTGAACTGGGTTCTCTCGGGCAGATGACGAAGCTGCGTGGCGACCTGTTGCGGGGGAGTTTGGGCGCTTGGTGCAGGCGTGCGATGCAGGCGACGGCAGACGGGCATAGGACAGCAAAAAGGAAAAGTTGGAGCTGGTGCCAGCGCACAACGAGTAGCGGATGTTAGCCAGTCATAGCGCAGGCAGCAGAGGCAGGCGTGCTGTATGTAATCTTTGCAGCTGTGCGGGAACTGGGCCAGCCCTGGGATGCGTTTCAGGACCGAGGCCGTCCTGCAGCCAAGCTTCCCCGAGCGGCTCTCTGGGTTCGTCGCAGCCCTGCCGGGGCACGAGGGAGGGCGGGCGCGTGAACGTCTGGCTGGCAGCGTCGCGAGCGTCGCGTTACAGAGCCAGACGGACGCGCACACGGTGAGACGGCCGCCTAATCATGGGCAGTCGCAGGGCGTGCGACGGCGCTGCGGAGCATTGGACGGATAGAAAAGCTTCCAGAAGGCTTCGAGGCTTCGACGGCTGCTGGTCAGTTTCGACATGAGTGGGGATTGCCCACCAGTGCGCCTTCCTCTTTTCGTCTCGAGTAGCCCAATCACGCAACGCCTGCACCTCTCCTCCACCACACTCAATCGATTCCTATCCCCGACCTCTGTCCTTGCTCAGCTCGCCCTCAATCCACCCTCACCATCTTGCCCGCGCCCGATGCTGCTCAGACTGCAGCCCATACTGCGAGTGCGCTCATGCGACACTGACGCCGAAGACCACTAGCCACTGCGTCTGCGACCAAACCACACCACGACCCTCACCCGCAAGCCCTGAGCACTGCGCTTCGTGTCGAGGACGCTCCTCAAACACGCTGCAGTCGAATCCGCAAGAGACGCCCGTAGTGCGCTGTGCATCCCGAGTCTCGCCCGCTGCCTCGTCCCGCCTGCAGCTGAGTGTGAGAGTGAGAGAGAGAGCGCGCGAGGCAGCTGCGTCCTGTGCCCTCCCGCCATCGCACCTCCCATCCCACGTCGCTACCCGCCTTCCTTGTCGCATCCGCCCGTTGCGCCTACCTCGTATACAATAAACACAGCACGTTAGTCTTGTGTGCACTGGCTGCCTCTCTCCGCATCGCTAGGTTCCCTGGAGCTCACACAGACGTCGTCGTTTCAGACTGCATCTCAGACCAACCGGCGCACTCCCGCGATCCCATCTCTGCGCTCCCCCACGCTTCTAGACGCACCGCACCGTCTGAAGCTCTCCTGTGTTCATTCCCACCGCGCTCGACACCTGCAATTGGCCATCGCATCCACCACGCTTCCGCCTCACATTCACCCGTGACTCTACTCGACCCCCTTCAGCCGCATCATCGCGATCCACCACTCTCCCCATTTTGCGACTCCTCTGCAACATCCTCCCCTCTGCGCTGGAGACCAGTGCTGTCTGGTCGCCGCACATAGGTGGAGACAATGGAACATGGCGCGTGCAATGTTGTCTACATTGACCGGCGGGCCAACGACGAGCATGTGCGCAAAGAGACGCTGTCCAAGTCGCTTGTTGCGAGGACCACCACCACAGGCAATGTAGGACAGAGCTACTTTGCGCTCGGCAAAACATCGCCGCGTGAGGTACACGACAATGTTGAAGCGATATTATCCATCTCCTCAGAAGGTAGTCTGTCCGCCATCTGCACTCATATCCTTACTGACGCGTCCAACAGTACACATCTGCAGCACCGGCCGCGCCTGCCTACAGAAGATCCACCAGCTCATCGACTCCACCAAATCCAGCATTCCCACCTTTGTCATAATAGACATACCGTACGATGAAGAGCAGCGAATGAAGCGCCTGTCTCGTGAACCGCGCACGCCGTCGCCTACCTCATCGCGTCTCACACGGATAGACACCAGTGAACCCGACGACATCTACGCCATGCACCTACTCACCCACATATCTTCCGAAATCTCGTCGCGCAACTTCTCTAAACTCGTCGTGCCTGTCGTTATGCTCTCGGGTTTAGGTACCGAAGAGCCTTCTTCAGCTGGCCCGCTCCCGTCGCCCGGTCTACAGGTGTCGTTTTCGCTCGGCGACACTGTTCGGTTGACTCGATACCTGGACGCCGGTGCTGTCGACGTTCTGACAAGTCCCATGTCCAGAGATCGCATGCTTGGCTTGGCCGTTCACGCCTATCGGTTACAGAAGGAGTTCTCAAGAGAAGAAGCAAGCTTCCTAACTACTAAGAGAAACCGGAAGCTGTCCTGGGTCGGTGTCGATGATACTAAGCCATACGCCTATCTTCGGGAGGCCATGGTGTCCAATCTGATGACTGGTATCTGTAATCCCGAAACAGTAGGCGATTCACTCGAATCTACGTAAGTGCACACGATGAAACGAAGATTCGCGACTAACGACAGCAGGGATTTCCATCTCGATGAAGATCGCCAAATGATTGTTGAAGCTGCGGTAGGCACATGGGCCTTCTCAGCGCACGACTTCACCGACGATGAGCTTCTTTATGGTGCCTTTGTCATGCTGAAGCATGCACTTCAAATGCCTGAACTAGAGAAGTGGGCGATAACTGAAGGTAAGTGAAGCACGTTCCAGTACCCTCTTTTCCGCTAACGGATCTCTAGATGAGATGATCGTCTTTCTCTTGGCCAGTCGTACCGCCTACAACGAATTCGTCAAGTACCACAATTTCCGTCACGTTGTCGATGTCCTCCAAGCTCTTTTCCACTTCCTCGTCCGAATCGGCACTCTACCTCCTTACCCATCGGCTTCCTCCAGCATTTCCGCTCCGAAATCACCAATTGCTGAGCTTCTTAAGCCTTTTGATGCGCTTACGCTATTGATATCAGCCATCGGACATGATGTCGGTCATCCAGGAGTCAACAACGCTTTCCTCGTCGCACTGAACGCACCACTCGCTCAACTCTACAACGACCGTTCCGTCCTAGAATCCTTCCACTGCGCTGCCTATTCTCAGATATTACGCCGCTACTGGCCAAGAGCGTTCGCTGATGCTGCGATGCGCAAGCTCATGATCAACAACATACTTGCGACCGATATGGGTCTCCATTTCAAATACATGAGCGACTTGGGTAATCTACAGCAGAAGGTTGCGCATGACAAAGGAGTAGTTGACGGATGGAGCGCTAAAGTACAGGAAGAACAGAAAGATTTGACCTGTGGCCTTCTGATCAAGTGCGCAGATATCTGTAATGTGGTAAGTTTTGCGCCAACACTCTATTGGCGCACGTAATCTAACTTTCCCAAATTAGGCGCGGAAGTTCGAGACCGCAGCCAGATGGGCCAATATCCTTACGGACGAATTCAGCAACCAAGGACTTATGGAAGAGGAGCTGGACATGCCGTCTTGTTTGTTCGGCGGCCCACCCGTACGAGAGGACATTATCAAGCTTGGTGAATCCCAGATCGGCTTCATGAATATCTTCGCTAGGCCGCTGTTCGAGGCTGTCACAGACATACTACCTGCGATGCGCTTCGCTGTCGACGAGATCCTGACAAACAAGGGTGTTTGGGAGAGAAAGATTAATGAAGAACGTCAGAAGAAGAGGAAAAACAAGAGTATGAATCTTGGGCTACTCACACCTGGCTTTGCCGTCGACCCAACTCCGAGTCCACTGTCTGGTGGGGGTAGTGGACACACTGTAAAGATACCGCTGAGTGCGATCAAGACCATCTCTCCAGAAGAAGCCGCCCGCCGAGGGTCGACCGGCTCTATACGCTCTATTCCAGTTGCGTCTGACTCACGAAGATCCTCTTCAATTATCGATAAGAGCTCACGGCGATCTTCGACGACCGCTGTCCCTGGCCAAAGAGCTATGAGCTCTGCTGAAAACGCCACATCGTCAAGACGAGGTAGCAGAGACCCCAGTCTCACTGCAATTCTGGTAACACAAACACCAAACGCATCGGACCCAAAAGGACAATCTCCAGGTTCCGAGGATCGGTCAAAGACTGATCGTAAGGACACTTTGACACGGTCGTCATCACCAAAGAAGGACGGTGTTAGACCGGTCACAGCTCCTTCCCAGGCCAGACGCAGTCAAGGTGAGTAAACGTCACTTTAGACCCGTCATGGCATTTGAGCTAACTGTGGAAAAGTTCTTGATCCTTACCCTGCGCAACAACCGACGTCGCAAAGTCACTCCCAGGTCGATTTGTCGCAAACCGCTAACGGGAACTACGATGGCTCAAAGTTGCAACAATGGGACTCACACAACAAGTTGAGCGCTGATAGTAACGCAACACGCTCCGATGTGTCGCGTGACTCGAGCTGGTGGCGACATGTGAGCACAAAGCGACGCACTCGCGATGTTAGGAACGGCGATGCAGATGGACGAGCTCCGCTGAAAGAAGTAACACCCGATTCTCTGGCGCCTCCGAACCCTGATTCGACTACCACATCACCCACTTGCTCTAGTCCCGGCAGGAAGACGACAACGGGCAAGATCATGAGCTTTTTCAAACGAAAGCCCAGCCACAAGGAGCCGGAGAAGCAACTTTCCAGCTTCGGTAGCTCCTCTCAGTTGCGAACACCACAGACGAGCGATCCCGGGCGATCACTCCACAGCGACGATTGATTTCACTAATACCTTTCTACGCCTCTATTGACCTTACATTAATGACCAACGCCGCATCCGATACCACGGTATTTCCTTTAGTCTCAACATACCACTTCAAAAGCAGTCCTTGGTCTCTGCGACACTTGCTTTTGGGTCTCCTTCATCTCTGGTACTTTTAGGATTGATACCTCTTATACATGGTATGCCAGCGGAAAGCAAGGGTACAACACTCGCACTGAGGTTCACTTGTTCTACCTTCGGGTATCTTTAGGCAAGCCTTCATCCGTGTTCTACTTCAGCGCGCTAGCATTCCTGAAATATCAGGCTTGTCTCTGCATCTTCACTCTTCCTTTGTCGGTTATCTTCATCTCGGCGGGGCGCTTGGTTGCGCGCATCCAGCGTGTTTCATGTATACCGAGGGCAACTGCTGTTTGTCATGCATTTTGGCCTCTATAGTTAGGGAGGTTTAGTTCTACTGTTTCTTGCGCGACCAAGAGGACGCATTTGTTTACGCGACTTTGCAGTTGTTACGACAAGAGGACGTTCAGACACTGGGCCGGGCATGGACCGGTGCAAGCATGACGCTGTCGCACAAGGAGGACATTGACTGAAGAGCTGGCATGAGAAGAGAGTGTATAGCTGGCTCTTGTCCGACCTTTTTTGACGTGGATGCAGCGGCTACTACTCCAAGCTTGGCATTTGCCGCTCAGCGAACTGATGATAAACCCCGTAATGAAATGTATATTCTCAATCTCTGCTCACTCGCAGCAAGCGACTTTTCAGATGCAGCATCAGTCATACAAACCTTGTTTACAAACATGACCGTCGGCAAACGCCGATGCCCTTATCAAGGTCACGAGCGGCCTCCGCAAAGTGGGTTTTTGTAGCACATAACTACCTAATTTGGGCCAGTGCAGTCGTTGTAGTGCGGCGCTAAACCCCACTTGCTTACCTGACAACACCTACTCTTCGACGTACAGCTTTGTGATCTCTATACACCTTTCTCAAACACACAGCAAAACAAAGATGGACGACAAAGTCAAATACCTCCTCTCACTCAGCGCGGTGCGAGAGCGTGCTAAGATTGTGGGAGAGGCCGCTGAAGCAGGCAAACTGAGTCACTTTGATGTGCACGAGGAGCGCCTGGGCGAGGCTGCGGATTATGTGACATCTGTCATCAAGGTTCGTTGTTAAGCTTCTCGAGCTGTTTGAAGATGAAGACACTGATTATGAATCTACTAGCGTGACTTTGGTCCAGATAAATTCCACACTATCCCACCTCATGGTCGCTGGCAACACTTTGAAGTTGGCGGTGTTCCCCGCATCGCTAACTTGCTTGATGAGTGGAAGAAATCTGGATGCGACGATTTGGAAATCACTCGTCGTTTGATTGATCTCTTCTTCGTTTCGGTGCTGCTGGATGCTGGTGCGGGAGATCACTGGCGGTATGTGGAGCCAGGAACGAAGATAGAGTACGAGAGGAGTGAGGGTATTGCGGTGGCGAGTTTATACATGTTCAAGAGTTGGGGATTCGCTGCGAAGAAGGATGGGGGACCGATTGTTGATGGTGAGTGTGAGATTTGCGATTAAAATAGAACTGTGCTAACTGTGCTGCGTGTAGGAAAGGGACTACAAGATTTGAAGACAGAAACACTGGCAGAAGGCTTCCAAATCTCCGAAAGCAACCCCATGCTAGGTGTTGATTCTCGAGCGAATTTGCTACGCAGTCTGGGGAAATCATTGCTTTCCCACCCTACCATCTTCGGCGAAGAAGGCCGTCCAGGAAACGTTGTTGGTATGTTTATCATTTACACAATCACTATATCAGGTACTTACCACATAATACAGACTACATGAAAACCACAACTTCCGACCCCTCAACGCTAGATATTCTAACGTTCTGGGACGTCCTCCAAAACCTACTCATACCCATCTGGCCCCAAGACCGTACCGTGGTAAACGGCCAAGCTCTGGGTGACGCCTGGCCTTTGTCTACGCTCAAAACGCAATCCAAAGAAGGAACCTCTGATGAGAGCACATTCATCCAACCCTTCCACAAGCTAACCCAGTGGCTTGCTTACTCCCTCACCGTCCCCTTCACCCGCATCCTCTCCCTAACATGGAAAAACATGTCTTCCATGACCGCACTGCCTGAATACCGCAACGGCGGCCTATTCGTCGATCTCGGCGTTCTGACTCTGAAGCCTGAGTCTTTAGATCGTGGTCTAAAGGCTACTTCTGACGGAAGCGGTCTTCCTTCTTTCACCGCGGGAGACGATGCTATTGTCGAGTGGCGAGCAATGACGTTGGTGCTGGTAGACAAATTGTACAAGCTGGTCTTGCAGAGGATGGAAGGGGTGGATTTGAGCATGGCGCAGTTGCTTGAGGCAGGAACGTGGAAAGCAGGGAGAGAGGTCGCAAAAGAGAAGAGGCCTCAGACGAAGAGCAGTCCGATTGTTATCTTGAGTGATGGGACAGTTTTCTGAGGGACTTGTAGGATTGAAGGTTGGCTCATTGAGAAACACGACCGACTAGCAAAAAAACCTACATTCCTCATAAAATCTTGCGTTCACCCCCTCATCCTCCTTCCTACATCACTTCTCTCCGTTCCATTTCCATCCGTTCTATATCTCTCTTGTGGCGCATCATCCAATACACCCAAACCATACGGTCTCATTCTACCCCCTGGCTCGCGTTCCTCTCTCCGTTCTTCAGGTCCTTGCTGATTAGAGGCCGTAGATTTGGTACCCCGAGACGCCCAATCCTGAGGCGCCATCCACACTTGCGGTGGAGTATCTGAGCCTGTGACATGTCTATCTCTAGATCCCTGGTCACCCTTCCACATACCACCTAATACAGGCGATTCCGGCTCTACTTCTCCACTATCCAACTCGCTCCTTAGTCCATCGCCCGAAAGTTCAGACGGGCCCCTCGAATGTCCGTACATGGATTTATGGGCACGAAATTGTGCTGGCGTAGGATTTGAAGGGGTGGAGTTGGGGAGTTCTTGGGGTGGAGTGTGCCATTCGTGTGCGTGACTATGGTATGCGTGGTTATCGGAGGCGTAATTCGGGTCGTTATGGGCGTAGGCTATGTAACGCGGATCTTGAGGATCGTAGGGGGATTGCGAGTGCTGATTGAGAGGGGATGGATGGCCGTAGAAGGTGTTGTCGAAGCCTGGGTTGGGAGATGTGTAGGTTGGCGGGGCTGTATCTGTTATGTTAGTATAACATTTCAAGCCGTCAGTGAAAAAGATCAATTTGACTTACGGTCAGTTGGTTTCGTTCGTATGTGTATATGGTGTCGTTGCGATTGTTGGTCTTCCGTCATCCCACCGATAGGTAGGATGTCTTGTCTTTGCTCCATTCCCTCTCCACTCCCATCGTTCTTTCCTTTCTTCCTTCTGAAACAAAGACACCATACCACGAATCCAACGACCACAGCAAGTGCAAAAGCGCCACCCGCTGCGCCACCTGCAATAGCAGCGACCGGTGTTTTCTCTCCGGCTTGAGCGGAGGCAGTGGCCGATGTGGACGTCGTGGTTGTTCCAGGTGTAGTAGTAGATGAAGATGCATTTGCCACATTGACAGATGCATCGCTGGTAGATGAAGATGGCGATGATGTAGCCGTAGCGCTGGATATCGTGGTGGATCCGCCAGTGGCATGATAGGCGCTGAGCTGGTCCTGGCGATTGAGGATGGCGGGCTCAAGATCACCGTCCGGACAGCCAGACTGCGCGCATGCGTTCGTTTTACAACATCCCCAGAACGTTTCTACAGTCTGTTAGCCAGTTCTCTATAATTCTCAGGTGTAAGCTGAATGGAGGGTCTTCGGTACACATCCAAGGACGACCAGTGTTGATTGGTGACTTACCACCAGCAGTGCATGTGAAGAACTTGCTCCCGGTTCCGCAAGTAGCGTCAGGAAATGTCCCATACGCGGCTGGATCAAAAGCGCCCGGATATAGGTTACCTTGTGCACAAGTGATCTCACATGGATCTCTCGCACAGCAACCTACAAAGAATCTGGAGCTGTGTTAGCGATTGGAAATACTAATGAAGACGGATCCTCACGTTCCATAGCCGCACGACCACCACGTACCTCCAGCTGGACAAGAAGGAGAGAACGCCTGTCTGCTAGTGAGGTTGGTCGACATCATTCGAGGTGACGAGGCTGCGGTGCGCCCGTGGAGGGCAGATGAAGCAAGTGCGGCCAACGTGGAACAGCAGCAGCGACTGGAATCGAAGAAGAACGCTTCAAATTACGTGACTCTCAATAGACAACAAAATCCGAAGGGAAGTGAAACTGAAACTCGAACTCAGCCCTGGGTCTCTAGTGGGCGATGAGCGCATATACCTGCGAACAAAGGGCAACCCTGCGGCTCAACCTTCCCTATGCGCGTGCATCACGACTACCGAATTTGCGACGCATCTTCTCTCTAGTCTCCGGGCTGAGGAATTCCAAGAACGCCTGCGTATATGGCCACATGATGGGGGCCCAGCCTTCTTGGGTGTTACCTGCAAGTAAGAAATCTGACGTATGTTGTGCATATCCTCTCAGCACCACGAAGACGCCGGTGCTCTATTTTTCCTTAGATAGTAGCATCATCTAGAAGGTTTACATGCTCTGGCATTCGAGTGTATCGACCGAGATGCAATGAATATTCCAAATGTGCTTGCTGTGTCCTAACATAGAAAAACGAACATATTCGTATCATACCGCTAACCACCGCGCCACGGCGTAAAGCTGACAGATAGGAGCTGTAAGAGAAAACATTTGGAAGACCAGAAACATGCAGATCCCGGGAGTAACAATTGTCACAAAGGGTGTGAGGTGGTGTGAGGGATTGCCAGAATAAGCCAATGGCTGCCGCGTGGCGGCGCAGTAAGATGCATCGTGGAAAGGCTGACGTTTGGGTGGGCCTTGAGTCGATGGTGGCGGGTTTTGGTGGCACTGCCCGCAGGATTACGGACAAGTTCGTGTTTTCTGATCTGTGACGCTAACGCAACAATATTGCCCAATAGTGTATGTTTTAGTCTGTTAAGTTTGAATAATGTCGTGAACTACTGTCAATACATCAGAAAAATGGAGGGTATTCAGAAGTAGGAAAAGGAACAGCCTGGCCGGATTTTCTGATAGGGTCTCGATTCTATGTGAACATTCGATATTCATCTGTTGTATTATACATTTTTGCGCTCGCTGATAGACTGGGTATGATATGCAAGTACAGAATGAGGTCCAATGAAACAACCCAAATACAAGAACCTAAGCGGAAGAAAGAAAGAAGGGTTTTGCATGAAACGATATGATCTTTGCGCAATTAGTTCCTTTGTGACGGACCCTCCTCAGTCATCACTCCCAACCCTCGTCCTTGACTCGCTCGCTTAGCCATATCATTCTGGAATTCTGCTTGTACAGGTCGAGGGGACACTTGCGGTGACTCCAACTCGGAGGGGGGAGCAGGTCCTGTAGCCTCGGCGGGAAGTTCAGAAAATCGTCGATTATCTGCACCAGCAGGAAGTTCGGAGTACCGTTGTGTGCTAGATTCAGGGAACTCTGCTGGCAGCTCTTGGGGTTCGCTTGCGTGGCTGGCGTATTGGTGGTATGATTGATGGCCCTTGGTAGGGGTATTGTCGTGGTAGGAACCCCCGATAGGCGCAGAGTACGTAGGTGGTGCTATCATGATTGTTAGCTTACTGTTAGGTGAGTTGACGAGATAACGTACGTGACTGGCCGTTGAACTGTGATGAGTGCCTGTTGTGGTCGTGCTTCTCGTTGTTCATCATTGGGACCATGGCCGCTGCCCCCATATCGCCTTCGGCAGGCTTCTGGTTGCGTCTCTTGCGAAGGACGAAGAAGATAATCAGTCCAATGATAGCAAGACCGACGACACCTCCGACTACTCCACCAACGATAGCACCAGTGTTGCTCTTTCCGTCACCTGATGAGGAGCTTGCGCTTGGGGTTGCGCTCGCGCCATCAGGGGCGTATTCGGCGAACTGCTCTGGTAGGTCCATCAAGGCAGAAGTTAAGTTTCCACCCTCACACGAGGGCCCTGGTGTCGCTTTGCATGCATCGTGTTTGCAGCATCCCCAGAAAGTGTCTCCAAAGCCGCATGTATAAAAGGTGCTGCTTGTTGGGCAACTGGCGTCTGCAAATTCTCCGTGATGTGAAGCGTTGTATGCACCAGGTTGGACGTCTCCTAGTTTGCAACCAGTGGAACACGGATCGTTCATGCAACAACCAACAAAATTACTTCCACCTTTAGCATCACAAGCATACCTGGAGTTGGTTTAGTATCCGCGTTGCTCTTGAGTTTTAGGATTTGCCTTACCACTTGCCTCCCTTCGGGCAATGAAAGTCGTAGAATGATGAATTAGACATGATGGTGATACTTCCAATAGCAAGGAAAAAGCCTTAGATGGGTAAAGTTTACAGTGAAGTATAACGTCGCAAACCAAACGGCGCAAAAACAAAGATGGGACCAAAGCGAGAGTAAGTACAGCAAATCCTAGTAGAAAGACGGTAGATGTGATAAAGAACGGGGCATATGTCAGCTAGATCAGAGATGAACAGCACACGGACAAACATGTATCTCCATGTCTCCAAGCACGCGCGATGAACGCCTGAATGGGGCGTTACCTGAACGGTAGCACTGCAGGAAGACATTGTGCATAGCATCCGCCAATAGAGGACCACGCGTGATCCAATGTGGTATAGTTGACACTCCGCAGTATGGTGGCTGGCCTTGTGTGATGTATTTTGGTGTACTGTCAGAAGCTTATCCGTACAATTCGCGTTAGTAGCTGAAAGGAAGTAAGCGAAGGATTGACGAGCCTAGAGCCCGACCCGTACCCCGTGGCGGGATTTGATCTGAGCGTGAAAGTCTCAGCACAGCCCTCTTCCATCGCGGTAGCAACGGCGTGTACAGCGGAAAGTCGACGCGATGCCACGATGGTCTTGTCAGGCATACTACCAACACATCACGAAACACAAGCCCATTGTGCTCCCTCTCTTGACTGCACTTTTTCGATGACCCACAACAAACCTCAGGCCTCCATAGGGCGGTGTGGAGCAGTGTCAATCACAACTTCGTTCCTTTGGTGGCGTCGTTAATCGAAATGACATCCAAGATGCGCTTAGCGATGGGGCCATTTCTCAACAGCGCGCGCGGCCCCACAAGATGTCAGCATGTGCCAACATTACTCCGACACCGAGAGGATTGTAAACTCAGGCTGTATGTCTAAGAAATCGTGCTTATAAACACCCGGTCGCCACATTGTGCGACAAAATCCGTGTTCGCCGACCTGAGGAAGAGATGCGTCTGTACGGGTGTGTCAGCCATAAGCAGTTGGCTTGGCGTCTGCGTTCCGCTCTCGATTTCGCTTGTTGCGCGGCTGAAGCCAAGAAGAGGTTGTATTTGTGCTACAGATGCCACCAGATGTTTAGCACTATCACGCGGCTGGATCGTTCAGAGCTCAGACCGATATGTGGACATCCGAACAGACAAACAGCGCACCGTACTTGACTGGAACAGGCTTAGAGAGCCAAGCTCTGGAGCTCAAATTCATGAGTACAGCCTGGTTGCCTTATTGCAGCGCCTGAGGGCGAGGCGGCGGTGCTTAAATGGTACAGCCTTCGTTGGGAAAAGTGGAGCGTTTTGTTGTGGCTATATACTAACGGCTCGAAAAACGCTGCTGAAGCAGATGCGGTGAGCGGTGTTAAACCAACGCTGTCGCTTCGGCATGGACGTCTGAACTGAGAGCTGCACGTTCTGCAAAACTACCATGCGCGTCGCAAGCAACGCGTTCGTGGGTCCATAAGCCAAGGTGTTCGCGTGACTAGGACGCAGCGATAAGGGCGGGAATGAATACAAGAGCGTCCAACATCACGTCGAACCACGGTAGACGGTAAGAAACATGGTTGGAAAGAGCAGGCATGGTGACTTTAATAGTTATGGTCGGTTCTCTCCGTGAGGAGAGGGCGTTGGGACATGGACGTGTGGTGTGCACGAGCCTCTCAGGCTGGGGCTAGTACATCATCATCGCGGGGAAGCTATCGTAGCTATCTCCAGTGACAGCACAGCAGGCATACCGCAACAATATCCAGCGAATGGCAAGCGGTAGACACGAGAAACTTGTTCATTCCCGGTTCCATTGATGAGATGATACATGCGTCGCGCCAATGTGATCCCAGCGGTATTGGGACCAGCCTCCCCGGCGTAATTGGGTGGCTGGCACACAGTTTCAAGCACTTCAAGCACCCGCCATCTCGAGTAGAAAACTTCTCCACGCCCAGCTACAGAAAATCCTCACAATGCTATCATTCTTGAACGACTCCACTTGATTGGTGTACCGAAGAAGATATGAATGTGGAGCCTGGATTCCAACTCAAGCAAACCAACGGTAGGTAAGCTGCACCGGCTATTCAAGACGCGCATCAGGCTGACCGAGGTCCCAGTCTCTCAACCTCAACTATCCCATCAAACCTCGCAGCAGAGCGTTGCTGCTTCATTAGCTGCTTCGGAAGGCTACTACAGCGCGTCAGAACAGGCGTCTAGTTCGAGCGAAGAAAGACAGCCTGCCTACCGGACGCCGCCCTCTGCCCACCGAACACCAGCGCAAAGTCATGAGCAGTTGGTGCCACACACTGACGTCCCAATAACGTCCCTACGAGGCATCGGTATCCCCAGGCAGCAGCCTCAACGCCCTCAGTCACCCGCCGTCTCTACCATTGCCGAGGAATTGAGACCAGACACGCGAGACGCGAGACGCTCCCAGTTACTGTCCAACATGGACGCCGAATCGCAGGTAACCACACCAGGCCAGGACACCACGCCATACATCCGCTTTGCTATCGACCAGCTCACTCGGGACGAGGAGGTCAGAGGATCGAGAATATACCCAGAAGTTCGGCCAGAGGACGACGAAGATGATTATCCCGTCGATAGGATCGTTCACGACAATGGCTTGGGATACATGGCCCAGGAACAGAGGACACAGCAAAGGATGTCGCAAAAGATACCACGGAAACCTTTAAGGAATTCATCAACACCGCTTACGGAAGCCCCAGAACCTATGGCTATCACGCAACCTTACAACCCGCACTACCAATCCCAGCAGTACAGGCAACAGCAGTCGCCCTCGCCTCCTCGGTCACAAGATGACGTTTTCGTAGCTCATACTCAACATGCGCCACTCCACTTCCTCCCAGCCATTCTTCGCCCATTTTGGCTTGGTATCTTCATCTTCCTGTGCATCCTTATGATCGCCGCACTGATCTTCTCCGCGGTTTACTCCAACCGCAACGACGTTGGCGGCTTATGGAACTACAACGCTTTTGGCGACAACCGCTATTTCGTGTTCGAATACCTCCCAACCCTCCTGGGAATGCTCTTGCTGCTTTGGCTCATCCAAGTCCAGACGGCCCTCCAACGCCTCATACCCTTCATCTCAATGGCTTCTGATTCTTTCCACAAGCGATCTGAAGCTGTCTTCCTCCGACTGTACCCCATGCAGTTCTTGTTGCCCAACTTTGAGCATTTCCACTCTGGACACTCAGGCGTTGGAGTTTTCTTCCTCGTATCATGGTTGTTTACTTGGACGATACCCCTTCTTGCTTCTGCTTTCAACGTACGTTATGACCTAGAACGTAGTGTTTGGCGATGGGTAGCCGTCCAAGGCATCGTCTGGACCATCGTTGTTCTTTATATTCTTCTTGTCATCGCCCTGGTCTATCTGCTGGTTTTCCTTATCCGCAACCCGACTGGTCTGAAATGGGATCCTCGATCGCTTGCCGATATCATCTCGCTTCTCGAGCGCTCGAACAACCTCACCGACTACAACGGTTCCGAGACATTTGAGAAAGGCGATTGGCACCTTGTCAGCAACCGCGCAGATCGCCTTGGATACTGGACGACCACCAAAAGGCCCAGCGACGTCTTCTATGGCATCGGCGAGGAGGGTGCTGGAATTCGGAGGTTCTCAGTCGAGCGAGGGCGTATCATGGAGAAAGGAGCAGAGCGCACCAGTTCTGAGCTAGCCCAGGGCAACGATTTCACTATCCGCACCGACATCCGCAACCCGAGCGTGCGATTGCGATACCTTCCATGGTATCTGAAGGACACTTCAGTTATTGCATGGATCGTCATCGCCGGCGTATTACTGGTCGCTTTCCTGGTCGTCAGTTTTGTCAATGACGCTGTTCGACTTGGATTCCTGCCCCAAGTCTTCGCCCGTACAGACTCAGGTGGCTTCTCGGCTTCAAACTTCCTCTATTCCTTCATCCCAGCACTGATTGCAAATTTCCTCTTCCTGGCTTTCTTGTCCTTGGACTACTCCCTCCGTGTACTCCAGCCCTATATTGCGCTGTCCGCGAAGGGCGGAGCCACCGCCGAAGCCTCCCTGCTAGTCGACTATGCCTGCCGTTTACCTCTCTCGGTTACTCTAGCAGCGCTCGAGAACAGACACTGGCAAACAGCAGTTCTTTCTTTTGTGTCGTTGACATCGGCCACCCTTCCTGTTCTTGCTGGAGGCTGCTTCTGGACGCAATACTACGGCGGCGAAGATGTCGTTCGTGTCGCAGCAGAGCTTGCAGGATACTACGCCCTCTGCTTTTTCCTCGCCTTGTACGGTATCAGCCTCATCGCTCTCTTGCCAGGTCGCCGCCGAGCCGCCCTTCCTCACCGCAGCAACACTCTCTCTGAGATAATCAGCTGGGTATACCAATCCCCCATCCTCGTCGACCGCGCCTTCTCTCGTCCACAGACAAAGCCCGAGCTTGTAGCAAAGCTAATGGGAACCACCTACGCCGAGCGCACATGGGCGCAATCGGCCCTCTCCCTGGTCCGCCCGTCGCGCAACAACCTGCGTAACGACGAGGCTGCCGAACCTGCCCTAGGCGACAAGAAGAAGGGAAAAGGACGCAAGAGCGAGAAACACAACTCTTACACCGATCCCCATCAGATTCGCTATGGCTTCGGCATCCACGTAGGTCGCGACGGCCTCGAGCACCTCGGTATCGATCGCGTCCACCGTGGTGGAGAAAGGAGTGGTCGCGAGCTCGTCATCTGGGAAGAGCAGCAAAAGAGCAAGAGGAAGAGCTGGACAAGCCAGGCTTAGGCTTCTCACACGAACGTAACCCAACCTACCTTTACGACCACAAACACACTCGCATATTCAATATCGAGTTTTTCACAGCACCATCACACTTTTAGCATCGGCGTTTTTTAGGGAATATTATGGAACTAACGGGACTCACGGCATTTTGGGACGACTGGCGCAATCATCTTGGAATAGAACGAATCTTACGCAACGTAAAAGGAATTGTATAGTACGACACGGTAATGGTAGGGGGAAATCTTGGATATAGAGTGGGAGTCGTAGACAGACTACGCTTCCCATGTGATAATGACGTGCAAACGGAAAGGCAAGCAAATAGGCCTAGTAATTATGAGAGCTGAATAGCAGCGATATGGACGATGATGAATATGGAGAATGACAACACCAATGCACACCATTATGATGCGATTGGAAGTTAGTTCTTTTGCCTCACTTGTACATTTGATGCA
Source organism: Alternaria arborescens (assembly GCF_004154835.1). Taxonomy (NCBI): domain Eukaryota; kingdom Fungi; phylum Ascomycota; class Dothideomycetes; order Pleosporales; family Pleosporaceae; genus Alternaria; species Alternaria arborescens. Next base: position 371,789 of record NW_021167870.1, read on the forward strand.
TCTGAAGTGTGAAATGTGAAGTGTTTGATATTTGTATCTCGAACGACTACGCGGCAATAGCCGCCTCAGTAAGTCTACTGATCTCCAATTCGCCATCCCCACCCAAATTGTCCAGTCCATGGAACCCTTCCTCGACAACCCATCTTTGTTCGTATTTCATAAGCACTTTACATGCGTTACCCACGACCAAGAGTCCAGGAGGTCTGCTGCCCTCCTCTTCTACAGCAGCGCAAACGTGTTCCAGAGTCGTTCTAATGACTCTTTGATCTGGACATGAAGCTCGTTCCAGTACGGCGACGGGCAATTCTGCAGGGTACCCTTTGCCGACCAGACTTTCGACTAGTGCGGATAGACGGTGAAGCGACATGAGGAGGACGAGTGTGCGGGAAGCTACGAATTCTGGTGGGTCGAGGGGCGCGCCTTTTCTACCTGTGCCAGTGCAAATGAGCACTTGGTCTGCGATACCACGGTGTGTGGCAGGTATCGCAGCGAAGAGGGGTGCGCTTAGGGCACTTGTGATACCAGGTAGGACACTGGGTATGAAACCATGCGCGCGGAAGAAGTCGTACTCTTCGCCGCCACGACCGTAGATGTATGGGTCGCCCTGCTTTATCCGGACTACAACTTTGCCGGCCTTGAGTCCTTCCAGACCTAGCTCCAAGAGCTCTTCCTGGGCTTTATCTGCATTTCCGGGGAACTTTCGTGCGATGTGAACGGTTGCGCGGCGGGGAACGAGGTCGAGAATGGGTGCGGGGACGAGTTTGTCGGCAAGAATCAAATCGGCAGAGAGAATGGCTTTGTGGGCTGCGCGGGTAAGGAGGTCGGGATTACCAGGACCAGAGCCTGCGAGGATAATACGGCCTGCACGTCTTCCGGGAGTGGTGGCAGTGGGCCCGACTTTCGAGGGGCTACTGCTGGCGAATTCGCGGAATAACATATCGACGTCTGCATCCGTAATACCCGCAAGACGGCGTAGGGGCCAGTATTCGCATATCTGTGATAGCCAGCGCATGCGACGTCCCCGTGCTGCTTCTTTGCTTTCTTCCAGGATCAATTTGTTAAATGTCGCTGGCTGGCCACTGTCCTCTTCCTCTGCTTCTAGGTCTTGCGATAGTTCCGCTGCATGGTCTTCCTCCCATATGCGTCTCCGCAGTGTCCCCAGTCTCTCAACCGCATCACCCAGGCGCGGTGGGAGCGACGCCGCAATCTCCCTCCTTATTCTTGCAGAAAGTTTGCATCCCTTTCCAGATGTTGTGATACCAATCTGTAGAGGACCATCCGAATGTGTTGAGAGGAGGGTGAAGGAGCAGAGATTTGGTGCATCGGCGACATTGACTGGTATGCGTAGTCTCCGGCAAAGACTTGAGATGTGGGTCGCTGTGGCGAGTTAGAAAGAAGCCTGGAATGTAGAGGTATGTCGCCTACCTGATGTATGCTTACCGCCCGCGGTAACAAATACGGCATCCACTACGCCGTCTACCTCTGGCCTTCCAAGTGTGGTCAAGTCTTCCTCGACGAAACTCCGCTTTAGCCATTTTACTTCGCCCGCTTCAATGCGCTTGACGAGACCATAGTGAAGTGTGGAATCCTCGGGCGCAAGCAGTATTGGTTTCGCACCGACCTCTATTGATCGTGCGCATCGCGCGCCTGCAAGTGGGTTGGACCCTACTACAAGGTGGATGTGGGATGTGGCGTCAACCGCGGTAAGAAGTGCTGGAGCCATGTTGAAGTGTGATGTAGAATAAATCGCAGCAACTTGGAATATCAGAAAGGAGGGGCAATAATATGAGTAGAAACAATCGCCGATGCGGTAACTCCTCGGCGCCGTTGATAATGCGAGTGCACATTATTTGTTCCGATAGCGACGAGCCGATATGGCGCGATACGCACTAAGGGCATCCCCGCGGAAAAAGGCGACATGTGAGTGGTGGTCCCGCCCAATGGTCGATGGTGCAATTGACTGCTGTCAAACTTGCGCGGAGTTAGTCTATTTGCTCGTCGCGGCCCATTACAATGTTGAGCGCTTTTCGGCTCAACATTACACTGTGTCCAAGAGCGTTAAGTTTTGCTGAGGCGGAGATCAGAGCGGGGTCTTGGCTCTCTACCCGGATCTTTTCTTTGACGCGAACGTCGTGGTCCTTGTATTTGAATGTACGATCGGCTTCATCGTGTGCAGGTGCTCTTGCACCGCCGAGCGCGGATGCAAAGGTGTTGCGAATGCTGAAGCCGGTGAGCGATGTGCTGTCCCCAGCGTTATGTGGTTCGAGAGTGCGGATTTCGAGCACAAGGGCGGCATCGAAGACGAACAGATGGAAAGACACGTTCGCTGGCAGTGGGGGGTCGAAGGTCTATGAGTCGTCAGTAACGCCCGCGCATGTTCTACATGGGAAGCCTACCTTGTCATCTACAGGATTCTCCCACCACGGCGGCTGCACGTCTGAGTAGCCTTTCAATGCGGCTTGCGCCTCCAGAATATGGTCGTGTAGCAGCTGCAGTTGGCCAGAGACAAAATTGGCGTTGGTAGCATCGCCTCCCCAGGTAGCCACGTCGATGACGTCGAGGCAGCTGTTGATGGACGTTCGAATTGCAGTAAGCTGGGGCACGACGAGTGTAGGCGCGTGCGGTGCAGAAGATATGGCGAGGTCGTAGGTCAGAGAGCCTTTGGGTGGTGGGAGGCTTGCCAGACGGAGCTTGACATTCTGCGCCGTGTGAGTTGGTGCATCAGAACAGACAAGTAAGGACATACGCCTTTGGTGATGCGCGTGCCAATGCGCGTAATGAGGCCCTTGAGATTCTCGGAGCGCACCGAAGTCAGCACAAGTGTTGAGCCGTTTTCTGAAGGTGCAAGCAGAGCAGCGCACTCTTCCAGGCCTGCCTTGAGCGACTGCAGCGTCTCACGGAGCTGCACAAGCAGCCATTCAAGCTCTCGCGCTTGCGACGCCGCCTGCTCATCAGCGAGACGGGCATCATCGATGGGCGGCCATACAGCGGTGGACATGGTGATGTGCTTCCAAGGCACGACGGTGCAGGTTGTTGTTGGCTGCTGCCCGGGCTCGATGGCCAAGCTCCACAACTCACCCAGCAGATCTTCGCTACTATCCGAGGAAGGAAGCCATCCCTGCATCCCTCACCCATCTCACCATGTGATGCCGCACACCTCAGACACTTGCCGACTCATTAACCTGCACCGTCACGATCCGTCGCATCCGCCAACATGCTTCCAGGCAAGTCGCGGACTCTTTGGTGTGTCGACGAGCCTCGGGATGATGCAAAGCGCGCGCGATAGTGTCGTAACCCTGTGCGATGATGAAGCTAGTCGACGACGCCAATAAAGAGCCCGATTCACTTGTGTCGAGGGCTACGTCACCGCTGGCCAGCGCTCATAAACAAGCTCGCCAGGCCTCTTTTCACCGCGCGTTGGACACGCAGCTAGTTACGTCGAATCATCCCACTGTAATAGCACCATTATCGTGCATCCTAATCTTAATAAACACTCACCCTTGCGGCAACCTTTCCATTGGGCGACTTTTTCAACAATGGCAGTGGCTAGTACGTCGTCCGTCGCTTCCTGTTCTGGCTGCGCGCTTGCTGACACGCTACTCAGGACCTATCCTCGCCTTCAGTTCGCTGATACTGGTCGCTGGTGGCCTGCTCTTCCAGTTCCTAAACATCCTCACTGGTGGTGTCAACAAGAGCCCTCTTAACAAATTCTACTTCCTCGAGGCTTCCACCGAAGGCATCCCCAACGCGCGCAACCCGTCGCGATGGACCTTCTTTGCCATCTGCGGCTCTGACCCATCATCCGGCAACAATGCCAACTGCGGCTCACCCGTCCCAGCGCTGCCATTTGACCCGCCCAGGAACTTTGGCACCCAGCAAAACATCCCCGAGCAATTCATCGGTACACACCAGTACTACTATCTGTCTCGTTTCATGTTCGCTTTCTACTTGATCGCCCTCTTCTTCGCTGCCATCGCTCTCATCTCCGGTCTACTTGCTCTCTGCAGCCGCCTTGGAGGATACCTCTCCTCCTTGATGACATTTGTCGCTCTGTTCTTCCAGACGCTCGCTGCAGCTCTCATGACGTAAGCATATCCATGGCGAAACTTCTTACCATTTATACTAACTTCACCAGCGCATGGGTAGTCAAGGGTCGCGACGCTTTCCGTTCCGCTGGTTTCGAAGCACGCATCGGAAGATACCTCATGGGTTTCACCTGGGCTGCCGTTGCCTGTTACTTCCTAGCTACCGTCATGTTCTGCCTTGGTGGCCGTCTCGGAGGCGATCGCTCTTCCAGCATGCGCCGAACACGCTCTACCAAGTCAAACCGCAGCCGAGGTAGCTTCTTGGACACTGAATCTCAACGCAAGACCAGGGATTACTCTCCTTAAACTGGAACCGGATGTATAGGAGGACCATGAGACTGAAGAATGAACATGTGGAGGAACATTGATTTTTTACGCAACGATATCCACGATTTGATTTTGTAATGCACGAACATAATACCATGTTATAGCGCACAAGCGAGTTAATGCTATCAATGTACATATGCCATATAGCCAATGTAACTTGACATACAAAGAGCGTTCCAATGACTATCTCTTAAATTGCTCAGGGTACATAGAAAAATATCTCATGCGCCTACAAATGCACAGACATGGTAACGTCTCTAAATAAGATATGATTAAACATGCAATGTTCCTACTGTACCGCAATCCTTTCTACCGTGCTATCCACTTGTCACGCAGCACTAATCTAAGATCAGATGCCTCATGACATACTCATCCTTGTGATTAGAGGCAATCTTCTTTTCGTGGCTTTTCGAGTAGCTTAGCATCAAATTATGTATTGTGGGAAGGATTCTTGCATGAGATCAACTCACCATCTTAGGTCTAGTTGAGTACCTACTCAATCAGGAGGCACCAAGATAGAGTGTATTGAGAGTTGCGTCACTATATTCAAATTTGACATGCTGTGGATACTTGAGGCTGGGGTGAAAGTTGATCGAGCGATATCTACATGAGCAGTAAACAGCGTGTTCGATGCATATAGCATGATCATTGTGATGTACAACCACAATGTGGCGAATAACACGCTGTGGAGACGATGTTTAGACAACGAAATCTTCGAACAACAGGGTAAATGAGCATCAGCATGTTCTGCAGTCACGATGTTTGGCTGCCACAATGCTAGCATGATAAGCTTTGTGTCAAAACAATGTTGTGTCTCGCATAATGACCACGAATAACATGATTCTTTGTCGTCTTAGTGTTGTCCGCTCTAACACGTGCAAATACCTATGTTGCACGTATTAAGTCTACCCAGTTCTCTGTTTGCTTCGCATACTCACAACTCTTTCACACTCCACGGTCCTCCACATACAAGCTACAGTCTTACTGTCATTAAAATGTACTTCTCTTCTGTCTTCGGCTTCGCGGTCCTGGCATCCGTCATGTCTGCTGTCGCAGTCCCTGCAGCTCTTCAAGTGCGCGGCCATTGTGGTGACTTGTATGATAATCACCTCGGACCTGGCACTGCAGGTGCTATCAATGGTGGCAAACAGTGCCAAAATTTTAGAAAAGCTGGAGAGAGTCCAAATGATCAATCAACCTACACTATGAGAATGAATGGCATTTGCCTTCACTGCGATTTTTACTTGTAAGTATATAAAAGGAGGCCTAGCGAAAAAACTGTCTGACAATCTTGTAGCAAAGAAAACTGTATTGACGCATCATACGGCATGGGGAGCACTAGAGGACTCTCTGGAAACGAGCAAAAAGATTATAGGATTGCTAAGAGCTTTCGGTGCTAGTCAGTAAAGTACTACTGCTGAGTTTAAGCTATATGCATTACTTTGTCTTAGATTACTCATCTGCTTAGATATAGTATTTCGATTTTAAAGGTTGTGTAAGGGGCTACGCCTAAGTACTGCAAGAAGCTACGCCGAAGAACTCTCTACTTGTCTATTGTTGTATCAGCATACAGCGTCAGGCCTGGCTGACGTTACATACTATCCTGCACCATGATCAGTACTTCGCTGATCATACGTGCCTTTTTGGTTGCATAGCGTAATAGTGCAGGGCTGCGTTCTGACACACATCAGATCTCGTCAACTCCACACCATGTGTCAAACATGTCCCCCAAATCCAACGCTTTACTACCCTCTTCCGATGTCCCTATCTCAATCAAGGTCCACATGTCAAACCCACCTTCTTCGTCTTCCTCATCACCATCCTCCATATCATCATTCCAACTACCACCACTAAACAGCACGTAAGCGTCCACTCCTCTACAACTTGCCACGCACTCATCTAGTAAATTCCAATCCGTCACCCCTTTCAGCACCATCTGTGGATCACCCAGCCCCTCATATCTCATTACAGGCGGGACGCCATTCGACAAGGTATAACTTGTTTCCAGGCCCGTAATCTTCGAGATGTACGAATGAGATTCGTTGCGTGAGACAGGCATCGGTAGATTGTGCGCGTCGAATTCCGTGAGAGAAGGGGTAAGGACATCGGGGTCTTGTTTGTTGAAGAGTTGTACGGCTAAATCGCGGGCGCGTTCGGTATGAGATTGTATGAGACCGAGAGCTGGGAGGGGAATGTATCTTGTTGTTGTCCTTTGTTTCGACACACCCCTAGTGCCATTTCCATCATCCTCTTCCTCATTCGTAACCTCTACACGACCATTGGACGGCGGCGCAACGCCTACGCTTCCATCCCCTAAGAACTGTGCCCAGGGCTTCAGCCCACTAACCCAAGGCCCCGTCTCATACTCGCCCACAGGACACCACGCCTCACCCCTGGGGTCGTAAATGACCTGATCACCCGTGGACTCCCTCCGTCCCCAGATCGTAACCTCGAATAGAGAAATCGTATCTCTAACGCTCTTCTCGAATGCCCTAGCATGGTTTGCGCCACGAACCACTCCCCCAAGAGCTCCAGCTGCCTCGACTTCTTCTAGCACCGCTTCGTAAGGAAGGTGTGATGCGTTTTCCTGCCAGATATCCAGGAGGTAAAACCATATCGACTGCATAAGCGGGGTGTCTGTGGGGTAGAAATCGGCAAAGTAGTCGAGGAGGGTCGCGGCGCAAGACCAGTACTTCGTTGTAAAGGTGAATTCGCAGGGGTGACAGGGCCAGGTGTCTGGCCTACGGCGATGCGGGCAGGTCGGATGGGAAAGAAGGGACTTGGTCTGCTTGTAAGCGGTTGGGAAGACGATGTCGTTATTACCGCAAATGTACCGGGTGGCTGTTGGGGGTAGCGTGGTGTGGTCTGTTATGAAAATGACGGGTGGTAGTGGCATTGCGACGACTTTCGGAGGGTAAAAAGTCATTCCATGTAAAACCGGTGCTATTTGATTTAATTTCAGTTTGGAGTTTGAGTAATGGTACTGAAGTGGAGTTTGAGTTGTAGTCTAGATCAATGGACTAGTGCCAAGGCTGCAGCCTTGCACAATACACTTCTTGGGAGTGGCTCACAATAAGAGTCTTGATAGTAATAGACGGGAGTCTATCCAAACACCGAGACACTGCTTTCTATACTCTTCAATACTTCTACCACTTCGACATGCGACTAAGCGTACTCATTCTCCCATGTTGCATGTTACTCAACAGCGCTTCCTCTAGGGCTGATTGGCTGATGCCCGCATCTGTCCAATGTAAGTAAACGTATTATTCTAAAGGAGGGCAAAACTTTGACTCACCATCGATATCGCTGAAGCTGCTGCCCATACTAGGTGTGCCTTCGCTGCCTTCAATCCTGGATCGAGGTCCTCCGCGCCGTGGACTGCCGAGTCGGCCTAGTGCTGCACGATGATCCGAAGCCGGACTCATAGGGCTTTTTGCTGCTGATGGAGGTCCACCAGAGCTAGTCATTGACGACGCAGTCTCGGTGGTCGCAAGTGACTGCACGTCGATAGACTTTGGTCTTGGTGCCGGAGCATTTCTCGTGCGGTCAGCCTGGAACACGTTTTGCCCGGGCTTACTACCGGTACTAAAACGCGCATCTGATGCATACTTGCTGTTGCTGGCTCGTGGTCTAGCTGCCGTCGCAAAGGGTAGACTTGTCTCATGTGAGCCCAAATCGTCAGTCTCTTGAGTTCCATCACCTTCCTCGAACGTGGAAAGTTCTCGAGGTTTCTTTTGTTGAAAACGTGGAGGGCGCTTAAATAGCTGGCTTCGATGGGCTGGATGATCAGTATCCGACAGCGATGATGAGCTCGAAGACGAGGAATCAGGGATCTCTGGAGAAGCAGCTTCGTCATTACGATAGCTGGGTGGTGCAGTTGGGGGATTTGCGCGATCATCAGACTTCCGACTGGTCAAGTTGGGGCGTCGGGTGGAGCGTGTTGACAGAGTTCGAGCTGGTGCCTGAGTATCTGCTCGAGATTGGGTTATTGTGGTCGTAGATGGCGTCCTGGAGAGGGGAGGCGCTAGACAATGTCAGAAGATGCACTTACCATAGAATCTACCTTGTTCGTTGAAGTACTCACCTGGCGTCGTTACCTCTGCACCACGTAGACTTGGACTGTCCTTCGATCGTCCAGCCAATGCAGACGTGGTTCTACCAGCTACTCTTTGTTAGCAATACCAAACAATAGTGAACACTTCTCCTACCTCCAGATCCGGCACTGCCACCCCTCCGCATCGCAACACCACCAACACCAGTCATAGTGCTTCCACCCGTCGGCGATGATGATGGAACAGCGTTCGAGATGCTGACCTTCTTCATCTGATTGCGAACATGATCGAGATGCCGCTCGTACAACCATGCTGCTTGCTGAAGAAGAAAGGTCGGAGGAACTTGAAACTTGTCGGCTCTGTTATGGTCAGCAAGGCTGATACATGGCTGGATCGCATGTACATACAGCTCGACCCCTATAACATGTCAGTACCATTGACATCGCGTTACATGGAAGAAAGCTTACAGTTCAAATCACTAGTCTTTGAGGACTTTGATATAACCTTCCACAATTGGCGGTCCCTCTCGGCATCCCATTGTGCCTGAGCAATGGTCAGATGAACGCCCAAGACGCAGACATAGGTCACTTTACCTGTGGAGGATCCTCAAAGTCACCGCGGATGAACGGTAGACGTATCAGTGCTGTGAACTGGACTGAAGACATTTAGAGATGATCTGACGTAGATACGAAGGTGTAGTTTGATGGAGAGATGGCTAACGGAGGTGTGGTGCTGCGACTAGGCTGTCGAATGAAGTAAGGCGTGAACTGATGTACGCATGTGGCTGGCCAGGCAGGAGCAGCAAGCCCTTGGATAGAGTGCGAGTCGAAGGTTACTTTATTTGACTCAGGTCTTTCCTGCGTTCATGTCATGTAACTTCGCGATCGGTACTGTGTTGTTCAGGACTACTTGTAGGCCAAGGTCGCGTGCACCCTTGACGACGCGAACTCCGCACCGCCACACTTTCCCCGTGAAAGCCACAGCGGCCCCGCTACAGGGCATAAAATACTCGACACGGGCGCATGCATAAATCTCCACCAAACACAGTCATTCCACCAACATCAACTCCAGAAAATTAACTCACTGGAACAAGATGTCGACTCAAGCAATTACCAACATTGACATTCAAGGCAAGTTGCCTAAGGTCGCCTCTGGAAAAGTGCGCGACCTGTACGCAATTGACGATGACACACTGTTGTTCGTCGCCAGCGACCGTATATCAGCATACGACGTCATCATGGAGAATGTAAGTAGCATAATCACTGAATTAGAACTCCCTTTGATAAAAATGCCAGGGTATCCCAGGAAAAGGCGCTCTTCTAACTGCCATGTCAATCTACTGGTTCCACTACCTCCCCACTAAAGTTCCCGGCCTCAAAACCCATTTCCTTTCCCAAGACCTCCCAGCCGCCATCCAGGATCAAACTTCCCTTAAGGACCGCAGCATGCAAGTTCGTCGTCTGCGCATCCTGCCCATTGAATCTATAGTCCGCGGCTACATCACCGGATCAGGCTGGTCCGAGTACACCAAGTCCGGAACCGTCAACGGAATTAGTATGCCCAAGGGATTGATTGAAGGCCAGAAGCTACCACAACCATTGTGGACACCGAGCACCAAGGCGGAAGTAGGCGGCAAAGACGAGAATATCAGCCCCGAGGAAGCTAGACGTCTGATTGGTGATGAGAAGATTGCGAAGCGCGTGGAGGAGCTTTCACTGGCTATCTACAGTGCTGCTGCGGACCGCGCAGAGGAGGTTGGTATTATTCTCGCTGACACCAAGTTCGAGTTTGGAGTTGATGAGAAGGGTGAAGTGGTGCTCGTTGATGAGGTTTTGACACCGGATAGCTCAAGGTTTTGGCCAAAGGAGTCATGGGAGAAGAATTTGGGAAAGGCGCAACCTAGCTATGATAAGCAGTTCCTCAGGGACTGGCTGACAAGTAACGGGCTGAAGGGCAAGGAGGGAGTCGCAGTGCCGGCGGAAATTGTGGAGAAGACAGCCGCGAAGTACAGGGAGGCTTGTGAGAAGCTTACAGGCAAGAGTGCGTAAGATTGTGCTGAGGATGGGAGGGTTGAAGAATACGATGCGTAAGTCGTAGCTGGTATGAAGCCTTGGTAATGCCAGACTTGAAGATAAGGCATATCCAAGTACCATCGAAGTCACTTCCAACATATGCTGCATGAAGACCAATCATCAAAGTATTTCTTCATTCAGTTAATCTATATACCTCATTCTAGCCTTCTCAACGACACATTCAGGCTAAGCACAAATCCCAGCGTATCGCGTTTCCGTTCTTAACGCCATGCTGTGTGTATCTCACAGCAATGCAAATTCCAAACAATACCCTATGTAGTCCCATAACGCTATATGCAGATAAACCCTTCCCACTAGAAACTCCGGTGTGATGCAATGTCATGAACAGATCATAGCAGTAACCCGGGAAAACGCCTCGCTTCATGCTTTAGAATAGGAATAGAAGCTTATGTGGGACCCAAAACATATGAGATAACGAGTGGAAGAAAATACATAAACGAAACGAAGGTGGTTCGCAAAACTGGTGGATGTGAATGCGAAATAGAAGTAGTACAACGCATGTAGACTCATACCTTCCGCGCACCAAAGAGACTCAAGTTGATTGCAGTCTCATTGCCGTTCGGGTTTCCAGAAGACTCAGCTAGAATCTCCCACCTCGGCTGCACGAACGGGTAGTGCCGAATCTCCCTGTCTTGCCTGATTTGCAGCTTGCCTGGCGCCTGCGTACCTGTCTGGCCTTGGCTACTGGTTTGGCTCTGACTCGCTGCAGGAGTCGAACGCTGCGAGTAGACAGGCGAGGGTTGCATGGCGCGCTGTTGCATTTGCTGCATCTGCTGCATTTGCGACATTTGCTGGAGTGGAGAAGGAGAGGCTTGGCCCGACGGTGTTCGTTGAAGCTGAGCAGGCAGCATCTTGTTCTGCGGATGCTGGTGGTATTGCTGCTGCTGCTGCTGTGCGCGCATCTGCTGCGCTTGTTGAGCTGCCTGCATTTGCTGCTGTCTTTGCTGTTGTTGCTGCTGAAAGTAGCGTTGCTGTGGCGTTGCAGAACTATTGGCGGGTACCTGTGGGCTCTGATATGGCGATTGCTGATTTTGAAGAGGTGTTGGCGTCGGTGGTTGCGATGACGCTTGGTTCAGGGGGGTGTTGACTGGCTTGGCCAGAACAAGCCAGCCGTCGACTGGCGCTGTCACTCCTAGGATGAAGACACAGCGTGCATCGCTTGCAAGCCTGGCACCTTCCAACCGGGTAACGTGGAACCGAACGTCATCCGAGATATAGTCCGAGAGGAATACTGTAACATCGAAGACATGCTCAGTGATTGTAGGGTATAGTTCCAGAGACGGATGAATGAGTAGAGCAGCCATGGCACTCATTATAGCGGTCTGGTGTGGATGGGTCGCGTCGCTCAGCATGGCCGATGCGTGAGACACTACCAGACGGAGGAGGGCATTCAACCAAGAATATACCTCTAGAACCGAGAGTCTGCTGTCTTCAAGAGCCTGGCTTATGCCTTTGAATCTCTCGATCAAAGCTTGAAGCAGAGCTGTCTGTTCCGTGGTCTCCGAGCGCTTACTTGAAGTCAGGTCAATAACCGTAAGATATTTTTGAACTAATGCTGGCGAGACCTTTTCAGCCTCTTCTGCTTTGATTGCAGGTGACATGCACAAGAAGGCAGAGGCATTGATGATCTCGCGTTCAGCATGTTGTCGAATCTGGTCAGTGAGAGCAGTATCCAAGCTTGCGAGAAGCTCTAATCCTGAAGGTTGATCCTCTTCTACCGCTGTCTTGATAGCGCTCAAGAGAGACGCAGAGAGTGCCTCACCAGAGTCTCCCAACGAGGCTGCGCTTGACGAGAACAGCTGCTCGATGGTCGCTTGGCAGATCGGCAACGACAACTCGCTCGCAAGTGCAAAAACTGCGAGTACTTGCTGTCCAGGGCTCTTCTCCGGTAGTTTCATGTGGCCTCTGGGATCCAGGAGGTTATCTAGTGATGGCTTGAAGTAATGACTTGAACCCTCCTTATTCAACTTGGACAAGCATCCCGGATCGCTAACGAGGCGATGTTTCAGGACATGCAGCATTGGCTTGCTACGCAGAAAGTCTGAAAGCTGCGCTTGGGTCTTCTGAGATGGAATCATGGAGCCAAGCCCAATTACCTCACCAATACATTGCGTAAAGCGACCTTCAGTTTCTAGGCAGAGCTTTCGTTGCTCCAGGCGATATCGATATGCATCTTGTGGCGAGCAAGACTGAACCAGTGTATCAGAAGGCAAAGTAATCAGCATGCCCTTGAGGGCACTCTGGAAACCACCTTCAGAAGGATTAGTCTTGAACTTAGCGATACAAGCTCGAAGAGTGTCCAAGAAAGATGTCAAAGGAACACAGCCGGAACCAACAAGAGTGGGCAAGGCTACCCGCAGCGTGTCAGTCCTTTGAGCCATCAGGCTTAAGATCAGCCATTCGTTCACGACCATGTCGAAGGTCGGTTCGTCGAAGCAGCGTAGCCGATGGAACCAGGCATGGTGGCTGTTCAAATGGAACGAGCCCTTGGCTAGATGTTCTTCTAGGTTACTAACAATCTTGCGAAGCACTCGTCCCATCATTTGCTGATCCATGTTGGTACCACTCGAAAGAACGCGCTCAATATCGTCATCCGAAGATGATCCTGTTTGCATGACCTCACCCATGTTATCAGAGGCTGGCGAACAGGCCATAAGTGAGTTTCGCTGGTTCAGTTGACTCAGATCATAGTTGAGAAACTGTGGAAGTTGGCCATCAGCATGCGCCGTACGAGCCAGACTGGCAAGACTGAGCAATAGTTCTCGATCGGGTAATCGGACCGTTCGCAGGGCAGCATATCTCGTTGCGATCCTACTAAACAAAGGGTCAAAAGCACCTATAGCACGAAATGCTTTGGCATGGTAATTAATCGTATCCGCAGCAGAAGCAAGGACACTAGGGTCCAAAGATGTAGTTGCCACGCCGACAATGTCCGCAAGTATAGCAAGGTCTCCAAAGCGCTCAAGATAGGATCTTACAATGTGGAAGTCCCATGGCGACAATAGAGATACCGCAGCGGTTTCTTCGACAGACGAGTCCTTGGTAGGTATGCTATACAATGTAAGCGGAGTCGCGGCCAGTGTGCTGAAAGAACTTACTGCGTGCTGACCTCAGCATACTGAGCGACGTGTTGACGTAACCAGATACCCAGCTCAAGCTTTACTGTCGAACTAAGCTTGTCTAGCTCTACGTCGTTCGGCTTAGCTGTGTCGGTGTAGATACCGAACAAGGTAGGTAACGTCTGGGATATTATGTGCTCAGCGTAGCTAAGTGCTCTTTGCTCTAGCTCGGCTGAATGCATAGTTCCACGTAGGAGTGTATTTCGTAACGTACGGATTTGGTCTGTTAGTCCACTGAGGGGTATTTCAGTGACCAGGCGCAACGGCCAGGAATGTGGTGAAGATAGATCCGTGCTGTGTCCGGTAGACCCTGTAGCAATGAGCCACTGTAGATAACGTCCAGTAGCGAATGTCTTTGAGCGAACCAACTCGGCAACGATTCTAAAGAGAATATTCGGGTCGCCGGTAGCCACCCAGGCCATGTCACGAAGATACGAAACGATCCCGTCGTACACATCTGCGCCAAGATGGTTCCACCTGCGGAGTAGTCGGGTCGCCAGATAGATCCTGTGCGCTCCATCTCGGTAACACGTACATGCCCACTGAAGAAGCATGCTGATCAACCGTGGAGCGTCGGCGACGATCTCCATACAATCACACGACAGGTCCTCGATGCGCACTGGCTTGCTGTAGTCTACAGAGTCCAGTATCCGGTAGACGCGGCCAGCCGGTGTCTGCGAGGCGGAGGGAGCTTTCTTTGGGGATTGCAGGAGCCTAGCATTTCTCAGCTCGAGCCTCCGGACGGCTTGCGTTACATGTGCATGGTTCTTCCTGTCGGCAAGTTTCTGCAGAAGGGGGCCATATCTGGCCCATGCAGTCGGAAGCAGCAGACAGGCAGGTCGTGTCGCGAGCAGTCGAATGACAGTGTTCTCTAGATATTGTAAGACGGCCAAGTAAGGCCTCAGATCCTCAAGTCGATAGATCTTATCAAGCTGATTGAGCAGTGACTCAGCAAGAGATTTGCCGCGGCGTCGACAGCAGGTTACGGCCGTCCAGTAGTGAGAGATGGACACAACCAGCAGCCAGATAAACAGGCGTTCGGAGGGACATGTGTCCAGGCCATTGACTATCCAATCCAGGAAGTGGTCATCGTCGAGGAGGTGCTCTTTGTAGAGGTGGGTCGCAAGCTGGAGGGCATACGTGATTCGAGGTTTCCAGTCACCCTGCCCAATACTGCCAATGACACCGTCTATAAACTGCTCGACCGAACTGGTCCAGCCTCGGCCCCATGTCACAGTGCCGGCCTGGCCCTTTCTCTTGTGGGCGCGCAGTTCGTTGATACCCACGCACTTGGCCAACCACAGGGCTCTCGGAAGGGGGATGTTCTTGTTGAGACATTGTTCCAGCAGCACTTTGCCTGTGAGTCCGTGGGGGATGGTGCGGCTGAGTCGGCGGAGGCCTGTCGTTGGATTTGCCAGGTCGTGCAGCCACTGCTCGCGGGTCGAGTCTCTCAGCGTCAATCGTGGTGGGGGCTTGAAGGTATTGGGGGTTTGCAGGCGACCGGTCTGTTGTCTCTTCTCTAGTACAGCGACGAACAGGGTCGATAGCGTGCTGAGCCCAGACTTGTTCTTGAGGTTGTTGATGAGCGAGGGGCGGGCAGTGTTGGACTCATTCATAATCTGCGGCTTGTTACTGACGCCTGCCTTGATTAGCGCTTCAGACAGGTTGTCCTCGGGATTGTTGCCGGTCCATGGAAACAGATCGGCGGCCTTCCCACCGGGAAAATGGACGGGTGGAACGACAGCTTCAGGGCCACCGGGTTTGGGCGCGTCTTTGACTCCTGTGCCACCGGGCAGTATGCGACGCTGGTGCGGAGCATCTCTCAGGTGCAGGGAGCCCGGGCGTGGGGGCTGGGGCAGGTTCGCGGTCGGCTGATACGGGAAGGAGTGTAGGGGCAGCTCGACGGGGTGGATCGGGGGGATGGTGGTGTAGAAGAGCGGCGGACGTCCTCGCGGTGGAGGTCTCGCGGCATCGTGGGCAGCGCTGTGTACAGATGGGGGGCGTTCGTCCTCTAGGGCCGGATCGATGCAGTCCGGCTGAAGGAGCGTATGGGCAGGCTTCGAGGGCCGGCGCTGCAGCTGGGACCGAGGAGGCAGGGCGCTGCCACGATTCTGTAGAGATTCGTGAATCCCCGGGCCAGGTCGAGAAGTCATCGCACACACAGCGACTTCATCGTTGTATCAGGCGCATGCAGTTGTTGGGCCAAGGGAGCGAGCGAGGGCTGGGCGAGGTCAGGAGGCGCCGATGTTGGGGCGGCAGCATGTGCGAGCAACACACTCGGGGATGGAAGGGAGGGACTAATGTGTTGCTCGGATGAGGACAATGGGGGCCGACGCAGAGGGATTGACGTGAGGTCTGAGGTTATCTTGGATTGCGAACAGCGGAGACGATCACCCGGTAATACGACAGAGCGACATGGGTTCCACACTAAGACGGGGCCAACGACATCCCGGACCGGTACCACAGAGAGCCAGCCGCCGCTCACGCCTCACGCTGCAACAAAGATCACTCCATCAATCTCCACTCCGCCAGCCTACGGTAGATATCTCGGCCACCGACGACACACCGCCCGACCACCAGCTCCACGATGGCTTCCAAGAAGGACATGCGCCGCGCCGACCTCAGTACGTGATGCCGCGGAACTTTCCCGCAAGACACGTCCGTCATAGGGGTTCCAACGGTTTAACCTTCCACCTGCAATGCCTCTAGTCACGTGTCTAACGCGCTTTCACCTGCAGTCGTGCCCTACGCCGAGCCAGAGAAGGGCAAGGATGACAACGACATGGCGAGCACGCTCTCGAGCACACTGCCCATGGCTGCCGTGAGTGCCCTCCGCTGTCCCAATCCCACGTTACACGGCTGATATCGTGTCCCAGATCTTCACGCGAAACAAGTAGGCACTACCCAGATACGTGTCTAGCCGTGCCCAATATCAATAACTGACATCACGCGTGCTGCACAGAATGATCGGCTGGTAAGTTCCCTCATCTTGTGCCACGTCCCTTATTGACTCGATGCAGGGTTGCTGTAGTATTCGCTATCCAGTCGTGGCTCGCTGAGACACCCGAGCAGAAGAGAACATCGTCTACACCCGCCTACTTCCAGGTGGGCATGTCCAGTATGTATTACCACTGCCTGATGCTTAATCATCAAGCTAACCAAGATACAGTCATGTCGCTTCTAGTTGTAAGTTTGGCCCCCAGACTTGACTCTGACTGTGACTGGTTCCTCTTATTGATGCTGTGCTACAGAGTTACTCGTCTATGTTCCTTCCGCCCCCGCCAGTCAGGCCTGGGCAAGCATCTGGAACGGAAGCGTTCCCTGCTGCTCCGCCATCGTAGGCTGCCGTGCGAGAAAATGGTGTGTAGCTGGTAGTCAGGTAGCCACTGTACCATGTAATTGTATAATTCGACATCCTCACCGAGCAAGCGACGATACTTGTCGGTTAGCTCGTAATGCCCATATCACTTGCTCGCCCCATGTGTCACCATGTCATCCTCGTCCCTTTTCATTCGCGCCTTATGCTCGCCATACCGATCAGCTTTGAAACGGCGAGCACCACCCAGCACCCTTCGCCATGCACAGACCACGGCGGGGCTCGCCTTCCTCTCCCGCCGCATTCCCCACCTCTTTCTCTCAGCCTGCTCGACCCTCCAAACACACACTTGCAGCCTCCCGACTTGTGCACCACCACGACCAAACCACCCAAACTCCACTCTCAGCACACGCAAGTAACTCGCCCGCTACCCACGGCAGTCACACCCCAACAACCCCCCACCTACACGCGCGCTCACCGACTGTCGTATGTCCATCGAGAACCTTAAGACCTTCGGTAAGACGTCACACCTGAAGCGCATGCGAGGCAGCTACTGACCAAGTGTTTGCAGACCCGTTCGCGGAAGCGGATGAAGATACCGGCCAGGTCAAGCAGACTCAGCAGGACTACATTCATATTCGTATCCAACGTACGTCCCTCACCGCCCTTGCACACTGATGCAAAGTCCTCACCACCCACCCAACCCACTTGCGCACTTGCCAGCATGTCCTTAAGGGCTCACGCGTGTCGTGTGACATTTTCTAGAGATCCCCCGGCTAACACAACACAGAGCGCAATGGCCGCAAGACCCTGACGACCGTCCAAGGTCTTCCTAAGAAGTTTGACCAGAAGAAGATCCTCAAAGTGATCAAAAAGAAGTTTGCCTGTAATGGCACCATCGTAAGCGACGCCGAGATGGGCGAAGTCGTCCAGCTCCAAGGTGATCAGCGCAAAGACGTCCAGGACTTCTTGACCGACAAGAAGGAGGGACTCGGTCTCGATGCTAAGACGATCAAGGTGAGTCACACAGTAGCATGAGTTTCGTAGCGAGACACCAACTGACAATAAATCAGGTCCACGGTTTCTAGTCTTCTATGACTGCTGCCTTGTGTCTCTTCGATATGCCGGCTTCCTTCGTCTGCAGCACGGCTAAAGCGGCACAGCTTTTCGTAAGCTTGAGTCATACGCCCTGATTCAAGTATGAAGAGAAGGATGGATTTCGAGGTCGAATCGAGCATATGCGCGACAGTAGACTGCTGGGCGCCGAACGATTGCATGTACCTGGGTTGTCGTTATTGCTACTAGCAACTAGAGCTCAAATGACATGACTATCCTCTATTCATCGCACTTCTTTAGTGAACACTTTTCCTGTATGATACACACAACGTGATGTCAAGTTTATTCACACTTGTGACTTCGAAGTCACGTCTCCATACCACGTATGATTACACCTGAAGTTTCTGGAGCGCGACCACACGCTCTCATCACTTCCATCATATATACAAATATGGTTACAGAGTCTCTCTTTCGTTTCTCGTTCTCTCTCTCGCCCCAGGTGTCGAAATTAAGCAGGGCCAAGCTGTGTATCCAACATCTTAGCCCAGTACTTCTCGTCGCTCGCAACCACACTCGGCGTCGACTCCTTGGCAAAGCCCCAAACCTTCCAATCCTCCTCTATCCCTCTGACAACCCTCTTCTGCAATACGAGATACTCCACCACTGTCTTGGGCACTCCATTGTCCGCATACTTGTCGCCGCTCTTGACAATCTGGTTCACATTCTCGCCCTCATCCTCTAGTTTCTGGATTCGTTGGCGGGCCTTTTCAGTTCGTTGGCGTACGGCATCCGGGACCCAGGGGAGAGGAGGAGCGACAGCGCGTGGCGAAGAGGATGACTTTGCAGATTTAGACGAAGAAGAAGAAGAAGAATCGGATCGTTTGAGCGACTGAACGGATTCGATTCGTACAACGACTTGTCTGTAAGCTGAATCTGGTTGTTCTTCGCCCAGAGGTGCGGCGCGGTGTGAGACTACGCGCATGGATTTGACTTTGTGGAGGTGCCAGGACATGTTGAGTTTGCCTCCGCGGGCGGCGACACGCTGTTTGAGCTTCTTGACGAGGGGAGGTAGGCATATTTGCTCGAGGGGGCCTATGTTGCCTCTGTTGGGTTTGTTAGTCCGTCGTGTATATATAATGGGGCATATCGGGACTGGAACGAAAGTGCAGAGACGTACTTGGCAAAGCATTGCTGGATTTTCTTGTAGTGTCTCTGCGCTAGGACTTTGTATTGTGTGTTGTTGAATGGATCGACGGGTAGGTATTTTGTCCAGCCGGATTTTTGAATGCACGCGCGATAATAGTATCGTCTGGGTAATCATGTCAGCTCTCAACGTCAAAGTTCCTGTCCAGCTCCCCAACTAAGTTTGAACCTGTTGCCCCTCTATTCCCTTCGCTGAGGTTCTCACTCAGGATTCAACCCAAAGAAAGTCCAACTTACGAATAAAGAGCCGTTCCCTTGTGCTTGACCATGTTCCAGTAATATCTCATGACGTCTCTAACATGGCCTGTCTCTTCCCACACGTCCTTAAAGGATGCTCTGACAATTGTATTCTGCAAGATACCAATATCCTCCGCCATGGCATCTGCATCCCGTTGCGCACGATCAAAGTTGACTTTCGGGGAAGGCGCAACTTGGGCCTCAGCAGCAGATCTTGTTTGCGCCTTGTCCTGGCCGAATTGGCTACGCTTTTGTGGGCGTGAGGGAGTGCTGGAGAAAGTACGGCGGGAGGATGGATGGGTTATGGCGGGTTGGGCGGAGCGGAGGAGGATTTGGTGGCGTTGAAAGAGGCATTGCCGTTGCAGCGCTGGTATTCGTATACTCCGAAGCGGTAGTTGTGAAGACATCGTGGGCGGGACTTGTGCTCGGGGCGAGCGTCGGGCGTTCGCGATGAGGATGTTCAATATGTCAAAGTCGATGTTCGGGCGGGAAGTCCGCGCTAGTGAGGCACATAGTACGATTGGCCCTGCGCTGGTGCCTTTTGAAACTACGTATTTACTGCAAGCCGCAGATTGAAAGAAGAACAATAATGTGCAATGCAACATGTTCGTTGTAATTACAAGAGATATTCTTTCAGAGAAGAGCTACGCACGCTTGCTACTGGTCTCAAATGTCTACCACGAACCGTATCCACAGATTTCATGTCGTCGTATATGCTCCCGTGTAACCAACATTATACAAGTACATGCTCAATCAGAGCTGAGTGGTGATACAAGACGCCATATATGCGTCCCAAGGTCCCAACTTTTCATAACGCCGTTTCTATGCATCAAAACCTGTACTCATCTACACCTGTATGCCAAAAACGTCGACTCATCACATGTTACTGCTCTCTCCAAGGAACTTCAGTACACCTTCGTAGGTACCGAACATAATAGCGGCACTGGGTACCACACGGAACATGTGAGGCACCAGACCGCCGTAGAGCGCCGCCATACCTTCTTCTTTCCAGATCAATCGGAAGCATTGAACGAGGCCTGTGTACTTCTGTCGGCCGTCTTCCATTGGTGCCTGCCTTAGACGTGTTCGGACGACCTCATGTGGATATGTGATGAGCGCAGCGACGAACTTGGCTGATCCGGCAGCCGTCAATTTGCCAGTCCACGCCACAGTCTGGTCCCAAACAGTTGGTGGTTTTCCGCTAGCGATGACGCGTTCTTCTCTCCGTGCCAGCGATAGCTTCATCTGCTCGTACAGCATCCATTGCAATGTGCTCTCAGTAACACCCAGGTAACTGGCAGTCAATCCGCGATACAGACCGCGAACACCCTCTTTCCGTACAGTTTGCATGGTGCAGTCAAATGCGTTCTTGTATTGGCGCCCGCGGCCATCCGCGTGTATGTTCTTGTCAAGTTGCAATCTCGTCTTGACAAGCCAAATGGGGTTGGTGGCAGTTCCAGTCACAATACCGGCGGCAGCCGCACTGCAGAGATGCACCCATGCTGCCTCCTGGCCATTGTTGAAGTGTGTGCTGATCAGCCGCTTGCCGTTTCCATATGCGAAGAAGTTGATTGCGCGTGCCGGGACTACGCCGATAAGATTGGGACCCAACCCTTTGAAAAGTGCCCGCCATCCCTCTGCCTTGGGAACCTGCCATAATATCTCTCCAGTTTCTCGAATGTGGAGGAGCGAGCTGCGACCGAAGGACATGGTTTCGATTGGGGGTAGGCCACGGGCGGAACGCATTGCGGCGAGATGCTGTTGGTAGAAAGTAGATTGCAGACGAGTCTTCAGGACATCCAGCGGGGCTGTCAAAGTCGCCGAGGCCATGCCACCGAGGCTGCTCAAATGTTAGTCCTAGAGTTATGATCGAGAGTCGGAGGTGATGTTACCCTCCAGCGACAAAATGCGCCCATGACTTTCCAGACTTGGGATCTTGTTTCGCTACCGGTGCGCCATCTGGCTGTTTGGGGGGAGTGACTTCTCCCAACTCTCGCGACGACGGGAGGAGGGGCTGCAGCGGTTGGGTTGTGTCGTCTCGAATACTTCGAGGCCTGGAGGCTTCTTGCAGTGTCATCGAGGCAGAGAAGGCGCGTGGCGAAGTATGGCAGTGTGGGTTGAGAGAGGCACGCGCAGATGAATAGTTGGAAGTGTCAGAAACGCCGGGTTAATCGTGTATCATTGGAGGGGTTTGTCTCGTCAGTCAGCAGAGGTGGTGGGATGTATTTGCCCATGCAGCTGTCCCCAGATTTTTGGTATGGTCAACCAAAGCGGCTAGCCTCTGGCGAGACTACCGCGGCGTCATTTGCAGTGCGTCGTGCGCTCATCGAAGTCCAACTGCCATTGCGCCCGCAGCTTTCACGGACTGTCCCTTTAGATTCCCCACACCTTTCACGCCATCATGCGACCAACCTCGGCCTGCCTCGCACCCGGCTTCTTGAAGCGGAGTCTGGACGAATTCAAGCGCCTCTCCAACTTCGGTGAGCTCTGCAGTTGCATGTGCTGGATGCGCCGCCACTAATCTCCGCAGCACTCAAGCTCGAAGGCATTAGGTCACCGTCCAAGCCCTTCCCTCTGATCCACTTCAACCAGCCTGAGGACCTGGAACGATGCAAGCGCATGAGCGACAAAGACATCGGCGGCTATTCCACCGCGAACTTCGACTACCATCCTGTCACCCAAACCGAGCCCTCACACGTCCGCTTCCACGGTACCATATCCACACAACTACCACACAACCAACCACACATTCAAAGAACAGGCTATGCGGGATGGAGAACACTTGACCGAGGCTCAACTATCTTCGGCAAGTCATTGTGGGATGTGACCATGTACAACTTCCTTGCAATTCAGTTCAAGTCAGACGGTCGCAAGTACTTTGTGAACGTGCAGACCGAGTCCATTGTGCCCACGGATATTCACCAGCATTTGCTGCACTCCAAGACACCTGGCGAGTGGGAGACGATTCTGATAAAGTGGAACGAGTTTGTGCGGACGAACCATGGGCAGGTTGTAGAGCCACAGAGGGAGATGTTGACACAAAAGGTAAGGACAGTGGGTATCTCATTGATAGACCGGATACCCGGACCATACGATCTGAGCATCAGCAAGATTTGGGCAACCAACGCAACTAGCGAGGATGAGTTCTTGAACAGCGCTCCAGTGCCGCAACTGCAGTCTAGTCAAAACGATCTCAAGAACATTGCGAGGAAAGACTCTGGATTTGGCGAGGGGTCAAGACAGAAGATTACATAGATGTATATATTGAATACGAACTTGCACGGTCTTTTGCACAATCTCCTGGTAACTCTGCGCTATCGACTTCTATGTAGTATGATTGTTTGGCAACAGCATCCTAGACAGAGCTGTAAGTGGGACTATATTTGAGGCGCATGACTTCGCGACAGGTACGCGCTGCGCGCCTCGGCTGTTGACACCCTCCCACGACTTCCAACAAACACTCCATCTTAAACCTTGCAGCCTCGACAAATAGACCAGCTATCGGTTTGCTTGAGTACAGTGCAGATGTCGTGCGAACCAACACAACAGTTTTCGTGTCGGCGATAAGTGCGAATACTCACATCTTCTGCGCCCAACGCTTTGTTCTGCTACGAACTTCAAGCCTCACCCACCAAAGATGGCTACCCCGCGCTACCTCACAGCGCAGAAGATCAGCCTTCTTGTTCTGACTCGTCTTTACTGCAGTTCAAGTCTTCCTTATTCCGCTACGATACCCATACTTTCCTTCATCTTGTCAAACAATCTACCCCCAGCACAATCCAGCGCTCGGCCACAGCGCTCTGCCACTTCCAATCAACAAGATACATCTTTCTCAATCGATGCCTTTGAAGATGTGCTGTCGGAACATGCGTCAAACATGCCGGGCAGAACTCTTCTCGATCTCTTTCTCAAGCACATGTGGGAAATGAACTCCTTCGATGCCCTCCACGCGCTGTTCGACAGTATCTTGGATCTGGTTACTCCACCGCCACCCGGCTCACAAGACGAAGAGTCGCTAGATCGTATCTATCTTTCCAAGACATCTCCTCTTGGAGCATTCGTCCGTAGGGCACACCTGGAGTTCACAAGGCTACAGTTTGATGATTCGATGAAGCTCTGGTCTTCATTCATTAGGTACAGGGCCCCAACAGCCCAATGGACGAAAAGGTTGGCTGGCCTCGCATCAGGTGGCGTGGACATGGTGGTGTCTGAGATGGGCCTGCAAGGTGGCGATGATGTGTATGAGATCGCGTATGGACATCTGGAAGAGGATCAAGAGCAGGGTGCGGGTATGAGTCTGAATGATCTGGACCGGATACTGGATTTCCAACTCGACCGACTTCAGAGATTTGGAGACCGCGTTCCTGACGAGATGAAGGGCCAGCTCCGTAGTATGGTCAGCTCGTCGGGCATAGTGCATCGACAAGCGCATCTCGTGCAGTTCTTCGATGCCTGGAAAGCAGGAGACTACACGTCTGCGTTTGACAACCTACACCGATACTACGACTATGCCATGCAGACGCGTGAGAAAATTCACTACCAGTATGCTCTGCTACACATGGCTATCCTACAAGCCGACTTTGGCTGTTTTGGTGAAGCAATTGCTGCCATCAATGAGACAATTGCTACAGCACGAGAGAATCAGGACATGACTTGCCTGAGCTTCAGTCTTAGCTGGCTGAATCATATGGCAAAGGCCTACCCCAAACAGATGAAGGGTGTTGGTTACATGAGCATGCTGGGAACTGAAAGGGATGCGTTGACATTTCTGAAAACCAAAGCCAAGGAGGCCAGAATGTACAGTCTGCTCAGTGCAACTTTACTAAACGAGGCAAAGTTATCTCTAACAATGGTACGTGGTTCTCCTTGGAATGAATGGATCATCGGAGCTAACATCAATAGGGCGATTCTATACCCCGAGCACTAGAACACATCTACCAGTCCTCACACCTTAACATCAAGGAGAACATCAACAGTTACGGTAGTCAGATGCTGCTGACGGCGACCCTTTATCAGCGACTTGGCATCCCGCATCTTGCCAACATCCATTGTGATCTTCTTCTCGATTGTTACTCACACTCCTGTCCGATCGAAGAACGTCTCCGTGCTATTGGTCGCCGAGCTTTCGTCATAAGCCAGAGCGGCCGCTATGATGAGGCCATCAAGATGCTCGAAGCTGTCGACCCCGCAGTGTACAAATCACTGAAATTCCATCAATTCCTGGTACTTTGTATTGGTCTTATCAAGCTCAGGAGAGCTATCCGAAGGTAACGTCCTCCCTACATAGATTCAAGTCCCAATTAACAACACTAACCTCCTAAAGCAGATCCGACTGGTCAACCGCTTCCCATCTACTCGAGACTCTCAAGCCTTCAGCCACGCCCTCCATGCCCTCTCTCGACCCGGAACTCTCCTTTCTTCAACACGAAACCTATATCGACTACCTTATTTCCACATCGCAGTTTCCTCTCGCCTACCAATGTATTTCTTCACTTGCTCAATCTCTCAAAGAAGACAACGCAGATGTTCAGCAGCGTATCTCGGTTCTGTTAATGCAAGCAGAGCTGTGGAGAAGAGTGGGTAGACCAGAGAGGGGCTTCAGTGTAGCGCTCAGGGCGGCGAGTGTTAGTTTCAGGACACGACTTGCAAGCTCACTGTGGACTGCGGTGGGATGTCTAGGCGCAATATTGAACACCTTGGGAGAGTATCAAGGAGCGAAGAGATTGATCGAGGCTGTTTTGCCGCAGGTATGTTGATTTCTCATTTCCAAACACCATACAGTTACTTACACTGATGTCTATGATAGGCATTGGAAGGCGCAGATACTATGCTTGCAGGCACTCTCTATTCACACCTAGCAGACTCGTGTATGGGTCTTGGTAATCCCGACGCGTCGCCGCCAACTTCTAATACTGGATCCCAACGCCCCTCGACACCCAAAGCAGGCGAGCAAGCATCAAATCGCACTTTTTCTGGCAATATTGCCAAAGCAGAACTCTACGTCGATCGGGCGACGGAATGCTTCAAGGAAGCGGCATATTTGGATGGGGAATGCGAGCAGTTGATGAAAAAGGCGATTATTGCAAAGTTGAGGGGTGATGAAAAAGTGGCAGAGGAATGGGCTATGAGACATAACCTCGTTTGGGATGAGGGTTATGGATCGCAAGAGATGTGAGATTGACTACCAGTAGAATTTGTGTCACAGACAACAATGCAGACACAAAGGAAATGTATTGCTGGTCTACTCTCAGCTTGCGCTTGTTGTGCTATATACACATCCAACCCCACACTTGGTCTAGATGCTGGTTCGACTGTCTCTTGATATCAATGTTTGAAAGCGTGCCGAGTAAGCGTTTACTCGTCCTTCTTGTGGTAGTTGACCTTGTCGTTCCAGAAGAGGGTCTATTTGCATGTCAGTACACATATATGTCATCCTGTGCCAAGAACATCTTACCTTGTCACCGTCTCCCCAGAAGTAGTTCTTGGTACGGATGTTCTGGTACGCGTACTCGGGCCTCTCTGCGCGAGGGTTCTCGTGCTCCTCGTGGGCTACGTGCTCCCAGTGAGCATCCCACCTGACCTTGGCGTTGACACTGGCGACGATGATGCAGGGGATGGCAACGCTATCGTAGAATTAGCATGTTTCCTTGCTCCATCAATTTCTCGTTTCAAAAGATAATTCCAATGGCGTGGTCTCCCCGCGTGTCTCCCTCCGTCCACAATCCTCTGTCTCTCCCACATTCCCCCCTCCTCTGAGTCCACACCCGCCTCAAGTAATCGTGTACTTACTAGAGCGACAACTTGCGCCAGAACTCGCCAGACTCGGCAGCGTGCTGAGCAATGTGGGCACGCTCGCGGTTGAACTCGTTGTCCTCGGCTCCGGCAAACTGCTTGGGGCTCTCGGAGCTGTAGTTGCGGCGGCCGGCGCGGGCAGGGGCGCGGGCGAGAGCCTGACGAGGCGCGGCGCGGGCGAAGGATCGAGCGGCGAACATGGCGACGATTGTCCGGCGTGGTAGAGTGGAGATGGGGTGCAATTGGTGTTGGCGTGAGGTGTGACGGAGGGAGCTCGAATTGACGAAACAGAGGCTTGGCGGATGGGCTGATGCGGAGTTTCCCGATTGCTGTGTTAGCGTGGGCGAGCTCGGTTGCCGGGTAATGTGACGTCGTGTCGGTCGCGCGAAGTCGCGTTCTGTGTCTTGCATGCCCCGGTGGGATTCCGTGTGAGTTGAGATTGTGAAGTGATGACGGTCTTGGTTTACATTCGTTGTCGCCCTCCATAGAAATACACGCCACCATGGTTCGCATCACCACCTGGAATGTCAACGGCATTCGCAATCCCTTTGGCTACAAGCCATGGAGTACGAACCGGACATTCAATGCCATGTTCGATATCCTGGAGACGGACATCGTCATCATGCAAGAGCTGAAGATCCAGCGCAAAGATCTGACAGATGACATGGTGCTTGTACCTGGCTGGGACTGCTATTTCAGTCTGCCAAAGCACAAGAAGGGTACTTCCCCAATACTACGCGACGCTTGCGCTGCGACCTCCTGCTAACGCGAGCGAGGATACTCGGGCGTTGGTATCTATACGCGCCAGTCCGTGTGTGCGCCTATACGCGCAGAAGAAGGCGTCCTAGGCGCCCTCTGCCCTCCTGGCTCGACGACGTCGTACCGCGACCTCCCAGAACCTGCCAGCATCGGCGGCTACCTCAGCCCATCACAACTCGCCTGCCTCCCTCCTGATCTTGACGCTGATAGTCTCGATTCAGAAGGACGCTGCCTGGTGCTCGAGTTTCCAGCCTTTGTCCTTTTCGGCGTCTATAGTCCAGCGAACAGCAATGGCCTACGAGACGGCTTCCGAATCGGCTTCCTTACAGCGCTAGAGACACGGATACGGAACTTGACGAAGATGGGCAAGAACGTGATACTCACGGGCGATCTCAACGTCTCTAGAGATCTTATCGATACCGCTAGAGCACAGGATAACATGCTGGCAGAAGGAATGACGCATGAGGAATATCTGAGCACGCCGAATCGTCGAATCTTCAATCAGCTGTTGCTAAATGGAGTGGTGCCGGGCCAGCGAGACGAGGGGCGAGAAGAGCCAGTACTATATGATCTATGTCGAGAATTCCACCCCGACCGTGAAGGCATGTTTACACACTGGGAGCAGAAAATCAATGCCAGACCAGGCAATTTTGGGTCGCGCATCGACTTCATATTGTGCAGTATCGCCATCAAGGACTGGTTCAAGGAGGCGAACATCCAGGAGGGACTTATGGGGTCGGATCATTGCCCGGTGTACGCTGTCACAAAAGACGTGGTGCCAGTGTCACTCGGACCAACAACAGGAGAGGGCGAGGTTAAGGAAGAGGTTCATATCTTGGACTTGATGAACCCAGCAGGCATGTTTAAAGATGGTGTACGACAACGAGAGTACGATACGGTCAATGACGTTCCACCTCTCAGCGGAAAGCTACTAGCTGAATTTACGAAGAGAAGGAATATCCGAGACATGTTCAGCAAAAAGCCCGCTTTACCGAAATCTACGCCAGCACCGACGCCGACGGCTGTCGACAAGGAAAGTCCACCAAAGACGGATGTTACGTCGTTCACTAGTACGACCGTCGATGAATTGGACAGAGACCTGGAATTAGCGATCGCAGCCTCTATGGCAGACATGTCCTCAGCAGTCAACGGCAACCCCATATCAAGCCAGAGCCCGCTCAAATCGGCTGAAAAGCGACGCGCTTCAGCATCCGCATCACCCAAGAAGCCAATCAAGAGAGGCAAATCTAGTGCCCCGGCCACTACATCCAAAGTTCCTAAGGGTCAGCAGTCACTGAAGGGCTTCTTCCAACCGCAGAGTAAACCTACAGATGCAGAGCTACCCAAAGACTCATTAGCACCTGTCTCTCCGGCTGCAACTAACGATGCACCTAGCCAATCCAGCACGGAAATGCCTCCTCCCCAATCGCCCATACTCTCTGACTCCTTTGACGCCGATCCACGCGCCTCCCAAGAAGCATCAAAGGAAGATTGGACAAAACTCTTCTCTAAGAAACCGGTTCCGCGGTGCGAACATGGTGAACCTTGCATCTCGATGACGACAAAGAAACCTGGTATGAACCGTGGAAGGCAATTTTGGATGTGCCCTAGACCAATTGGGCCGACAGGGCATAAGGAGGTGGGTACGCAGTGGCGGTGTGGCACGTTCATATGGTGTAGTGATTGGAAGGGTAGCTGATGTCGAGAATGATACATGGACATAAAGGATAAACACTTAGATTTGAGACATGTTGGCATGTGGGTCATGGGAATTACTGCCAGGAGGGCGATACGAGAATCCTAAGAGCACTTGCAAAGGCCGGAGGTCGCTGTGAGAAGGACAGGCAGAGCCGGAGACACATTGAGGCATCGCGTATATGGTATAAAGATGGGTATGAGGGTCACGTAGAGGGCAAATAGAAATAGGCTGGAAGTCAGACGGCAGCTCATCATGTCGTATCAAGGAATTATACATAAATATAGGAAATAGGAAGAACATTTTCAGCCGCGCATACTCCATTTTGGTCCATATTTTCGTGTCCTCACATATATGCATTCTACCTGGATACAGTAAAACTATAAATGCTGCGATGTGAGCCGTACTGTCCGATCCTGAGTTGTATTAGATGGGCGCAGGGAAATGGACATGTATCGCCATAAGGCTTCACCAACACCAATACTACATGAAGATGCTCGAGTTAGTCAGATATACTTGCTGAAATTATCATTGAGAGATGTCAGAAGCGTTACCACGCTTGTCGCCATATTGAGGAAGGTGCGTTACTTGACACAGAAAACATTCCATTTCAATTGTCATTTTGCAAAATGTTCTCGAGCGCTCGCAAATCATTTTTGATATCTTTCCAATTATCTTGAGAAACGCTTGCCAGGCTTGACACAATGTTGCGCCGACAATTCTCTGGTCAGCGAACGAACCCCTTTCTGAGCACCTAACTTAACACCAAGCTATGTTGTATAATCCATAGGTCTCATAAGGCTACCTCAGACTTTCATAGTATCTGCTAGTACCTTGTGAGCGGTTCAAGCGTGTATCTGCGCACAGAGATGCTGCTCAACATACCTAGGTATGCGTCGCCTCTGGCAAGCAGCGAGACCATCCAAGGACTCGAGACACTAATGCGCGGCCACAAACCACTTGGTGTCAAGATTCATGACCACAGAGAGATATACATGTCATCTCTTTGCATCTAACAAATCCCTCAGTCTTACGAAGGGTTATTTCGGAATAATCTCAGTGGCAGGGTCAAAAACTCTCCTTGCTTAAACGCCACCGCCATGCAAGCCTATCACATCCTTCCATGCAGCCACAGACGTTACCATCACATATCACATAGACCTCCTTACATTTCAACACACGTTCAAGTGATCAAGTAGATCAAAGCAAGTAAGCGAGTCACACCACATCACATCAGGTCATGTCATGTCATGATCAAGCAAGGGTAAGCAGGTGAGGGGAGGGTTTGTGAATTTTATCTAGTTTCCATTTGTCTCTTTTTGAGAGTGATATGTTTGCTGGTTGTCAGGCACTTGCGCTGCATAACCGACTACTATCTAAAGTACATCGTTTGACGAAATATACGTCCAAGGGGGTATCTAAAAAGTTTTCATAGGAAAGGAAATAGTGACCATCAACCACATTGAGGTCTTGGGTGGAACAATCATACGCTCCATGCCCGTTTCTCCATCACCAAGACTCATAAGTCTCTTCTTGTAGTATGGTGCAGCCGTGTGCTCAATGCGGGGTAGTATGGGTCGTGAGTCGTGATCGTGAACGGGTTAAGGGGGAAGATACGCTTGATAATGGATGCTGCTTGGTAGCTTTCTGTTGAGACTCTAGCTGCATCTACCATAAGTGACAATGAGGAAAGCCAACTACGAAAACCGGAACGATGATTTGGAGCGGCGCACAATGTGAACTTTTGATGGGTGTAAGCCGCTGGAAGGAGAGTGATCATGGCAAAGCAAGGGCGTTGCCAACAGCGTTACCGATGAAAACCCAAAGAGGCGATGGTCCGCGTCGAGAATATCGAAGCATGAGAGAACGCAAGGGAAGGACATGCAAGAGTGACATGGTGTGGGGTTCTCCGGTCTCTTATAACAAGCATGAACATTCGACCGAGGACGTGAATGTTTTTGATGCCTAGCCCGTGAAGACGAAGCTTGGGTACTTGAGACCTTTCTAGTAGGTGTCCTGGAAGAAGGCAGGCAGAATGGCATTGCCGTCTGCGCCGTCGCGGAAAGCAAAAGCCTCATCATCAAGCAGCGCAAAATTTGCGTTCATGTCGAAGTCCATGCCGAACTCCTCGTCAAGGCGACTGTGACGGAAAGACTCTGAGTCGTAGGTGAAGTCCGCCGATGTTGAGTCTTGGGCAAATATATCAAATACGTTTGCCGGCTCGAAGAGCTGAGCAAGGTCGTCAGTGAAGGCGTTGCCAACATCGGCAGCGATGTCTTCAAAGGGAAGCGCAGGTTCATAGGTCGAACTAGGCGATGTCGATGGAATGTTGGGGGTGAGTTGGAAATTGAGAACCTCCGGAACAGTTGCAGCCGCTGATGCACGCTTAGATTTGCGCGACTGACGTTTCTTTTTCTCGCCAGGTTTCCTGGGAGTATACTTGTAGTCGGGGTGCTGGCGGAGGTGCTCTTCTTTCGCCGACTGTGCAGCAGCCTGCCAGGGCTTCTTGCCTTCTGGGGTCAGGCTGCGCCAAATTTCGGAGCAGCGTGTAGCTATGACATTATCAGTACACTTTGTCAGAGGCAGATAGTAGGTTGTATGCTTACAGATCTCCTGAACAGTGAGATTCGGAAACTCGGCCTTCAGCTGCTTGTGCATCGCATCTCGAAAGATGATCCAGCAGTTCATCGGTCGAGGAGCCTTCTTGAAGGCAGCAGTGAGTGTGGCTATGTCGATCGCAGTACGGTCAGAACCCGGCGTCTGTACAGATAGAGCGTTGAATTGCACTTGAGGTGAGTGTCCGGTGTTTTTTGGCATCTTTACAAGAGTGTGTGAGCTATTGGCGCTCTCCATAGGAGTGAGATCGATCGGCAGTCCTGCCTTCTCGGCCAATGCCTTCTTGAAGAGCTCGACAACCCCGTTTCCGAAGAGGGTGGGGAGATTATCAGGAAGTATAACCATGTTCTCGCCACGGGTCCAGCCGTCAGTGCAAGTGAGAAGAGCTGTGTCGAAGCGATCTACCACATCGATGACGATCTGGGGCTCTTCGCGAATGGCAGCGAGAGTGCGGTAGATCTCTGCGTTCATGATGCTAGGAAATTGATGTATGAGCTATTCAGAGAAGATAGAAGGAAGACAATAGAACAATTGCAGAATAAGAAAGTTGGAGCAGTGGAGGTTGGTGGTAATTCGATGAGAAGGTGAGAGCAGATACTTTGTTTGTGGCGGCGCCAAGGCTGAGAAGGCAGCGAGTCTGCGCCTTTCAAACGGTCAGTGCATTCATAAACGATACCAATTCATCGCTCACCTAATGGGGCAGCTTCAGTCCCCTTCACTTAGCCACCAATACAGGGTGGGGTTGTCTTATTGCCTTTTGATCTCGGTACGGACAAACGCTACAGTACAGATGAATGAGCAAGCAACTTTTGCATGTTGAGCATTACAAGAGCTTCTGTCTGAATGGCATGCAATGTTACGGGTGTATTTAAGGATGTGAAATCGAAAACAGGTCTGGGGAGCGGTCTACTTTTGGTTGCCCATGGGATAATCTGAGACAAAGGAGATAGCCTCAAGCCACGCACAAAACAGTGCTAAGACATATAAGATAAATTCATCTGATTTGATGGAGGATGTGCACTAACCGAGTGATGAACGAACACGGCTGCCCCTTGCATACGCAACCCGAGTCTTGGTACCCCGGATGTGTTTCTTATCCTTTAAACTGCGCAAGTACCATGAAAGATAAAAAGCAATATCCGAAAAATATGCTTCATGTCTGGAGAATATTCAGACCTTTTTTGGTATTGAGCGCTACCGACCCAGATGGAATCGACCAAATACACACAACCTCTTATTTTCTGTGTCGAGAAAAAGACTCGTGGTGATAATCATGATGACACGCCGTTGGGCCTAGAATCTTGCGTGTTATCTGAGAGACTCCAATCTCTGACTTGGCCTTTCCAATCTGCGATGCGTCCGTCACGAACCTTGACCACGACAACCCTGACCTCTCCTCCTTCGACGTAGCACTTGGTGCCTCCGTCACCCTCTCTTAAAGTTTCATCTGCTGCAGCTGTTTGCGAGCCTAACCCACCACCACCCCACAGTCCCTCTCCAACAGGAGAACTTGAGTACGTATCCTCACCACCCTGAC
Organism: Alternaria arborescens; assembly: GCF_004154835.1. Lineage (NCBI taxonomy): Eukaryota > Fungi > Ascomycota > Dothideomycetes > Pleosporales > Pleosporaceae > Alternaria > Alternaria arborescens. The sequence goes on from NW_021167870.1 coordinate 404,677, forward strand.
TGAAGGTATTGTTGGCTAGGTGCTGGGCCTTATACCATGTCTCTTCTTCAGAACCAGAAGGTACAAGCTCAGCAATTCCATTGATGGTGGCACTTATACGACTTAGGGACGCAGTGTTCATACCAAGGAGGAGCTCAGCTAATGATCCAGAACGTGGCGCAGGACCCGATGGTGAGGGTGAACGACCTGACTGGTTTAACGTTGGAGGCCGATGAGATATCCAATCGTGTACCAGAAGAGAAACGACGGCATTCGCCTCGAGATTTTGTGTCTTGCGAGACGTTTTAGGTGTTGTCATGATAATGATGGGAGTTTGAGAATAAGGGGTGTTAGGTAGGTAGGTATAATTCATCAACGAGACATGAGGAATGTTGTCCGAACATGTTGCAAGATGGAGCTGTCCAAGTCTGTTAGAACTGGACATGTACGTATAGGAGACGCCAGGGATGCGTTGTGAAGATGAAGCACGTGCTTGCATAGCGGATATGACAAACAAGACTTGATTGCATAGGTCTCAGAGGAATTAAACAGGCAAATGGAGAAAAGCAGCAGTATGCAGAGATGAGACATGGCGTTGAAAATAATTTCCAAGATGGAAACATGAAGATGAGATGAATGTCTTTGGAGAGGACTCACAAAGCGGGCGTTCTGGAGGCAGGTAACCACCTCATCTGGCAAGCCGTTGGACATTGCGAAGGTGAGCAATGGACGGACGACAGTGGTAAATGAAGAAAAGGGCGCTGCCAGAGGTCGACAGTGCTGCAGTGCTTGATGGGTCGCGTGTAGATGGTAGGCAGAACTTGACGGCGGGAAGGATGACGTTGCATGCTTGCCCCGTGCAGCATCTCCACCGAACCACCCGGCATTGCGCAGTCCGACCACAACACGACTGACTACGTAGACAACGGCCACTACGATATCTACGCCTACAATGGCTGCCCCGCCCATAATTCCGCCTATGGAAAGCACCGATAGCTTCAACCCCGACCTAAACAACGCATCGTCCCCTACCCAGGACGGTGCCCAACATTCGCCCATTGAAGATGCAACTCCCGCATCGCCCGAACAACGGACTGCGCCTCACGATGCGCAAACGCAGCAGCGCGTCCACGATATCCTGCACTCTGATGTGGGCGTTTCGACCCTTCTCAACCGCCTAAAGGCTAGCATCGCGAGCGCCAGAGTCAGTGACGGCTTAATCGACTCGACTGCACTCGGATGCGCTAACACGCCCGGCAGGACTTCGCCAGCTTCCTCAAGCGCCGAGGAGCCTTAGAAGAGGAGCATGCCGGTAGCCTCAAGAAGCTGAGCCGCTTGACCCTCGATGGCGTACGAAAGCCCGATACGCGGCACGAGAGCTATCAGACGCAGTTCGAGCAGGTTCTCCACGCGAACGAGCGCATCGCCGACAATGGCACCCAGTTTGGCCTTGCTCTGCACGCCATGCATGAGAATCTGCTGCAACTAGCCAACAAGATGGATACGAGCCGCAAGACGTGGAAGCAGCAGGGTCTCTCCGCAGAGAACAAAGTGCAAGACGCCGAACGGCTGGCCGAGAAGGCCAAGGCCAAGTACGACCAGCTTGCTGAAGACCTTGATCGCGTCAAGACAGGCGATACTGGCGCAGGCCGAAAGTTTGGCTTAAAAGGACCCAAGTCGGCCGCTCAGCACGAGGAGGACCTGCAGCGCAAGACACAGGCGGCAGACCAGGACTATGCCAGCAAGGTGCAGACGGCCCAGGTCTCTCGCAAAGAGCTCGTCGCGACTCTGCGTCCCCAGGCCGTCACTGCGCTGCTGGATCTTATCAAGGAAACCGATGCCGCGCTCACAATGGAGATGCAGAAATACGGTAAGTCTGTTATACCCCTACATAAATCGTCACTAACACTGCGGCAGCCTCGTTCAACGAAAAGCTCGTCGTCAACAACGGCCAGGTTGTCAGCCCACAGCCGCTGAAAGGCTCAACTGCTCAAACTCCACCCAGCATCAACCAGTTGATCTACCAGATCAACAGCGAGCGGGACTTTGACGAGTACATCTTGAGCCATGCATCTAAAGCACCTATGGCCAGATCGGAGCTACAGTATGTGAAGCACCCAACACAGGCGGCGACACGGTCACATCCAACACCACCAGCGGCTGCAAGTGGTAACCGTCGTGCCTCTATGCAGCAGCTGCAGAGTCAGCCGCCGCCCTCATTCTCCATGCCACAACCGGACGCGAATCCTCTGTCGCCCCAGGGCCCTCCTCCTCATGAGCCATTACAGCAACCCTCATTTGGAACTACCTCACAGCCACCGTCTTCATCACTGCAAACGCAACCATCGCAGCCCCCAATACCACACTTTACTGGCTCGCCCTACTCACCTGTCACGCAGAACCCATACTCCCAGCCAGACTATCCTCGTGGTCCCGTTGGCCAGGCTACCGCACAGCAAACCAGTGGCGTTCTCTACAATAACGCTCAACCTCCAGTGAATCCTGTCTTTGGCGTGACTTTGGAGGACCTTTTCCACCGAGATGGCTCCCCTGTACCCATGGTGGTTTACCAGTGTATACAGGCCGTGGATCTATACGGATTAGAGGTAGAGGGTATCTATCGTATCCCTGGGACTTCGTCACACATTCAGCAGATGAAAGCTCTTTTCGATAGTGGTACGTTATGGTGGAGATCTATTGGCGATTCCAACTAATGCTGTGCAGATGCTTCCCAGGTGGATTTCCGTAACCCAGAAGCCTTCCAACATGACGTGAACAGTGTGGCTGGATTGCTGAAACAATTCTTCCGCGAGCTTCCTGACCCATTGCTTACTCGCGAGTTCTACGGCAAGTACATCGATGCTGCACGTATCGATGACGAGACCATGCGCCGAGACTCCATGCACGCGCTGATCAATGCCTTGCCTGATCCGAACTATGCGACGCTTCGTGCCCTGGTTCTGCATTTACATCGTGTGCAGCAATCTTCTGAAGTTAATCGTATGAGCACTGCAAACTTGGGCATCTGCTGGGCGTAAGTTGTCGCCCGTCGAGATTACGTGCATCAACTGACATTATGTAGGCCATCCATAATGGGACCTCACAAAGGCAACAACATGGCCGACGCCGGCCTCCAAGCCCGCGTTATCATAACTATTCTGGACAACGTACTACAGATATTTGACGAGGATTAAACATTCATGTTCCCAGGGACACAAGTTTTTTTCTGCCACGATGTCTTGATACCTATTACATTCACATTCCAATCTCGAGGTGTGCAGCGTGTAGTATATTGTGGGCTTTATCTTTGCGGGACGGTTATCGTATTCGTAAGTGGCATCCCACATACGGTCGTAGTAGAGCATGGGTATGTCAAAGACGACGTGGTAAGAGAATATGGCCGTTGCTATAATTCTGAAAGCATTGGCTGTAGCGGGTACGATTGTTATGATTGAAAGTGAGATGCAACGACTCTCGTGCTGAGTTCGTGCACACATCTTTGACCTTTGGAGCTATATGAATTGACCGTTAAAGAAAGTTCGAGACTCAGGACTTGAAGGGCGTGACCAACGTTAGCGGTGGCAGCCGTGATGCTTTGCAGTGACCTGTTGAGGTGCCGTGTTTGTAGGTATGGATCGTCTTGGGTACTGCAGCGGGGAAAGCTTGCAGTGTGGGTCGCTCGCGCTTACCCCAGAGCCCCATCTACACAGCGGCACGCTAGCGGCCTGACAGGGAGAGCTGCAGTTGATTGAGGGGAAGCTTCCAAGCCACCCACCCAGACCGAGCCAAACACGACCCTCACCACCATTACTCCGCTCTGCACACGCTGTCAGAAACAATACTCAAGTTGACCTCGGCCCCGAGCTCCTATTCTGACACCACCATCATGCTCACACGTCGTGTTTGTGCCAGCGTGCGCGGCGGCATCCTCTCCCCGCTATGTGCCACAGCTGTCCGGTCTCAGGCATTCGGTACCGGGCCTCCGACACAGAGCCCAGTCAGAGCTCCTACTCTGGCAGACATCACGCCTGATAGTGCTGCTAGCTTCAATGAGAAGCAGAAGAGCTTCCGTGATGGTCTGGCCGCAGCTCAGAAGCGAAAGGAACAGGAAGAAAGTCCGTCGCCTACCACCCACTTTGGGCGATTCAAGAGCGCTAACTCGATCAATTATAGAAGAGGCTCGCGCCCGTGAGCAAGAGAACGGCAAGAAGAAGGGCGGTGCGCTGTCATCTCTCATCTACGGTACACCCGAGGGCCGCGAACTCGACAAGGACATTGAGCGCAGCTTTTCTCAGGTCCTGGCTCGCGGTAAATACGTCCACTCGATTGTGTTCCACGAAGTACAGCCAGACAAGGTCGAAGAATACACTGAGCTGGTTGGAAGTTGGTATCCGAAGATGGCTTCTATCCCCGAGAACAAGGTCCATCTTGTAGGTAGCTGGCGGACTGAAGTGGGAGACTGCAACACTTTCGGTAAGACTGCGATTCGCTCCCGGGGCTGTAGTTGTCACGTGTACTGACTATGCGCCATAGTGCACATCTGGGAATACCAACGATACGAGGGTTATCACGAATCGCTACACAACATCCAGTCTCACCCAGAGTTCCCTGAGTTCGACGCCAAACTCAAGAAATTAATCATGTCCAAGAAAAACTCTCTCATGCAGGAGTTCTCCTTCTGGCCAACAACACCGCCCCGCCAACTCGGTGGCTTATTCGAACTGCGCTCGTATACACTGCATCCAGGCAACCTGCTAGAATGGGAAACACATTGGAGACGTGGCTTGAAGGCTCGGCGGGAAGTCATGGAGGGTGTAGGTGCTTGGTTCGTTCAGATCGGCGATCTCAACACAGTACATCATCTATGGCAGTTTGCGAACCTAGAAGAACGCAAGGTTCGCCGCGAGCAGAGCTGGAGCGTGGAGGGCTGGGGCGAAACAGTGCACAAGACAGTGCCGCTCATCCAAACCATGAAGAGCAGGATCTTAATTCCTTGCTCCTGGAGCACTGTTGCTTAGGCTTCGATCAGACCGAGCTGGCCCCACACACCGCATATCTCGATATACAACGCGACCTTACACTGCCTACAGTAGGTGATCGCGATACATGCCTAGCCACAAACAAGGGGAAATAGGGTATGATACTTCAGAATGATGCTAGTCTGATTGGTGGAGTTGTAAGCGGTTTAGCATGTGATGCTACTTTTTTTGCAAAGGGTCATATCAGTGCTAGTTACAAATTTGCGAGATAGCCTCTGACCAATACCAAATGATGGTAGCAATCCTGCTTTTTTGTAAGACACACTTGAATCGTGTATGACAGGTATGCTCCTTGGTCAACGCTTACGGTTTGCGCGCTACCGTAAAGGGTTGGCAAAACCGGGCGGCCAGACGCTACGTCATACGATGTTGCGCTTGGCACTCCACCCACAAAGCAACAACAAACGCCGCCCAAATCGTTTTCGCTGCCAGAACCCCACAACAGCTCTCCGACAGCTGCTGGTCAAAAGAGGAGCTACAAATCATGGTGTACATACGACAGGACAAGCTACCGAAGCTCAGGGAGTACAAGTACTCTGGCGTGGATCATAGTCTGCTTTCGCAATATGTTCTCAAGCCCTTCTATAATCATGTGGTCATAAAATGTTTTCCCATGTGGATGGCGTAAGTACTACTAGTGTCTCATACAGAGCAATGCTAACGTGTATCAGACCCAACCTCGTAAGTTTGGCTTGAAGCGAACATTATAGTCCCGCTGCAAATGCTTGCTTTTCCACTTACACAACTCCACAGATAACTCTTTCTGGTTTCGGATTCGTCGTAGCCAACTTTCTTACCCTGCTCTGGTATACACCAACTCTTGACCAGGATTGTCCGCCTTGGGTATACGCCAGCTGGGCGATCGGACTCTTCCTTTACCAGACATTCGATGCTGTAGACGGAAGTCAGGCCCGAAGGACCCGCCAGAGCGGGCCTCTGGGTGAACTGTTCGATCATGGAGTCGATGCGATCAATACGACATTGGAAGTTCTATTGTTCTCTGCAACGATGAACCTTGGCCAAGGCTGGAAGACAGTTCTGACGCTATTTGCATGTAAGCTAGCATAGACCCGTTACTCGCCTAGTTTTGACGGTCTCGTTACTAATTACTGCAGCTTCGCTGACCTTCTACGTGCAAACGTGGGATGAATACCACACACATACGCTGACTCTCGGAGTAATTTCCGGACCAGTTGAGGGTATCATAACGTTATGCATCGTGTATGCCTTAACAGCCTACCTTGGTGGGGGTAGTTTCTGGCAACGCTCCATGATCCAAAGTCTCGGAATCAAAGAAGGTATCATCCCGGAAATTTTCTACAACATGGCATGGAATGAGTGGTATATGGTCTATGGAGGTGTCGTGCTCGTGTTTAACACTGTTTCGAGGTATGAACAATCGAGTCACTACGGAAGAGCAAACTGACAACCAAACAGCGCACTAAATGTAATGAAGGCACGTCGTGCCCGTGGTGAAAAGACACGCGTTGCTCTCCTCGGTCTCCTCACCTTCGGCTCCGCCTGGGTCCTTATCGTTGCATACCTGTACCTGCAGCCAATGATCCTGCACCACCATTTGGTACCTTTCATCTTCTACGCAGGTCTCATCAATGCGTATTCGGTCGGTCGCATGATCATCTCTCACCTCACGAAATCACGTTTTCCGCGAGGCAACGTGCTCATGTATCCTCTGATATATGGAGTCATCGACTCGCTCGGACCGTGGCTGCAGGAACACATCGGAGTGGGCTGGCCAAGTGCCCTAGGCAACGATGTTTACCAAGTCGCCTTTGTGTTCATGTGCTTAGGCCTCGCTGTAGGTGTACACGGAAGCTTCATCGTGGACGTCATCTGGACAATCTGCGATTATCTGGACATTTGGTGTCTCACGATCAAATACCCTTACCAGCCAGTAGAAGAGAACATGGAAAGGAAAGAGCAATGATAGGCAGGCATGGAGCCTCACACGAAGAGAGGCATCGAAAGGGCAAACGAGGCCAGACTGGTTGTACCAACTGTTCAATCTGAAGTTCTTTTGCACGCCTGCTGGCGTTCACACTGGTCTTCGCGTGGTGGAATGGTTGGCTGCCATACTCCTCATGAGGTCTCACAGCCAACCATTGTATCTGTGATGATATATCTTTAACATCGCGTCCTTGGTAACGCGCTATTAAAGCTATATCATCGCAGATACAATGGTCGGCTGTGGAAACTCCCGAGGAATATAACAGAAATATGCGATAACTATATAGACTAATTTCATAAGATAAACCACTTATCCTATTCTGACGAGTCGTTGTGTTGATGCTGGTAGCTCGCGGACGTACCTTGCATTCCCTGCAAGTGCGACGCTAGACCAATGTAGCTCACCTCCGCGTTGGTCTCCGCAATCACTTGTCAACTAAAGTCAGGACTGACTTCCTCAACGCAAAGATGTCAGACTTAGGGGTCAATCTGGCTGTTACTAAAGACGGTGAGACCTACAACAAACTACAGCGCCCTGACGGTTACCTCATATCGACACAGCCACCTCCTACAAGCCCTCCGGCAGCTTCTCCAACGACATACAGCGGCAAAAGGAAATGCGCGCAAGAGGAAGTACCTGGAGTTAAGCGCGCCAGGATCGAGCGCAACACAGCGCACTCCAAAAGACGACCACGTGTTCTGGACTCATACCAAGAGTATGGAACACGGACGGTGCTACCCGGGCTCGATGGCGAAGAGCAGTTGTCCGACGAGTCTACGAGCGAAGCATTAGCATACCTTCACAGTGTCCGGTGAGTACTTGTTTCGTCGCTTGGGAGTCGCTCTTGCATATTTGGCTTATTGGGTATATTGCTTACGTGTGTGACAGGTCCGAAGCATCAGCGATTCCCACGTTGCTCGTAGCGCCAAACAATTTCAACGCCGGTGATGTTGATTCAGATGATGACGAACCGCACTACACAACTCCTGCGCACAAGCAACGCGTCATATATAAAGAGGGAACTTGGATTGCTGTGGATAGAGAACACGATGCTGCTAAGTGGGAGGAAGACCCGTCCGTTGTTGATCCTCAACAAGGTTGCAACAACATGCTCCTTCAGCGCTTTCAGAATCTCCGCAACAAGCTCGCTGAGATCCGGAAGCACAGACAGGTATCAAAACCAGCAAAGAAGTCTACAGATACATTAAAGGCTGGAAAGTACCAATGGTCGGAAATCATAGAGAGCAATTTCCCGAACTTCCAAGAGGTCGCCGACATGGATGAATCGACGCTGTATGTGGCTCTCCAAGGATGTACGTTAGCCTTGGGTCGATCTGTCAAGGTATCCCGTCAACAGAGCTGTTGGATATGGACTTTGTTAGCCCTGGTCGGAGATTTCGGAACTTTGGACCATGAACGCGTCAGCAGGATCCGGGATTTGGGACTCAGTGCTGGCCGATTAATGCGGCGACTCTGCACAGATCAAGCGAAATCGACGCGCAATGTACCAAAAGACGGAGACACCAGATCAGACGTTTCCGATTTCAATACCCGCAACGAAGAGGTTTCCAAGAAAGAAGAGGGATATACACCAAGCTGTGTTTCTGACGAGAAAGATGTTGTATCGCACTCTGCTCTTCCGAAGTCTGACGAAGTCGTGCTGGCCCAAGACACGGTAACTGAAGAGGCGGATGATTCTGGCGCAGAAATGATCATATCCGAAGACGAAGAACAAGCCGAGGGTGTTTTGGATGACGGAGGTCTTGAAGAAGCTCGGGCACGTCTTCTTGCACAACTCGGCGATCGCTTGGTAACTTCCCAGATGCCCGTACCTGATACGCCGCCAACACAAACTTTCCACCATCTCTCGCGAGCCGAGGCCGAAAGACAGCGGCAAGAGATACGCAGAGGAGTGAATTTGTGCGATATGACTCTTGGAAAATCGACACCCGCTTCTGGACCGCCAAAGGCAAGATCACAGGCCATGACTCCGTTGACCGAGAGTGACTGGAACACCAAGGTAGCCATCGACATGATTCTGACGGTAGTAGCAGAGTGCTACAGACAGAAGGATCTGCTAGAATTCCGAGCAGCATGGTAGCTGCAAGCACAGCCATCATTAGATACCCATGCATCAAACTAATTATTGTAATTCTATGACTATACTTTTGCTATGGCTGTGACGTCGGTACGTATATGCACGGGCCAAGTCGCGGAATAGAACGATTCTTTGCACATGCGCGCTTGCTCTTGGGCGATTGAGTCACTTTCCAGGTCCATGCAGCGCACTTCACCCCACTTTGTCTGCCCCGCGCTCTTCCAAGACGCCCTCCGATACACTTTCGCATTCCGCAAAGTCAGCCCAAAACCTATCCGCCTTCGCCTTCTCGCACCCCGCCGCCGCTTCTGCACACAAAATTCGCTTGTAGGCTTCGACGATATGGGCAAAGAAGACAAGAGCAAGTCGTTCAACCTGAAGGTGCCCAAGGGCACACGCGACTGTATGTCTTGCTTCTATGCGCGCAAATGATTGACTGACTGTCCAAGGGACCGGCGAGGATGCCGCACTTCGCGATCACCTGTTCCAGACCGTGACGGAAGTCTTCAAGCGCCACGGAGCCACGACACTCGATACGCCTGTCTTCGAACTCAAAGAGATCCTCAGCGGCAAATATGGAGAAGACTCAAAGTTGATATACGATCTACAGGATCAAGGTGGTGAGCTCTGCTCACTGCGTTACGATCTTACAGTCCCGCTTGCACGATGGCTCGCCATGAACCCTAGTGTGCAGAACTTCAAGAGATACCAAATCGCCAAGGTGTATCGTCGTGACCAACCAGCAATGACGAAGGGACGTATGCGAGAGTTTTACCAGTGCGATTTCGACATTGCGGGCTCGTACGACGCCATGATTCCCGATGCGGAAGTCCTCAAGATCGCAACCGACGTCTTCGAAGCGCTCAAGTGGGACTCATACACAATCAAGATAAATCACAGGAAGATCTTGGACGGCATGTTCAAGGCAGCTGGTGTCAAGGACGAACTGATACGGCCAATCAGCTCTGCAGTGGACAAGCTAGACAAAGTAAGAAGAAGAACCATAGTGTTCTGTCGGTTACTAACGCGTTGCAGCTACCATGGGATGAGGTGAAAACAGAGATGGAGACCAAGGGATTGCCTGCGGACATTGCGGACAAAATTGGAGAGTGGGTACAGCGCAAGGGTGGAGACGATATCATCGAGTATCTCAAGACGAACGAGACTCTCTCCAAATCAGAGGATGTCATCCAAGGTGTTAAGGAGATGGAACAGCTCTTCGCATACCTCGACGCTTTTGGCGCCCGCAAGAATGTCTCCTTCGATCTCTCACTCGCTCGCGGTTTAGACTACTACACTGGTCTGATTTATGAGGTTGTTACAGAAGGCTCGGCGCCCACTGGGAAAGGCCAAAAACAAGAGATTGGTGTAGGAAGTATCGCCGCAGGTGGTCGTTACGACGGGCTGGTGGGCATGTTCAGCGGCAAACCCATTCCCTGCGTTGGTATCTCTTTCGGCATTGATCGAATTATCAGCATCATGAAGGCCCGCGGTCAGTCGACACAACGCGCCAAGGACGTAGATGTCTTCGTTATGGCCTTTGGTGGCAAGGGCTTCACCGGCCTATTGACGGAGCGTATGCAGGTTGCTCAAGAGCTGTGGGCTGCAGGCATCAAGGCCGAGTTTTCTTACAAACTGAAGCCCAAGCTTCCACAACAATTCAAGCAAGCTGAAACAGCAGGTGTTCCGCTCGCCGTCATTCTTGGCGAAGACGAACTCAAAGACGGCAAGGTCAAGATCAAAACCCTCGGAATCAAGGACGAGAACGACACTGAGAAGAATGGTGTACCGGTCGAGCGGAGCAACATGATTGACGAGATCAAGAGGAGGCTACCAAGCGCGGCTTGATTGTCTTTGACAGGCCGGACATGCGGACTGAGAGTGTACTTATAGATACCCATACATAGACTACTTTCTACCGGCTCGCTTACTCGGGTGCTCACAGCAGTATCCGCGAAGGACCAGGCATAGGGATAGCCTGCGACGACAAAAGCTTGGACACTCTTGTCCTATGGTCTCTGGCATGGCGTGTATCTCTCTACTTGGGCGGGGCACAGAGTTTCCTAGCATTACCTACGTGGGCCATGATGTACATGTACACATTCGGGATATAGTGAGCTACACGACTGTAGTGCTCCCCGACAAAAGTTCGTCTGGCGTTCTCGCTGCTCATGCGTTGCCAATGGCACCGAAATTATGATGCACATGTATACGAGGAAAAAAGTAAAAAAGATTTGTTTAATCTATGCAGTGGCATCAATGGAGTTCTTATATACAGATGTATAACGAAAAGAGAATTCCGTACCCCACTGCCATGGGTCTTCACTTGGAAATTGGGTAGTGGACAGCAGTTTGCATGTTTAGTAGCCATCCTTGCCCCACTTGTTGTATGTGTCGTGGAGCTCCTGCAGTCCTCATCAGTACAGTCAACTTTCTGGCTCACAATTGGCTCCAGCTTACCTTGGGGAGAGTGACATTGGGGATGACAACGACGTTAAGAGCAGAAGGCGCATCCTTCTTGACGCTGGTGTCACCTCCAGGGTGGTACTGGTAGGGGCCTGCTCCGCCATCCTGCTTCCAGGGCTCACTGTTTGAGGCCTTGGCGACGGCTCGTTCCGACGAGGCGCTGGTGGGAGAGCGGGCTTGCAATTGTCAGTATGCGAAGGTTGGCGCCCGAGGCACAATCGAAATGGCAGGGAGCTTACAAAAGTGCCATCCTGCAAGACCGAAAACGCCGCTCATGATAGCAAAGAGCACCTGTAGGAAATCAGCTGTCCGTCTCCTATGTTCCGGCGGGCGTGTCGGCATCATACGTAGAGCTCCGGGTCGCGCTTTGCTCCTGTCTTGAGGGCATCCTTGCCGGCCTGTCTCTCGCCCTCAGCGGCAGCGCTGGCCCATCGTCGGAAAGCGGGCGTCGGGCGGACGACACGCGGGGCGGCGCGGAAGGCCGAACGGGCGATGGTGGAAGACATGGTGGGGTGCAATTGGCGTGGGTGGTCTGCGAGAAATGGGTTGCGTGCGTCGCTGGAGCAGTGGTTCGATGTTGAATCTCGCGGACGCCAAGCTTCGCGGCTGCGTCACAGCGACGGCCATTCCGGAAAGAGACAGGCGGACCTTGCAGTGCGCCGGGCAACGTCGAAGGGTCGAGCATCAACTTTATGCGCCCCTTTCAGCACAATCACACGTCTTAGTCGACTTTTCCATTAACCTTTGGCGCCGCCGCCCTTCCATTCACTCACTTCCAGTCGCTCCTTCCTCTTCCGCCTGCCGTCTTCGCCCACCTGCGCTCTCCGTACCCGTCGCGACGACGCGCTGAAATCCGGTCGCGCCTCCCCTCCAGCTCCAAGTTGCAACGATTTGATGTCATGCTGCGTGTAGAGATAGTGATAGCGCCGGCAACAACAACGACACCATGGCCATGACTCCGTCCGAACAGAAGCGCAGCTCCACTGGCAGCCGCGTGCTGGGCATGACGGGCCCAGCAGGAGAGCCCGGCCTGCCGCCGTCCCGGCCGTCGTCCATTGCGACTGCAAACTCGGGCAGCCAGAACAGATGGTCGCAGGCCAGCCCCGCGCGACGAGGCGGCATGAGCGTCGCCGGCAGTATCGGACACCAGAGTCGCCCAACGACATCGACGAGTAGAACCCATGTTCCGCTGGCCGCCCACGGATTCTTTCGCCCCATGAGCTCGCAGCGTCTCCAACAACAGCGCAACCAGCGCCCCACCTCCCTCCTCGGTCACAACTCGCTCTACTCAGAGGCTACACACGAGGAGGGTAGCAATCCGTACCGCCAAAGCACAGGGTCGACACAAACAATCCGGGGTGCCCCAACGCTGGGCCTCCACCACGAGCATGACCCGCAGTCTCCGCCTTCGCGCGGCACAGACATTACCGACAGAGACATGCCTGACCGCACCACTGCCAACACCACGCCCACAGGCGCCGAGACAGTGCGTAGTCGTGGCGAAAGTATCACACCTCTGCAGCGGCCCAGGCCTCAGCATCTCGACCTGTCCAACACCCATGGCCATAATTCCAACAAGGACCCAACGCCCAACAAATCCCCTCGTTCTTTTGGATCCAGCTTTATGCTATCTAGTCGCGATGGGCGCTCAGCTCAGATGCGACCCCATCAAGGACATGAGAAGCTTACGTCCGCCGAATCCTCCCCTAGGCTAGCCCGCAAGGAAGCTACCAAAGAAGCAGTGAAGCGGGAGTTGGGCAAGAACTATCAGTACTTTTCTGGCAATACTGCCTTTTGCTGGGGCGGCAGGCTACAAAATACGCGAGACCGGCCGGTTAACGTAGCCACGGCTATATTAATCATTTTACCTGCTGGTCTCTTTTTCGGGTTCTCGTTCGTACACCGTTCCCTGCGGCTGCTGTCACCTATGCTGACTATCATTACAGGGCACCTTGGCTATGGACCCACGTTTCTCCTTCGATACCCATTCTCTTTGCATACTTGCTTCTAGTTTCCATTTCCTCGTTTTTCCACGCGTCCGCTTCGGATCCCGGCGTATGTCATGCACCCTCTACATTCTGAACATCACTGACTCTTACAGATACTGCCCCGGAATCTACATCCATTTCCTCCGCCTAATCCTAATGACGATCCGCTCAATCTCGGACCTCCCACCACTGAGTGGACCATGGTCGTTTCCGCAACCGGCACCAATGCTGCTATGGAAGTGCCGACGAAGTACTGTAAGAGTTGCAATATCTGGCGACCCCCACGTGCTCACCATTGCCGTGTGTGTGACAACTGCATTGAGACGCAAGATCATCATTGCGTCTGGCTCAACAACTGCGTGGGACGCCGCAACTACCGTTACTTTTTCGTCTTCGTCTGTGCCACCACCTTGCTAGGGCTTTTTCTCCTAGGCGCTAGCCTGGCACATCTCTTGGTCTGGCGAGCACAAAATGGAGCATCTTTTGGTGAGGCTATTGATCGATGGCGTGTGCCCTTTGCCATGTGTATATATGGACTCCTGGGATGGTCGTATCCCTTCAGCCTTGGTGTGTACCATCTCTTCTTGGTCGGCAGGGGCGAGACGACACGTGAATATCTCAACTCGCACAAGTTCCTTAAAAAGGATCGACATAGACCTTTTACACAGGGCTCAGTCTTGAAAAACTGGATCGCTGTATTGCAACGACCTCGTCCGCCGACGTATCTGCACTTCAAGAGAAGGTACGAGGAAGGCGATCAGAGGTTTGGCCCGCGCAGAGACAAACGCACTGCACCTTTGGCTCCAGAGCAACAGGGCGGTGGAGTGGAAATGCAGGATGTTCGCGGGTCGGAGGCGTTCCAGGGCCCAAGTAGCAGGTCTGGACGCGACGCTGCAGATGCGACTGTGGCATGAGACGACGGTTCTGATCAGCTTAATCATGGATTAGCCCATCTTAAGTAATAACTCCTTCATGATACGCGATTGCATAGCAAGGCACCATTCGACCACTTGTATGCATGGACTGTGGTTTTATTTCAATGTGCATATTTACTACAGTGTTTTTTTCTTCAGTGAAGCTGCATTCAGAGGCGTGCTTGTATGTGCTAGGGTTGAGACAGAGTGCTAGGGGTGCTGGTGCTGGTAACACTGGATAGACAGGGACGGCCTAATTGGCTGACTGACTAGCTACATGTGTTTACCTCCAATCCTCCATCCGTCCATCCATCTCCTAAGTCCGGCTCGCTGCACCTGCCAATGCATGCTCACCTTTTCTACTGAACCGGATTAACTGTTGTGCACGTTTCTACGCCTGCCCTCCTCCTACTGCGCGTAGACTCTGGCAGTGTTGCTTCGTGAGCGCCGTTAACCCGCCCAAACCGTCGACCTCGTTCGCGCGTCAGTGCCTCGCCCCTCAAGACAACGACCGCGACGCGTGCTGCAACCCTCCTTCTCCGCTACCATGGCCGAGCGCGACCACTCACCCACTTCGACATCCTCTACCCTCTCCAACATCACGGTGCAGACGGACAAGCACGGCGATGCTCGCGCCACGTCCAGCGCGTCGCCCTCCATCTCGACGCCTCCTACCAGTCTCGGTGACGAAGCCAGCGTCATGTCTGAGATAACCAAGATCGAACACGCTGTCGAAGTGTACGAGGAGGCTCCTGGCTTGCAGATGACTAGCGACACAGCAGCCGCCGCGCAAACCACTGCGCCCGATGCCGCCAGCAGTGAGATCCGCCGGCCCGCGAGGGCCTCGCGCAAATCCGTCACCACGTACAATGTGCAGATTCTCGCCGGAACAGCCATCCACACGCCGACCAAATACCTCGAGAAGCATCACAAGAACGTCGTGCATGGCTCGCTTGAGAGCATTGCGAAGGCGGAGAATGCGACACCTGTACGGAAGAAGATGCTGAAGCGGAAGTCCGAGATGACGGATGCCAGCGACCAAATCGAGGAGCAGCTGGCTACCGAAGCCGCCCAAGCAGCACGACGTCGCACTTCCTCGCGCGTGACGGATCTTCGCAAGGAGGCCTTCCGCAACATAACAGGCAATAGTTCGGACGGAAGGGCTTCCAACCAAGGCACTCTACGACGTAGCACTTCAGAGCCTTCTTTGAAATCCAAATCAGCTGCTTCCGCGGCTTCTTTGAAGCGCTCTCGCGCAACAATGGAAGATGGAGGTCGCCAACCTAACAACCAAGCGCAGGAAGAGAAAATCTTCTCGAAACCCAAGTCGAAAGTCTGGCTCAAGCAGGGTCTGTATGTGGGCCAGGATCGCGACTTTGATCCTCGCCTCTCAGAGAGCCAGAACCGCGCGAAGAAGAGAGCCAAGAAACCAGGGAAGGCTCACAGTTTACCCCTCCCCATGTTTGCTTGCGAACGCCTCTTGAACGAGGACCCCAAACTTGTGTTTCGCGACTTCAAATTGCCATTCGACACTTACAGCCCTCTACCCAGGAAAGTCAAGGTTGACGGCTGGGTTAAGCTCAACAAAAGTAAGACGACTGCGCTGTCAATCTGGTGAATGTCACTAATACCTTGTAGACAGATTCATTGGCGACGCGTCTGCACTGTGGAAACGCGACAAGCAAGACTCTTCCCAGTGCTATTGCGATGCCGAAGACGGCTGCGGAGAAGCCTGTCATAACCGGATCATGGCATACGAATGCGACAACACCAACTGCCCCCTTCCTCCGGAATTATGTAACAATCGGCCATTTGCAGAGCTCAAGCGACGTGCTAAAGGCAACCGTTACGATTACGGCGTGGAGGGTCTCGATACGAAAGACCGAGGCTTTGGTGTGCGTGCTATGAGAACTTTCGACCCTCACCAAATTATCGTAGAATATGCCGGAGAGATTATTACCCAGACTGAATGCGAGCGACGCATGAAGCAGGTTTACAAGAAAGACAAGGTGAGCTGTCCATATCTTTGCTTGCCCACTTCCACTGACCCGCTACAGTGCTATTATCTTATGAGTTTCGACAACAAAATGATTATAGACGCAACCCGTGGAACGATTGCGCGTTTCGTCAACCACTCATGTGAACCTAACTGCGAGATGATCAAGTGGACTGTGGGCGGAGAACCACGAATGGCACTCTTCGCTGGTCCTCGAGGCATCATGACCGGCGACGAGCTAACCTACGATTACAATTTCGAGTAAGTCATTTTTCACAGCATACTCGTTGGACCAATCTGACATTCGCAGTCCGTTTTCACAGAAGAATATCCAGGAATGTCGTTGTGGCACTGAGTCGTGTCGCGGCGTCCTTGGTCCCAAACCGAAGAAACCCATTGAGGAAAAGTCCATAGCTTCGGCTTTCATCGCTGGCACCAAACGCAAGCTTCAAGATCTGCTGGGTTCCCGGAGATCCGGTTCTGAAAGCACTCAAAGCTCCCCCAAGAAGCGCAGAATGCTTCTTGGTAACTCAGTTAGCACAAAGGCAAAGAACGCCCTTGCTCGATCAGAGTCTGCTCGCGAGCGAGCTGAGAGAGAGGCAAATGAGCTGTCGCGCCAGAATGCGTCTCGCGAGAACCGCGCGCTCAAACGCTCCAGTTCTGGTAACATTGATAAACGCACACGATCAACCAATTCGCGGGCGGCGCAACCGTCTACTGTCATTCATACCCGACGCACAACTGTCACCTATCAAAGGAAGGTTTCTAGGCCTGGTGCATTGAAAAAGGTTAAGCCCTCTCGACTACAATCGACGCTTAAGAACAGAAAGGCACTTCGTTCTCAACGACCAAGCACGCCTACTCGTGATACGGACACGGACATGCTAGAATCAGAGGAGGATGCTTCACCGAACATAACTCCTGCATCTTTGCGCAGTGCAACGAAGAAATCACCCCTTGCTAGTCCCATCTCCCAAGAGGATATGGCTGCAGTGAAAGGCCGTGTCTCTCGCAAATCTTCGATCCGGAGTGTACGGGGAAGGTGAAAGATTTACTATCATCTTCCCGTATACCGCAGACTTGTAGCAACCTACGTTCTGCGGTAGTACTTGTCAAAGAGTATCGATTGATGTACTCTTACTAGGCTCTTTCCAGTGTTTTTCTAAAGGATGTGGGTAAATATATGTACAGATAGTTTTTTCCATTATCAACTATGGAAAGTGGAGAGAGACGGCTTCTTGCCTCAAGTAGCTGTTGTGATACGTTCTAACAATACTATTATTGTGTTCTGTTTACCTATAATCTTGTTCTCAAAGCTGGCTTCTCTTTTTGCAGATGAACATTCTGCTAGTAAGAACTACAATGAAAGCCCAAAGTAATTTCTAACGGAATCAAGACGCCCTGCCCTCCGACTTGGCTGGGGGGGACGTTTCTTGAATTCAATGTTCCTCGCACGGGCTCGCAGTATGCAACCGGCAACGGCGATTACCTTATCACTCTACCTAATAAGATGGCAGCTTTAATCTGCCAATCAAAGCATTCGCTCACAGCCATACGTTCTGAGTCAAAACACCCTGCTTCGTGGGGCCATGACAAGTGATTATGGTCGGACTCGGACATACTTTGCCTATTACAGAGGTACTAGGAGCTACCTACGAAGGCTATCCATCACTAACGTCTGCGAACCTTGCTTTTCCTTTTCAACATTACCCCAATCACCATGTTGTCAGTCAACGATATTGTCGTTCTTCCCGTCTCCTGGGATCATCCAGATAGTGTTAAACTCCGTACCACCCAGCGAACCGAGATTACCACCCTCGGAGGTGTAGACCCCGGCACTCCACCATCAGCCGCTGACATTCCAATCTTCCTGGTTGCTTATTGCGCTGGCGTTCCAGTCGGTTGCGGCGGATTACGCCCACTGTCTTCATCAGATAGTGCACTCAGTAATGCTGCTGAAATCAAGCGAATGTTTGTTGACCCATCATACCGAGGGCCGATAAGTGGGAACAAAGGCTTGAGTCTTTCCATTGCGGAATTGATACTCACAAGGCTGGAAGATGAGGCGTTAGAAAGAGGCTGGTCGACGTTGCTATTGGAGACTGGTACTTTTTTGGCGAAAGCAAGACGCTTCTATGAAAGACGTGGGTTTATTCAACGCGACATGTTTGGAAACTACAACGAAGCAGACAACAGTGTCTGTTACGAGAAGCGGCTTGATCCAAATCTAGTGGTGCCCGTATCCTCGTAAAGCTGCGATGGTTCGACTTCTGCATCGGCATAAGGCGTTTGCAGGATAGTCATAGATTCGCAGCAGTATGGTAGTTTGAAATTAATATCATGCTCAAACAATCATTCAAGTAAGCAGCATCAACACATGGAGGCACAGTTTTCACGCTTTGATCCCAAGCATTCAGAAGCAGAAGACGTTTGAAGTGGTCAAGTATTAATATTATCAAGCTCTATAGGAAAAGTACTGTCATCGAGAGCTCAACTTGACCCGCTACTAATTACATGAATCAAAGTTTGTAAGAAGAAAAACCATGCTGTTCGAAAACACGACTTCGATCGTATAGCCGCATGTAGTGTTGGTTATTGGTGGTATCGAAAAATAGTCGTGTTTGTCGAATCGTTATCGGTGTTGCAGCAAGGCTGTGAGGCATGTTGTCTCCAAGTACTCGTCGCTTGGCTTGAGTACTAGACATAATCCTCTGTTGTGTCGAAAAGGGTTGGAAGAATCGAAGTAAGGGGACAAGCCAGAACCCGTTAACATGTAGTTGTTGCGTTTGTCCAACTACCATTGGTCTCTCGAGAGACTGTTTAACGGCGGCTAACAGTGTAGCCGCCGCCAGGAATGATGTCGTTACGCATGACTGTGCAACTAGTGCCGGGAATGGGGCCGCCACGCTTGCTGACCGTGCATGAAATACCAGGGATGGGCTTGGAGGAGAACATCATGTTGACGGTTCGGTTGGTTGGTTGGTTGGTTGGCAACTGGTCAAGAAATGTTTGGAAGGATTGGAGTTGCTAAATGACTGAATGTTCTTATGGCCTGGAGTCAGATGGGAGAGGACAACTGCCTCCTTTATACATCGTTTGCAGCGAAGTATACATGACGAAACAATGAAGCTAACCTTATGGCTATCGATGCGAAAGGTCCAGAGCTTGCTCGTGATAAGAGAACTCCGAGTCCTGTTACCCTTACTATTGTTCGTAGATTCGCCACTACTATTGTTCTTATACATGACCCGTTGTGCCAAGATTTTGGCTTGTCATTGTACGAACACCTCCCTTCCTATTAGTAGTGATAACAAAGAAAAACTAACTGCAGAAAAGCGCCTCAATGACTTTTGTATCGATGCTCCGGTAATGACGTGATCTCGATGACCGGCAAAACATAGTAGTGCAGGCCTGGACACTCAACGACCTCAAGAACGAGTCAGTTGTGGTAGGTTTCGATGCCGTGGGTATACCGATTTGGCTGTCATATCTGGAGATGGCCATCATGTGCGAACAGGCAGATCGTGATATTTTCACATACTGCATATCTTACGAGTTCAAGAAAGCGAAGGAATAATCTCCACGCAGGGAACGTCGTTAACAATATGGCTTGTAACTTTGAGCGAACCCAAGCATATTGCCAGCAGATTGTTCAGCTCAAGGAACAATAGTATAGTACCTTCGGGTAGATACTTTTTGAAGAGATATTAAAGAAAGATGGACGAGTGTTCTGGCAAGTCATTCTCCCGTACCGTTATGTATCGCTTGATGCTGTAAGTCTCCGGTGCTTTTGGACAGAAAGCGAAACGCTGCATTTGCATGTTTTGCATGCCAAGAAGATCATTGTTAGTTCGATGGGTTCTCTGCTGTTGAAGGATTATTTGCTCCGATATGACATGCCGTAAGTCGTGAAAGAGCCTTAGGGTGCGTGCGACTTCCAATGGCGGGTAGCGGGATGATGACTAAAGATTCCACGTCATGCTAACTGCTGCAAGTTAGGAAGACATCATACCTCTACAACGAACTCTCAGACGACCAACAGCAATGTACGCGACAAAATTACTTCCTCGCTGCGGCTACCGCCTACCTCTACGCCGCGCGTTCCAGACCGCTGCTGCCCCTAACAGCCGTGCCTCCGATTTTGCTTTCGCTTTCGAGTAAGGCGGCACGCCATCGGCCTCTCAATACAGCAGCTGACGGCTGTCAGTATCGACGGAGTACTCCTGAGGAGTTCGGACGCATTACCGCGAGCTCGAAAGGCCCTCACTTATCTCCAAACGCAGCGCATTCCCTTCATACTCTTGACCAATGGCGGCGGCAAACATGAATCCGAGCGCGTGGCCGAGTTGAGCAGTAAACTGGACGTGGCTATCGATACGTCCATGTTTGTCCAGAGTCACACCCCCTTTGCCGACATGAACGACCTAAAGGACAAGACAGTCATGGTTGTTGGCGGAGTGGAGGATAAATGCAGGAGAGTTGCCGAAGCATACGGGTACGATAACATGCAATTACGTTGTGCCGCAACATTCTAACGAAGTCGCGTAGCTTCAAAAATGTTGTCACCCCTGGCGACATTCTAGTTGCTCATCCCGAAGTATGGCCTTTCTCCCAGCAATTGCTATCATACTATAAGACCTTCACTCGACCGCTGCCGACCCCAATCGATGCTACCACACCATCGACCTCGCTTCGCATCGATGCTGTCTTTGTGTACAATGACCCGCGGGACTGGGGTTTGGATGCGCAGATCATTAAGGATGTTCTGTTGTCAGAGCGTGGCATCATTGGGACTCTGTCCAAGAAGAACGGCAACCCTGCTTTGGAGAACCGGGGTTATCAGCAAGACGGGCAACCACCACTTTACTTCTCGAACCCAGACCTACTGTGGGCGGCGAAATACCACTTACCACGCCTAGGCCAAGGAGGATTTCGCGAAGCGTTCGAAGGCATCTGGGCTGCAATAACCGGTGGCGAGGCACAAGGTGTCAAGCTGCAAAAGGTCGTGATGGGTAAACCACACCAACCTACATATGAATTCGCAGAGAAGCGCCTGATAGCGCATCGGCATAACATAATGCAACGCTACGGTAGTCCTCTTGGGCATCTCAAGCGTGTGTATATGGTCGGTGATAATCCGGCGAGTGATATTGCTGGCGGTAATGATTACAGGAGCCCGTACGGCACAGACTGGGCTAGTGTGTTAGTAGAGACAGGTGTCTATCAGAAGGGCACAAAACCAACACCTCAGCCTCGCAAGATCGTGGGCGATGTCTGGGATGCCGTTTCGTGGGCTGTTGAACAGGAAAACTGGGTATCTTCAGCTAACACTCCTTGATGCTATGCTATAATACAAAACTCCGCCATGCTATGCACAAAAATAATGTTGAGAAATCTCCATATAGAACATGGGTGGAGTAACCCGTTACATATCAGGTCTACTGCTCATCTGCTTGAGCTTTGAATAGAATTTCAATCCTGATCTATTGTTGCCCTACCCACTGCACGAACCTATTACGAAGCAGGAATGTCAGTACTCAGCACACAAGTTAGGGGGTTTAACTTACATCAAGTCGCCGGGCCCGAGATTGTTAGCTCTTGCCACCGCTTTGCCGTCTTCGATGATTCCAGTTTCTAGGTTACGGGCATAGATGTCGACGTTTTTGCTGAGTTGATTTGCGACCGCAATCAACGATCCATTCTGGTTCATACTGAAGTGGCGAGGGTACCACCCCCCTGATTTTGCAAGCTGGACAAACGATAGCTTTCCGTCGGCTGACGGTTTGAACGTCACAAGTGAATCACTCGGAACTTGAGTGCTGTTGGTTGGGTCCGAATTCTCTACTTTGAAAACTGTGCCGTTACGGTTTGCTGCGATCAAAAACCTGTTATCAGGCGAGAGCGTCATCTCCGAAGCGAACGTCGCTGGCGGGACGGTTTGATTGCCGTATGTGCTGACCTCGTCGACTTCGGTAAAAGCTAGGCCGCCCTGCTCGAGATAACAAACTTCGTAACTCGTGATCTTGTTGCTCTTCTCATGGACTACAAAAAGGTACGTCTTTGTAGAATTGGAACTTGTCCAGAAAACTGCATGTCGCGGACCGTATCCTTGTTTGGATTTGAGTGGCGCATGCTCTGTGAGCAAGTGGCTGACAGGATCGATGCAATAGACGTGGACCGTATCTGCACCGAGACTGGGGAATATCATGTATTGCCCCGTAGGATCGACGACTGCTTGATGGATCTGCTCAGGCGCCTGGAAGGTGATGTTTTGCAAAGACGAAAATTTGTTTTCCCCATCGATAGTAAACAGTGATATGGCTGGCTCGGGTCCGTACTATTCGGTTTACCATAAAGTGAGTACTTGATCCGATAAAAACTTGGAAAGGAGGAAAGTTGTACGTACGTGAGCAAGGGCTAATGCGGATTTGTTATTGTAGGACGCCGAAGATACTGCTCCTCCCAGCACACTGGTATTGGACACCTTTTGGAGGTTGCCGTCATCACCAAGGCTCAACATTGTGAGACTAGCATTGGCAGCTGATTCGTCTAGACAGACTATCCTATCCAGGCCAAGGGACGCATCCAACCATGTAGGCAAAGTTCCACACTCGTGGTTCTCTTGGGTAACTTTCATCGCATGGCTGGAATTTGCGCTTGTGCTAGGCAGTACTTCGAGCGTCTGGATGGCGCCAGCATGAGTTTCATTTCCGTATGAAGCCACCAGCAGCCGGTCGGCAGCTGCTTGCCCTATAACTGACAAAGCGATGAGTAAAGTGTTCATTGTTGGTAAGAAAGAAGACTCGGAAGTGTTGAGGTAGCCAGAAGTAAGCAAAGTAGTGTTGTTTTTCAGGGGCCGAAATTTATGTGGTAGTGATCAGCAGAAGGAGCGTTGTCGTCGGTGAGACTTTTATTGTATGCGAGAGAGATATGAAGAGACTATGACATGCGAAGAAACACAATGTAAGGGAGTGTGAAATAATTCTTTGTGAGTATTCATGAACATTCACAGCGTATGTTTCCATGCATGTGTATATGGTGGTGCTCCTTACATGTTTCACATTGATCGCTATAAAGCATATCAGTGGTCTTAGGTTTGTAAACGCGGCTAGTTCTGGTTGGCATGTCAGATTTGAAGGAGCGGCTGTTACATGTAACAGAGTGTGACGGCCCTTTGCTGACGATTGGCAGGGCGGGGGTCGAACATCATTTGTGGTTCGGCCCTATTCGGAGATAACAGGCATTATAGTTCGGCGGCGAACCAATAGTCGCGCTAGTGCGTCATATTCCATCTCTGCGCGGATGATGGCGCGTGTATACTGGCGACTTTCCTCACGAGCCACGCATTCCCACACGCGACCGTGCTAGATATGCCTGCCTCCATTACCAGTTATGCAAACTATCTCCCCAGCGAACTACTTCTTGAGATCTTGGCTCATTTCGAAACGCTGGGCAAGCTTGAGAGGCAAACGACGCTAGCCCGCTTCTCAGCAGTCAATAGGTAATCGTTGCACTGACAATTCAGTCACATAAGCTTACAAGACCAGACAGTGGTATGATGTATGTAAATGTCTATCTATTGGACATCAGATGTACCGTAACTAATCTCGCTGCCCGAATAGGTAGCAGTTCAACCGTTATATGAATCACCATATCTGTCTGGAAGCGCATACGAACTCTTTGTACGCACGATATGTCCTTCTGTACTAGCTCGCATCAAGGTAAGTTGCATCAAAGGTAACCGGTAGAATCTGCTAACTTGTCATAAGCCGACAGCGTTGGCGAGTTTGGTGAAGTCCCTTGACTTATCCCACATCGTACACCAAGGCGCCAAGTCCACAACGGCTAGATTACTAGGCCGAACAAGAGCATCTCTTGAAGTCTTTGTAGCACCCCAAGCTAGCTTTGCGATTAATTGCTGGGCTAGTCTAAGCAAATGCACTCGACTGCGCGTTCTTGACCTGAGCCTGTCAGTAAGCCCCAAGTACATGGTGCATTCGGCTCGTACACTGACGCGCAATTTCAATATCAGGGTTTCAGAATGTATCAGCTTCCAAAGTCTGAACCAAACTATACGGCAGTTGGGAGATTTGCGTGAGCTTTACTTGCCTCGCTGTTCATCGAGATACGAACCACCAGCGACACCAGGTGGTCCCAGCATCCGCTGGCCACCCAAGCTTGAACATCTTGCGTTGTCCGGATCAGTCTCGGGCCAGTTTCTTTGGGACATGTTACGACAACCAGACAACTTCCCACCGACGTTCTCCTCACTAGGTATCTACCATAGTCCTGGGCTAGATCAGTATGTCAAAGTCACGCCTCGAGAAAGTCACTGGTTGACTGAACCTGATGAGCGCAATGCTGATTTTCAATTCACAGACAAGGAATCAGGCCGCTGCTCAACAGTTTAGCTGCGTCGCTGACTGTTGTCGAACTGCGTGATTTGCCAGCCGTCAAGCAAGGTCGACTGAACGGTGTACTAGACTGGCTACCTAACCTAGTATCTCTGACTATTGCGCTCGACTATATTGACAGTCGGTTCGGAAATATGCCACCAGACTTTTCTCCAACGCGATGGCAAGAAGCCAAGCCACTGTACAGCCTCACCCTTGTCGCCTGTGGACGAACTGGCGATCCGTCACGCAGCTTCACCATGACCGATCTTTTTACCATGATAGACGAGCGTTTCTTAGGCCGTCTACGCTATTTGAGTATAGGATGGAGTACTGAGTGGCAGAGTGAGGATGAGGTTTTGGGTGCGCTGGATTCTAGCATAGATGACTTGGATAAGGAGAATTGGTTGGAGCGCAGATGGCACTATCAAGATTTGGATTTTACGGATACGAGAGACATGGAATACGAGCAATGGAGAACAAACACAGCAATGGGTAGAAGGATGAGACCGCGATTTCGACTCTTGAAAAATCGATGACTGGACTACTTGGCACGTTGGATTGCGGGTCTAGATAATTTTCATTGCAGCCAGCTCAAAGGTTTAAGCCTTTCTGTAGGCCTATACAAGCTACTGGTAGCGGTCAAGTAAAGAAACAAGCTGTCTATGTCGTTTACATCGCATATGAGGAAGGGCTCTCGTCCAGCGGTTGGTGAATTGGTATAGTGGAGAAGTCGAGTCCACCTTAGGCGCTGCCGTTAACCTTCTTTCCTTGGATCATACCACGGACACCGCCCTTGCCGCCAACTTCACGGATGATGGCGTTTATGCTCAGGTCGGCGCCAATGTTAATTTGCACTTCAACCTTTCCTCCCTTCTTCACTCCACGGACCGCAGCCTCGCTTAGCACTTGGCCGACCTTCCATGTCTTTTCCCTAAGCTCTTCTTCCTCCTCTTCGCTGTCGTCATCGCTATCATCGTCTTCCGAGTCGTCATCCTTCTTTTCAGACTTGGGCTTTGGTTCTGGCTTCGTGACCTTGATGTGTCGTGAGCCTTCGGCAAGTTTGATAAGCACATCGCCACCCTCTCGTGGTGTCGTGATGGTTGCAGTGCGTCGAACGGGGAGTTGTGTCTCGGTATCAACAATGGCGTGGAAAACGCCAGAAGATTCGTCACCTGAGATGCACAACACACCAACAGCGGTAGAAAGATGGGGCGTAACGGTGACCATGGGGTGAGAGCTTTGTTCAATGTCCTCAAGCTCGAACTCCTGGATGAGGCTGGCCTGAATGGCAGCACCGCGGACTGCCAGTTCCGAAGGGTTGATGGCGGATGGGGATGTGGAAGGCGCGAGGACAGTCGTGGAGTCTGGGAAGGCTGATCGTACCGCCGAAGCAACCTTGGGGGTATGTGAGTTACCGCCAGCCAATACAATCTCAGAGATGTCGAGAGGGTCCAAGTTGGCCTTCTCCACAGCTTGCGTTACAAGACGAGTGAAAGCGGCGAACAGCTTGCTTCCCAGGAGATCATAACGGGTACGGTTGATGGTTGCGGTAAAGTCAGTGCCGCCCACTAAGCTCTCTACGGAGAAGTTGGCGGTGGTACCAATGGATAGCGCCTTCTTGACGGCTTCGCACTCGAGCTTCAGCTTGGCCAATGATCGGTCGTTTTCCCGGGGGTCACCTGCCGACTTGTGTTTCTTGAGGAACTCCTTGGCGAAGTGGTCCATGAGCACTTGGTCGAGCTTGAAGCCGCTAACATCATAGTCGTGTAGAGTGGCCAGGATAGTGTAAATGCCACCACGGGATGCGACCACGGCGACATCCGAACGAGTACCACCCAAGTCGGCGACAACGACGATCTTGTCGGCTAGCTTCGCATCAGGTTGGGCATCGTAGGCCAGGACAGCAGCCGTGGGCTCGCTGATGAACTGCAGAACCTCAATACCAGCATTTGTTGAAGCCTTCTTGAGAGCCTCCTTCTGGGCGTCGCTGAAGTTTGTGGGTACGGTGATGACGGCGGCGTTGACGTCCTTTCCGAGGTAGTCAGAGGCAGAGCTTCGCAGTCTCTTCATGTGGCGTGTGGTGATATCGATAACGGAAACGGTGTTTTCCTGCTCTTCTTCGGTGTCGCGAATGCTGAAAGCCACGCTGTCTTCATGCTGTATGGGGTGAGCCGACTGGTGGCATGGCGAGGGGTCTATCGATTTGAAGCTTCAGAGCGTCAGTCTCGTCGGACATGGAGGGTTGATCAGGCTGCCTACTCTTGTCCGAGAAAGTCGCGGAAGTAGGCGACTGTGTTCTTCGCATTGCGGACGAACTGGCTCTTGGCCTGTCCACCGTGGAGTTCCTCTCCTTCAACGTAGGACAGAGCGGTGGGGATCTGGCGATCTGAGGACAAATTAGCAATGGAGGGGATTCAGGGCGTGGGGCAAGCAGCATACCTCCGTCTTCGTTGGCGATGACCTGTGCTCTGCCTTCCTGTTATGTGTCAGAAACACCCAGAGAAAACGGCTATAGACATGCATTACGTACACCGCTGGTAAAGGCAATAGAGCTGTACGAATTGCCAAAGGATATTCCTATCGCGACTCTCTGCGCGGGGTCCGCTTGCGCACTCATCTTGCGCGGGTATACGTCGTTTAGTTACGTGAACGGGTTTCGAGTTAGAATGAGACGATCGGGTATTGACGAGAAAGCGGTAGAAGTGGAAGAATTGAGGATATCCGACTGTGGCTGCGTTTGTAGCGCGTGTGTTTCTGCGCGGCTAAGAAATTCAGAGTCGTGCATTTTTCTCGGAAGCGCACGGGCTTCTTCGGAATGAGCTCACTATACCTAGGATTGCACATGTTACCATGTACTCTACCAACAACCAAGGAAACACGACTCGGCAAGCACCACCATGGCAGCGTCAGCCACAATCGTCCTGCCGGGCGACGACATCGCGAAGAGTGCCCTGCCTACAGGCACAGGCAAAAAGAAGACGCTCACCCTCGGACCAGGTTTGCGACACACGCCGCCAGACACGGTCACTGCTACAATTGCGGGCGCGCTCGTGACAGACAACAAGAAGAATGCTGCTTCGGTTGAATACAACACTGGAAGGGTTAGAAAGCTCTTGTTGCGCCTTGCTTGCTCTTAGTCTGCTAACACTCGTCACAGTACCTTCCTTTCGCGGGCGACCTCGTCATCGCGACTGTCAATGGTTCTGCCGCAGAGAACTTCAACTGCCTCCTTACTCCGAACACACCACCTGCGACCCTCCCCCATTTGGCCTTCGAGGGCGCGACTAAGAAGACACGACCCCAGCTTCCTCCAAACTCTCTGGTATACTGCCGCGTTGCCAGCGCTGGCAAGGATCTGCCATCAGAACTCACCTGCGTCGATCCCTCCACAGGCAAGAGTGAAGGACTCGGTCTTTTGAAGGGAGGCATGCTGTTCAAGGTGAGCCTGGGCATGGCTCGACGAATGCTTGCAGCACGTGGTGGCATAACTCTACTGCAGACCTTGGGTGCCAAAATCGGCTTCGAGGTCACAGTCGGTCGAAACGGACTTGTACACGTCGACGGGGGGAACATAAAGGCGACATTGGCAATAGGGCAGGCTATACAAGAGGTGGATGTTGCCGCCCTCGGAGACGAGGCACAGAAAAAGCTAGCTGCTGCGACTTTGAAACAATGCTGATGCAGAAACCATGGCTGTCATATCAAAATTCGCAATCGCAGGATGGATGGGTATCGCGATTATTACGCACGTCGGTCCATGTTATGACTGAACACATGCAGGCTATCAACCGTTGGGAACAATTATCTGCAAGGGGTATCAGTGTGGTTTTGCGCCCAATACAGTACGCATAAAGGACGGGCACCTCTGGCACTGTAGACATGGGAGTCACAGAGGCCGTACGTCAGCGGATCACGTTGACTGCGACGTCCGACCGCACTCGATGAAAGTGTGGGTTCTAATGAGCGAAGTTAAATGGGGCAGAGGGCTTCACCGGAGGCATGTCTGAAATACTCTGACCATGCCCCTAAAGGCGGTATGCTCTATCGAAAGCAAGTATGCATCGGAAAATAGCTACTTACTTGAATAGTCGCATCCACAGACTAAACGGCGAGTATGTATAATATCTTCATTGTCTCTAGTGTACAATTGACTCTGCTGGTCGTTGACTCCACGAGACGCGACATTGCCCTTACATCAGCCCTCAGTATCTCCTCTATTCCACAATCGTCGGATTTTCATGCGATGTGTGAAGACCTGGACCAATCTTCTACTCCGTTTCGCGTACACGTGCAGTATCAAGTCCATGTCCGTTCTGGTAACCCGTGTCTGCCAAGCATTATCAAGCAGGAGTTTCATCATTTCCTAC
Organism: Alternaria arborescens; assembly: GCF_004154835.1. Taxonomy (NCBI): domain Eukaryota; kingdom Fungi; phylum Ascomycota; class Dothideomycetes; order Pleosporales; family Pleosporaceae; genus Alternaria; species Alternaria arborescens. Next base: position 433,886 of record NW_021167870.1, read on the forward strand.
AGGCAGAACGATCTTAAGGTACAACTCGCTGCGGGTCTCTGGGGAAGAGACTGCACATCCGAATGTTGGGCAGTCCAAGCCAGAATTGAACAATCCTCTCTAGACCGAAACCTCCTCCAGCGTGCGGTGGGCAGCCATACTTGAAGCAGTCTACGTAGTCCTTGGTTCCAGCACCGGCTGGATCAATTGGGGGATCATGCTTGCGCATCTGCTCTGCGAGGAGCTCCGAGCTGTGGATACGCTGCGCGCCAGAGAGAATTTCCTGACCCCTCATGAACATATCGTACGAGTTTGAGAGAGCGGGATCGGCAGGTGATGGCATAGTGTAGGCGGGACGGATAGCGAGAGGGAATTGGTCCAGGACGTAGAAGTCGGTGTTGTACTTTTCCAGGACGAGTTTGCCAAGCAGCTTTTCTTGTGGGGTTCTGAAAACGTTAGTCGAGCCTTATAGAGTTTCTTCACCACACTTACGTCAGATCGTCGTAGTCGCCCAGCTCTTCTCCGGCTTCGCGAAGCATCTTGATACCTTCTTGGAAAGGAATTCTAGGCACGTTGCCAGACTGGGGAAGCTTGAACTCATCGACATGGTACACTCCTCTTACGAGTTCAGTCTCCTTCCGGTATCGTGAGTTGAGCTCGTTGAAAATGAAGAGCATAAGGTCCTCCAATACGCCCATGACTTCGTGGTAGTTTTCTTGGAATTCCATCTCAAGATCCAGTCCTGTGAATTCGGTCAAGTGACGAGCCGTGTTAGAGTTCTCGGCGCGGAACACAGGGCCAATCTCCATGACTTTCTGGAAGCGGGAGGCGATCAGCATCTGCTTGTAAAACTGTGGTGACTGAGCAAGATACGCGGGACGACCAAAGTACTTCAACTCGAAGACGTTGGCTCCTCCTTCAGAGGCAGCGCCGCTAAGTGCCAGGTCAGTATCTGTATTGAGCTCTCGTAGAGATGACCTACAGTATCTTTGGGGTATGCACCAAGACGAAACCCTTCTTTGAGAGGAATTCCTGGAACAAGGCGCATACACCGCTCTTGATCACGAAGATGGACTGGTTGATCTTCGCCCGAAGATCAATCGTCCTGTTGTTTAGCCTCGTGTTCAGACTGACGAGTGGTCGCTCGCCACCCTCCTCCTCTTTCTGGTCTTCTTCGGCGGCAGCCTCGGTTGGCATAGGCCGTTCAGCATCGGACACCTGAAGTGGTAGCGGAATCTCCGCAGCAGCCTCGACGAACAGCTTCTGGATGTGAATCTCGAAATCGGTGATGCTGGCACTCTTGATAGGCTCTTTCACACGCTTGACTATGCCCGTGACCACAAGTGTGCTCTCGGTGCTGACGTTGCCACAGAACTTGACCATCTGCTTGCTCAGCTTCTCGCTGGCCGCAACAACAGCCTGCACAGTGTTGAGGTTCTGTCGCAAGTTCAGGAAAGCGAGTTTCGCAGACTGAACCCTTGCATTCTCCACCCAGCATCTGAATGTGATCTCCTTGTCCTCATTGCTGGCGACATCGGCAAGCTCGGTGCGTGGAGTTCCCGTAGGCTTGTGTTCTTTGGAGCCAATGAGGGGAAGTTCGCCGTATGCGCCTACAGAGACGTCGGCGGCATCGTCGGCCTCCTTCTTGGTACGCTCAGCAAGTTCGCGGGCTTTGGCTGCAGCTTTCTTCTCTGCCTAGTATATCGTGAGCATTATGAACTTGAAAGGGAGGGGATTCTGCTGACCTTCTCTTTCTCTTTCTGCGCCTTTTTCAGCGCGTTCTTGGAAGGCGGCTCAGCGCCAGTAGGTGCGGCGTCACTCATTGTGGTAGTGTTGGGGATTTCAAGTCGCGTTGTGCAGTGGTCAGTCGTATCGTGCGGACGACTCACATTTCCATAGTGGGGCAGTCACAGCCCCGCTACCCCCCGCAGCGTCATAGCCAATTAGTGGCAGCCCGCCTGGCTAACATCATCGAGGACGTGTGTTTGAACTTGTGTGCAATTACTAATTAATGTAGCCTGGGTATAGTAGAAATTGACAGTCCTGCTCGAAACCAATGCATTCCTGACGCCCAGCACAAAATAAGCTGCTGTGCTCCACCGTCTCAAAAAAAAAAAGTCAGGTCATTTAGACGACTTCACCAAAGCGACTGCATTCCTTTTCCTCAATCTCGGACTCTGCGAGGAATCGTCAGATCACCCTCAGCCGATGATAGATGTTCTGCTTGACGCGGCTGTACTCGCATTCCCATCCCAAAGTTTCACTGTCTTATTGACAGCTGAATGCTTTGGCTCGTGACACGAGAAGATATTGACGTGGGTGTCGTTGACGGCCGCTGCGGCAATCATCAGTCGGTGGGGATGAAAGGCGGTAACAGAGATGGGAGCAGATCGATCCCGAAGGAAACCCGAGTAGGGTTCGAGGTGAGATACGGGCTGACCGTTGTTTAGGTTGAAAATCTTCACACGGTGTCGTTGCGTGCCACTATTGAGGTCAGCATGTTCCAGTCTGTTTGCAGTTTATTAGCACTTACGTAGCGAAGACCGGAGCGTGTTCATGGACACTAAGTGTCCTGAGCGTGTCGGAAGTCGCTTGTATAGTTTTTACACTGCGGTCCCAGCGGATATCCCATAGCTTAACCTCACCGCCGCGACAGCCGCTCACAAGTTCGCGCTGACCACCACGCTGTAGATGGACGTTGGTGATCCATTGTTTGTGCTCTTTCCAGACCTTAACCATGGCGGTGGCAGGCTTCTGGCGCTGGTCATATACGCGTATGGCACCATCACCAAAGCCAGCGACGAACACATCTCCTTCGACTTGATCAGAGGTCAAGGATGTGATGCAAGAGCCCGAACGCGCCGGGAGATCCTACTCAAGTCAGCTAAGGTCTCAAGAGACGCAGAAAGTGTAACTTACATTGGTGCATACTTCGGTCCCTGCGTTCCATACGCGGATGACCTTTACGTCGCCAGCAACCAGAATCAGACCTCTACCTTGCTGCCAATCAAAGACCAGGCCGGCATTCTTGTTGCTTGAAACAAGATCGGTGAGAGCTCGGAATCCCGTCACTAGTTCCGTCTCTCCTTTACGGTCGTAGTTACGGAAAATCTTGATGACTCCATCTGAAGACCCAGTCATTAATAGCGCCTGATCATCTTCGTTGATGAATCGAACGTCCGTTATCTTCGACTCGGGAGGGTTCCCGTTAGAAAAAGAATTGATCCTGCTAACCGATTTTGAGTAATCAAAGATATTGACGGTGTCCCGTGTATCTGTCACGACTAGATGATCTTCGAACTGATGGAAACACATTTTCGCAGGTTGGCTGAGGTTGTCAAAATACCCTCGGGGCACGTCCCAGCGGTTAGAGACAGCAATGTCTTTCAACGGCTGAGTCTCGGCAATAATCCTGTCGTTACGGTTTCTTCGCCAGAGTCGGCCATTGTAATCGGTGCTTCCGGGCTCGTCGGCCTCTGTGGGCTTCATCTGGGGCTCACGGAAGTACTCGACTGACCATTCGAAGAACACACTCTTGAGTGGAATCTCTGGCTTTTCTGACAGATTCCTGTTCTTGAAACCTCTTGAGGTTGGCTGCTCTACAGTGTGGTATTTCTCCGGAGTCTGAGGACGAGACGCTGACGGGACAGTGGTGTCCTCAGCAGCAGATCGCCCAGATGGCCTCTGTCGAGGGCTTGCTGATTCTTGACCTGCCCAGAGATTCTTCAGCGAAGCACCAACGCTGGTGGATTTGCGGATACCACCGAAAAGAGACAGATATGTCGAGTCTTTCGTCGGTGTTGGAGGATTGGAAGTTTTTTGCGGCGCAGAGGTCTCCTCCACTGCGCGGCGCGTGGGACGAGGAGCGGGCGCATGTTGCAGAGCTTCATCTAGTTGGGGCTGTACGAATTTTCCTAGGGAGGATTCGATGAGAGCGATAAGAATGCAATCAACGACTATTCCAGCGTCTTTTGCGATTTCCGGGTGCGGGTCCACGGACATGACCAATAGCTCCTTCCATATGGCAGAATATATAGTGTTCTGTGAACAAGACGTCGATTCCGAAGCGCCGTCTGTCGCTCCTGAACGTGTCTTCATGTAGAGCATTTCGGTGCTTTTGTCATCTGACTGCTTTGTGTCCATGTTGGCATGATCCTCGGATAATTGTTCGAATGCAGCTACTATGAATCGGGCCTTGTAGCGAGCGACAAATGTTGAGAAGAATATGAGCAGTTCTTTGCGCACCATACTGTTACCATCCATTGTCATGATAAGAATCATTGACGCGATAGACTCCTCAATGTTAGCCACTTGGGGAGTGACGTCGCGAATCCCAAGGAAGGACGCCAATGCATGCAGCATCGCAGCTCTAACTTCGGCAACAGGGTCCACGATGAGCTCACATAGCCGCTCGTGTGCCATGCATCTAATTCCGACCCACTTGGCTTCTTCATAGTTGACCCAAAGCTTGCTTAGGCAGAGACATGACCATTGCCTGAGCAGCGGGTTCTGCATATCCTTGAGATGATCTAGGCAGCTCTCGACAAGTTCAGTACTCAGTGAGGCGCGTTGTCCCTGGTTGTAGTCCTTGCAGAACATGGAAACAATGAAGGCGCACATGGCGCGGTGTTCACTTGCGTTCTGAATAGGTATGCCTGTGTAACTTTAGCCAATGTACAGTTTCTTTCTAAGACAAGTTTGTATACCAGAATTAGGATTGAATATATTGATGAAGTATTGGTAGCCATTGTCCTTGAGAAGATCGGCTTGGCAGGACTGGTCAACTGCGAGAATACGAGCCCAGATGAATACCATTACAGGCTTAAGCTCGTTTGCTTGAGACTGAAGTAGTTTGAGGACGTATGGGAAGATGCCAATACTGAGCGCAAGATTTACAGCCCAAGGGCCGTGATCTAAGAAACTCGATAGCAGGATAAGCGCACGGAGACGATGGACTTGACTGAGTAGTACTTGGAGCACTATGGGAAGTTGTTCCGGTACCTTTTGCTCCACTGCGCCCTGTGTCAAGTATACTTCGAAAGCGGTCAACTGTTCGGAGAAGAAGTCGGAGTGCTTGTAGTTGAAATCCTTCTCGCCCCGAGCTTCAGCCTGCAGGTCCGGAAGCTGGGCCAAGATCAGCTCTACCGCCAAGTCCCAGCTGCGCCAGAGCGGATGATTATGTGTTTGAGGAATTTCGGGATGCGAGACAGGGTTGCAGTGATATGCGCGCATGATGCGCTGTGCAAGGAGATAGTTGCGGAAGAGGGCAGCGACCATCAAATCCTGACGGAATAGTTTCTTAAAGAGCGGCTTAGAGAGAGAATTCCACGCAATGGTATCAGTAATGGCCGTGAAGATCCAGTTTAGCTCACCAATAGGCGTTCTACGCTCAGAGACCTTGCCTGGAATGTTGTGGGCATCTCGCAAGCTAACTTTAGTTGGAAGAGGGTTTTGCAAGATGAAGAAACGTACCGCCATGGTTATGGGGTCGGTCAGACAGGAAGTAAAGATATCAGCAGGCAGCTCTGGATTAGTGGGAAGCGATTCACGCTCTCTACATGCAGCCAAGTGGATGCAATCACTGAAGTCGACATGCTCGACGCTCGGGTCTCTCCGGCGCGCCTCCTCAAACTCAGCCTGATGTTTCTCAGCGAAGCGGTTGAAATTGCTGATGATGAGCCCAGCATCGGAGCAGTCATAGACGAATAGACTTGGAGCACCAATCCAGGACTGCAAGTCGTAGAGTGACAATGGAATGTACTGGGTATAGTTCCTGTTGAAAACCCATATCTCGCCGGAAGAAGTGGGCTTGGGTACGCCGTGGCCGTTGTAGTGGAACAAAACTCGCTCGTTGCGGGCATTCCGCCGGAGAGTGGAAGCGTACTTTCTTGTCTCTTCTGTTGTAGGGTCCAGCAGCAGCTTGTAGCGCGTGCGCATGCTCAGCTGTTCGTACTGAGTCTGCAGAGCCTTTCCAATCTGGTTCATGGGCGTGTGGCCGGGCGTCTGCGAGGTCACGGTCGGGTCGATCCAGCACTCTTCCTTGGCACACGGGTTGGTTTTGATGACGTCCGGGGGGTCAACGCCGATGTTCAGGCACAAGGCGAGGACAGCCGAGACAGTCTTGAGGCGGTCTCGCATGCGCCATTCCTGGACAGGGAAGGCGCAGTCTTCGTTTTTGGGGTGGCCGCCGGTCTCGTGTTTCTTGTCGGTGTAGTACATGAAGAAGTTGGAGGTGAGCAGGTTGCTGTACTCTTCCGAGTTCAGTTGGTCGTCCCAGCCATGACGGATCTTGAAGTGGCCGTCGACGCTTCCCTCATCGGCGCTCTCTGGCGGTAGGACAGGATGGCGGGGCCCAAAGTCGCTCTTCGCGCGCAGGAAGCTGGGACGGGCAGACTGTGGGCCTATTGAAGCAGGACGGGCGGGCGGGGCGTGTTCGTCCATGTGGGAGGTGGGCGACGCATCAGCGGCGGCCGCAGTGCTGGGGCGCGAGGCAGCGGCAGCAGCGTCGGAGGGATGGGAGCCGTTCATGTTGACAGGCGCGGGGGCGTGCGAAGCAAGCGGATTGGGGTGGGTGTGGCCGCTGACAAGAGGTAGTTCGTTGGCTGTTCTCATGGTGAGCTTCAGTGAGCAGTGACGGCGTTGACGGGGCCCATAGCGCGAGGCGGACGGTGCGCGTGGCAGAGAGACGCGTTTGGGTGAGGGAGAGAGAGAGAGAGCAGAAGTCGGCAGTCCGGGCGAGGGAGGGCGGTGACAATTGCACGTCTATCAAACTTGTTCTCGTGGACGTCGGGCATAGGTGAGAGCTCGACAGTGCATGTCGTCGGCGCTAGGCCCAAAGCAGCGCCGCGGTGAGAGTCGAGCTCCACCGCGAATTGACGACGCGGCCATGGGAGCAAAAAAGCAACTTGGCAGCACTGATGCAGTCTCGAATGGTTCGGGTAGGGATGCTGGCTGGCCAACGGTGCATACGCTCGCTAGCATCTGCACACATGTCAACGCGCCCTCTTATACAAGAGGTTCTTTTGCAGGCCCTCTGCATTCTCCGGGCGCGACGCAGCCAATGGCACTTCTAGCCTTGTCGGCGTCCGCTGATCTTCCCGACACTTCTCAGGGGCGGCGCGCAGAGTGAACAGGGCTGGGGGAGAGGCTAACCATCGTTGTCCGCCTGGTCGTCTTTCCCTCGTGCATACATCTGGCCTGCTCAACCTTGGAAGTGTCGCCCTTGGAAGTGCTGCGCCGTCTGAGTCCCGACGGCATTACGCCTCTCTGTACCCGCATCCCCAGCATCGCGCTGCCCTGGTCGCCGCCATAACACAGCATCCCTCGCTCCCACCCATCTGCCGTCCTCCACCAGCCGTACGACATGCGCGCGCGCCTCGTCCATTGCTTCGCCTGATCACTTCACCCTCGCCAGCCCGCCTTCCCTCTCCTAGTCTGCGTCCCAGGCCGAATGAGTGCGCGATAGGCCCCGGCCGCTACTGCACCAACGCCTTCGCAGCACCACCGCCGCCATGTCTTTTCTCTTCGGCAAGAAGAGCAAGCAGCAGGCCAACAACGCGCTGCCCCCAGCCACACGAGACATAACCTCATCGGGAGGCCAGGGGCAACCACCCCCAGCCGTCAATGGATCCGGCTCTCGTGAGATTGAGAAGACCCGTGGAGGCCCCCAATCCCAGACACCCACCCCCGGAGGCAGCGTAAACAACTCGTTGAACTCTCTCCAGAACGTTGGAAATGCACCTACCCCCGAGCCCAAAGCGCTGCGAGAAAAGGCCGACACCAGCATCCAGGTGCGTTGTTCGGCAACCCCATTGCGCTTGCACGTGTGCTGACTTACCTGCCTCAGAATACGAACCCCAGATTTGCCGGCAACTCGCCAGACTCCCCGTACCCGTGGTCCTCCCGACGCTTGAACTTCACAGCAGGCAATCCCTTCCCCCGATACGGCGCTGCTATAAATGCCACGGCTAGCAAGGATGGCACCATTTACCTCATGGGTGGACTTGTTGGCGGCGCAACAGTCAAGGGTGATCTGTGGTTAACAGAGATGGGCAACGGCAGCATGGCCTGCTATCCCATATCCACAACTGGAGACGGCCCTGGTCCTCGCGTAGGTCATGCTAGTTTGCTCGTTGGCAACGCCTTCATTGTCTTTGGAGGAGACACGAAACTGGCTGACAACGACGACCTGGACGATACCTTATATCTCCTCAATACCTGTGCGTATAACTCAGAATCACCTATGACCTCAACTGACACTCCACAGCCACAAAGCACTGGTCGCGCGCTCTACCACAAGGACCCCGTCCCACTGGTCGCTACGGACATACCTTGAACATACTGGGTTCCAAGATATACATTTTCGGTGGACAGGTCGAGGGCTTCTTTTTCAATGACCTCGTAGCTTTTGATTTGAACTCGTTGCAGTCATCCGCAAGCCGATGGGAGGTGTTGCTACCAAACACCAAGGAGCAGGCTTCTCCACAAGGCAGATCACCACCAGCACGTACCAATCATTCCGTGGTAACGTGGAACGACAAGCTCTACCTGTACGTGTCACAGCCCTTTGTCTCCTCCACACTCCAACCTGCTAACTATCATCAGCTTTGGTGGAACCGACGGGATTACTTGGTTCAACGATGTCTGGACCTATGAGCCGCGCTCCAACGCCTGGACTGAGCTTGACTGTATTGGCTACATTCCCGTAGCTCGCGAGGGCCATTCTGCCGCCCTCGTAAACGACACAATGTACATCTTTGGTGGACGCACTCAAGAGGGCGTCGACTTGGGCGACCTTGCAGCCTTTCGGATCTCGTCACGCCGTTGGTACATGTTCCAAAATATGGGACACTCCCCTTCAGCCCGGTCGGGGCATAGCATGACTGCCTTCGGAAAACACATCGTTGTTTTAGCTGGCGAGCCCAGCTCCTCTGCCAGTGACAGGAATGAGCTCAGCCTCAGTTACATTCTGGACACCTCCAAGATAAGGTATCCGCCCAATGAAAGTGCTCCTCCACCACAGCCGCAGGGTACACAGCGGAAGATGAGTGGCGGTGAGAGAAGCAATGTGCCTCCCGCTAAGGTCGGCTCCCCTCCAACGCGCGAGAGTATGATGCCTGCTTCACAGTTTACGAGACCCCAAGAAAACATGGGAAATGGTGCGAACGCAGGGTCACGTTTGCCTCGTGCAGCGGGTCAACCACCAGGTCCCCCACCACTTCAGCAACCTCCACAGCCCCGTGAGAATGGTGCTGGCGTACAAGGTGCCGCAAAACCTAGAAGCAAGACTCCAACCAAAAATGAACGTGGATACGGCCCGCCTATCGACACTGGAGCTGCATCCGCCTTGGATAGAGAAAACATGTCGCCTATGACCCGCGAAAGTCCATCTACGAACGACATGCAACGAAAGATGTCGTCGGACGCTGTAAGCCAACGGACCCCGAAGGAGTCCATGGACACTACTCGCTCTGGTAGCATTTTGTCCCGAAACACGTCCAAATCGCACCGCCCGCAGCCTTCCCAAGATAGCACAGAGCAGGCAACCAGGCAATCTTTAGAGACACAGCAACAACGCGGATTTGCGCGTGACGTTGAACAGTTACCTAATGAGGGCTTGAAGAATGCGTCACTGGCGAATGATCAACGAAACACCGAACTTATTAAAGAACTGGAGCACGTCAAAAGTCGCAACGCATGGTACGCCTCGGAGCTCGCACTTGCTCGTCGAGCAGGCTACAGCTCTGGTACTTCCACGAGTCCAGTATTCGATGAGCGGTCGGCCGACGCGTTTCGAGACGAGGATAGACCCTTGTTGGAGGCACTCTTGAAGATGAAGACCGAACTTGAACGAGTACAAACCTCCATCAAAGCCCAAGGTGACGATGCTGCCAAGAGAATCGCTGAAGTTGAGAGACAGCGGGACGCGGCTGTCAGCGAAGCCATCTACGCTAAAACCAAGTTGGCTGCTCACGGAGGTGGTAGTCAGAATGGAACTCCACAGCCAGATGGGACTCGAAGCACAAACACACCCGACGCGGATCGCCTCCAAGATATCAGTCGGCGACTAGCGATGTCTTTGGCGGCTCAAGGTGACCTGGCTACTAAAGTGGAGCATCTGACCCGTGAGATTGATGCCGAAAAGAAAGCAAAACAACTAGCGGAGGAGACCGCAGAAGCTGCGCAAAAACGTGTACAAGAACTGGACTCGACCCGACAAAAAGCTACAGCTGAATCGGAGAGTCTACGCGCCGAATTACACGAGGCTGAGCGTGTTGCAAGGGAAGTATCTACTAGCGCTGCAGAAGCAGAATCGGCATCGAAACTGTTGGCAATCGATAAACAAGAGCTGAGCGCCAGGGTTGCTAAGGTTTCCGAAGAGCACAAAGCTCAGTCTTCTATTATTCAGTCTCTACGCGATGCTGTCTTCGCATCCACGGAGAAGTCAACCTTGTTGGAGAAGAAGCTCACTGAAGAGCGGACTACGAGTGAAAACCTGCGTCAGAAGCTGAGTCAACTTCGTAGCGAGTATGAGGCACGCGTACTGGAGCTGGAGACTACTTCACAAAAGCTTCGTGATGCGGAGGAGTTGGCGGAGAGCCATGCAGAAGAGGCACGCCTTCATCGAGCCACCGTCTTCTCTGGTCTTCAAACGATAACGGAGCGCTCCGAGCAAGATGGTGCTAACCATGATGAGCGGGTTGTAGTACTGCAACAGCAAGTCGAAGCTGCAAACTCCATGGCTCGCAAGAATCAGACAGCTGCTGACCAAGCATCGGAAAAGCTTCGCCGTGCTGAAGAACGAATCGCCGGTCTCGAGGCCTACCAAGAGCAATCCAGTCGCGAGGGGCTGACCATTCGTAAACAGTTACAGCAGGCTATGCGAGATGTACAGCTCTCCGAGGCCGAACGAACCGAACTTCGCCAGCAACACGAGCGTCTGCGCCTTGAGAGCAATGCGTTCGAAGTTCAGCTTAAAACACTTCGCAATCTTCTCGACGAAAGAGGTGTAAACCCTGTTGACTCACGACGCTCAAGGGTATTGGACAGCCCGAACTCAAGGTTCGGCACACCGGAGTTCAACCGAGTTCGCGAGCTGGAACAACAGGTAGACTCTATGAATAAAGCACATGAGGAAATGCGCTCCATGTTTGAGGAGCGTGAGCACGAGGTCAGCAAGGAGTGGGAAGAAAAACTCCAGGCACTTCACAACGATCACCAAGCTGCTGTCAAGTACCTCCGGGGTACCGAAAAGATGCTTTCGAAGATGAAACAGGAGCTCGATCGTTACAAGAGTGCAAATCTCAAGCTAGAGGAAGAACTCACCCAAGCGAAGCAAGACAAGCGTAGTCCTACTGATGAAGCCGATCAAGCTGAGTCGAACGCAGAACGCGCGGCACTTCGCTCTGAACTGGACAAGGCACGAGAGGAGATGGAAGCTACCGTTACACGTTTCGAGGCCCAATTGTCCAAACTGCAATCTGATCTGGCTTCTGCTCGCGCGGATGCCGAAACAGCAACGAATGCTACAAAGCAGGCAGAGCATCAAGCAGCCCAGTTCCAGACAGATCTTGACGCGCTCCGCCGTCAGCATACACAGACGGAGGAACGTGCCCGCGAAGCTGAGAGTCGGGTCCAAATGTTCCTTGACCAGTTTGAGTCATCGGTCGATAATTACCGCCGCCAGTCCCAGGCACCAACCGAAAACACCCTTCCTGAACACAGCCGCCACCGTGCTCACGATAGCATCGCATCCGCTGAATCTCTTTACAGCCGCAATGACGGCTCTAGTACCCCAGAGGCCGTCCCCCGCCCTTCATCTTCTGCTACGCGTAACTCCATGGCTCTGGATAACCTTGCCTCTGAGCTGGACGCTCTCAGGAGTCACTGGGAAACTACCAACAAAGCCTACCGTTTGAGTGATCGCTTTGATTTCGAACGCATGCCCGACAATGATAACACGGATCTGAATGAACTCTCGCAATGGAGGAACAAGGTGGAGAGCGAGGATGGGTTCCAGGCTGCGGCAGGTAGTCACGATGCAAAGTCCGCACAGCCGGCTGCTACCATGGCCTCACCAACACAGCTCCACGGATCTTCATAAAGGTGCATACGAACCTTGAACCGCTTTTCTGCTGCTTAATGGATTGGACACGTGTTCAGCGATTTGTAAGGCGTAATCTGGTTTCTAATTTCTCTTCATTATGGTACCATCATTTTCTGATGGGGTTTCGTTTTATACCATTTGTTACTACTGCAAGAAGATCTATGACTGAAGACTTTTGAACTTTCTGCGTCTTGTTGCAGTTTCTGGCAGTCGTTTGACGTTGCTCGTCTTTCACACGGGTCATATAGTAGTCGGCATGTCATGTCAGGGGAGTTTTTAAGATTCGAGAACGATCACAGGCAAATGTAGGACATCAACACACATTAATGTATACGGATCGATTTATCAAGCAGTGGATACTACAAATGCAAATCTGAGTTGTTGTTGCTGCTGAACATTAGGAGCTGTTGCAGCGATAAGCCACACCTTTTGGGAATAAGTGAAGGTGAAGGCGGCTCGAAACTACTAGCAGGTGAACCTTCTCGCTCCCCACCTGGTACAATAGAAGCGACTGAATCTGATTCGCCGCGTTTGTCTAAACAATACAGAAAAAATGAGAGTTGCGAGACTTTTCCAGTTTTTATTAGGGTCATTTGCAGCGAAGAGTTGCGCGCTATTGTCGTACGTCCCGACAATGGGAGTATGATATGCTTGGGCAGCACATGGACCTAGTATAACGTCTTGACAGCTTCTACTCTTTTCCTTTTAGCAACTTACTTTCTACTCATCAATTCGGTCATCGTCCAACTTCTCTCTTTTCTTAACTTTGCTTGCTTCTGACGCTGGTCGTCACTGAACACTTTATCCTTCCATTCTACATTATCGTCGGTCTGGTACCACTCTTTTCAAGCAACAATGTCTTCATCCGATGATCCAAACTCTCCCGCTCGGTCAGAGACCTCAGATTGGCACATTGATGTAAACGACGCCTTCGCAAACCTTCCCACGCTACCTGTTGAAGGCCTTGGAGAGCACGACGACATCAATACTCCTTCGCTCTCTGCCCCATACTCACCTGCTCTATTCGAGAGCTCGCCATCATACATTGATGTACGCGACGTATTTGCAAATGTCCCTGAGTCATCTGTCGACAACTCTGTTCAGCATAACGATGCCGGTCATCATGAACACGTCGACGATCACGACAGCTACATTGACGTGCGTGACGCCTTTGCAACGGTTCCTGCAATACCCGACAACGACCTTGAACACGACAGTTTTGGCCATGTCGACTTTGGACACGACGACTTTGACGGCCACCACAACAATGCCGACTATATTCCTGATGACTTCGAGCAGGTTTTGGGGCTTGCACTCGGTCCAACGCAAGACCGTAACGAGCCCTCAGCAACTATGTTCAATGACTTCGCCGCACAGCTCAACGATGAATACCAGATGCCAGGTAACGACGACTCTGACAGCGAGGACGACCCTCAGATTGTCGCTGCACGCATACTGTCGGGGGCACTCAGTCCAGGTCAACAGGCTGGGGCCATTGGCCGCATGTCTGAGCTCAACATGGACAAGATGTACCATGACCTGATGCGCTCCCACGGGTTTCGTCCGGTGTCCTCCTCTGCTCCAACTGCCACTCTGCTCGATGATGTAGCCGCCGTGCCATCCAACATGCCATCTGGAACTCCATCTGCCATCCCTGTTACTGGCTCAACCACCATTCCATCCGAGACCCTCAACGAGAACGACTACACCCCCATCGCTTGGGAGCCTCAGCCGGATGTAGATCCTAACGCTCCTCCACCCCCTCAGCCGATCTATCCAGCATACACCGGACAGTTCCAGTCTGGCCCAGCTGCTAGAGCATACCGGAAGCGCAACCGCATAGCACCCAAGTCTCTCGCATCAGATGTCGAGCGTGTCAAGCGTCATGGACGTAAGTAGCAGGAGAACCACAAGCTTCCCAACATGAACTGATTGAATTTGCTTTCTAGGCATGTACTGGGTACGCCGCATCTACGAGTCTATGATCGACATCTCCAACGTCAGTGACAGCGCAAACTCCATCCACCGAACGCGGTTCATGGTAGAACAAGCATTCAATCCCTTGGATCTGGAAGCCGCAGCACACCATGTTTTCGATGAAGCCTTGGCTGTGCACGAGCGCGGCTGGGTCCGACCTACCATCTACCACAAGAAGGTGGTACGTGGCAAACTCACGGACGTCAGCGAGAAGTGCTTGGAGAGGCGGCTGGCTCGCATCTGTCTTTGTCTCCAGCAGAAGAAGGCGACGGTTGATGACGCTCTTCGTGGAGGTGTGACTCTTGCGCTTCTGTGCGACAACCCTGAGGCAAGGGGCTTTACTAAGCTTTCCAACAACGCCGGTAACGCAAAGCGTGGAGAGCGACTGAGAGCCGCAAAGGAGGCGGAGGTGGAAGGGGGAGCGGAGGCAGAACAATCTGAGGAGGAAGAGGCATGAGTGTTCTTAATGATGGAGGCGAATGATGACGGGTTGGGAACGAGAGACTGGCCTTGGCTAGATGCCAGATCTTCACTGCTGTTCGATACCCATTCCTTTTAGAGCTTCGTGCTTTTTCGCTTTGGCGGCTGGCCCGCGCAAGTATGAAGCTTTTATACCAGTTCAATGTCAACTGTCATATCACCTACTATCTCGAAGTTCAGTAAAACTTGACTCCGCCCACGCTCTCCACCTGTTGTTTGGTGAAGTTACGCTTTGCTGTCTCCTGTTGGTCCTTGTCCGGCGTATTGGCGACATCTTGCATAGCAGCATCTCTCAGGGCCTTTCTCTTCTTTTTACTCTGGAAGAGAGCCTCTTCGTTCTGAATATCTTTGAGAACTAAGACATGTCAGCTTTCAACACGTCTCTAGCATTCGTGTCTCAGAGTGCCGACTTACCCTCCGCCCATTCTCTCTCATCTGCTGCGTCGCCCGTCCCCAAAGCTGCTTCAACCGAGACGTCTTCGCCTCGTTGTACACGCTCAATGACTTCCCTCAATACACCAATCTTAGCCTCGGCTCTGCGAAGGTTGTGCGTTCTCTCCTGCTTCAACCATAGTATCTGAATGGCCTGGCTGCCGACGAGCAGTCCAAGAATGATGTATGGGGTAGCGGGGTTCCACTCTTTGCGCCTAGGTTGCTCGGAGCGGGTCTTGAGTGGCTTGGGTATCATGGAGGCCCAGAAGCTCGGCTGGATGATGCGGGGGATAGACATGAAGCGTGAATGCGGCAGCGGGGGTGCGAGCATGGCGAAAGCGCGCGCATGTGGACGCGTAGGCGCGATTAGGGCAGTGCGATGTACTACCGGCATGCGTAGTAGCTGACGGAAGAGACTGGACGAGTCCATGATTAGACGTTGCTTCAACAGGCGGGCTTGAGGCGCGTGGGATGGAACTTTTGGTCTCATTGCTCTCCAGGGATATTTTCTGATTTCTGATACCGCGGCTCAAACAAGTTAGCGCTGCTGGAGATGCCGAGGTCCTAATGCATCGCGCATACTTGCTTGATCCGTACAATGAATGATCCTCTACATTGACAAGACTCGAATATGGGCAGTCTTGCACGGAAGCACAGCGCGAAGATTGCAGAGAGCGGAGGCGATGATGATCTGTCACCGTTTGAAAAAGTCCAACACTGGGTTGGTGACCGCCGTGGATACCTTGCAGTAACACCCAGACTAACACGAAGCATTAGTTCGACGCAATCAGCTCCAGCGACTACGATGCAGGTTGTCTTTCAAACTCGATGATGCGGCTCTGATGGTTTTGCATAGGGCCACGATGCTATCCTTGGGCAAATCCTCAAGCTCGAATCTGTGACATTTGCGCCAACCAGCAGCAACCCTCACAACTCGCGCAATGTTATAAGCTTCACCGTGCCCAGACAGCTGTGCAACTCGGCTGGCTCGCTTCATGGCGGCGCCGTGGCCTTGATCTTTGACATTACGACGTCAATGGCCATTACGCCGTGTATGCGCGACGGATTCTGGGATAGTGGGCATGTCTCACGTACCCGGTATGGTGATTCTGCAAGAAGATTTGAGACATGATTGCTAATGCTTTGGCAGTAAGTGCAACCTTGTAGATAGTGTCGGTCTGCCAATGACTTGATTGACGCATTTGAAGTGAACACGACCTACCTGAGACCAGCGGCTGAGGGTACCAAAGTCTTCGTTGAGAGCTGGGTCGAGCATCTTGGGAAGCGACTGGGTCAGACGAGGGGTTTGATGAGGCTGGAATCTGAAGACGGCAAAGTGTGCTATACCTGCGAACATGGGAAAGTGAGCCTGGGTAGTGCTGGTCTGTAATTGTAGTATGATGTTGTGAAGGAATGGGCGTCGCGCGACTAGTGGACCCTGTATGTCATAGCCAACCCAGCGCCAATGCATAGCTGCCATGAGCATGCGGCTTCCTACTACTACACCTGCGACTTCAACTCGACCCACCCCCGCACACAACCAACCATTGCGCCAATGGACCTTGGAGATGAAGAGAGCTCCCCGTGGGGAGGTGCGTGTCTACTGTCTTGTCGACGATACTGCGCAAAGCTGACAGGCTTCCAGATGTGCCCTCACGGTCGAGCCCTGCGCCGAGTGCGTCCAAGGTAGAGCAGAACGACACGCTCGACACCGACTCTCCCGCGCCCTCGACCAAGCCGTCTGCAGACCCGGCCCCTACTGCTGCCTCTGCTCCGCGCTCACCCGCTGGACGCGGTCCCCGACGGCGGCAGTATGGCCTGCAGTCCACCAAACTCGAGGCTGTCGATGATCCCCTCGGCCCTCTAGGCGCTCCCTCGCCGACGACAGGCACCGAGATTGCCCCTCCAGCGCCGCCTCAGAAAGAAGCCGCTGCGTCGCGAAGCACTCGTCCCGCCCCGGGCGGCGCCTCTACACCTTCGCTACGCGGCATGATGGATTCCGTCGACCTCGATGACGACAACGACGAGCAGCAGCCCTCCTCTCAAGCCAGAATACCGCCTCCAGTCCAGGCGCCGTCTTCCACCGCACCTCAGCGCCAGACACAGCCGAGTGTCAGCGTTGAGCAGGCCGCTAAGCCGTCCTTTGCCATCTCTGTAGGCGACCCTCACAAAGTCGGTGACCTCACGAGCTCGCACACAGAATACGCCGTCACTACCAAGACGACTTCCAAGGGCTACCGCAAACCCGAATTCACTGTCTCGCGCCGTTACCGTGATTTCCTCTGGTTATACACACAACTGCACAACAACAACCCTGGAGTTATTATTCCTCCGCCGCCAGAGAAGCAGGCTGTTGGTCGCTTTGAAGCTGATTTTGTCGAGTCACGACGCTCTGCTCTGGAGCGCATGCTTAACAAGGCCGCTGCTCATCCAGTGTTGCAACATGACAGTGACTTGAAGCTGTTCCTTGAAAGCGAAGCCTTCAGCATGGACATCAAGAACAAGGAGCGCAAAGACCCCGGTCTCACTGAGAGCAAAGGCATGTTTGGCTCCATGCTCGGTGGTAGCAGTGGTAAATTCGTGGAACACGATGACGTACGTATGTTAGTTTCTGTAACAGGTCGATTCGCTAACGGTATTGCAGTGGTTCCACGACCGCCGAATCTATCTCGATGCTCTTGAAGCGCAGCTAAAGGCTCTTCTCAAAGCTACAGATGCTGTAGTCACACAACGGAAAGGTCTAGCCGAGGCTTGTGGAGACTTCTCGGCTTCTCTACATTCTCTATCCGCTGTTGAGTTATCGCCATCTTTGTCCGCGCCGCTTGATAGTTTGTCCGACATTCAGATTCGCATTCGGGAGCTTTACGAGCGTCAGGCCCAACAAGACATACTCACCATGGGCATCGTAATAGACGAGTACATTCGTTTGATAGGTTCCGTAAAGACCGCGTTCCAGCAGCGACAGAAGGCCTACCATTCCTGGCATTCTGCTGAGCAGGAGTTACAGAAGCGGAAAACGAACCAGGACAAGCTTTTGAGGCAAGGCAGATCGCAGCAAGATCGTCTGAACCAACTCAGCGCCGATGTTGCAGACGCTGAGCGAAAAGTTCATCAAGCAAGGTTGCTTTTCGATGACATGGGTCGGCTGATGCGTAGCGAACTAGAACGTTTTGAGAGGGAGAAGGTCGAAGACTTCAAGTCAGGCGTCGAAACGTTCCTGGAAAGTGCTGTAGAAGCACAAAAAGAGGCAAGTTCATCTATGGCATCAAACCCTACGGCCTACTAACTTGTATGTTAGCTCATCGAGATCTGGGAAACTTTCCTGATGCAGCTCGATACGGACGAAGGCGATACTTTCGTCCCTCCTGCAGGTGTCGTCGCTTCAGCAAATGCTGACCAGACAACAAGTCACGATTCTGCCAACAATCAAGACTCAGAAAGACGAGAAGTAGGTAACGAAAGTGTGTCAGAAAACCAAGACTAGAGAGCTTAATTGAACACCGAGCGGTTTAATTTGCGGCAAGCATGGGAGCGTTGCAAGGATCACCACTTGTGTGAACGGGACTATAACAGCCCGATTCTGGTATCTATTGCACGAGGTAGAAATGCTTGCTAAATTGTGTCAAGTGAGCCGCATGTGGGTCACTGGGCAGCTTGTAGCGTGGCATTTCCCCATTTGGAATTGGTACGATCATTGCAAATACTCTGACTAGTATTGAACTGCCTGATGGCTGTTGGTGACGTATCATTATGCTTTGACTTCGTTCACTTACAATCGAAAACTGAACCGGTTCGCTCTTGGTCGTTTTACGTTCTTTTGCACCCCTCGTAACAACATGCTCTAAGACATGGCTATAAGCATGCGATCACCAGCTCCAGTTTTATGCTTCCTTCGGCGTGACGTTGCATGTCGGCTCAGGCGCGGGGTGGAGAGAACACTGGGGCCAAGTAGGCGCCGGCAAAAGAGGCGGTTCGCAGCCGGCTAATTCGTTGCGGGCAATCGCCTACATCTCTCGTCGTTCAAAAGCCGCATATATAGCTGATCAATCGTGCAAAGAGTGTCGCAACCTAAAACTGAGAAAGAAAAGTCTGTAGCCATCATGCCGTTGGTTCGTAATCCTATTCTTCCAGGTTTCAACGCGGATCCCTCCGTTCTACGTGTTGGCAATGACGGTAAGATATCGTAATGTTCTGCTTGAGTAGTGTAAGCTAATTGGACGACATAGTGAGTTTTACAGTCTTTACATTTTGTTCCGTTTTATAGCCACGATGCCATGAGAGTCATGGTATGGGCTATTCTGATACGATTAGAAAACAATCCAACTTTGTATATCGAGACTACCATGTGACATCAACTGACAACGTCAAACTAGTATTATATTGCAACGTCCACGTTCGAGTGGTATCCAGGAGTACAGATCCATCACTCGACAGATCTCGCCAACTGGGAGCTCCTATGCCGCCCTTTGAATAGAAAAAGCCAATTGGACATGCGCGGTGATCCCGATAGTTGCGGTACGTACTCGATCGAGATTGACCGTAAATGCGCATTGTTGTAACGAATCTTCAAGGGGTGTGGGCGCCTTGTCTTACACATGACGGTGACAAGTTTTGGCTGGTGTACACCGATGTAAAACGCAAAGATGGCTCATTCAAAGATACGCCCAATTACATTGTCACTGCTGATCGCATCGAGGGTCCGTGGTCTGACCCCGTTTACATCAATTCCTCAGGATTTGACCCATCCCTATTTCACGATGACAATGGCACGAAATGGTTCGTGAACATGCTACAAGACCATCGAAGGCGTCCGCGGTTTTTCGCTGTTAGTACACAATTATCATGGTCAATCGATATGACAGACGCTGACCTTGTGTATCTCCATTCAGGGCATCAGGCTACAGCAATATGATGCTGAAGCGAAAAAGCTTGTCGGCCCATGCAAGACCATCTTCCCTGGTACTGATCTGGCTCTTGTAGAAGGCCCACATCTATACAAGCGGAACGGATGGTACTACTTGTTGACTGCTGAAGGTGGCACAGCATACGAGCACGCCTGCACTTTGGCGCGATCCCGGGATATCTGGGGCCCATACGAACTTCATCCTCAAAAGTACATACTTACTTCCAAAGACGCACCACTGGCATCTCTGCAAAGAGCGGGTCATGGAGATATAGTCGACACCCCAGAAGGCAAGACATACCTCGTTCATTTGACCGGTCGCCCAACTCCCCAGGCCCGCCGCTGCGTTCTTGGACGCGAGACAGCGATTCAAGAGGCTTACTGGGACAAGGATGACTGGCTGTATGTCAAGAATGGACCTGTTCCGTCTCTCCATGTCGAACTGCCAGCACAGCGCGATGACAGCTCCTATTGGTCTGAGCAGCGCTACCTTTTCGACAGCAGCGACGGTATCCATAAGGATTTCCAATGGCTCCGTACACCAGAACCAGAACGTATCTTTAGTACTAAAAATGGTCTGCACCTCGTTGGACGCGAGGCGATTGGATCCTGGTTTGAGCAAGCTCTTGTTGCACGTCGTCAAACGCATTTCTCGTACGACGCAGAAACAGTCGTTAGCTTCAGTCCAGACGACGAACGCACTTATGCAGGCCTGACTGCTTACTATTGTCGATTCAACTTCTTTTACCTGACCGTTACTGCCGACTCTGACGGTCAGCGCGAACTGCTCATCTTAAGCTCGGAAGCTTCATGGCCGGATGGCAATCTGAAACTCCCCCTCGCAGATCCGGTGCCGCTGCCGCAAGAGGGCAAAGTTAGATTGGCGCTGAGCATTCGGGGTAAAGAGCTCCAATTTCGCTACGCTCTGGAGGGACAGGCGAACCTGACAGATATCGGACCTGTCTACGATGCTTCGATCTTGAGTGATGAGTGTGGCGGTCATCAAGCGTTAGTTCATTGTCCCCTCTAGCCACACTACATGCGTATGCTGACTTTGCGAAAACAGACACGGGAGCTTTACTGGCGCATTTGTAGGCATGGCAGCATCTGATATCAATGGCACAGAAAAGGTAGCGTCATTCGATTACTTTCTATACACGCCCGTAAAGCATAGTACAGACCGCTACGATATGTGATAAGACAGTATGTCTCGGTTCACATCACGGCGTAGTATAGTCATATTAAATATCGAGAATGGTCTGCTTGACATTGTGCACGTACAAGTCCGTAATCTCATCACAATTGTGTGCCTGCAGCTTGGCTGAGGCATCCATTGCAAGAGGGCGTGGATACGAGTTAGACACAATGTGATAACGGGTAGTGTTGATACAAGATCGCGGCTCCAAGTGTTTCAGACCAGCATCCGTAGCGCCCCACTCCTTCTAGTTTGAACTGTTGGAAAACCGTAACATGACTCGCGCAGTACTTTATGTTACACCAGCGAGAGATAGGGCTTGAAGTGGGGCCTTTTCGACGTACGGACTTGACTTGTTGTACCAAGTGCAGGCAGGATATGTCGGACTCTTGCAATTCAAGGCTGAGCAGCAATTTTAGCCTGATACGGCTGTCGTTCATATGTCTGTGTCGCAGATATCTGTGTTCTGACCCCTACGTCTCAGCATCGTTTCAAAGCATGGCCATAGTAGACTACATAGAGGTAGACTCGAACCTCAAATTTTCAAAGGCCATCAAATTCATTCTGAATCCGAACAAACCAAGCTGAACCCAGCTTCTTCGTTCAGTCCCCCTGGTCTCGTCATATACGCAGACGCTTCCCAATAGCACTATCCCGACCACAGAGCCAGCACAGGATGTGGGCACCGAACCGCGTACACCCAGGTGCTAAACGCACTTCATCAGTCCATTCGATCGTATCTTTACAGTCAGGGAGCCGCCCCGTATCGATGAGTTCGCCTCAGATGCAGAGACAATCGAGGAGCTATGAATCGGACAACTACTCTGACCTAGGTTCAGAAGACGAACAGCCGTACACCCGAGGTCCACAAAACACCTCAATGTCAGCTATGTCGCAAATGCAACGACAGCAACCTAACTCCACAGCGAACCTGGTCGCTCAGAAAGTAGGAAACGACGTTAGCTATGCTGCCCCCACAAACAGACCGCAATATCAAGACCAGAGAACTTTTGTTGAGCAACCAGTAGACGACGATGCGACTTCGCGGTCCTCTACACTGGATGGCAATGAAGAGGATGTCCCGTATCCACTGAAGAAGTCATTGGCGCATTCTGCCATCAAAATGAGCCTCACAGGACAGGAACCGGCATCTCCAGCACCCGCACCGCACATTCCCGGCCCTCTAGAGTCGCAGCTTGCTGCCTTGATGTCCAAGCTTGTCTATATCGAACAAGCGAACCCTATCTTAACGGTCAAGCCTGAGGAATATGAGCAGACGATGGCGCGTTTGAAAGCGCTAGAAGAGGAAAAGAAGCTGTGGTGGAAGCGACACGAGGCCATCTGGAGCCTTCGAGACGAAGACGTGGAGAACAACATCAAGATTCGCGTAAGTGCAAGAGACAATGAGCTGGCGAAGGCCATGTGCTAATATGGTGCAGGGATTGTTAGCTAGCTGTCGACGCGAACTGGACGCGACCAAAGCATTACGCGATGAAGATCTTCTAAACGTACAGATTGTACGGAGCAAGCTTGCGGAAAAGACCAGAGAAGTGGAGCGACTGCATGCACAGACCGGACGTAGCAGCCCGAGCCGAGGGCGTCCAGGCAGCTTTCTCGAACGGCGCGATACAACAGATCTATTCACTGCGGCCAAGGTGGCAGCTCTTGAGCAACGAGCTCTCGAACTAGAAAAGAGAAACTCGGACCTTGTCGCGCAGTTGGCAACGTCGGGAGGTGGTAGCATCGATGACCTGAACCGGGCAACAGCTCACCAGGCATGGAAAGGAACAGTTACCGATCTGGAATCGAAGATCAAGGCCAAGGATGCTGAGATCTCGCGTCTAAGGGGCCAGGGTGCCTCTGCGGGAAGCGGGCAGATGGACTGGTACCGAATTGAAGCGCTACTGGAGGAACATTCAAGCTACCGTGAGAGCATCGGAGGCAAGCTGCAGGCTCTCCGGTCAGAAAAGGAGGGACTCATGAGAGATCTACACCGCAAGGAGAACGAGTGCCAAGTGTTGGAGCTCAAAGTGCAGACGCTGCAGAGACGCGCAAACGTAGTGTGACGGAGGCGGTATAATGCCAGGATTGAGTTTGTTGCCGAATACCCATGAATGAATATTTTTTTGTTTGTTTGAATGCATTGCGGAGCCGGAAAGCCTAGGTGCGTCAGCGTGCATGTGTGGAGACGGTGAGGCGGCTCTGAATGGTGGCTGACGTGGCTGGTGTAGTCAAAGCTTAGCTCGCTTCCTTGCTTGGTACCTGGCAAACATCGTCATATCATTCCATAGCCGTCGAGCGCATCCTGCTTTTGGCTGTCCCCACAGCGTACGGCAGGCTCAATCCGGACAATGACATCGTTTGTTGCTTCGCGCAGTCTTTTAAAGCCGATGATGTCTCCCTACTTTCTCAGGTACGGCTTGCGATCTAGCCTTCATCGTCCACCATGCAGTCGGCTCTCGTGTCTCTTCTCGCAGTTGCTAATGCGGCCACCGCACAGGCGGCCTATTCATTCGACCCCTTGCAGCATCTTGCCGGCATTGCCCCTTACTTCGAAGATCCGCGCCTTGACCCGAAGCCACCTCAGGGTTGCAACGTGACGCGCGCTTCGTACCTCATCCGTCATGCCGCCATTTACGCCAATGACTTTGATTATGAGGAGTACATTGAGCCCTTCACAGACAAGCTGAAGAACACGACAGCGAATTGGCGAAGTGCTGGACCCCTATCCTTCCTTTCTAAGTGGGAGACACCCATAAGCGATGAAGAGCTAGAAGACCTCACTTCCGTCGGCAGGCTTCAATCATACAAGCTGGGTGTTGACGTCCGTCTGCGCTATCCCACCTTCAAGGACCCTGAGCGTGTGTGGACATCAACTGCTGAGAGGACCGAGCTCAGTGCGTCTTCATTCATTGACGGCCTCGTGGCTGAGAGCAACAACACCAAACGCGTTTCCGTGCGCGAAGATGCTGCTCGGGGCGCGGATTCTCTGACACCCTACAAGGGTTGCCCCAAGTACAGCTCTTCCTACGGTAGTGACCAGTCATCTGTACGTATCTCGAGTGACAGAAGATGACCACGACTAACACTCCTGTAGCAATACCAAGAAACGTACACCAAGCCCATCGTCGATCGTCTGAATGCGTATGCTCCTGCCTTCAACTTCACCGCCGATGATGTTGTGGGCATGCAGCAGCTGTGCGGATACGAGACTGTCATCCGTGGCTCTTCCCCATTCTGTTCTCTCGACCTCTTCTCCCAGGACGAGTGGCTCTCCTTCGAGTACATGAATGATATCATGTATTTTTACAACACCGGCTATGGAAGCACACAGCTGTCGGGCGCCCTTGGCCTTCCTTGGCTCAACGCTTCCGCCATCGAATTGCTCGCCGACGAGGCTGACCAGGATCTCTATGTCTCCTTCACGCATCGCGAGTTGCCTCCTACCGTCGTAGTCGCTATGGGCCTGTACAACAATTCTGCCTATTCCGGATCGAACGACCCTAACGCCACGATGCCGCTCGACAGGCCCAACCACTCGAGAGCATGGAGGTCATCAAGAATTCTACCTTTCTTGTCCAACATTGCCATTGAGAAGATGACATGCGACAGCTACGGATTCTCTGCCGACGAGTATTTCCGAGTTTTGGTTAACAAGGATCCACAACCGCTGTCTTGTGCTGACGGCCCAGGAGAGAGCTGTTCCAAGAGCGCGTTCCAGGATTTCATTCAAGAAAGAGCCGCACTTTTTGGCGGATATACTGAGGAGTGCCAACCGGAGTACTCAAACTCTACTGACGTTCTTACTTTGTATAATTAAGACGACGCTTAGTGTCGCGATGATATAATACCATTTTTGTAATATGCCAATCATCGTTCCCGCATGATCCGTTCAGTGAAAAATGACGCTAGTAGGCTCGGCGATCGCGGACACTTGTTGAAACGTTGACGATCACCATGACCTGAATAACGCTCAATATCACACCACTGTGTGGTTGAGTAGTTGATTGTTTCTAATGGTGCCAAGTCTTGGGGCAGATCCATATTCCGCCGCCTTCCGCTTTACTGTAGTGTTGGCGCGAGTCGCAATGTCTGATGTGTCGAGCTACACCCGCGTGGCTTGACAGCTACAACATCGTATGCAGGGGCGGAGGAGCACCTGGAACAATGCACATGTTGATGTTCGAACAGCAAGACGCGTTCACGTGCGAAACACATGTGCCGATGCGACTCAACAAGTGTTCAAGGTGCACCTAGCCCTATTGATTTTTGTAGACGTCATGACTAGCAGTCTTGGGTGCACTGATCCAGGAATACCCGAGTGTGGCGCGCTACAACGCGTCTTCTTTACAACGCTCATCGCAATTGTGCCGCTTCTCATACATTTACCAGTCTACCAAATGGGGGACCATATCGAGAACAAGGGCACGCGCCCTAGTGCGATCGTTGTCGGTGCTGGTGCCGGAGGTGTCGCGACTGCAGCGCGACTTGCAGCATCAGGCTACAAGGTTACTGTAGTCGAGAAGAATGACTTCTCTGGCGGGAGATGCAGTTTGATACACCGCAACGGATATGTGAGTTGACAAGTGTGCGGTGCACCGCTCCTCATCGCTAACCGCTACGCAGAGGTTCGACCAAGGCCCGAGCTTGCTGCTTCTCCCTCGATTCTTCCACGAGACATTCGAGGATCTTGGGACCTCACTCGATGCCGAGGGCGTCAAGCTGGTCAAGTGTGAACCGAATTACAACGTTCATTTCCACGATGACACTACGTTCAAGCTCTCAACCGACATCTCCATCATGAAGGGTGAAATCGAGCGTTTTGAAGGAAAAGACGGCTTCGAGCGATACCTTGGTTTCCTGCAAGAATCGCATCGCCACTATGAAGTTTCCATCATCCATGTGCTGAAGAAGAATTTCTACTCGTTACTGAGCATGGTTCGCTTCGATTTCTTGTTGCATCTCTTCGAGCTACATCCGTTCGAGAGTATCTACTACCGAGCGAGCAAATACTTCTGGACGGAGAGGTTGCGAAGAGTCTTCACATTTGCAAGCATGTATATGGGTATGAGCCCATTTGATGCCCCGGGAACCTACAGTCTGTTGCAATACACGGAGTTGGCTGAGGGTATTTGGTATCCCATTGGCGGCTTCCACAAAGTCAGTATATTCCAACGCAGGAAATTCTCTCGCTAACTTGATCAGGTGGTGGAATCTCTTGTCAACGTCGGTGAGCGCTTGGGCGTTGAGTTTAGGTTTGATAGTCCGATCCGCAACATACAGCTTTCAGATGATGGGAAGCGTGCCACAGGCGTTGTCTTTGAGGACAACACCAAGGAACCGCTAACCGCCGATGTTGTTGTTTGCAACGCAGATCTGGCATATGCATACAATCAGCTTCTTCCCTCTTCCTCATTCGGGCGATCCCTCTTAAAAAAGGAGGCTTCTTGCTCCAGCATATCCTTCTACTGGGCACTGGACCGGCAATTTCCTGAACTAAGCGCCCACAACATCTTTCTCGCCGAAGACTACAAGGAAAGTTTTGATAGCATCTTCAAGAAGCATCTGATACCGGATCAACCCAGCTTTTACGTCAACGTTCCGTCCCGCGTTGACCCTTCTGCGGCGCCAGAGGGGTGTGATTCTATCGTCATCTTGGTACCGGTTGGGCACTTGGAAGTCGATTCGACGGACTCGCACAAGGGCTCCAAGCACACGAAGGGCCTGACTCAAGATTGGGATTCTATGGTAGCATCAGCGCGCGAAACTGTCATCAAAACCATGGAAGCACGACTCAACATTTCACTTGGTCCCCATATTATCGAAGAAACTATCAACACGCCACCTACATGGAAGTCTTCATTCAACCTCGACCGTGGCGCCATCTTGGGTCTGAGCCACTCCTTCTTCAACGTGCTCAGTTTCAGGCCGAAGACCAAGCATCGCAGCATCGAAGATCTGTACTTTGTCGGTGCAAGCACTCACCCTGGTACTGGAGTTCCTATTGTGCTCGCTGGTGCCAAACTGGTTACTGAACAAATACTCTACGACCGGCAGCAAGAGAGTCGCATTCCGTGGCGCCCACTAGGCACCAAAGAAACCAAGGCGTCACCAGCTCCTCTGGATCGGACACAAAACGGACCATATCTCAGTTGGCTCGTTTGGATACTGTTGAGCATCTTCCTCGTGTTTACGACTGTACCCGGTGCTTTGTACTATCAAAATCAAAAGGCTGGCAATGGGTTGATGGGTGATTGGTAATGTGCTGGTGCACAGTTTGCTGAGGTATGGGCCTTTAATGCATCATATCACCTTAACTGTATCTACATAGTTCAATACCCACTTTTTATCGTCAGCCTAGCATGGATCATGATTGTAGACGGCTATTGTCAAAGGAACGTAGACGGCGAACATTAGATGTATTTCCATCATTGTTCACACATGGTGATGAAAAAGAGGAAAGATTTATTATGCTACTATCACAGAGGGTATCCCACGCTTAATCGTAATCACAATCTGCGCCACACCCAATACGTTATCATTACCATATTACAACTTCCGCCGTACCTGCAGTACATCTTCCCCGTTCATGAGAGATCATGTTTTAAGCAAAACTCAAACCTCGGTCTAAACAGTGTTGTCGACATGAGGAGCAGTGCCGTTGTAGCCATCGGGGTGGGTAGCGGTCTGTCCGTTGTTCACGGCATCAGGCTTGCGCTTCTCATGAACCATGGCATCGCCATCGTAGTCCTTGATAGAGAGGCCGAGGCGGGCCGGGTCGATATCCTTGTGGCCCCACAGGAGGAGAGCACCGAAGCATGGCTTGGCTAGGAAGTCAAGTACACCGTAGAAAACAGCTTCGCTATCAGGGGCAATGAGGTTACTATTCTAATGTTAGTCACTGTATGGTTATACAACATTCGGGTCTGAGTGTGACTTACCCGCCCTCGGCGACTCCCCATGCGATTGGGTACAGGATCCAAAGCAGAGCGGTCATACTCCCGCACGTCATGAATGCCCTCTCAACATCGCGGCCGAATTTCTTTGCGTGAAGGCGCGACTCCCAGACAAGTTGGTAGACGATGTAGAAAAGAGCAAAGCAGCCTACGTGTTGTTAGAAATGATCTAGCAGGATACTCGGATACAAAGTAAGAAAAAGAGAAAGTGCTTACCAAAAGCGAAGTAGGCCCACTTGTAACGGTTGTCGATGAGGGCACCGATCAGACCGGTGATAACCATAATCTCATCAACCATGATGACCCAAAGTATAGTCGGCCATGGCATGCCAGCAGTCAAAAGCAAGTCAAGGAGCAGCAGAGGCGTAGTGATGAACCAGTCGATGTAACGAGCATAGTAGATCGAACGGTAGTTTCCTGCTACCTTGGGGTCGCTGCGGTGGAACTCGACTGCGATTGGTGTAAAGCCCAGGTTGGATCCCATTGTGACTATAAGGAACCTTATCAGTATATGGCTCGCGTGTTTATAGTTTGAGACTTGAAGACTTACAGTAGGCGATGCATGCGACGAAGACTACAGATGCGGTGATGTAGTGGAAAAGACGGTCGCGACGCTGCTTGCGGTAGGCCAGACCTAGGAAAACAAATCCAGAGAATCCCATCGCAGCGCAAATAGCGAAGTAGAAGTCGGATCCACGTGTCGTGATGGCAATGTCTGCCGTTGCACCATTGACGGTGTTGTCTATTACATGTTAGGAGGATGTCCAAAACACATCAAATCACCCAGGGAGGGAGATATACCATTGTATTGGAGCACGTTATTTCTACGAGCGAGATCCATTGCGAAGAAGGTTGTCAATTGCAAAATTGATAACAGAGGATGGAGATGTACCAAGAGAAGCTTATCGCAGCCATGTGGCTGCAAGCTCTGGGTTATATCTTGGAAGCCAGCCCACGAGATCCAAACATGCCGTCATGACGACATATCTCGCGCGCGGGAATAGAGCTTGATCATGCACATGTTCGAAACCTCGAATCGAGCAAGGGGGTCCAGACTAGGCCACGATCGCGCGACAAACAAGTAAAGACCAATCAGAAGTATACGCTATAGTTTAGCAGTGTCAGTTTCTGATTCACAAATCGCTGATATCAATGACCACTTGCAGCTTCTCGGTGTAATAGATATATCACACTATGCTCATTACCGACGCTAGATCTTCTGAGCATAGCGCCCGGGCTTTCCGTCCCACCTCTTGAGTGGAGGGCCACTAGGATTAAGCTTTATGACGTCGATCTGTTAAGCTTACTTTGACATCGACTTGCGTGAATCGCATGTCCACTACTGTTAGGCTGGCCTCGATTTTACGGTCTGTTGAGGTCTGCTGGTGTTGACACATGTATTTCGACATGGGAACGCGTAAGCATAGTTTTCAAATGTGCCGCATAACGGGAACGATTGCAGGACAGTTGATCATTACCGCATCGCATGGTGGTGTGATCTTCTTGTGCACTTACTGCCCAGGCAGGCATCGATCCAGTCGGTGTTTTTTTACGTCAGTACGATGGAGGGCGTTAGATATGCTTGCTGCAGGACCGACCGCTACGGCAAAGATCGGCACATACAAGCTTTCGTTAAAGCGGGGCGAATCTAGATTCTACAGCGTTGCTAGGGTTGTGCCTCACTCCACCAAAACAACGCACCGCATGTGTGACAAGTCTTGTTTGAATGCTTTGGATATTAATTAAATCTTGCTAAAAAGACTTCGTAGAGTACGTAACATGGTGGTAGCGTTCAAGTCGCGAGTCCAATCGGTTTGTTAGACATGTGGTCCAAAAACACAGGCGCTGCTAGCCCAAATAACTAATGAGAGATTTCCGCAAATTGCTCGATCCCGTCTCGGAATGCACATCCGACTCGGATCTCACTGTCGCGACTTCTCGCTGATGAGCGATGTCTTCCTCAGTGAACCAGTTTCCGTGTAGGCCGTAAGGTATCCTAGTCCCAAGTTGAATCTTGCAAATGACAGTCTGCATGTCGCTTGCATCCAGAACCCACAACTCGCTCTCTGCATCTGCTTTGCATTCTCCGTTTTCGTCTAGCTGGTCTTCGTTGAAGACATAGAAGAGTAAATAACCTTCTTGTTCGGTGGCGCCAGCGCCATCATCAGCTTCAGCCTCCTTCATCTTACGAGGCACGAATCTAGCTTCTTGGCCAAAGTGATTCGGCGGAAGTTGGAATGCTTTTATGGGATCGTTGTGGTCGTTTGACGCGAGTATCTCGACAATTGAGCGGTTGTCAACACAACCGTTGACAGCCTGTGGAGGTGATTGCTGAGCGCGTCTGAGTAGAGTCTGTACATCTACCCTAACAAGTATATCGATTTTGGTCGCCTTGCCTAATGCCGCACCAAACGATTCATCTGAAGTGCTACATCCGTAAATGTATCGTGCGCGCGACATTTCCGTGGCAGGATGTATGGTGGGAAATTCGAAAGGAATGGCTGCTAATGCAAACTCGTGAGTGATGGTGTTAGACGAGCCCGGAGCGAGTGAGAACTGGTAGTAATACAATCGACATTGTTCTTCGTCGTCGTATGAGATGGGGATGTTATGAGGCGCCCTTGATGACTCTGGCTCATTGTGTCGTCCCAGCAAAGGCGACGTGTCGTCTAGGAAAGGCTTCTCGGGATCTTGAACCTGTTCTTCGTCATCGTACTTGGCGAAGAAGGACATGGGTTTACTGCGCACTATCTCCTTGTGATTCGGATGTGGGGGAGGCTCGATGTTGCCAGCACTAAAGACCAAGGATGCAGACGTCAGCCGGCAGGCTAACATGCTGACAGCAGAGATACCACCGGCGCTGTTGTACTCATCCCAAGTGTTGGCTGTGTGGAGGATCAAGCAACCGTCTGTCTCGAACCAACGTACTGACTCGGGATGATGTCGGGGAAAGATACCGAACCTAGCGGGTTTCTCAGGCTCGTAGAAGACTATGGGCTTATTCTTTGCCAGGTTCAAAGGAGTAAGAGAGAGTGGCAAGTCGAGTATAACAGTGTTATGTCGGGATACGCCAAAATCGTGCATGAGTCGTCCGCCAGAGCATCCAGGGACTGGTGCATTAATGATTCTGCTTCCTTCCGAGCTAGTTCTCTTCGCGACCGAGTTTTCAGCTGGGAGACAAGAATAGTGGACATAGGGTGCAACAAAGTTGCAATGGAAGAGAACCATCTCGTTGGTTTCTCTGTCAACCTTGGGATGACCCGTTGTCCACTCCTTCATCCAGCTCAGCAAGCCAGTTCCACCAAAAGCTTCACGCTTTTCATCGGCATGTGAGTCTCGGTCGCCAGGTGCAGCTTCTCCTTCGGCACGATTTCCGTCAAACCAGCCTACTGTCTCGAGGCTTGGCAACGCGATGCGCATTGGCGGCCCACTCTCGCATGTTGCTAGTGCACGTCCATCGTGATATAATATGCTGGTGTTGGCCACGCTGATTCGCTTGACAGCACGTGCAGAACCCAAGATGTGCGTCCAGAAGACAAGCAGAACAGTACGCATGATGCGCCATAGAATGAGCAGCAAGCTGGATGCAGGATTAACAAGTGTCGCAATGCTAGGCAGAATAGGCGTGCGAAGTGTCGGGTTTTCGACGGCAGTACGGTACACGTCGGTGAGAATGAACTGGTTCACAAAGTTGACAATGGGCTTCGTAGGGTCGGTGAGAGAGCGGCTGAACCATACTCCCGAGAGCATGCCATCGCCGTCGAACCAATGCGCCTCACGTCCCAAGTCGGAATTGGTCACGGGATTACCGCCGTTGCGGACGTACATGCCGCCCAGCAGCTCTTCTGGGATCCGGCCGGTCCATGAGACGGGCGTGGGAGGACATGTTGTAGTGATGGGCGCAAAGTTGCCGGCGAGGTATCTACAAGGAATCAGTCAGGGCGATGTGCAGATTTTGGGGAATCAACTAGGAGGGCATGCGTACGGGTGCTTTGGCGTCGTCGACTTGCTGTGCGGTCCAGTCTTGGACATTACGGCGGTGTTATTGTCTTGGCGGCATTGAAAGACGCGTGTGGGTTGGCTCAGGACAACGGCGCAGGCAATTCATTAGTACAGTGGGTTTGATCTGTCTTCACATGTCGCCGCGGCGAAAGCGGGACTGTGTCAGGAAGCGGTGGCATGATGCAATAAAGACAAGGCTGCTGCCCAGTTCCACGGGTATCCGGTTGACGTCTGCTCGTGATGGCGGCCAGACAATCGTGATGTCATGTTGAAGCTTGCATAAAGACTAGTCTGTTTTGGGCAGCGCGCATCCTCCATCTCCGCCCGAGGAACGCCGTCTCAACGACATTGCAAATATTCTATCATGGCCTCTTCCGCGTTATCTCTTGTGCCTGACGCCCGCCGCGGCCTAGTCTGTTCCCCTGCAGCATTGGGTCCATGAGTGACGCTGATTGCATATCTCTCCGGCTACTCCCTTCTGTTTACACGGTGCCATCATGGGTTTCGACTACGCGCTCGTGTACGTGACGCGCCCTCTTCCTGCATTCCACCAATATGGCTGACATTAACGGCTAGTCATCTCAAGTACACGATCCCCCCGGCCGTGGGGCTTACCTGGCTCTATCGCCCTTTCTTCACCAAACTTGACGTGTACAAGGTCGTTTACCTGATATTGGTTGGTACGCGCATCCTCGCCAACACTTCTCGTGCTAACAGACCAGGTCGCTGTGCTGTCGACCATACCATGGGACTCGTACCTTATTCGCACCGGGATCTGGAGCTACCCCGCCCATGTCATTGTTGGACCCAAGCTGCTGGATATCCCTCTAGAAGAGGTCTTTTTCTTCGTCGTGCAGACATACAACACATCGGTCCTCTATCTTCTCCTCAGCAGGCCCACCTTTCAGCCCGTCTACCTCAGCCCTGAACGCGGCGCATCCGGCCATCGATGGCGATACACCAAATTTGCTGGCCAAATCTTCTTTTTGGGCGTGATTGCGTGGGGATGGCGTTGCATCAAAGATGACAGCAAAGGAACTTACACTGGACTCATCTTGATATGGGCCGGCCCGTTTCTGCTGCTGCTCTGGTATGGCAACCATCACTATGCCTTGAACACTCACTAACTGGAAGCAGGAGTCTTGCATACCAATTCATCCTGGCGCTCCCTCTAACCAATACCGCGGCACCCATCATCCTTCCGACACTTTACCTCTGGATCGTCGATACCTTGGCCTTGCGTAGAGGAACATGGGTAATCAACACAGGTACAAAATATGGCGTGCACTTATGGGATGGCCTCGAAATTGAAGAAGCCCTCTTCTTCTTGGTTACCAACTCGCTTATAGTATTTGGTCAGTTGGCGTTTGACAATGCTCTTGCAGTGCTTTACACCTTCCCGGCGTTATTCTCGAAGCCCTCCCTGCTCCCATCACCCATGGTCTTGATGCGCGCTTTGCTCACTTCATGCTCCAAGTACGACGATGCGCGCCTTGTAGGCCTTGGCGAGGCTGTGCATCGTCTCAAGCGAAAGAGCCGTAGTTTCTACCTCGCCTCCGCAACGTTCCCTGGACCTTTACGGGCGGATTTGTTGCTACTCTACTCCTTCTGCCGCGTTGCTGATGATCTGGTGGACAATGCTTCCTCTGCCGATGAGGCTAAGGACTGGATAGCGAAATTGCGCAAGTTCCTGAATAATACTTACAGCGATTCTGCATCTAAGCCTACTATACAAGCCCAAGTCCGGGAAGACTTTCCGGCCGGCACGCAATCTGCACTCCTGCAGCTTCCAGCTGCTAAGCTCTCGCACCAACCGCTGGAGGATCTTTTGCGCGGGTTTGAGATGGACCTTGCTTTCGACAAGGAGCCTCTGATCAGAACCACGGAGGATTTGCGTTTGTACTCGGAGCGTGTGGCGGGCACTGTAGCTCAAATGTGCATTGAACTCATCTTCAACTGGTATCCTAGCGCTTTACCTGTTGAAGAGCAACGGGCTATAGTTACTGCTGGTAACGGTATGGGCGTGGCCCTACAGTATGTCAACATCGCGCGCGACATAGAAGTAGACGCTAAGATTGGGCGTGTTTATCTTCCTCTGAAGTGGCTTGCTGAAGTGGGGTTAAGTTACGACGAGGTATTAAAGAAGCCAGATCACCCGCAAATCGAGGCCTTGCGTAAGCGTCTTCTGAAGGATGCATTCTCTCTATACGAAGAGGCCAAAGATGCGATCGAGCGTTTGCCAATTGAGGCGAGAGGCCCTATCCGGGTCGCGGTTGAGAGTTACATGGAGATTGGAAGGGTCTTAGGACAGGACAACTTCAAAGTCAAAGCTGGACGTGCTACTGTGCCCAAGTCGAGGAGGATAATGGTCGCTTGGAGAACACTTAATCGCTAATACAACTTGCGAGATTTATGCCTTTAATGCTTGTAACAATACCAATGAACTGCCCTGCTTGCAGGATCTCCAAAGTCGTGATGCATGAGACGAAAGCGGAGAATGTGATTGGCTGGACCGGAAACGTCTGTGATTGGCGCACGTGCAGTATCGCGTCCCGTTTCTCCAACTCGCACCTGAACTATCTCTCCATCACCATATTTCCTGGAACCCTTAAAAAGCGTAATATGTATCAAAACCGGCTACTGGATCCAACGGGCGCGTCTCTTGTTTCTACTAGCAGGAAGAAGAAGGGCGGGCCGCGGACCGTAAACCGATCGGCAAAAGGCAATTACAAGAAGCTACTTTGGTTCAAACAGCCTTGTAGGTATTCACGCAGGTCCCTGTGCTAGGACACATCTGACGTGTACAGTTCCCGATAACTATACAGATGAGACCACCTTTCTTGACCACCTTCAGCGCAATCCAAGATTGCAGCCCTACGAATTTTGGTCACTGATGGGTGACGCCACGGTCATTGTGCAGCATCTTGCAACAGTGATCATATTTGCCTGCTGTTTCGTGGCCATCATTCATGATAGAGTTTCGCCTGTAGCGATAGTGGGGTGGGCCACTTTATGCACAGTTCTAGCCTGGTTCTTATGGGACCATTGGATGGGCCAGGAGTTCGCGACCGTCTCTAATGTGGCATCGACACCCACTTCAGATACAGACAAAGCTGGACCACAACCCTCATCAGCGCTCTCAGGACGAGCTCAACAGCGTCTAGCAACTGCCAAATCAGCCCTGTTGATTTATGCAGCTTTACTCGGGCTCAGTCCGATTCTCAAGTCACTGACACGCTCCACGACAAGTGATTCAATATGGGCGTTGAGTACATGGCTGCTGATGATGAACGTTGCCTTCTTTGACTACAGTGGAGGTACAGGTGCACAGTATGAGGACCACTCTCCCTTTGAGTATGCATGCGGCTAAGTCATGTGTCTCTAGATTACCAGCTTCGATATCCACAAATTCGGCCATGATGGCGTCAGCTGTTCTTGCCTCGCGTCTTCCATCCACTACGCACGTCTTCTCGCTGACTCTCTTTTCCATTGAAGTTTATGGACTGTTTCCAATATTCCGTCGTCAGCTCCGCGCTCGATCTCCGTGGGGGCACCTCGCCCTAACCATTATGTTGGTAACAGGCGCATGGGGCGGCCTTTTCATCACCTTGACAGGAGGAGGCCGCGGCGCATTCTTGGCGGGTGCAACCGTAGGAGGCGTCCTCACTCTTTTGAGCATGGGAATCTGCAGTTGGTGGCTCATCGGTCTCCAGAAGTATAAGAATGAGATTCATGGTCCATGGGATCCGGCAAGACCCGTCATCCGGCGGCATTGGGATTGAGCTCTTTATCTTCGGACTCTTCTCGGTAGGAATAGCGGTTCTCGCAAGCGAAGAACGAACATACTCCGTTTGGTGGCCAGGTCTCCGTGCAACCATCGATTCCAGAAGCCTGTGCCCATCGCGCGGCAGTGCTACTTTGTAGACTCGACTTTGAGTGTACCTCTAGCTGTAATTTTCCATCTTGTCTTGTCCACCTGACAAGGTTGTCGCTAGAGTTACCAGTGACACACTTGTTCATCCGAGCAAGCAAGTCGTGAGCTCCAACGTCATCCCCGCCGACAAAATGTACAGGCGACCATGGCAATTTCCGATCCATTGCTTTGCCTTTACTAGCTCCAGTCACTACAATTCTATCCAAGCTCTCGAGACCGGAAAGCATGCTCCGAATGAACTGCCAAAGCTCACTTCTGAACATAGGTACTGAAAGGTGAATCACGAAGTCAGCGTAAGTCTCATATGAATCCCTACAGGAAAACACCTACTGATAGGCCATGCCTCTAGATTTACTCGTAAACACCGCAGGCCGACTGCATCGGCACGAAGTGAACCCATGGCTTCGTTGTTTGCCAGCGCAGTGTACTGTAGCCACTCACGTGCAATATGAGGGCGATCCGAGTTTAGTTCGCGCAGGTCAATCTCAATATCTTGAATACGCGTTCTGTAGTCGAGAGGGAGCGCGTGGAGGAAGGTTCGCATTCCAGTAAGATTTGAGAAGCGAAAGGTGTTTTGCGCGAACAGTGGACGGCGGTCGATTTCGTGATAGGTTCTGCGACATGTTTGGAGCAGAGCAGCGCCTGGTGTTGTAAGAGACGTGCCATCTTGTCGATCTTTTGAGCTGTGAATCTGGGGGTCGATTATGGGAGCTTCAGCAACGAAGCAAAGTCCAAAGATGATGTGTTTGATCTCTGCAGGCAGTTGGAGGAGTGCCGATTGTGGCTGAAGATTACTAGGGGGTGATATGGTAATAGTCATGATTGTAGCAAAGTATATATTAAGAAAGCTCAACCTTTGAAGGCGGTATCACCTCAGCTTAAACTACAGTGTGAAGCGGCAAGGCGTTAGCTGATGGTCACGGCCCATCAGCCGCTGTCATGCTTTGTTTATCTATGCATCGTGGCGTTCCGCCGATTCAGCACATCAGCCCGAGCTGAAATCTTTTCACAGG
This sequence comes from Alternaria arborescens, assembly GCF_004154835.1. NCBI lineage: Eukaryota > Fungi > Ascomycota > Dothideomycetes > Pleosporales > Pleosporaceae > Alternaria > Alternaria arborescens. Next base: position 470,863 of record NW_021167870.1, read on the forward strand.
ACGGATAGCCTAAGCATTAAGGTACCTAGCATTCCCCAGTCACGGCTTGTAAAAAGTACGTGGAGTGCTTAGAATTTCCGTGGAGGGTAGCTAAAGCGGTGAGTCGAGACCCACAGTTTATGTCTTCGCCGATGGCGACGTTGATATCGGCGCATTACGGAACTGGAGCGGCTCAACATAAGTCTCTGACTGATGGTCGTCACCTTTTCCTGGCACTTGGCCGACGCTGCGACGCGGGATAAGAATCATGGCTGTAGTGCAGCGCCGATGTGCGTGTTGGCATCGGAGCAAGCCTCGCTCCCCGCTTCCAACACATCAAACCCAACGACACCAGTTTGCACAATAATGCTACAACATGAACCTACGGAGCTGCTCCACGATGTGCTCGGACGCGTGTCGGATTTCGAATTCTAGCGAGAAGTGCGACCTGAGCACAGATTCCGGCCCCCAATTTGAATATGAGCGAGGCTGAAAGAAGCGACTATGGTGTGCCAGTTACCCGCCATCGCAATTTTGGTCCTCGCGTGTACTGGACTGGACTGAACTGGGCAGCGCGTAACTCTCGACCACCCTGAATTGATATCTGCTTTGTCAATTGCAAAAGTGAAATAACAAAGCCATGTCTTTACGGCCAGACGACAGCTCCAGGCGTTCGCGGTCCAAGTCGCCTGGGCGCGGTCGAGAGCGTTCGCGCTCACGCAGCCATGATGGGCGCGAGCCTCAGCGATACGGTGCAGCTGACAACGGAGCTGCAACCCCGCAGTATGAGATTAGGCAGCCGGGTCAGGGTCAGCAATATGCGACGTGAGTACTGCGAGAATTGACTCTGTCAAATGTTGCGACAGACATCGCACGGATTAAACTGAGACATGGCGGCCAGACCAGCGAGCGAACCCATTACCATGGGGAACTACACCGATCTCCCTCCGCACGAGAGACCTGGCTATTCTCAACCCGCGTCCTTTGCGCGTCCTGCGCCCACGGCAGGCCCGTCGGCGGGCGTCTCTTATGCCCAGCCTGGCAATGTTCAGTATGCGCCGACCGCACACAACTTTGCCTACACCGCAGCCCCAGCTTCCCATAACGCGCCTACGAGGACACCGGCGGCGACAGCGACTTCGAACGGGGGCCCTCAGTATGCCAATCCAACCCTCCAGTATACGGCGAAGCCAGTGGGTGGCGCCGGCCAGCCGCCACACGTACGACACAACTCCCAGCCCATGAGTCCCTCGTACCCTCCGTCGGCTCAATTGCAATACACAGCTGCATCGCAAGCCCCTTCGTCGCAGCCCCAATACACGACCATGGCACACGCCCCTTCACCCCCGTCCCAGTATCCCCCCATGTCACAAGCTCCTCCGCCGCAGTCCCAGTATGCGACCATGCCACAGGCTCCTCAGCCGCCGCCAACTGATCAGTCTGGCTATCCACCTCCGCCAATGGGTCACCACGCGCAGCGTCCCGATCACCACCGTGCTGCTTCTTACTCGGGTCCAATGAGCACACACGATGGTCGCAATGTGGTCGAGCTGCGTCCACAGGGTCACCTTGGTGCAGGCGACAGACCTGATGGGCTGCGCATGGACAGGCTGTCGGTGAGCGGAAACCGACCCGACCTGCATCCTATCGTCCCTGGAGGTATGCCTGGAGGATTCCCAACGGGACTGCCACCGCCGAGTCCTCTGCTCGAAGCTTACCACGGAACCTATCAGTCCATCAGCCCCATGCCTCAGGCGCTGATGCTAGACGACGATCTTGACCATCTGCCTGCCCTCGACACCCTCTCTCCTCGGGCTTCTGGCCATTCTATCCATGGCCGCCACCGTTCCCGTTCCACTTCGCGGCGATCGCCAAGCCCTTCGAGGTCTTCCAAGCATAACGACAAGCTGGCATTGGCGGCATATGGCCGCGGTGAGCGACTACCCGAGAAGAAGGAGCGGAGAGCAAGAGTGTATGACGCTACAGACGACGCCCTAGCGCTTGTTGACGCTCTGGCTGCGCGAACCCCCGATGTGGACACTATAGTCGATATCCTTCCGGCTCTATCGCATGACCAGATGCTCGAGTTGAGAGCTGAGTACAAACGGCACTGCAAAGTACAAGGCAGGGGTATCAACATCGCCAAGCATATCAAACTCAAAACGTCTGGCAATTTCGGAAAGATCGCCTACGTGACAGCCTTGGGAAAATATGAAGGGGAGGGGTACTGGGCGAACTACTGGTATCAGTCAAACTCGGCGCGTCGCGAGCTGCTCATCGAGTCGTTGATGGGTCGTCAAAATTACGAGATTCGCGAGATCAAGGACGCGTTCAAGGACAAGCGTTACAGCGACTCTCTGACCCGATGCATGGATAAGGAGCTCAAAGCCGACAAATTCCGAAAAGCTGTGCTAATGGCACTAGAAGGTGAGCGGCAAGAGGAAAGCGATGTGTGGCCGCCCGAGTACCGCATGCGTGATGTCGACGCTCTATACAGGGCGGTTAGGGCTAGGGAAGGCGGAGAAAGCACCATGCTCAGCATTGTCATCATGCGAAGCGACGCGCACTTGCGCGAGGTGTTAAGGACCTATGAGAAGAAATACCAAGGCAACTTTGCGAGAGACGCTCTGAAGAAGAGCAACAATCTGGTTGGTGAAGTCATTGCACATATCCTCAATGGCGTCAGTAAGTTTTACCCGCATAAATTTGCGTCTCACACGTGTACTAATTGCCCACTCAAGTTAATCGTCCTGCAAGGGATGCAATGCTCCTACACCACGCTCTCATGGATCTCATGGAACCTGTAAATGATTCCCGATCTTCCAACAGCCGGCTGTCATCGCGGGAAGTCACTTCTAGCAAGCATGAACGTCAGCAAAGGGTCGAATTACTCATCTCTCGCCTCGTGAGATTACACTGGGATCGTCAGCATCTTTTCAGGGTCAAGGCAGAGTACGAAGAGAAGTATGGCCGCGTAGTCGAAGAGGATATTGAAGAGGCTACAAGAGGTGACCTGAGAGCATTTTCTATTGCCATCTGCCAAACGGCAAGATAGTTAGTTTCGTTGATGATCACCTGGTGCAGCGATACCCGATTCTCTAGAGCCGAGAGTGTGAGCCATGTAAGCAATACGTGTATACGTGTGTCTGTGTGTAGAGCTACGTTTTGACAAATGGTATGCATTTGCTAGTCTAAGAGCTTGAGATTTCCAATGGATGATAATACTACTACCTTGCCGTCTCTTCTATCTTGCTCACGTCTACGTAGTGGCCTTGTGTCCTATATCCTACAAATCACGCCAAAGTTATATAGGACGATAGAATAGAATGTGAGATAACGGGACATGTTTTATCACAGGAGAAAGCCTCGAACAAGCTGCGGTAGGATGCACTCCATGTCTATAATATATGACCCTACACAATCATACACAGTTAGTCTCTTAGCCCCCTCTTCCGCGCCCAAGGTGTCCCAACACCGGTAGACTAAAGAGGATCTACGTCATAAATCCTACACATAGCAGCACTATTGAATCGGCCACTAGTATGGACGAACAGAACCATCATAGATCTTCTCCCCATCGACCTCCTTGCCAGGAAGATCGATGACGAAGAACTTGCCACTATCTGCGGCAGTATGTCCAAAGATAACGTTAAGACCCCCAATTACGCTCTCCTCAGCAGTCAAATGGCCCGCCTCAGTTCCCATGTCTGTCTTAACCCACTGTTCATGCACTATTAGCATACAATTCGCATACCAAGGGCAGATAGGGACGCCTACACCAGGGCATATAGCAAGCACTGTAAAACCGTCTTTTTCGAGCGATTCCGCCCACTGCACGGTAAGCATGTTAAGTGCGGCTTTCGATACCTTGTACGCAGGAGTAGGCTGGAACTTGAACATTGCTGATAGGGCCATTGAGCCGAGGCTTGAAGAGCTTAATATCGTGTTAGGGGCACACAATTGTATAAGAAGAGAGAGAAAACGATTACATGTTTACAATCTTCTTGAGCTGGCCCTTTTTGAGGATCGGCAGGAAGGCTCTGGTGACATTATGCACCCCGAAGACATTGATGTTTAGCACTTCGGTAAGATCTGTCCTGGTAGATCGTCAGTACATACACAAGGTACAGATGATGCCCTAGCTTTCCAATAACGCATATGTTCTCAATACCACCCTCAGTGTGACTTGGAATGCCAGCGTTATTGATAAGAATATCTAGGCCCTGGTCACCCAGAGAGCGCTCAACATGCTGCGCTGCCTTCTTAGCACTTTCCTCGGACGTCACCTCTACAGGGACAAACTCGATGCGACCAGCTGATTCAGAAATCAACTTCTTAAGCGCAGAGTTCTCAGAGCGGGCGGCGGCGAAAATCTTGCTAACTTCAGACGCGTCTTTGCGAGCTAGGATTTAACGTAGCCAAGGCCAATTCCTCGCGATGAGCCAGTAGTAAGGTATTGAGTGTAAGGTTGGAGGATACTCTCTAATTATTTTCTTGTACTGATCTCATTATACTGCGAACTATCTCCCTATATTTCCTCAAGGCTGTCGTAGAAAGCAAGGGTATTCGGTGCCTTTTCGGCGTGGTCTTTCGAGTTGTTTGATAATGCATCGCGGACTTTAGATTTCAACAATACGATAGTCAAGACAACCCCGGTTATTTCCTCGAGCTTCGTTGAACACGTATGTGGCCTTTTCTTTCGTTTGAGGTTTGTGTGTATTGTTGAAATGCTTAAGAATACATTGTTTGTCAGCGCTGGTCGTCGGCGAAACCGGAGAGCGTAGCATCCGGTTTTAGTGAAAGCCAAGTCTACCATCGCGATTAGCTTGGGAAACTACTCGCAAAATGGTATATGCTGAGTGCATGGGTGCCTTGTACATGACTTGCTGGGATGTTCAAGGCCATGTCTTCGAAGAACCATGTTGCGCTATATCCCAGTGAACAAACGCACATTGAGTTCTCTGGCAATGGTGACGCTACAGCTGGACTGTGCAACCGACTAATTGTGCAGCATGCGAGTTTAGAGTACAAGCAGAAACATGCAAAGAATGGGAAAGACAAGATGTTTGTTGTAATGTCATGTGAACAAAATTAAACGCCACTGAAATCTACTTTAGTCTCGCTGCGTATATGTACACCGCCCCGTGTCTCAACCTTGTCTTCGGCATCATGGTGCAGGTCATACTCGCACTCGTGTTCGCACTCGTTCTTGTGTAGAGCAGATATCCTGCCACGGCGCTCGCCTCTGTGGCCACGTAATTCACCAGCAAGCTCGATCGTAGACTCGGTATCTAGATTGGTACCTGTCAAGGGTTGGCTACGTCTCCTTTTAGGAGCACTACCAAATGTCGGGACGGAGTTTGGATTGCCGTAATTACTGGGGCCACTGGACCTGTCGTTCGACCTCAGATAGGTGAATATGCCACCGCAAGAGCGAAGAATGGGGCGAAGAAGAGGGAGGGATGCTAGTACAAGGGTTAGCCAGTCATCCTAACAATGAGGGTTGATATAGATGACTGACTTGCAAAAGATGCCAAGTTTACATCGCACACTGCCCATATCTGGTCGTCGATGCCATCGAAAGTGAGGTCCTGATCGTTCTTTCTACCCAGCGCGACAGTATGAATAATAGTGCCAAGTGCTGAGCCGCAGACTCTTTAATCGCGTCAACAAAATTCAAATGATGTCGTGTGTGTGTGGAGAACTCACAGTAGCCCGGATGCGAACATGGCTGCCACGGCGATCTTACGTGCGGCTGAGATGTGAAGTCTATAGATCTCGATGAGTGGACACAGCAGTATTGCAACTTCAAGAATGAAGTGCGGTATGCTTGCTGCAAAGAGCGACAGCATCGGTGTCAGAGGGCATTTGCCCGGGACGTCTTTATGCCAAAATTTCCGAATCGGTTGACATTGCATGGAGATGAGTGTGACCTTTTGAGGTCAGCATGTTGCTCTTGGAGTCCGAGGTCGATTGTCCACTTACTCTGACGATGATCCAAACTACCGAGCAGACGAACAGGATTCTAATAGGCTGCCTAATGATTGAAAGTGAAAAGGTTCTCCAGTAGAAGCCTAGTATCACGAACTTCGACAGCCCAACGGAGAATGTGTAGAACCACATGTCTACCCAGAGGTCCAAGAAATAATGGTACACAATCTCATCCTCTGGCATGTCCACGTCTTGAAGCGACTTTCCTAGTCCCCATCGCATCTCTTGCTATTGTTAGTGCGCAGTTGGCTCGACTGTGCGATACTACGTACTGTATATGCTAATGAAGGTAAAGGCGCTTCCGTTGGAGAAGGCAATAACAGCCAAAATATCTTCCCACACCAAAGCATGCCTAGTCTGACGGCGAGAAGCCAGCCGAGAGACTAGTGCAATCGCAGCAGCTACATAAGGTATAAGCGCCGCTGTGTAGAGTTCAGGTTGTCTGTTTTGCCCCATGGCAGACCGCAAAGTGGATCGTACGCCAATGATATAGGCTATCAAAGGATGATGTTACGAAGTAAAGCGCTGCATGAGCAGCTGAGATAGATGGTAAACAAAGTGGTACAATTGACGCGGTAAAAGCTTGAATTTGCGACCGTTACACCTTTTGCATCTCATAAGTGATGCTAGCAGCAGTGGTTCCAAGCCAGGACAACCCTTACTCAAGTCACACCCGCAGCCCCGCCTGAGCGGTCAGTTGACAGTCGATAAGCGCAAAACGCTTGATAGGGTCGCTACACCCCAGTAATTGTAAGGATACACGATGACATGGCTCGTTTCGGTGTAGGTCTTCTCGTATTCAGGCCACAATGCAGCACCACCAAACGTACATCCACGCAATCTGGAGTGAGCGGCGCTGCAGACCTTATTGTTCTGGAAAGCAATCTCTTGGTATCCAGTGGAGATAATGTGCAGTAACACAAGCCATTGTACGGCACAGGCTTTCTCAAGGGCCTGGTCTTGTTTGGTCATTCGCGATCATTGTGGTCTACTTTGCAAGTTTGGATTGTACATTAGCCAATTTCCACAACGCGCAAAACACGGATCCTGATTCAGTGAGACTTATTGGACGGTCTTTTGTTCAATCGTGAATTCTCAAGTCTTGCACCCAACCCCAGATACTCGTAGTAGTGCCCGTGATGGCTGCTCAAGCACGGAATTGCAAGGAATCTCCACTGTCGCTTGTTCGTAGACGCGGAATGAAAGCGCGATCGAGGAGTCCCGCACATAGCGATGATCCTGGACTGTAGATCAACGGTGCTGCATCGGAATATGACTGCAGTCAATGGGCGTCATGTGGTATGGAAGCAATCCTATTTGTTCGGATCCATCCGCAGGGCGCCCTGATGGAACAGATAAAGAATCGAAGGAATCAGCCAGACTGGATGTTTGTGACAAGGGTCCGGGCCGAACGTGTATACCGGCTATGGTGCATATCTTCCGATTAGCATGACGTCTTTGCGGCACGGTTCGCGGCAGTGGGATTCCCTCATTCGTGCCGTACTGCAATCTGATCGGTCATCCTACAGGGGAACTCAGATGCCATCTAAGGGTCCAGGCGGCTATCATGGTTTCATGGTGAACCCGGCACGCGGAGATCTCCAGTCGTGACTCATTGCTACTGGTGGACTAACACCAGATGCATTTTGAGGTAATTCATCCGCGTATGTGTGGAATATGTGCGCGAGATTGTTCTGCTGCATTAAGATGCGTGCCCTTTCTAGTCCCCGTCGAATGAGGGGAAGATGGGCCCATGGTCGCAGTACATCGTATCCGTTCCGGATATGCTGCTCCTGCTTAGTCTCTTCGATGAAGGCGAGAGCCGGGTGGTCGAATGCAATAAGGAGAGTTGCAAAGCACGCAAATGTTGGATACAATGTGAAGTGCGTTCCCATCTTCCTTCCCATGAGCTGCTCGTCTGCTATACTTAGAAGCAGGGCTGAACTCTTTATGCAGTGTCGTGCGTGATCCCTTGTGACCACTATGGTTTCGTGGTCTTGAGCGCCAGCCTCCTCTTCACTAACTTCCAGTATCTTGAGCACTGATGGCCAGCCAAGCACTACGTGTAAAGCGATATACTGAACCCGCAGGAAAGATTTCCTAGAATCAAACAGCGGGGTCGAATCGATAGGGAATTGGACGACTGAAGGTAGATGATCGTACCATTCGCGTACTTGTTTGCGCAACTCGCCAATGACAACAGGTGCAAATATGACCTGTCCTGTAACTGAAAGGGAGGCCGCAAAGTCAGTGCACGCTGCAATTATCGATTTCGCAAGCACTTACAGTATCCAACAACTTCAAGGGTTTGTGTCAAGAACTTTCTGAGGCTGATTTGCGCTAGAAAGAAATAGAAGCCTGAATCTTCCTCTTCAAACTGGGGAAGCGGAACTAATTCGTGGAAATGGCGCAGTCCGATGGGATGCATCTTACATGTCGCCTCGAGCTCATGGAGTATTGTGGAACAAGCCCAAAACGCTCGATTGAATGCTTCTTGATCGGAAGGATTGTATCGCTGCATTATTCTAGATGATAGGATATGCATGCAATCACGCGCTGCTTGCGTGATAGAATTCCATGTCTGTAAAGGTCTAATAGCAAACTTGAAGTACGAAGCTTGCAGGATCCGACACTGAAGGGTGGCCAGATTGCCGATACGAAGCGATAAATGCTCGAGAATTCTTGAGCCACGTGCAAAGTACTCCAGTCCAGGTGTGAGGTTGTCTGAATTATTGTTTCTATCTTCAGAGATAGCACCAAGGGCCAAGATCAAAAAGGCCAGGCATGTCGGTGCATCGGATGATGCAAAACTATCCAAGTCTCCTTGTTCGAGCGCGTTGATACACGTTTGTTGGTCGAAGATTGGTGTCCAACGAAGGAAGTTCTCCACAAACGACTGTTGGAGTCGCCGGCAAGTTCGTCGCGATAAGTCCGCTGGACGCAATATGACTGCATCACATTGGTCGGCTAGTCGTTCACCAGCCAGGATCTCGTCATCGTAAAAGTCAGCTGTGTAGTCCCAACTCTCTACGTGTATGTATGGAGGCGCGCGGAAAGTTGTAAGACTAGGTCTTGGGGTTTTGCCTTCGGTGCTTGTCTGTCGGTAAGCGAAATCATATGACACTGGTGTGCCGACCGATGGAATGGACATGATTGTATTGTTGACCATCTCGATGGCCATTCTATTGGCGCTTGAGTGTCGAGATCTAGGCTCCGGTGGAGGGTATATGTCGCTATGAGTAGACGTATTAGGAGAGAGCGCGGCGGACCCATGTACACATTGCTGCGTAGAATCCAGTCTGGCTTCAACTTGTGCTAGTCGTCTTTCAATGCTTGACCAAGCTTCTGGTGAGGGACCAACTGGTTTCGTCCGGTCGCCGACTGTTGGTTTCCGATAAGTACATTCAATTCCAAGCTCAGTACAAAAGCCACATGACTGTAACTGTTGGTGAGCGGTACGTGCAAAGCAGATGTCGTCTCACTGACCGGTTTCTGAGCGTCACAACGAGTCTTCCGGAATCTACAGACGTTGCACTAAAAAGTATGAGTATTCCAGGTAACGAAGTGAGAAGCAATTTCGACCCACGGCTATCGCTATACGTTTTCTGGGGTAGTTCTCGACGACAGCCAGACTATCATCCACTGGGCTTGTGGACGGGCGGCGATCATTTGGTGGTACGCGTGACTGGTCTGATCCAACCGATTCATCATGCTTCCGTTTCTCAGCCATGACAGCACCCGTTAATCGGATATTGTTGTAGGAAACAGACCAGATGCATGGTTGTGACTGGGCCGCATTCATAGGAAATGGCCGTCCGGAGTGGGTGATCCGGCTTGCAGGTTCCGTCCCGTGTGGAGACCCCGCATCCTTGTGTTGCCTCCTACTTCGAGCGGGTAACCTACATGAGACTTATCCTGCACAATTGACAGGCTAAATTTAAGACGTGTGTCAGTTCGTTATTACACGATAATGTACATTTATGTTGCTTCATACGGCAGCCCGTGCCATGTTCTCTTTGGCTTCTTTCTCTTTCTTGCGCGCTTCACGTTCAGCCTTGCGCATAGCTCGTAGATCCGGTGGCTTCTCAATGCCTAACCTAGCTCTTAAGTCGTCAATGTCTGTTTCTAGTTCTTCCTCCCAGTAGATGTTAATCACGTCGGCACTTTGTGCGCCGTTCCTTGTAGCCCACGGTCCATAGACGTCCCAGAAACGTCTCCATTCAGCCTTCTTCAAGGTGAAGGCGCTGAATACAGCCAAGCCAGTCATAGGCAGGCCAGTGTTTGCGAATTCGAATGCTTTCAGGGCAACTTCGCCCTCACGGAAGACGGGTAGTCCTACCAGAGCGTGGTAGAAGTCATGACACTCGCGATATCGTTGCATGACATATGCGCACTCCTCGTCATCTATGTATTGTACTGCCGCCCGCGTATCTGGAGAGACGCCTTCGCGATCAAGCCATGCAGCATACGCATGGCCCAGTGTGTTCGGGGGTAGGTTGCGAAGGCGGGGAATGTCAAGCGAGGTGGACGTCAATCGCGGTCGGTCGCGTAATATTCGTCGGCCAGTTGGGTTCAGGAGCATGCGATCGCGAAGCTTGTATATGAAGTAGGGCTGTGCGGTTGCTTCACCAAAGGATGCGATGAGGTCTGACTTGTGTAAGCAGCGCACGCTGATGTGAAATCTCTGGATCTCATCTCACCTCCTCTCCGGGGGTCCAAGAAGCTTCCAAGACCCGAACCTACTGCCAGCCCTAATCTTTCCACGCGTGTTAGTGGTATGTGGCCCTCATACTTGGGCGGAGGGCGATTGAGGACTGAAAAGCAGCGAGATGGCTGTACAAACGAAGACGCCTGGAACGATGGGCACCACGTCAGCTTCTGGAGCTGATGTATTCGCACATTTCTCGCCATTTACGCGTGTCAATGAAGAATTAGGTGAGGCGTAGGAAAGCTGGCTGGCATCGTTCTGAGCTGATGACATGATGCAATCTTATCGATACGCCACATGCCACCAGCCACACCAAAAGTATGTCAATCATGACTCTTTCTTTGACTTCCGAAAAAAGACAATTGCGCCATCCATTGCTACGCCATCGATGAGCTGACATACATTTGCAATTGCCACTGTCATCTACCGTCGTGTTACTGAGGCTGCTTGTTCAACAGCTTGGACCTTGATCCGGCATAAAGCAATTTGTACCTAGGCAGACTGAACACTGGTTGTACAGCAAGCTTTATTGGGAATCTTCAGTATGGCATTCCGTACTTCCAGTCAAAATATTCCCTCTAGATCTGACTACTGACAATTTCCAAGATTGTATTCGCACATCAAGCTGGGAAGTTTCAGAATTCTTCACTGCAGCCATGACTGCAGCACTAGACCCTGGTGAACAACACACCCAGTTTGTCGACTGGGCCAAGTCGAACGGGGTTGAAATAAATGGAATCGCTCCAGCACGCTTCAGTGGACGAGGAATGGGTATCGTAGCAGCAAAAGACATCAAAGTCAGTCCCCCTTCTCGAATTACCCACCACTCAACTCTCAACTAAATCATCAAGAAAGGAGACAAGTTAGTGCACGTCTCCAACAAATCACTCGTTCATGTCGCCCTACCTTCAATCCACGCCTTCAAGCTTCCGGAAAATACCACTGTTCACGGAAAACTCGCAGCATCCCTATCCCTATGGTACAGTGGCCAGGAACCGCACTCCTACCACCTTTGGCAAGACGTCTGGCCCACGCAACAAGATTTCAAATCCACCATGCCAATCCACTACCCGTCTTCTCTCCAGTCTCTCCTGCCACCCGCCTGCAAAACGCTCCTCGCCAAACAGCGTGCAAACCTAGAAAAAGACTGGGCCACCCATTCCACCCATCTACCTCCTTCCATCACCAAGTCCCTCTACACGTACACCTGGCTGATAGTAAATACCCGAACTTTCTACTGGGAGTATCCCGACCTGCCCAACGCACACCCTCGCTTACCTAAACGGCGCCCGAAATTGACCGCAGACGACTGCTACTGCATGTGTCCGCTCATCGACTACTTCAACCACTCAGACAACGGGTGTCATCCCCAACACGACAGCCAGGGTTACTCCGTAACCGCCGACCGACCATACTCTGCTGGCGAGGAGGTGTTTGTGACATATGGTCCGCACACAAACGACTTCCTCCTTGTGGAATACGGATTCATTTTGGACCAAAACGTTCATGACTCTTTGCCCTTGGATCACGTCTTGGTCCCGTTGTTGGACAAACAGCAAGTGTATGCGCTGAAAGAAGACGGGTTCTTTGGCAACTACACGTTATTTGGTGCAGGGAAAGAGGAGACGGTGTGTTACAGGACGCAGGCTGTCCTTAGGCTGTTGGTTCTGGATTCGAGGAGGTATTCGGCGTTTGTGTCTGGGGATGATGATGGAGCGAGGGATCAGGCGAGGTTGAATAAGTACCTGGCGGATGTGTTGACCAAGTACTCGAGGGAGATAGTGGATACCTTGGAGGAAGTTGAGGGTCTGGATTTGGGTGAAGAAAATGAGCATGAGCTTGCGGAAGGCCAGAAGGAGACCTTGATGAAGAGATGGAAACAAATACGGAGTGTCGTGAACAAGGCCATCGAAGCACTTACAAGGTAGAGAGTTGCAGAAGAGATTTAGTAGTTCAGGGCGCTTGTTGGTCGATCCCGTCAACATATAACATTTATGATCATTGAGCTGTGCATATCAAGAGTTCTACTAAGAAGCCCGTTGACCTTTTACGCTTTCAAGACACGCTACTAAACAAATCTCGGCCTACCATCACCTACGCCACGCTACCTACGACCAATGCAGCGACACCTTCTTCCTCGCTCCTTACGTCAATCTTCATCGTCACACCAGTCTTAGCACTGAAGGCCATCCGCACCATCGCAGCAACCTTGCCGCCTGTGATGGTCTTGCCGTAAAGCTTGAGAGTATGTGTTGAAGTTGACAGAGTGACGTCTGTACCTTCGAGAGGTTGGAGGGAGAGTGTCTTGGTAAGTTGCTCAGTTGCATCTGTAAACTGTCAGTCGTGTGCTCGCCATTAGAGATAGCTTGTAACATAAATGACGTACCTGATATGCTCTTCATGTTACCCAACTGCAATGTCTCGGTTGCCGAATCGCCATTCGACTGATCCCAAACGTTATCGAAGCTGCCTGCATATGCCGGAACAACGTAGTCAGCACCGGTGAGGTACAGATCCTCAACCTGATACTCGTCTGGGTATCCATCGCCTTCCTCTGGTTCGTTCGTACTTGGGTCGATCTCCTTGCTTGTGAACTTGAGTACATTGGTGAAGCTGGCGGCGATGAATTGCGACTCGGTCTCCAAGCGCTTGAAGGATACGTAAACGGTACCGGGCTCGTTGGTGGCGAGCTTGGGCGCTGGAATAACGAATTCTTCTTCTAATTGCACGTCTCCATCATCCTCTGGCGTGACAACCATCTCCACATCTGTCAATACGGTGTCCTCGAGAGTGTTCTTGATGTCATATTGGATGACAATGTGATCCTTGAAAATGTGCTTAATGGCAGTGACGACGTATTCGGTCTCGGATTCTGTAAGTTCGACGACGTCGCTTGATTTGAGCACACCACCGTGCGCTGCCAGCTCTGGAATCTTTTGCAGTTCTGTAGCGTATTTCTGAGCATTCGATGCTGCGCTGGCGGCAGCATCGGCACCCGCCTTTGACGGTGCTTTGGCCGCGCTGGGCGCTTTGAGTGTGGGAGTAGCGCCTTCGGTCTTCTTGGTAAGATCCGCCGCATCTGCTTGTTCACGGGAGACAGTTGGGATCTTAGTGATGTCGAAGGCTGTCTCGAAGGTATCGCGGGAATCCGAGCTGACGTACATAGCCAGCTGGTGCTCCAGGACAGGGAGTGAGAACATCGAGTCGTTGCGAATGAAGCTGACAGCCATGTCGTCGTCTTCCTGGTCCATCAAACGAAGGCTAAGCGCAGCTCGATCACGGACCTCGTCATCAACATCATCGAGACATCTTGTGAGGAGAACGTGGACCGACTTCTTGATTTCAGGGTCCTTCTGCCCAACGCCAAACTTGGAAAGAGCAGAGGTTGCGGCAGCCCTAACGATGGCATTCTCCAAGACTACGCGGTTGTAGATGTAGCGAATGTACTTGGTGGGGTGGGGTGTTGAGGGGCCCTCGCGTCCAAGAACGAAAAGAATCCTGACGGCGAGCTTGGTGAACTCGCAATCTTCAATGAACTCGCACAGGGTAGCAAGCGCATCTTCCTTGGCCTCGGGTACGAAGCGGATGAGATCCATAATGGCCTCAACAACAGATCGCTTGAACTCGTAACCACCTTCGTCGCGCAGGATGCCACTGAGGAAAGCAAGGAATCCAGACTGCTTCGCCTTGAACTTCAGTGCCAGCGTTCGGACAGCTTCTACAATGGTGACTTTGAACTCGTCAGTAATCTCAGCCATGAAGCCTGTAATCTGCTTCATCAGTCTGTCGACTGAAGACTCGTTGCCCGTCTTGAGGAGTGTAGTAATGGCGAAAGTTGCGATACTGCGGTTCGAATTTGTGATGAGCGATTCGATGTCTTGGTTGCATGATCGGACAGCATCCGGCTTGAAGGAAGCCATTTGCGACAAGATGCGAAGGGCGGCAAACTTGGTGACGGAGCGAGGGGACGTGAGGAAGAGCTGGAGGACGTGAACGGCTTGTACGAGTTCGGCATCGGTGACATCGCGCATGTCGCAGATGGCCTTTGCAGCTTCGAAGTTGACCATTTCCGACTTGTGGCGCAACCAGCCGTCGAGAAGTTGCATCATGGGCTGCGATGGGTATTAGTAAGTCTTTCCCTATGAAGCGACTAAGATTTACCTTGCGTAGATTCGGGTCCTCTTCAGCGAGCTTAGCAGCCAGTCTAACCAGCAAGACGGTAGCAGCAGGGCTCTTGACGACGCCAGCAGCCGAGTATTGCTGCACCATCTTGACCAAGCTCATCCTGTCGCCAGAGCGCATTTGGTAGAGGAGACCAATTGCATGGTACTGTGTCATGTAGTTTGTGCTGGCCTGCAGAGTGCTATGCGAGCCTCCTCCGAATCCTCCCAAGAAACCTCCACCCGACTTGCTTCCAGACGCAGCTTCCGCAGCCTCGGACTGCCATCTTCGAACGACATCCTTGGCGACTGGGAGGAGATGGTACGACGAGACGAGGGCGGCCGAGGACACGGAGGGGTTCTTGTCGACTATGCATGTCTTGACGAGACGCTCGATGGCCTGTACGGTGGAGGCGTCGATGACGCGGCAGAGGGCGCGGATGGCGTTGGGGCGGTATACGACGTCGCTGCCGACGGATGTGTCCTTCATTATGGAGGAGGTGACCATAATGACATCGTCGGCGGAGCCAGCGAGCTCCTTGATGACCAGGTAGACCATCTGGCGGAGCGAGGCATCCTTATTCTGGAACAGCTTCGATATGCCAAAGAAGAGGGTTGTGGCTTCCTGGCGTCCCCAGCTCTCCCCAGTGAAGAGCAGCAGGGCCAGCTTGGTCAGGATCACTCTACATTTCCTGGGCGATATAGGGCTCTGGTTGAATACTCGTGCTGGACAAGGTCAGCTTTCCCCCCGCCAGCCTATGGTCTCAGTGACAGTCGCCCTACCTTCTTGGAACACGGATGTCTTGTCAATCTGGGCGACGCCGCCAGCGTCCTCGTGCTTCTTGTCCATGGTGTTGTAGTGCAGCTCCGAACGGCTAGCTCTCTCCGCAGATGTGTAAACTTGTCCCGCTCTTCCTCCGCCTAACGTGGCCTTTTGCGACGGCGTGTGTAAATGTGTCCAAATGCCGCCTTGCAATTGGAACTGGTGGGTGCGGAGACGTGGGGGTGTCGGGGGTAAGTCGCAGTGTTGATTGCCTGGCCGTCTTGAATTGGCGACGTTGAAGATGCCCTCGACCAGCGCGAGGGAGTCCACCTGCAGGGATGTCGCCGTGTGGGCTGCTCTTGCATGTTCCAGGTCTTGGCGCTCGGAATGCGCAACTCAATGCGGTGCGGGTATTCAAGGCTCTGCCCTCCAACATAGACTCGACACACTTGCTCACTCGCTCTCCTCCCTCTTCTTTTTTTCTTCTTTCACATCCACACATACGCGATAATGGCAGCCTCAATACCACGCTCGCGATGTCTCTTCTCCCCGTCCACATTAAAGGCTGTCCCTCGCTCCAGGACGCCGCTTAGAACTTTTGCCACGACCTCCGATACGCCGCAAACCGCAGCACCCGAAGCACCCACAAAGCGATCACGGCCAGCGACATCTTTCAGCGATACACTGAATGCCGGCCCATCGTTCGGCGACTTTGTCAACCCCGAAGCGCCCCTCTCCCCCGCCGAAGCATATGAGATCAAGACGGTGCAGGTAGGCCCAGAAGGCCGCAAGAAGACCATCACACGACTTCCCGAGTGGCTGAGGACGCCGATACCCTCAAACGCAAACCAGAACTACAAGCAAATTAAGAAAGACCTGCGAGGGTTGAACCTAGCCACAGTCTGCGAGGAGGCAAGATGTCCCAACATTTCCGACTGTTGGGGCGGAAGCTCAAAGAGTGCTGCGACTGCGACAATCATGCTCATGGGAGACACATGCACACGAGGATGTCGCTTCTGCGCCGTAAAGACATCCAAAGCACCCCCACCGCTGGATCCCCACGAACCAGAAAACACAGCTGAAGCGTTGCGGAGGTGGGGGCTGGGTTACGTCGTCATCACAGTGGTTGATCGAGACGATCTTGCAGATTCCGGAGCGCATCACATCGCCGAGACCATTATGAAGATCAAGCAAAAGAACCCAACACAGCTTGTCGAGTTGTTGGGCGGTGACTACGGAGGCAATCTGGAGATGGCCAAGGTAGTTGCGCGAAGTGGTGTCGACGTCTTTGCGCACAACATCGAAACCACCGAACGCCTCACACCGTTTGTCCGCGATCGGAGGGCCAAGTTCAGGCAGAGTCTGGACGTGTTGCGATCGGCCAAGGAGGCACGACCAGAGCTTATCACCAAGACCAGTATGATGTTGGGCTTGGGCGAGACGGACGAGGACCTATGGCATGCGTTGAGGGGTATGTCCACACCATCCAGTGTACAAGCAGACTAAACTAATACACATACAGAGCTCCGCGCAAACAATGTCGACGTCGTAACCTTTGGCCAATACATGCGACCCACCAAGCGCCATATGGCCGTCCACGACTACGTCACCCCCGACAGGTTTGAACTCTGGCGCCAGCGCGCTCTCGATATGGGTTTCCTGTACTGCGCCTCCGGTCCGCTTGTGCGCTCAAGTTACAAAGCAGGCGAGGCCTTTATCGAGAACGTTCTGAAGAAGCGGAGATTAGGCAATGCGGGAAAGAGTGAAGTCGCAGATCTCAATGCTGCAGAGGAAACTAGCAAGACATTGTAGATATAGAGGTGCGGGAATAGGTTATAGCCTTACTGCGACATTCAGGACTACCTCAACTCGATCCTGAGTAGGAGCCTGCTTCAACCAGGCTGTGCAATGTACAACACTTTACTTCGACCACGTAAATAATTTGGGGCGTCTCAAATCCCAGCAGAGTTCAAACGGTGTTACACATGACAATGCATTCTTGTTTTCCTTCACGGTCAAGCTTTTGACGTGACTGATGTTCGAAAATAATGAATTCATAAAATTGTATATACGAGCCATATCTATTGGCCTCTCGTCCAACCATAAACCAGTCTCACTCTAGCCCCACAAACGCCGTTCGGCCGTCTACCACCCTAAAGAAAGAAATGAACGATTGTCGTATGTACAGAAAGCTGAGAGCCTTCACAAAAAAAAGAAGGGCAAGAACCAATCCAATTCCCTGACCAATTTCTCACAAAAAGCGACCTTTCCGTGTCGTGCAGACGTTGACACAGCAGCAGCACTACCGCCGCCGCCGCCGCCACCACCACGACCACAAGACAGCCCGCTAGTTGTTCGGCATGCCCTCGCGCAAATTCTGGTATTTACTCTCTGGGAAGTTGAGCAGGTTGGCCGACTGATCCAATCTACCGACTCCACCAATTGTCTTCACAAACTACAACCGGCCAATTAGTCCATGTCTCTCTATACACAACAGGCACATACAAGGGGGGCTACGAGGAACAAAAGAGACAAAAGTCACTTACCGTCGAGATCAAACTCGCATCTCCCGGCTTATCGCTCGAGCTCTCCCACCACATACCACCACCAAGTCCTTTTCCGAGGATGAACTGGCTCTTCTTAGCGATAATGTCAGGCGTATCGTAAGTGACCATGACCCTCTTGGTCGCGTCGTAGCACCAGCTAGCAGTAATGCTGTCATCTGTCTTGACCTGGCAACCATCTAGTGGAAGCTTCTTATAATCATACACGCCTTGTTCCCAGGTACCTTGGCCGATGCCCGAGAACGGGGTGCCAGGGCCGTCGGTGTTTTCAAAAGAACGGCCGTACAGGGGCATGCCGAGGACGATTTTTGCAGCGGGTACGCCGGCGGCGACGTAGTCGTCGATTGCTTTGGCGGTACTGAAGGGCGTGCTGGTTGGGTTGGAAGAAGAAGGCTGCACATTAGCCTGGTGGCCGGCATTCGTATCCCAGGATCCAGCGTAATCATAAGCCATCTACACACTCGTCGTTAGCAGTCAGCGCGACTGGATGAGTGGGCGGGGGGTTATTTACCAAGTTCCAGAAATCAAGGTACTGGTCCATGGCTCCAAGCTTCATCTTGTTGTAATTGGTGGGGCCTGCCGGTGAAGCAACAGTCAGGAGCAAGTGCTGCCCAGGGGCATACTGTGCAGAGTACGCATCGAGAGCCCGACGAGTTTCCTGGAGAAGGAGAACCATGTCGTTGGCCTGGGCTTCATTCGCCGGATACTCCCAGTCGATGTCAAGTCCGTCAAAGCCCAGGTTCTTTAGAATCTCGACAGCGCTGCTCGCGAATGTGGCTCGGCCCTGGGCGGTCGACGCAGGCTGGGCAAAATGGGCAGAGTAAGTCCATCCGCCGATCGATAGTAGCACCTTCAACTTGCGGTTGCGTTTCTTCTGGAGGAATAACTGCTTGGCACATCCATAGACGTTGGTGCCAACATCGTTCCACGAGTCATTCGCATAGTGCTTGTCAGTGTCGGACCAAGTATCCGTCAGGAAGACCTCGCCAGTATCGCGAACATCGGCAAAGGCGTAGAGAACATGGGTAAGCTCTTCACCAGGAAGGTCCTGAGGGTTGTATGCGCGACCATAAATAGCCTGCATATGTTGTCAGACGAACCTCTCCTACATACACTCAGGCTAGCGAACAAACCCAATTGACAAAGTAGGCAACGTTTTTGTAACCTGAAACAGCTGAACTAGTCGTCATGTTGTAGTTGGTACCTTGCGGGATTGCAACGGCTTGTACAAGAGTGGAGAACGAGAGTAACGATGTTACTCCCGCGAGCATGTTGGCGGCGCGCATCCTTATGATGTCGCTAGTGGCGCGCTACTGTGCTACGTGGCTGTGGCGCGGGCTAGTGCAGGTACGAACGCGGTTTCGCTTGAGTGCCGAAAGTCCACCTAAAGTGTTTGGATAGAGAGGGAGAGGGGCTGACGATGTTGAGAAGGCTCGAAGACGTGTATTTATGCTCGAAAGAATGTCTGAAGATGACTCGCAGTAAAAGAGAGTTGATCAGAAGAAGAAAAATGGGTCAAGGACTGTAAAGGATGGTCACTCGACCAACTGGCGAGTGAGTCGCGACTAGTGAATGCTACGAGAGCTCTCTGAAAGGAATGTAACAGTAGAGAAGAGAACTGAGGGCACGAGGGCTTGTAAAGATTTAGGGCCCAAGGATACATATCATCGCACACGCGCCCGCGGCGTGGGAGGCGAGGCTATTTGCACATGCACAATTGACAAGATGTACTATGCCCAGACCCAGGAACGGTTGTAGAGAGCGCTCTTAATCGACCAGGTACAGGCGGCTAGGATCTGGGGGCGACGGCTAAAGGCTTCTAGGGCGAACCGCTTGCAGCTACGACTAGTCGACTTGTAGACAAAAACGACAAGTGGCCTTGGACGCTCGTTGAATACACCTGGTACTTTGAGCAAGTATACAACGTCTGAGTCTAACTGTAGCGGCAGTACAGACCGGATATTCTCCACATCCATCTAACCGCTAGCGAGAAACAGAACGGTAGCTCGTCTGTTGCTCGGAAAGAAAGCTAGTACGCTTTTCAGACAGCAAGTGACGTCAAGATTCTTGTTGTAATAGCTTCCTTTAGAAATGTGAGTCGTGTCTGAGAACTCCTACACTGCCCTTGAGATGGTTTCGCGGTTGTTAGGATGTGTAACATCGAGATACAACATGGCATCAGGTTGCGTTGCGACCCCAAACGGCTTGTTTCGCCCCTAATCCACGGCGGCATGGTCTCGGGGGACAGCCCTGCGGGTGACACCGCGCATCGGCACATGGGAACACATTTTCAATGCCGAGTGGAAAAAGTGAGCGTGAAGGCCGTGATGGTGTGTACTCGAGTACGCTCCACGGGATAGATACCACCTGAGCGGGAACGAGAGATAAGGGTTTGCACAAACCTTTCCGGAAGCAAAAGTACAGCTTCTAGTCAAAGAAAACAGTGTGAACTTTGCTTCTTACAATCCGTGGGTAACAGTTTGCCTTCATCTTTCACGCCTGCATACGTGTGGCAAGCCGTCGGACCGTCTGAACGCTTAGGCTGAGCAGAGATATTGTCAAAAGTTTGACAGCCCCAGGTGCAAATAGATTGTGAGTTAGCCGCGGCGTATCGCAGACGAGATAAGTGGAGACTGAGGCTGCACGAGGAGATGGTGCTTGACGGGAAGGATGGCATGCGGGACGGACGGCTAGCCGCATTGAGCTGCAATCCATACGCGAGGGATGAGCAGATACAGAAGTAAACCCGGTTCAGATGCAGCGATGTTGTAACCTGCCACTCTGCATGGAAAGATGGACCTCTAGCGCTTTGAATGAGCCGTTCCTCGACGTATGCTAGCGTGCAGTTGTTTAGATTTATCCGTGTTCGTGCACTGCTGATTGAAGACACGCGATGCTTTGCTGGGGTTCTTGCAGATTGAAGCAGCACTATGGAGATAGCACGCGCTCCAAGAGTCCAGGGCTGGATAACAGGTCGAAATTATCGGGATCAACACGCACGCTGCGCTGCATCGTAGGCCTGGAGCGCGGGAGGATGGCCAGGCAGAGGGCCCGCAGCCTCGGCTTCTCACACATCGGGCAAGACAAGATAACTGCAGTATTGCAGAGAGACAAACACAAGTGCAGAATAGTGGCGAGAGGTAGGGCGATTTGAAGTGTGAGGTTTGCTGCGATGGAGATGACTGGCGAGAAAGGCGTGGTCGCGTGAAAGGTGGAAGGGATCATCCCCACTGGTGTTATCAGCCCTCCAAAGAGTGTGGCCAATGCGCGCTCAGTCTTTCACTGCACTGTAACATTTCCACACCACTTGGAGAATATTCAACGTCGTGAGTGAATGATGTACTGTCCGATATTCGCAGTGCCCTTGCAGTATTTGGTAACAGAAAATGAGCGATGCGCACCCGTAGTAGGACGCTACCAGACCCCACAGCAGATAGGCTGTCTGTATGGACCGTTACGAAGTCGCGTGATTTCCTTGTCAAAAGTGTAAAGCCTGGGTTCGTGACTTTTTAGATGAGAGAGCGCTTGATGAATATGATGAACGACTCGCTATCAATGGGTATCGTAAAAATCATGAACGCCATGCCCAGCAGCCGGGCTTTCATAAGGCTTAGAAGATCTGGTTCAGGCTTCGCTCGTCTACTCATGCTCGTAGTCTGCGAACCAAGCTACTGATGGGACCTATGGCCTTCCTGCTGAAGACGTCATCTCGGACTCCATCTCTTGTCCTGCAAACAGCCCTCTCAATCCTCCCATCTTTGGTGACGGACATGACCGCTGTTCGTCGGTCGGACCAGACCACAGTAATTTGCCTGACAGCCGCATCGGCTTCGATATCCAGTATGCGTGCGCTATCAGTCTCGTCTTCGGCTTCCTCGACATCTGAGCTCGTGTCATCATCGCTCACGAAAGCGTTCAAGATGTTTCCAGTTGGTGCAAAGCCCTCGGTTTCGCTGTTCGGGTGTG
Organism: Alternaria arborescens; assembly: GCF_004154835.1. Lineage (NCBI taxonomy): Eukaryota > Fungi > Ascomycota > Dothideomycetes > Pleosporales > Pleosporaceae > Alternaria > Alternaria arborescens. The sequence continues at coordinate 492,994 of NW_021167870.1, forward strand.
GTTTTGCCAGACCAGCCTCCTTCTGTAACTCTTCCAAAGCGTTGACACGCAAGTGCCAGCTCACCAGCTCCTTCCGCAGCAGTCTCCCAAACTGCACCAAGTCCTGTTCTGGATCATTCTCCTCGTCTTTGCCCCCCGTGGGTAGCCACTTGTCGGACAATTGCTGCAGAGGTATACATGGTGGAATAGTGTGCTTGTTGATTCTTAGGATAGTCTTTTCATCCTTTTGTCTGACGCTCAGCAAGACGTGATATGTCTCGACGAATCTGCCTCTGAGTGGCACATCTATGCTAACGCCAAGAATGTTGCCATGGTTCAGCGCATGTGGATCGGGATCTTTGACTTTGTATGCAGTAACGCCGGCACAGGCGCGATAGGTGTTCTCGAGGATGCGTTTCGACTGCTGTGTGATGATTGGACTGGTATCGTCGGCAGGCTTGTTGTGTGTGCCGCTACTATGGAGACGTGCAGCGAGGTGGGGTTGCGACAAGAGGACGGAAGATAGGTTCGCGCGATGGGCTTTTAAAGTGGCTACCCGGGTATGCAGGTCGCTGATTTCGTCGTCGAGTTGCTCAGTAGTCTCCATTGTGTAGTCGTCTGCCGCAGTGAAAGCGCATCGGTGTTGGTGTTGGAACGCGTGGGCGGGCAAGACGAACGCGCTAACACGTGAATAAGCGTCGGGCAGGGGGGTGGGTGTTAGTGCTCCGCCCTCGTCGCGAGCTTGAGACTAGAGGACACGGTTCCGTCCAGACGTTCAGGGCCCGCGGCCATCATCGCTGCATAATCATAGACTGGTGCCCGCGTTGTACCAACCCGGCTGTTTCTTAACACGCTTCTTGCCCTTCACTAGTCGCTCTCTAAACCACCGTCACAGCACAAAGTTCGCGTCTTCCTCTCGCCATCCCCTGTCCCTGCCATCGCCCAACCTTGTCCAAACTACACCACCGAGTTCCTATCCCATCCGCCACATCCCACCGACGCACCCAAATGAGCAAACGAGCCTCGCGATCCAAGAACCGCGGCTCTGTACTACGTGAGCAGAGCTCCACCGACTCGTTGCAAGAAAAGAAGAAGAACGGCAATGCAAATTCTACTGCTATGAACAGCGTCATGTTGGAGCATCGGCGCAAGCACTCGTCCTTCGACAGCACGTCGCCCTCGAGCCAAGCTGCATCCCTCATGGGCAACTCCAACTTCTCCCTGGACGATGAAGTGCCCAAGCTGGGCCACGACGAGGAGGGGCCTTCCAAGGGCTTCTTTGAGCTTTCCAAGAAGGATCAGAGCAACTTTCTCCTCCTGGTGCTGCTCTACTTCCTCCAAGGCATACCCATGGGGCTGGCCCACGGCTCTGTGCCCTTCCTTCTCAAGCACAACGTATCCTACGCCGCCATTGGCGTCTTCTCGCTCGCTGCCTATCCCTACTCGCTCAAGCTTCTCTGGAGTCCCATAGTGGATGCGGTATGGTCGCCCAGGGTCGGACGCCGGAAGAGTTGGATTCTGCCTATCCAGACCATCTCCGGTTTCTCCATGATTTGGCTAGGGAGGAACATCAATCGCATGATGAAGGAGGCGGGCGAGACAGACAGTGGAGTTTGGACTTTTACGTGGTGGTGGTTCGCGCTCGTGTTCCTCTGCGCTACACAGGACATCGCTGTGGATGGTAAGGCGCCACATACTCCCCATATTGACTTGCTCCAGGCTAACAACAAGCAGGTTGGGCGCTTACTCTTCTCTCCAAAGAGAATCTCGCATACGCCTCCACAGCGCAAACGGTTGGCCTGACCGCAGGCCAGTTCCTCTCCTACACCGTCTTCCTAGCCTTCAATTCCAAAGACTTTGCGAACAAGTGGTTCCGTAGCACTCCTGCAGAAACTGGTATCATGGAGCTTGATGGCTACTTGAGTTTCTGGGGATGGGCATACTTGATAGTCACTCTTGGATTGGCAGTCATGAAACGCGAAGACCGCGATAAGAACGGCGATGGCATTGGAGAGGTTTACCGCACCATGTGGGGCATCTTGAAACTGAAGAACATCCAGAGCTTCATCATCATTCACCTCATCGCCAAGATTGGATTCCAAGCCAACGATGCTGTTACGAGCCTGAAGCTTTTGGATAAGGGCCTCAAGCAGGAGCAGCTTTCCCTCGTTATCCTCGTCGACTTCCCTGTCGAGGTCTTCCTGGGTTACTACATCGGAAAGTGGTGTCAAACTTACCCGCCTATGCACATCTGGTGTTGGTCCTTCATGGGACGTCTGGTTGCTGCTGGGTTCGCGCAATTTGTGGTGTCCGTATTCCCGGTCGGAGGAGCCTCAACTGGGTTCCTGCTGCTGGTCATTGCTGAGCATGTGCTTTCAACCTTCATGAATACAGTCATGTTCGTTGCGGTCAGCGCGTTCCACGCAAAGATCTCAGACCCGCTTATTGGCGGTACTTATATGACGCTTCTCGCTACGTAAGTTTCCTTCTTTCACAATTTACCTATATGTCGCTAACGTCAATGCAGTGTCTCCAACCTCGGCGGCACATTCCCACGCTACTTCGTTCTTAAAGCCGTCGACATGTTCACGTCGGCAACCTGCATACCGCCTACAGATATTCCAAAAGCAGACCTCTTGAAAGGACCACTCATTACACAAGCATTCTCTTGTTCTCTAGAGGCAGAGAAGCATCGATGCCAGCAAGGTGGTGGTATCTGCAGTGTTACAACAGATGGGTACTACATTGTAAACATTTTATGTATTGTGATCGGTGTAGTGACGTTCTGGGGCTACATCAAACCAGCGGTTATGCGGATACAGGCGTTGCCACTGAGGGCATGGAGAATTGCTGGGTAGGTGGACGGCCCACGAATTGTACGATATAGATGCATTGTTCAATGTTAGATAAAGGCATTTTGTAAAGCTATAGGCTATTGCTTGAAATTATTTTGGACACAACTCCATGCGACTACCGGCACAATGCCGCTTGTGCACGTCTGTGCCGCGCTCGCGCGCTCTCCCGTGACCAGGCGTGTTGATCGGCCTATAGTGGGCGGCCTTATGCACCAGCGTAAGCCACGCCGTCTCGAGCGCATGCAGGTACGTTTGCGGCACAGCAAATGTCTCACGCCGCTCAAAGTAGTATCATCAACATACACAAGCGTTTGCTGGTGGACCACCGATAGCAACTGGGCGGTGGCGCGTCGAGATTATTGGATGAAAGAGAATTAGCGGCGCGCAGCTGTTAGTGATGAGATAACCTGGGACTGTTCTGTAAGCAGGCCAAGTCTCGACTTGACATGCCGAAGACGCCGATTACCAGGGACTTCGGAGTGATTACAGCACGTCAGGCCACGCGCAATGGCTGCGGCCCGGTAGACTAGCAAAGCTTTAAAGAATCTTGTGTCTGCGCCTGCTCCGACAGTCATACAAATTCCCGAAGTCGCCGAAGACACGCTGTGCCAGCTAGAGTGGCATACCTCGGAAACGTGCACAAGGCGTTGACGCTTACCTTCCTACGGCTAGTCACCCTCGACATCGCGTTTTGACATCTGTCGCAAATTATCTGCTGATCTTGAGTACTCTTTTACCTTTATTCCTATTCGCCTGACCTGTCGCGCTCTTCTCCAACCGTCGCAGCATAAATCCGCCTAGTCTGATACCTTGATCGACGTCCGACCTTACACCAGTCCCCCAATCTCTACAGCAGCCGTTTAACTTCAAGGGTCCAGCCAAACCTTACCCACGCCAATCCTACCGAAGTGTAGCATTGATAACGAGTCCTGCGAGATCGGACCTTCTATCCTTTTAGAGTGTTGACACGACCAAAACCTCCGACACTGTGTCGCATCGTCCGTCCATAGAGTACGAACAATCGCAATGGCTTTTCCAGCATACACGCCCAAGGCGCGGGTCCAGAAGCCCGCTCCTCACTTCTCCGGCACCGCAGTTGTCGATGGCACATTCGAAGGTATGCGCTCATCTCACCATCTTACACTTTCTCCATTCATGTACCTTTTCAACCACACCAGTCAGACCAACGAACTGACAACTCCCACGCAGACCTCAGCTTAACAGCCTACACATCCACCAAGCAATGGCTTGTTCTCGGTTTCGTTCCCATGGCCTGGACCTTTGTCTGTCCAACCGAGATTATCGCCTTTAGTGAACGCGCTTCCGATTTCGCAGCCCGTGGCGCCAGCGTCGTCTTCTCCAGCACAGACAGCGAGTATAGTTTGCTCGCTTGGACGAATGCGAGCAAGAAGGACGGAGGCCTGGGCAAGATCAACATCCCATTGTTGAGCGATAAGAACCATAGTATTGCCAAGGACTATGGTGTGCTGATTGAAGAGGAGGGTATTGCGTTACGAGGGCTGTTCTTGATCGACCCTAATGGCATCGTACGACAGATCACTATCAACGATCTTCCTGTTGGAAGGTCGGTCGACGAGACACTTCGCCTGATTGATGCCTTCCAATTCACTGACAAATACGGCGAGGTACGAATCATTTCCAGACCCCTTAGTCTTTGCAAGCATACTGACGTTTATTAATTAGGTCTGCCCTGCTAACTGGAACCCTGGTGACGAAACCATCAAAGCGACACCTGCAGGCAACAAGGAGTACCTTGACAAGCTCCATGCCGACACCAAGATGTCGGACGTTGCTACAAAGACAAATGGTACAACTTCCTCGGCGCATTGAAAGTGAACGGCCAGGTGTCGATATGGTGAGCATAGCGCGCTGATCTTCCTTTTCGCAGGGACTTCTTGAATTGTAGATATCTTGCCTTGCGTTGGTCGTGCGATATTAGCATATGCATCTCATCCGTCCGAGACCATTTGCATTGGCTGGCGTTGTTCTGGCGCAGCCGTGTTGTCTCTCTAATTGCGGTCCCTCAACTCAACTACGCGCATCATACCATTAGATTCCTCTCTATAGAATGTTAAATTTACAAATCATTGCAGCCCTGAAACCAGTTATGTCATGTACAGCGAATGCTTTGCCACGCTAGTGCGATGAGCGTAAACGGAAGATGAAGAATCCAATGATCAGAAAAAAGCTTTCGGAATGACTCCAACAAAGCTCCAAGACCTCCGTACTGGTGTCTTTGATTGCGACGCAACATGCTACGGCAGCTGAGTGGATGCGCGTTAGCTTCTGCTTGGCAGATCGGAAGCCACGCGAACGCCACGGACTTGTACCTCTTTCGACATAGCCCACGAGAGGGCCTCCAATCATGGAGCCACGACTGCATGCGCTACGGGATATGTCGAGCCAGAGTAGCATGCCATTCATTACAGAGGCACCGAACATGAGCTCCTCTGGCTCGCAAAGACCATCGCACCATCCTGATCATAGCTTCGTACGCCCAAAATCGCTCATGCTGGCGAACACCTCTCCAGAAAACGCTCAGTTCAACGACGTCCGAAGAGACGGCCAAGAGAGGCCACATCCCACACGGTCGATGCCTAGTGCACCAATCGCACAGGTACTGAATAACGAGGCGAATGTGCTTGGGGCTGCACAACCCGTACCATCGACATTTGCCTCATCAACGACGCCCTTCAGTGGAAGACTAGTTGACTTGCTTTTGGATAGTCCGGACCATGCGAGGCAAAAGTGGGATCATGAACACCAGTTTCTTCTGCCTGAAAATGCAGGAAGCAGTCCATCTGTCATCAAACTACCGAGGTTACCGCAACCTCCTAAGAGAACGGCAAAACGACCCAGAATTCCGCCATTACTACAGGGCTTGCATCAGCCTCCTCCGCTCCCACCTGAGGGCAGACTCTTCCCACCAATTACTGGGGAAAAGAATGCATTTGCAGGTGAGAGAGGTTATGATGCGCGTTTCGAAGAGTCTAGGAACAAGGACGTGGACGAACACGCTTTTCTCGAAGGCAGTGCGTTGGACTATAGCAGAACTACCCAAAACTCTGATCACCCATTGGTTTCTCAGGTGGCCGCCCAGCCTAACGCACCAGACGTGGCCCATGAGACCAATGTAGCAACCAACAACTCCATAAGCACCCAAGCACCGACCGAGACCAAGCGTGGGAAGAAACGCAACAAATGGTCTGAGCAAGAGACCAAAGACTTGCTTGTAGGCGTCAGCAGGTATGGTATAGGGAATTGGAAAAAGATATTGCAGGATCCAGACTTTGGATTTAACAATCGCACGGCCGTTGATCTCAAAGACCGTTTTCGAGTGTGCTGCCCGGGTGAAGGTTTAAAGCCACGGCAACCCAAGACGAAAGGAAAAGAGAAAGTGGACTTGGAAAACACAGCCTTTGATCTACCAAACCAAGCCATATATACTCACCAGCACTCTCTTCCTGCCGGAGAACACAACAACGACAACAACCTAGTTTCAAATCCTCCCAGTCCATCAGAAACTCAACAACGCGTAGCAACTCGTAACAAGACCACGACGCATCTAGACCTAGCCGAGCTTGGAATCCACGAACCATTCTCAAAAGCCACACGTCGACCACGCCGAGCCTTTAGCCCACGCGATGATGTCAATCTGCTCAAGGGCTTTGAAAAGTACGGATCTGTTTGGCATCTGATGCGTGACGACGAGGATCTGGATTTTGGTTCTCGGCACCCAACAGACTTGCGCGACCGTTTCAGAATCCGGTATCCGGACAAGTACGCCAAAGCGGGATACAAACTCAAAGCAAAAGAGAAGGAACGTACATTATCAAAACAGACACATGTCCCAGAGCAAGAGCGACAAGATGGTCCGTCGCAGTTGGAGCAGGCTATCTTGGATCACAACACTCCACAGCACGCCAGAACAAGTCATCCGCAACAAGAAATGACTACTGCAGCCAAAGACATGCACCCCTTCCACAATGTATCAAACACGAATACGTCATCCCTTTTCGCTACTTCCAACACCAACACCAGTAATCCAAACTCAGCTTTGAAGCCCTTCAATTCATCGTCCTACCTCTCCGACCCCCTCCCCACACTCCCCTTTGACGAAGCGGATCCCGATCTCACACAAGACATGGCCACCGCAGGCGACGAGAGTCCTATCACGCTGAGTCGAAATATCCTCCGGTGGGCCGATGCGAATCCCTCTTCGCTCTACGCTTTTACACCTGCTGTTTCCTCTTCGTCTTCGTCGTTGACGACGGCTGGGAATGTACATGGTGGTGGGCATGGCAGTAAGGGGGAGGGAGGGGCTGGTGCGGGGTTGAATGGGTATGTGGGGGGTGTGGGGGGTCAGCAGCAGCAGCAGCAGCAGATGGAGGGAGGGAGGGGGACGGTATTGCCGGAGGCGGATAGTTGGCTTTTGGGGGGTGAGAGGGTTCAGGCGTTTGGGATGTATAGGTATCGGTCTTGATATAGACTTAGGTTGTTTGCGGTAGTGTAGGTTAGAGGTGGAGTGATTGCATACCTGTGGCGTCTTTGCTGTAGGAAAGTTGAGTAATTTGCGCCAGACATGAAGCTTGTTATCCATGGGTTCTCGTGTCTGTGAAGGTTACAACTTTAGGCATGACTGGGACTACTGATATTCGCAATCCCGAGGCAAGGCTATCACGGTTAAAAGTCGACATTGTAACTCTTTACTAAAATGATCATAGATGAAGTTTGTGAGAAAGAAAAGCTAGAGCTGACATTCAGTAATGTGAGAACTGAAAATGTCTATCCACAAAACCCTTCTTATAATCTCGATTGTGCAACAAAGGTAAATGGCCTGTTGCATACCCGAAAACAGTGAGATAGCGAGCTAACAGCACAGCACAAATCTCGCCTCACACGATCTTTTTCCATATCTGCCTTTTCTGAAGGAGTGTTCTGCTGATATTGTTCAACTTCTTGATGGGTTCTATTGGAGTAGCCGATGTATAGCTTAGGCAATCCAAAAGTCTCTCGTCTTGTAGGTCGGCGAGCTTTGGAGCCATTGCTCAAAGACTTGGGCTTCTTCTTCCGACTCGAATGTTTGCTGCCATAAACCAACTCGCTCCCAGTTGGTCCCCACTTTGGATACGAGAAGCATTGAGAATATGTTATGCACAAGACTACCGTCCCGGGCATTCCTCATTCTGTCGGCTGAGAATAGGTATATGGCATGACAGGTTCTGGTATCTTTGGACTTATAGGTGCCAGGCGACGACTCGAGATTTTCCAATGAGGTGTCAAGATAGGTCCTCTCCGACCAATAGTTGTCCTCACTTCGTACTACCCATCCGCAATGGCCATGTGTTTCTCTACCGCGACAGGCCATACGAGAGAAGCCCTTGAGAAGCCTGACTTTCAAGGATGGCGCCGAGATACGTATTCGCTGAGAGTAATCATGTCGCTGAGTAGATGCCGCGCTAGCTTCCTCAAACGTCTTCCAAGCCTCGAAGAGCCCACATTGTTTCTCAACTTGAATGGCTAGGTCGTGAGCAATAACAAGCTTCGTATCTGCCTGTCTCCGTAGTTTGTAATATACACAAGGATTGTACGACCATCCAGCCCACGACCAGCTGGAAAAGCCAAGCCGACGATAGATCTTATCATTCTGGACTGGATGGAACCAACATAACCCAATGAGCAGTCCATTCAAATACCCAGATGCATCCGATTTCATGACTATGCCCCAGTATGATCTAATAGGCGGCTCGTTCTGCTCAAGATCCACAAGAATGCCATCGAATGCATTGAGGATGTCATCAGAGTGAGTAAGTACTCTTCTAGTGTACTCCTCTATCAGAGATTGAATATCTTCTTCCACAGGAGCAGGTTTCGCTCTCTGTAATGGGTGAGCATACTGAATTTGGGAAAGCTGTAGATCCTCGCTGATGACACCTCTGTCGCAATCGAATAGGACTTGTTTGTCGGTGAAGAAAAGCCTTCGCCGGGAGAAATAACCTTCCTGCAACGTCCATCCACGACGAATCCATCCTTCAATAAATATCACAGATGCCCACGGCCAAAGAGAGAATGTAATGAGGTTGAGTTTGCCATATCGACCTTTCGTTTGCATACTCGCACGTGGAGTTGAAAATCCTACAAGCCCAGAATTGGCATCCATACCTCCAGCTGCTATTATTGTTATTTGAGCAGATCGATATATGAGATGCATCTGACGAATCTGGCGCTTGAAATCAGATTGATCTGTTTGAGAGACGCAGTATTTATCGACCCATAGATATTGGAAGCCGAGGCTCCGAGTTACTGAGATAGCATCCTCTATCGTGGCAGGCAGATTTTCTGGCAGTATGTCCGTTTGTTCTTCCCGAGTTTTGCTGTGGTTTTCACCCCATCGATAACTCAATGCAACGTAAGGACTGTTGCTAGAAGGTGTGATGATTGATCGTGTGGAACAGTCGATCACTCGTAGTCGGCTTAGTTGGCTACTTGATACCTCTTTCTGTTGGTCGCAAGGTGCATGATGGCGCAAGCAGTCTTGCAGGTGTCGTTTTGTGTTGTTGAGGTCAAGCCAGGCCGAAACCTCGTTTGCCTGCAACGGGGATGGTTGGAAATCTAGCATCTCAACGTCCGTAGACACGCTGAAAGAAACGATATAGTCGGGGTAGCTGTACCTGTATCTGGAATCTTCGCGCCGTCCATCTGGAGTATCAAAAACGATGTTGACATGCGAAGATAAGTTCGGTAAACATCCCCAGCTGTTGTGATCTCTGCAAAAGCTTTTCCCGCAGTCAAGTTGGAGATATCGCGGACGTTTTGAAGCATCTTTGGGCAACAAATGGATTTCTGCTGCTGAGATAAACTCACAGAACTCGCATCCGGGCTTCTCATCCCAGACCCAGATGGCAGTAGGATCAGAGATCCGTGTAATCCATACTTCATGTCCCATTTCCAGCGGTATGCCTTTGTGATCGCCCTTCAAGATCGCAAAGAGATCAATATCCAAACAATTGGCGCACAAGGTTCCAGTAGGACCTGATGAATGCGCTGCAGTTTTGCGGCGTTTGGTGCACTTTCGATCATCTTCGGAAAGCCGCTTGAAGGAATGATTTTCACCCTCGGTCGTACTCATAACTGCAGCAGGTGTCGGAGTGAACAGACGTTACTCGACACAAAAATGTATAGTAGAGTGTTTGAAGGAGGATGGATCTGAGAAGGCTAGCTGTTGTTCAGCCTCAAGCGGGGTCATATCACGCGCCTGCCTCAGGCACAGCCAAGCTGTAGCATAGCCTTGCTCCAGCTTCATAGAAACACACAACGTGAGTAAAATGAACAATAGATCAAATTAGTCTATGCAAAATCCATCCTACCTCTGGTTATCCAGACCCTGCAACCCCATAGCCTCCTTCTTAACATCCGTCTTCTCGCCCTCGCCCTTCTCCCTAAGCGCCACCTTCTCCACCTCATCAAAAGCCTTGAGCGCATCCCCATACTGTTCAAAAACGCCCTTCCTATACCCCTCGCAAATCTTCTTGACAAACCCTTCTTCGTTCCACCTCGCCTCGAGGAAATCTTCAAACTTCTCCTGAGGAGACGATCGCTGCACACCCCAAGCCGCTTTATACGCCGCACCAAGAGCGCAAGCATTTCCTCCGATTTCAAGCTTGTACACGCCGTCAGACCCACCGAGGACTTGGCCCGCGAGCTCGGCAATGGCGGGGTTCACAGCACCGCCACCAACCATGTAGATTCTGCGGGGCTGAGCGGGCAGAGAGCCCTGCGGTGAAACGAGGGATTGCGATCGCAGTCTGAGCGACAGGAACTGCGATTCGAGGATCGCGCGGGCGTCGGCTTGAGGAACGGGCCAGGACTTGTCTTCTGTCTTGGCCTGAGCGGCTTCTGGTGCAATGGGCGAGAGCTGGTTGTCTTTGGAGAGGAAGCGCCATGTTCCTGCTTTGACGTTTGGTACGATTTCTGGGCGGGGGAAGAAGAGGCCTAGACGCATGGGGTCGGAGGGTTGGGCTTGGCCGAGCGCGGGAGTTGTGAGGGCTGTTTCGTTGAACTTGTCCCAGGATTTGTCCGACGATGTGCCAGAGGCTTTGTTGATGGCGTCGCGGATGTGCTCGCGTGCTAGACCGCCGTTCTTGTAGCAGAGCATGAACATGTAGAGGCCTGCTGTGGTGGGGTGGTTCATGAAGTGGTAGGCTGGGTCGGGCCTGTACTCGGGTGTGGACATGAGGAATGTTGTTGAGGTTCCGAGAGAGACGATGGCATCTGATGCGCGGAGAGGGAGGGCGAGGATAGTCGATGGGTTGTCGCCAGTGAAGGCGATGACCTGAGCTGACGACGGGAAACCGTAGCGTTTGCTGAAGTATGGCGAGACGGTACCGAAGCTTGAACCACCGTCTTCGGGCACATTGCCCAGCTTCTTCCTGAGATCTTCGACGCCTTCGCTTCCTCCAGCTGCAAGTGCCAGAAGATCCTCATGCCAGCGACCGTTCTTGATGTCCCACAGGTTTGCTCCAGTGACGTCTGAGATATCGATGGGGGCTACCTTGCCGAGGAAGATCGAAGCGAGGAAGGAGGATACGAGGGAGATGCGGGCCGTGGCCTTGTATGCTTCGGGATACTTGTCGTGGAACCGAAGGATCTGAGGGCCACTGAAGCGCTTTATGGTGTTAGTATCGACAGAGGCCGGGAAAGGGCAGGAAGCTTACATGGTGAGCACTGCTTCCAGTAGCCAGGGCCAGATTCCTGGGCTCTTGTAGTGTCGCGTCGAAAGCATCGCACTGCTTCTGTGTACTTGCGTCTTGCCAGTTCGGGCTGAAAGGGTGACTGAAAGCACCCTTCCTCTCACCCTTGGCACCACTTTCCAGCTGGTCGAGCAATGTCTTGCCAGCATCTAGACTGCCAAGTAGTGTCTCTGCATCTTTGCTCCAGAAGACAGTGCCGTGCTGCATGCCCGCACCCGAAATACCCTGCACCTTTGAGAAATCTGCACCTTGTTCCTTCAATCGCTGCAGAACAAGGTCGATGGCCTCGAGCCACAGGGCAACTGGCGCGAAGACCTCGCCTTCATCGGGGTTTGTGAGGACGCCCTTCTCAATCCCATATTTGGAGAGATCGGCGTCAAAGTCGACTTTGGCCTCGTGGATAAGTTTAAGGTCGGAACCAACGATGATACCTAGAAAACCGCAGTCGCGTCAGTTCAGCCCTGCAAGTCGGAGAGGTCCAGATAGTGGGGTAGCTCCAGTGGGGTCTCCTCACCTTTGAGTTGCTGAGTGCTCAAGTCGAAGCCCAAGAATTGATCAGCCATGGTCGCGGTATGTCAATTCTGTGTCGAGCTGCAGTGTCGGGGATTTGAGTGTTATGGCTTGACAAGACATGGCTAAAATAAGCAGATCACGTCTCGTGGTGTTGAGGACCCTCCTCACACCCACACCCAAGATACGGGCACACTGACGCAAGACCCACATTGACGGACAAGCTACATCACAGGCAATTTTGCCGGCGGTGCCTGCAGCAGCGCCAGTTCTTTTGCGCGGATTGATTGGACAACGGATAAATTCGTGCCGAGACATCGTGAGTACAGCTATGATTTTCTGGAGTAGCATGTCGGCCAAACGCCGATGGCAGCTAGGAATTTTTGTTAGCGTGGGGAAGCACGAGTCTAGAGCGTGGGCTGAAGTCGAATTGAGGTGATAGATTCAATAGATATCCAACTGTCGAATATCTTGTATATGCCGCCGGGTAGTCCTTCTGCCCAACTCCGAACGCCCAGCCATGCTTGTCTATAGATATACACGAATCACTTCCTTCGCCTTGCGTCGGTATCGGTGGTCTCGTGTTTATGGTCGTGATTGTGGTCGTGGTCGTGATCATGTTGTCCTTCCGATGCTGGATTCGATGTCGCAGTAGGGTCGCCAGGGATGAACTCGTCGAGAAAGTCTGGTGCCTCCGCCGAGTTGGCTACAAAGCGCACACGCACCTTCTTCACTCCGCGTACATTGGCACCGATGCGCTCCCGGATGTGGTTCTCGACGTCGCGTGTCTGCTCAATGGTCCACGCACTTGATACGCCGATTTCAACATCCATAAGATAGTTCTGCCCAGCCTTGACACCCTGAATTGCCCGTACGTTCACTGGCTCCGATGTGGTAGTGATGCCCTCGACAGCGCTAGTCGCGGCCTTCCGAACGTTGTCCTTCATCTCCTGGTCTACGCCGACGTCTGCTAGTTCTAAGAGCGCCTGCTTGGTGTTTCCCCAGCCAGCTTGGACGACCATGAGCGAGATGACCAATCCACCAACAGGGTCCAACCATTTTGCGTTGTTGAGCACGTTTGAACCGGCGATTAGGAGGAGAGCGACAAAAGCGGTGAGAGAGTCTACGCGGTGGTGGTAGGCGTTGGAAGCGAGGACGGTGGACTTGCGTTCTTTGGCGATCTTGAGAGCTAGAATGGTTGTCAGCGCGTGCTTCTTGAATCGATTGGGGTGTGCTCACTCGCTCGGTACAGCCACTCCTTGATGACGATTGAGCCAGCAGCGAGCCAGATAGCATTGATGTTGGGGCCCATATCCTCGATGCCGTGATGGTGGTGATGATGCGGTATAAGCCCCCAGTGCTCAGCTATCTCGGCGGCTTCGGGGAAGAACTGCTTGCAGAGGGCAAGTAGAGCGGTCCAGCCCATGAAGAAGCCTCCTGCAAGCAGGATGCCGCTGACACCGAGCGAGCCCAAACTCTCCACCTTTCCGTATCCGCTGGGGAAGCGGTTGGTGGGCGGCTTGAGGGACCAGCCGACAGTTGCGAGCGTCATGATGTCGCTCACGAGGTCGGTGAGACTGTGGATGGCATCGGCGATGAGTGCTGGCGGGAGTTAGCTGGCGTTCATACACAACGCGTACATGCATCTCACCCTGGCTGTTGAAGACGTAGCCTCCAAAGCCCTTGCTGACGGCCATGCCCAAGTTGACGTAGAGGCCAATCTTGGTGATGCGCACGCCAGCGTCATTCTTGTTCTTGGACAGCAGGAACGTGTTGTCGTGGTGATGGTGGTGGTGGGAATGGCCAGCATGCTCCCTTTTCTGCGTGGCGCCTGTCATGGTGGAAGGGGAAAAGTGTGGTTTGCGGTGGATGGTGGAAGACCAGTTGAGTAGGGGCGCCGTATGCGAGGGAGACTTGAGGTATTGGGCGCCTTTAGTCGTCGTCTGGGTGCAGAGAACGCGCAATCTGGGCCGGCAAATGGGAGGCTTGTAAGCGTATCGTGATAGGCCGTGCGGTCGCACTGAAGGTTGCGTAGAGTAGTAGTTGGATTGAGCACCCTGCAGGGTTCGGGGTGAAGGTAAGACGCGTCCACGCTGGCTAAACTGGACACGCATGCCATCTCCATTTCTGCAGGCGGTGCGCAGTAACATGGGACGTGGTGGCAGCGGTTGCGCCTTTTAGTTATGCGGGAATCCCAGATGCGACTTGCTGCGAGCCTCTCCAAGACTGACAATTTTGACCCTCTTCCGCGGTTGCTATCGGCCCTCGTTCCTGGCGTATCATGGCGCCTTTTGCGTCAACCCACGGCAATTGGGGGGGCAAGCTCTCTACCGCCACATCCGTCCCGCCTCGCTTCAGCTCACATCACCACTCTCCACATTCTACACAGTAGACTGGAAATGTTGCATTCGCTAGACTATGTTGATTTGCAGGCGTTTGTGTTTTCTGCTGTCAACGACGACGATGTTGGTGCGAAGTCACAATTCAATTTCATAGCTGAAATCATGAATAAGCCTGAATTTAACGTCTACTACTATTTTGTCACTGCTCTTGTGTGGCTCTTCTCGAAGCGTCGTCATCTTCACAGGGAAATGGACCTGAAGATCCTCCGCGTTTCATACTTTGGGCGGACGCGCGTGTCAATACGAGTAGAGCCAAGAAACGTCATGGCCATTCGTATCGTGGTTACGTCGCCCAGCTTGCTTGTTGCCTGTTTGAGAAAGCTTCTTCAAATATTTATAGCCTTGGCTTTGCACTATCTTCGCCCGCAGGGTCTGTCGCGCGAGCAAGTATCCAGTTGACAACGTCGTCCCGGAAGGCGTCTTTATCAGGACTAGGCTCGTCATGTACTGACTAGGTTAGTTTGAACACACTCGATTGGATCAAATACTCACAGCGATGGTAGCATCCCGCGTACGACTTGAACTCCTTGTCCTTGACTTGTAGGGCACTGAACAGGCGTTTCGAAGCAGGGTAGCTGGTGATGCCATCTTGTTCTCCATGCGCGATCCAGATCCTCGTCACGCCACCCTCTCCAGCATTGTCAGGTATCACGACCTTGCCGCTAGACAAAGCATTGGTTCGATCGAGCAGTCCTGCAAGCCCCTCGAGCGTGCCCGTATCATGGCAGAGCTCATCCTCGTCGAATTGCTTGCAAACCGCCGGGTCTCGTGAGATAAGTTTAGGATCCAGCTTGTTGGTCAGCTGACGTTTCGCCATGAGCTTTCCAGCGACTCTGCCAAAAAAGACTGTGACGGGAGAGGGCTTGGACTTGGGATCGAAGTCGACAAACGGCGACTCCAAGAGAAAGCCGCGAATGTGCTTGCGGACTTCCTCTGGACCTTGTGCAGCGTAGCAAAGGGTCTCACCGCCGCCCATGGAATGCCCCATCATGAAGAGCGGTACCGGGCTCGGAATCAATGTCTTGATAAAGGAGGTGATATCGTCAAGGACCTGACTAGTCGGGCCCGTGTCTCCTCGCTCGGCGGGTTTCGTTACAGAGCGGCCCCATCCCCTGCGCCTCGTCAGTATCAAATATTGGAAACAGCACACGCACGCACCTCTGGTCGAACGTGTAAACTTCAATGCCTCTAGAGGCCAGATGGGGAAAGAAGCCGCCGTAGGTGTTGACTTGATATATGTTAGAGGCCGAATACACATGTGGTAAGTGCAATCTCACCGTGCTAGAGACAATGTTAGTGATGCATTCCATATTGTTATTACAAGAACCATACATCTGAGAAACCATGGATGAATACAAGTCGGGCTTTTGCCGGTCCGTCCGTCTACTCAATGAGTTAATGCTGATCTTATTGATCTGGTTCCACCATACCCTGAATGTTTTCGTATACAGCTGTTTGCCATCGGGCAAGGTATGGGTGCCTTCCTCAACGGACATGGTGACGCTATCAGGCGAAAATTGGGGAGAAACGGAGTATGCTTGGGGTTGAGATTGGAGCTATTGGAGGTCTAGTGCGCTTGGTAATGCAGATCTGGTTGAGATCAAGCGATGAAGGGAAATAAGAGTAGTTGACACCTGAAGTTGTTCAGCTCTCCGATGACAGCCGCGGCTCCCGCACGCGTCATAGCTTTGTTGGTGCCACCAACCACTTGCACATGTCAGACACGACAACTCAGCTGGCGACATGGTTATCGTCAGCCCATTCTCCGAGACTCGATGATCAATAAAACTTGGCTATATTTGGAGCCCCGAAAAGGCGCCGATGACATGATGAGGGTGAAGTCAGCTAGCCTTAACGGCTGTCGTCCAAGCTCCCGCCCAGTGGATCATCCTGCATAACGCATTGGACCCCTCTACCCGGTGTCCCCACTTACATTTTCCTCGTGGTAAGATACTTTCTTCTTGCTATGAGCATTCTTGCCCGTCGACTTTTGTCCCATCACTCCTTTCCGAGACGACTCTCCTCCCAGAGAAGCATGCTGAGCAGCATGCCACAGGCTCGCTCAGCAAAAGCGATCCTTAGCCATCAAGAGCGCACCGCGACGGAACCACGAGAGAACGACGTGCACACTGCCACCCTCGCCAAAGTGACGCCTGTCAACGACCGGATCAAGCGCTTTAAATTCGAAATCAAGGAAAAGGACGGCTTCAACGTATGACGATCTCCATCTCGCTCGCGACATGCGCTGATGGATAAGTCAGTTCCTCCCCGGCCAATGGCTCGATGTCTTTGTGCCTGATGTAGAAAAGGCCGGCGGGTTTACCATTACCTCGTCGCCTTCAGAAGCCCTACCTCGGTCAGATCCCGACTTCGTACCATACTTTGAGTTAGCCGTACAGAAGAGCCCCGATAATCCACCGGCAGCATGGTTGTGGCAGCCGGTTGACGACATTCTGGGGAAGGAGGTCACTGTGCGTGTGGGTGGAAGCTTCGTCTGGCCTCCTCCCTGTCTGGATATGAAGAAGATCAAGCGCGCCATCTTCATCGCAGGAGGTGTCGGAATCAAGTGCGTCCAGCTACGCCATCACCGATTCGCATGTCTCGACCGCTAACACCCCCACAGCCCTATGATGTCAATGATGACCTACATAAACCAGAACTACCCGAACCTCGAAGTACGCTTCTTGTACTCTACTAAAGTCCCATCACGGGAGACCGACCCCAGCGAAGTCCTTTTCCTGCAAGATGTGCTCGACCTCTTCCGCATACCCAGATTCAAGGTGACCAAAGACCGCCTTGAGCTTTTCTTCACAGGGACTTGGGACGGATCTGAAATGGGCACAAATGATGGTGACTTGATACATCCACTCATGTCTCTGACGCTGCCGCAAATTGACTCGGCTACCGAAGTGCCAGTGTGTGCCTGGACGCATCGCATTGACGACATTGCCCTTTCTAGCGCCGTCGGCAACAGAAAGGAAGCGCAATCTACCGTCTTTTATGTGTGTGGGCCTCCAGACATGACCGACGACATGGTGAAGTTTATCAAGGAACAGGATAACGTGGCACCGGAGAGAGTGCTGTGCGAGAAGTGGTGGTAATGGCAAGGTTAAGGTAATTTACCATTGGATAGTCCAAGACGATCAATACTAAGTTTTGCACTCGAAAACCGTGCCGTCGCTGCGGCAAGCGCTGTTGTATGTACGATGCTCACACCATTAACTGGAATTTACGCGCCCACAAAGGCCGTAAATTCGAGACGGCTCGTGGTAGTCGAGCGAGCTCCACCAGACTAGCTCCACCTTCCAAAACTCAGTGCGGGAACCATGGCCACCATCGCTTTTTGTGCCTCAAGCCATCTACGGCCCGCAAGCATTTCACGAGACAGCAAGCGATCGCTTATGTTGTGCGACCCCGCGATAAGGCCCTCCATTTCATCCGGCCTCTTACCTCGAAGTTCTATATTGAATTACCCGATTCGTCGATATTAACCCACATTCTCCGGTACAAACTGCAGGGATGGCGCAAGGAACAAGCCGTCTAGCTCCCGCATGCAGCGCCTTCCTGCGAGTTTGATTCGCCATCACACTTTACAAGCTGTGTGATCGCGCAGCATGCGTGTGCCACTCAGCGCCTGCAATGCCTCTTTCGCCCCTCAGTTCACTCACTGGCGTCGGCTAAGATGGGGGCTTACATGGCTGTTAAGAGCGTGGAAGGCCCCGGAACGCTGGATGCTGATGCTTCGTTTGTGCGTCTGAACCTCGAGCACGAACGACGACCGCTTACGACCACGAGAGGCTCTCGGTAGCATCTCCAGCTATCGACTTCGGATTGCCGACAATAGCGCAACAAGAGCGCCCGGCGCAGTTCAACCTTATCTCCGCAATCGCGACCCATCCAGGCGCAGCCTCACATATACGGCAACGCTAGCCACCAGACACTACCATCGAGTGTGACGGTCTCAGGTGTTCATCATGGGCTTCTTTATATCGCGATCATGGCGCCTGCCGAAAATTATCTACTTCCTCATGGTGTTTGAACTGCCATTCACCGTGGCCAACCTTGCGCTCTTCGGCATCGCATCGCCAAATCTATACCGCACAATCTTGTGGAGAGTAGGAGGCGAGTTGGGCTTCAACTCGAAACCAAGTACAGTCCTATATGCGGCTGCGAATTATCGACCTGTGGATACACCTTTAGTGTGGAGTAGCTTGTGAGTAGCATCTTCCAGATCGATGACGGATGTGCAAGAACCAAAACTACAATCCATGGACCTTGCTGTCATTCTGCGAAACCTCGAAATCCAGCGGTAGACTGACCATCGCAGTAACACCCAATACCACCTCGTAATTGGTGTAGTATGCATGTTCTTCTGGCTTGTCAAGGTGACCTTATGGCTCCTCAAGGTCTTCTTCCCGATCCTATCGCTCCTCCTTCACATCGCTCTCATGACCCTATGGGCCTACGGCATCCACATCCAAACCGCGCCCGACACAATCGACCCCAAGCACACAAACAATGGAGCGCCCTGGTACATAACCAAGAGCTGTAACATCGTGGACGATAAACACATCAAGAGTTACTGCATGCAAGCAAAGAGCAGTTTCGCCGTCAGCATCATCATGCTGTAAGTCTCATGCCACCTGTATCAACCGAAAGGAAAGGCGCTAACCATGCTCTATAGTGCCATCTACGCTGTCTTCGTCGTCCTCTCAGTCTATTCCCTTATCCCGACCACCGCCCAAAAACAAGCACACGCGGCCAGGAAAGCTGAAAAGAAAGCGGAAAAGGAGAAGTGGGCTTCCTCACCTTACGACAACGAGATGACCGCCGAGGAACAATGGCAGCACATGTGGGAACTTCAACAACTACCTCGTACACCCGGTACTATTGGTGGCATGAAGTCACCCATGACACCACGGACACAAGCATTCAACAATCTTGGTGGTGAGGAGGCTGCGCATGGAGGCTATTACAGCAACGTGCCAACAGGAGGTAACGCGTGGTACGGACCACCGCAGACGCATGAAGGGACTATAACGGTCAGTCCAGTAATGGAGCAAGACGAATACTACTCCTCGCACGAAGGCAAGGGGAAAGCACCGGGCTGGGGCGGTAATGCGTACTAAGCGCACGCACTGTCGATGGTTTCATAATCTTTTGATTGGGATTGGCGTTTGAGCGAGTGTGATTTCAATGATACCAAATTTGGGGGCTTGGATGTTCGCTCATTACTGGATAGGAGAAGAGACAAAATGGGATCGCTCCTTATCTTCAGACTGAATCTAACAATTTTTACATGCATTTGCAAATAGTGGACTATGTGGATGCCTTTGGAGCGTGTGAACTGACATTTTGTTGGGTGAGACATGTGATGGCGCGCAATCGCGTCGGAATCGCACGCGACACTTGACGTAACCTCTAGCACTTGAGCTCCACAATGTCAAACTTCTAATCTTCGACAGATCATCTTCCTTCACCGTCTCCAAACTAATTGCAGTCATAATTATACGCAACAAAATGTCTGAGGATGCCATAAACCATATTGTATGTGTCGGTGCCGTTTACATCGATACCATCCTAACGTACGTACTTGCTCCTTGCGGCCTCGCCGAGAACAAAGCGCCCACTAACCGTCAAACATCCAGTGTTCCCCATTTCCCCATAGAAGATGAAAAGCTACGCGCCAAATCCATAACACGAAGAAGAGGCGGAAACACGGCAAACAGCTTAGAAGTGTTATTGCAACTACAACAACATGATCCCGAGACAGCGCGAAAACCTCAATCTACGGACTTGCATCTGCTCGCCGTACTTCCTGACGAGAACTCTGCTGCGTCGAAATTTATCTGCGAATCACTGCCTCAAGTGAAAATATCAGATGTGAGTCTGTTTCGCAAACAGCATCAGGAAGCGGCATCTAGCTATATTATCCAAAGTGAGGAGAATCAGTCGCGCACGATTGTCAGTATCAACCAGCTACCTGAAATGCAATGCAACGAGTTTATGCATCGGGTTGTTGACTTCACTACTTGTGGTGGCATGGCGCCCCATTGGAAGAGAGCGTGGTTCCATTTCGAAGGCCGTGTTCCAGAAATCACGCTCCGGTGCGTCGGCTGGCTGCGCGGGATGTTCCCACACTCACACTTCAAGATCAGTGTGGAGTGCGAGAAGCCTGAGCGTACGGGTATGGCTGAGGTCGCGCAGTATGCGGATGTGGTGTTTTATTCGAAACTCTGGGCCGAGAAGAATGGGTATAAAGATGCGAGGAGTTTTCTCGAAGATAGGAGGAATGAGACGAGAGATGGTGCAATTTTATGTTGTACATGGGGATCTGGAGGCGCGGCTGCGGTTCATAAGGGAGATAATGAGGTTTGGGCGCATGTTAAGGCGTGGCAGGCTGAGAAAGATGAGCAAGCAAAGGTTGTGGATACTATTGGTGCTGGAGATACTTTCATCGCTGGTATGCTGTTTGCGATTAATGAGCATGGAGAGTGGTCGTTGCAGCGGAAACTCGAGTTTGCGAATGAGCTGGCTGGGAGGAAGGTTTTGCAGGAGGGATTTAGTGGCCTAGGGAAGAAAATGTGGTAACAGGATGATCATGAGCAGGTCTCAGTCCTCATCTACCTTCTCAAGCACTGAACAGTACAAAGTGGTATATCAACCGTCCGATTTTACTACTCTTCACGAGCTAAAATCCCCAAGCACATTTACGCAAACTTCAAGTTGACAGGCAGATCGTGATACATCTGATAGTCGAACTCGTTGCTCCACTCCACGATAAACATCTTGGTAAGTGCGACAACTCCTACAAGATTGAGCTCCTTGTCCTCATCCGGTAGACGCCAGAAATGAACTTCGTCCAGTTGATCCATGCTCCAACCATCAACCAGTGCAAGTGTTATGTCCGTCACAACGCGTACAAGATCGCCAGAATTACCCTTTCCAAGAAGAACAGCCGATGCTGCCATTTCGCCCATGCTATTGCGGACGAAATTACCTTCCCATCCTTTGCGTTCGAGAAGATGCGGCGAAGAGGAGACAGTCCGCTTAAGAAGATCGGCAAGTTGGGATCTGAATCGGTCCATAGTGGGCCTCGAGTACGCTAGGAGGATATCACGCATCCCACGATGTATGCTCCATGAAAGATGGTTCCAAGGAAGACAGTCTAGTGCTTGTGCAATCGCCTCTTGCTCTCTTTCGGGAGCCAGGAAAAATGTCTCTTTCAGGGGATCTGTGCTCGGAACTTTGAGCTCCAGCCAATCTCCAGATCTTTGGTTCGACTCTCGAGCGAAGATATAGTCAACTTCGTACACTTTTCCTCCCAGCATGTTATACAAATGCCGAGACCCGTGCGCACCAGGAAATCCCTTTACAGCATATTCCAAAACGTAAGTGCCAGGTGGCTTGCGGCCACAAAACGCGAATTGTACGCCAGAAGGGGCTGCGATGACTCCGGCTACCATTTGTGTGCAACGGTTTGTACGCTGCATGAAGCTTGGAGGGTATACATCGGTAGATTTCTTGTGCGAATCATGAGGTGAGAATTGCACGACTGCATCTTGACCGATCGGCCAAGTAATGTACCACTGCCCATTGTACGAAGCGTACCCGGCTCGGAAACCAGAGGCATCGCTGTACGAGAAGGCAGCTCTTGCGTTCGTTAGCACCAGCATCGTTATGAGTGTCGTTCGCGAGATGGATACACAAGCGTGTGCTTGGTAGCGAGAGAGTGGCATCCTCTCCAAAGACTTCCATTGCGTGCGCCTATCTCTCGTTTCGTGTGTATTATCTTCGGTTGTGATGACACTCTTTTCGTGAATGCGCCCTGTGGCTTTCTCTGCTTCGTCTATTTGCAGACTTGTTGATCTAAGCGAAAGAAGCTTCTCTGGATGAAAGATGGCCAGAATGAGTGCCCATCCTGCCTTTCCGGGAGGTGTGAACAGGGGTAAGCGCGTCAGATGGATAGTTTGTCTCCCACAGAAACCGGTCTCCAGATTTGCAACTAGAACGGGACCGTACAAAGGCGGCTTCCTCACAGTCCACCATGACGCTTTTTCCTGATGGCCATACCAGAAGCCTAGGTATGCTGGGGTGCGATGGCTATGGAAAGGATCGAGCTTCTCATTAATAGCGCTAGCCTGTGACAAGAGCCCACCCAATCCGACGGCGGTGACCACAAACGAAAGCCATGTCGCAACATCCGCGGATGTTTCCATTCTCAGGAACCTGATAGCCGACAACTCCATTGCGTATAAGTAACGGCACAACGGTAGTAGATGGGTGAGCTTACATGATGCGGGGATGCGCTTATGTATATCTGCAATACTGACGAAGTATATTACACAGGTAGCATTGTTGAGCCAGATCGCCTGTCTAGGCGCTGTAGGTAGAAGGGCCGTCTTTTAAACTGTAGACTAAGAGCGGGTATCAGACGCCTTCATAGGCTTGAAATATTGTTACCCCTTCGCCTCGCAAGGCAACCCGTGTTCATGCACATCGTGCAGCCGTGTCACATTCAGCCTTGCAGCTGATCGGCCATGAATCTGGCATTGTGTGTAAGAACGGGCGATCGGGAAGCTCTTGCAAGACGGAAGTTTGTAGTGAGCTCCTTATGATCTTCGTACTTTTCGTCGTTGAACAATCGCAGACCATGTTGGAAAGTCAGTAGAACGCCACATTGCTCGTATCTAGTTATGGCAAAACAGAGTGGGGCAGATAGGCGTCCACAGCGTGGCTTGCCCCTCTTCGACCAGTAATTGGTCTAGCTGCTTACTGTAAATCGTGTACATATTTGGTCACTCAGACAGCGGATTGATTGGCTTAATCCCTAACATGATAGCCAGTTCTTCACACATACAACTAAACGCGGAAACTACCCAAATACAATGGCATGTCGCGACGAGGCCTGCTTACTGTCGCTGCTGAGCCACAAGGTAGTTTACCATCCGTGTTCAGTATAAAAGGTCAGAAACACAGCTATGTTTGTAGTGATCGCAAAACTTCCTCCATGGAACACACCAATCTTTACCTACCTGTTGTCGCCCTCCGCCGCCACGTTCACGTATCCGTCCTCTTCATAGCCCTTACCGATCAACGTCGTCTCGTAGCCCTCTTCTGCCTCCTCACAGGCTGCCAAATGCCTCGCGACCCTCGGGAAGACGTCAACATGCGCATGCTTTCCCATCCAACAATCCAGATGCCCATAACCATTCACAACAACCCTTTCGTACTTTACCTCCGGAAAACATTCTCTTAACAAATTATAGCTACTTTTCGTGCTTTGCTGGCTCCAAACAGCATTCTCAGCCCCACTCAGCAAGCAAATACTCAATCCCTTCAATCTCCCTAGATTCGTTTGGGTAAGCAGATCCTCAAACATGGGCCTATTGCTGCGAACGTGATGAGGTGGCATAGCACCCATATTCGATAAGTGCGAGAGGAAGTTGATGTGGATGCCATCGAACCAATGACCAAGATGCTCATGTGTGGCGTGGTTGAGGTTGGCGTGCGTCCAACAGCGGCCAAAAGGAACGTCGCACCTGTGACAGACCGCAGAGTTGCAAATCTCGCTTCTGGTGCCTACGGGGTAGAAACGTAGTATCTGATCCAGCAGGAACTGCACCCATGGCGAGGACGAAGAAGAGTGGCACGGAAACCAGGAGCATGCTAATGTCTACCCGGCTGTAAGCAGAGAAATTTGGTAGATGGAGAAGACAGGACTTACTTCATATGCCTTTATGAGAATGGGATGCCGCGCCTTGAAATCGTTGTCCGGGCTGAAAAGTAGGTTGGTGAATACTTGACTACATGTCATTCCTTTCAACCAAGAAGCTTCCACGTCGCCTTCGAGCAAAGCAATGCCTGTTGCTATGCTCCCCAAGCAATGAACAACGGCGTAGATCTTTCTCTCTCGTTCCATCTCTCGAACGTATTGCATGGCAGCTCGAACGTCCAACCGAGCATCGTATACAGTATCGCCCTTTTTAGCTTCTTCTCCGATCCCAAAACGGAGAATGGGGACGTAACACCGGTAGCCAAGTGAGGTAAAGTAATCAATGGTGTTCGTGGGTACAGTTGGCAAGGAAAACATTTGATCGTCTACAGATGCACCAGGGATGAATACGATCGGCGTATGCTTCTCTTGTGTGCCAGATGGAGGCTGCCACAACTTGATGGGAAACCTGACCCCATCGTCGGCTGTGAGCATCGTCACAGTAGGAACTGGCTTGTCAAAGTAGCCCGATTTCCCGGTGGACGGTGTTGGATACTGAAGTCGGCGAAAGGGACTGAACATGTACGACGCGATGTTAGCCGTGAAAAACTTGAGGAACCGAGCCTGCGCTTGCATGTTGCTCATGCCACTGATAGTTGTACGAGATCGTAGGGACTGAAGTTCCGAGACAAAGTCGTGGAGTGACAAGTGTAAGATACCTCGGCCGACCACAACGCCGTCGTATCCAGTGATTGTTGTGTATAAAGTTGTTGTCGCGCCCCAAGTTCTCGGGACCGAGAATGCAGCAGCCGAATTGAGTCTTTTGTAACCGTGAAAGCCGTATCTCGCACCATCTGTACTCAAGAGGTCTACCTTGTACACGAGATTGACTGCATCTGCGACTTCCTCGTCAATTGTAAAGAACTCGACTGTGCCACCAGTAACCATGAGCGGGTCTTGCGATAATGCGCCGCAAGCAAATGTGCCAAATGGCACACCCTGATATGAGCCATTTCGGTTGCGGCGTGCGTCCACTGTGAGTGCGAGCTGAGCTGAGCTTGAAGCCTCCCTAGCAACCTTTTCCGCGTCATTAAAGTCTGAGACGTGGTTGCCGAGGTGAATATGACCTCGCATGACTTCCTCAAATCGGATGCCTTCGATCGAATCCTCGATGGTATTAAGTCTGATAATCTTTGTGGATTCTGGTAGTACAGGTACGAGCGGATCTTTCGAGGGACTTAGTCTACCATCTGAACTATGGTCGGGTTTCCAACCACGTTCTTGGGCGATCAGGTCACAGCTTCGCTCAGCCAGTGCGGTGATTGTAGCGCATGGATTCACACCTTGAAACTACCATTAGCTGTCATTGAACCAGTTTGCATGCTTTCACGAAGCGACTTACCGAGTGATGTTGGGATGATTGAACCGTCTACGCAGACAATCCCCTCGTATACTTCATGTCCTATTCCAACAAGAAGCTGGCCGCGATGATTGACCACGCCCCCAAGACCAGTTCCGTCATTACTCATGACCGCACCTCCGAGCGGGTGAACAGTAATACATGGAGCCTTGACGAGTTTGCCGCCAAGGTTCTCAGTCATCTCAAGAAGAACGCTGTCAAGATGTGCACTCCGCTTCTGGCTCCCTATGCCCGACCATCGCAGAACTACTGCATCTTCTTCGAGTACCATCTGCCCTTCCTTTTCGTCGTGGGACATGGTAAGATACACTAGCGTGCGGTTCACGCTGCCACCTCTAGCATATGGTCCAAGGATCCAATTCTTCAACCTGGCCAGCAGATTACCTCTAGTGCTGGATGATCGAGACAGCACAGCGGTGGTTTGGGTTTCGAGCAAGCTTTGAATGACTGGCGCTAGAGCTTCAGGGATCGCGCCGTCTTGAATGATATACCCGTCCCGTACATTTCTGGCGTGTGTGGAGCCTCTCATGTCGATGCATGCAGTAATTGTTGGGCCGCATGAATCGGAACTCATTTTACCCAGGGCTTCATGGCCAAGGCTACCGACGTCGTGCTCGCAATCATATGCAAAAGCCAACATGTCGCCGTTGCCTGTGAACCTTTGACCCAACAAAGGTGATGTATGGAGGCCATAACGTTGCGACCGCAGCAGTACCTCCGTGGTCCCGAGCGCACCGGCTCCAAGGAAGACAACCTCCCGCTGTGTCGCGTTAGCGTGAGCTATACTCGAAAAACCTCACACTTACGGCTCTGACCCATCTCTTTGTCTTTCCTCCTCTCCCATTGGACACGTTGTAGAATACTATGTACCCTTTGCCTCGACCCTCCTTTTTCACATGTCTGACATCAATTCCACAGAAGAGTTCGGCGCCTCTTGTCCAAGCATCATACAGGTAAGTTACAAGTACTGAATTCTTTGAACCATCATTGACACCTGTGCACTCGTTGCCAGAACCCGTACTTTCGCTCATGTGTATCCCAGCTTGGTTGGTGCTGGAGCAGAAGGTTGTCGTCAACGGAGGGCGGTAAAAGTTGTCTTGCAAGCCAAGACTATCGGCTTGCCGTTCAAAGACGGCTAGTTTGCGTGGTTTTGGGTATCTTGTTGGGAATGCTGTCGGTTGGAGCATGCGCTCGGCACTCATGTAGACTACATTGAAGCGTCAGCATCAGCACTTTTCCGTTCATGACCTTTCAGTACTCACATTGCTCGAGGCCTGCAGGGTTCCCTCTAATCTCCTCCGGCCACTCTGCTGCTTCCAGCAATCTTTCGTCTGGCTTGAGAAAAACACCAGCATTGATCAAGCTCGTTCCCCCCAGACCACAGCCTACGAATACATCCTGCCCTTCCCCTTTGACAGTATGGTACAACCCTGCTGCCTTGCCGATACTAATCATTCTACCGAGTATCTTGCCCCTTAAGTTATATTCTCGCATGGCGTCTTTGAACGTATGGGGATACTCTCCGGGCCAGATTTCTTTGCCAAGTTCTAGCACACAAACGCTTTTCCCGGCTCTTACCATGCGTGACGCTGCAACGCCACCGCCATATCCTGAGCCAACGACCACCACATCATATTCGGTTTTGATCGAGAATGGACGGCGAGCCAGGCGAGGATACGCTCTGTTGGTCGACGTGGCACTTGCGGATGGGATCGGTAGCTGTGGTTCCTTGAGGCCAAGTTCTACCAGCATAGACTTCCCAAACGTGAAAAAGCTCTTCCATAACTCTGACTGAAAGATATGGATACATGTATGCCAAGATAAGTAGCAAAGGCAGCTTATGAATGCAAGCAGAAAAGTCGACTCTAGCATACTTTGTTCTTGCGAAAGTAATCACTGGACCATTCGAAGGAAGGCACAGTAAATGTCAAATAATTTGAGACACTCCACACTGGCAGAGCTTCGTGTAACATGGACGAATCGCCATCGCCGAAGTTCGGTCCACATCAAGAAGCGTTGGAACTCGCTTGGGGGCTAGACACCGCATCTGAGCTTCCATTGTTGCCCAATTGAGCTTACCTATGTATGTTCCAAGCGCGCCACTTGTCACTATCACCGGGAATGTCTGATTCGGGTGCACGTCCGGTAGATAGTCGCCACGCGATTCGATAAGATCTTCGAGGGTCGCGCCTTTGCATTGGAACAATAAGCAACATTGGGGGCCATTATTTGGTCGACGGTAGTGGCGGCCAGCGCGGTAACAAGGTTGTCGAGAAGCTGCTATGGTCTCTGGAAAGATGTATTCAATCTAGGCCTTTACTGATTGCGTGAAACGAGAATTGATGCCGACCTGGAGAGAGTGGGTTGGAAAGGCAAGGGTCCTCATCCGCGTAGGTGGGACTGCATATTTCCGGCGCGTCGCTACTCCCAGTCTGCTGACTTTCAGCAAAATGTCGTTTCCCAGCTCGTGGCCCATCTTTTGCTACATGCAGTGCATACGCGCGTTGTCTTTCATATCCAAGTGATGGGGAAAGGTCGTCTGGACGTAGATGTGTTTTCGAAGGCGAGAAGTAGGGTGACGCGGTCACTTCTTCCACCTCGGCACGCTCGTTTGGCTTCGAACCACCGTGCGCCTCCTTTCTGCCACGGACTGAAAACCACCAAACCACCTAGGTAAGCTAGCCTGTCGTGAAGACAGCCAGCAAACTCCCTTCAAAGGGACGCCACTGGCAATATTCCTCAGTCAGCCGGGCACGCTGCTAGTGCCCGTGAACCTGTTGATCATACCTGAGTTAGGTAGTTCAGCTGCTTCATCGCAGCGGGTCAGCACAACGAACCGTACGCCACCACTCGGCTCGGCACGAACGGCTCACAGCCCTAATTCTAGGGCAGGAGAATTCCGCTGTGGTTTCGCGTAAGATTTTCTACAGTATACCAATGTTACTAAACCAGCTCTATGTGGAAGTACCTTGGTAAAAGGTGAAGTTTATCGGATGTTCGGCAATGGGATTATGTATCCAAGTTTTGATCGACTTCGCTTTCCGACGAGAGTTTTATCCAGCGGCACCGGATACCGAGGTACTACAACAGCATCACGAACAGAGAGCGCAAGCAAATTGAATGGTTGTTTTGGTGTCGCGCGTAAATTTATGTCATCTCTAGCGGCTTTCTCATTCTCATTCTTCTTTGTCTGTCCTCACGAAGCTCCAGATCTCTCGCCAGACTCCGCGGCGTAATCTCTCCGGCCTTCTTTCCAGAATCTGCCTAATTCTTGCTCGTTCATTACTCCTTGCAGCTTCGGCCTCGATCTCCTCTTGCATGTCCGGGCTCATGTCAGCGTACGACTGATCCTCCTTGAACGGATCTTCGAGCATGACAGAAGGACCGGCGATGCCATCGTTCTGGCCGTCCATCTCATAAGATCCGAAGCGGGGTCGCGGAACAGGCGGTACGCATGTCGGGCCCTCCAGCTCGATGTTTGATAGATCTTGCAACACATAGTCTTCGACTGTGAGGTTGCGAATGTCGATGCGAGACGTACGTGGGTAGATGAACTTGTACGAGAGGTAGAGGAAGGCGAAGATAGCAGGACCGATATATGCTCCGATAACGTCAAAGGCCAGGCTGATGGTTGACTTCAGATTGCCAGGAGAGGAAAGATTACCTCTAGCGATTAGAATGATAAGTGGCGGTATGCCGGACCATACAAGGACGAATGTGCTTCCTATCATACCAATATATGCAGGAAGTGGTTGCCAGCGAGACTTGAATAGTCGAGACTTGTACAGTGGGTGGTTTCTTCCAAAAATCTTTCGCTTCGCCAGACGATCGAGCCCAGCTTTGAAGCGCAGAAAGGTGATGCAAAGGCAGATGTTGATGCAGGTCGCAGTACCAGTGTAGATCTCAGAGAGTGTGATAGTTGGTTGTGAACTCGATCTGTCGGCCAATCCAACGAGTGACAGGAACCCGAGGGCTGAGCATAGCAAGATAGCTGCCAACGGCGTGTGACCGTTGTTAGTCCTACCAAATACATTTGCGACCTTTCGTGGGAGGTATTGTTGGGATAGCATGAAAACACTCCGCGAGGCGGCATATAGATCAGTGTTTGCAGTCGTATATGCCGAGAGTATGAAAAGCGCATTCAGTGCTTTGGGTAATGCGTGGAGCGACGTATGTTCAGCCGCGATCACGAAAGGCGATCTTGTTGGGCCACTGCCTTTTGTCCACAACTGGGACAAGTCCGGATCGCGGTAGTTGACGTTTGACCCAGCAGCAAACATTGTAAAAGGATACATGATGACGGGAATGACGTATACGAAGGTCATTGTGGCCGGTACATCCTTCCAAGGGTTCTTCGCTTCCCCGGCAGTCATTGCGACCAGGTCTGTCCCGAAGGAGAACATGGCAAGTGTGATTGAAGTACTGCGTTTCCAATAAGCTTGGCTGTGTTCAGCCGGATTCGAGCTACTCACATAAATCCAAACAAAGCACCTCCTGTCCCAGGTATGCCGAGGTTAACGTCAGAGACGCTTGAAAGAGAGAGATGTTCGTCGGTAGCGTTGAACCCGGATGGCTTCCAACCTGGAGTAAACGCGTAATCTGTGTAGTCTGCCTCGTAGATTAGCGCAAAGACGTGGCCAAAAGAGACTGAAGCTCACTGTCGTTGTATTTGCCCTCTTTTAGTCCTCCCTCTTTTGGTCCACCACCTGAACAATGTTAGATAATTTACTGGCAAGTCGGTGTACGCATAGATGCATACCTCCAAAGTTCAACACCACCATCATGACGCAAACAAGCACGAGCAGGCTCAGCTTGAACCACATTACTACCTACAACCACCTTATTAGATCAAAGCCCTCGAGTTTCTTTTCGCTCAACTTACTCGTTCAATTTTACCGTATAGCTAAGAAGAAGTAAGCGGCATGTCTCCTGTATTCTGACCATTGGCTTACCTTGACCCCAAGACAGTGCGAGAAAGTCGTCAAGGCTATGAAGGCGATATTGATAGCGGCTTCTGTGCCAGGTGAATGTGGCTTCTGATCATCTTTCAAGAGGACAGTGAGCTGTGCCGCGAGCGCAGTGAGAGTAGTCATGGCGAAAATCTTGTTGAGTCTGTAGATTTGTTAGCTGCTGCTCTTATTGAGTATGAAAAAACATACCCATATACTGATGCGATAGCAAAGCCACTAGCAGGATCCAAGAAAGTGTGAGGTAGATCGATGAGAGCTCCGGTCAGCGGCCGGCATGTTACCATCTCAGTAGTGGTATACATGACACAAGCAACGATCCCTCCGGCTACTACATAGCTGATTGCAGCCCCAAGTGACCCAGTGGTAGCTATCAGCCCACCCGACGTGATGAAAACGCCTCCGCCAATGCAACCGGATATCCCAATACCTGTGTTGTTATTCGACCGGACTCCACTGTTACTGGCCAACTGACTTACCTGCAAGCTGAGGCCTACTCAACACACGATCAAGATGTTCGGAATGTGTCACATAGTATGGCGATCGATCTAGCGGTCTTTGCTCCTCGTCCATATCGACTGGCATTACATTAAACAAAACTGGTACCAGACTGGCAATATCCAAAAAGTGAAACTCTTTCTTCTTTTAGTAGTTTGATGTAAATATTCTAGAAATCTTAGTGTGCTGCGAAAATGCAAGGGCAACACTTTGATGTAGACTACGCCCTCTTGCCGCCCGCTTCTGGGCATCTCCAGCCTAATGTACTTAGGCATGCCCTGTACCCAAGGCTGAAATCATACCGGTTTGCTTCTTGTCAGCCTTGACTCCTGCTTGGAAATGATGCAGAAAACAATGACCTAGGAGGGGATGACCCCTTCGACAAGAGATAGTTGGCGTTTTTGCCACCATCAAAGTCGACAACCAGGAAGCGATAGATATCGTAGTCAGATCTATGAACCACACGTAGAGATCGAAATCTAGGCAGCAAGGGTATACTCTGGTGACGGAAATATCTCATGTCCCTGCGAGCGGTAGAATAGTGGGGAAATGATCGAGGCGAAGCATCTGGCGTTTGGTGATTGGCCGAGACGATGAGCTCTTGGGGCTAAGATCAGCGAGGCTGCGTCTCCACAGACCGCTCTCTTACATATGTGGCGAAATGCTAGAGTACAGAGCAGGCGCATGATAGATTTTTGTCTTCTAGCTGAGTAAGGAGTATTAGTACTGATCTGGACATGCAGGGGCACCCTTAGGTACGGAGCCTTCCGAACTCAACGGTGTTATCAAAGGTGTGTAGTGTTCGCCCCCTCGCAGTATAGAATTAGACAGAATGAGCTCGGTTCTGGAGAAAGGCTGTCAGATGTTAGCTCAGGTGCTTCAATACAGTCGCGAGGCTATAAAATAGCGTCAAGAGCGCCACATCCAGCGTCGCGCGCTCTGCGATAACGTTCAGCAGTACAGCCACGCGTCCCACGTACTCTAAGAGTACGCTCTGGCTGCCTCATATGGCTGAACACCCTATGGGATTGTGGCTTGGCTTTATTGGTATGCATGAGTGAGACACGGCCCCCCAACCACCGAGTGTCATATCTGTTGTATGTATGCTTTTTGACGCGGTGGCGCATGCAAGACAAGATCAGGCTACAGCTATCGGAGTCAATATCCGGCGCCAGCTGACCTGTGTGACGGCTCAGACCGACCGTTCGTTCGAAGCAACGGCATTATTGCTGCTTCACAAACATACTTTCCGTCGCTTGACGACTTATTGACTGCACACTTCTCTCGTCATTATGATATTCTTGTTTCGTGCTCTTTGATGATGTCTATCTCAAGTAGCTCTTCGTATCCGTCTGTGCGACGCTCTTCTTCAGCTGTAGAGAATTTCCCAATATTTACAGCCTCACTTGGCAACTGTACAGAAACTCATTTGCAGGCAAGTGAACAACGTTTTCTCCGGAGAACTCACGATGTTGCGACATCGATCTCGCCATCAGGCTGGGTTGCTGCTTGCTCGGCAAAGCAGGTACGGCTATACAACGTGGGGAGCGCGAACAAAAGTCGCCAAATTCCACTTCATGTCGAGCTGAGCATACCACTTGGTAAGAAGGAGGAGATTCGAAGTGTCGCGTTGACAGAGGATTTGCTTGCTGTAATTACACATAAACAACTGTTGGTCTACGATGAATACAGCCGCGAAACACCAAATTTAGTGAAAGCCCAACGCGTCGATCAAGATGAATGCTGGATTCCAAGGTCGGTATCAATTTCGCAAAGTGGCTCCCCTTCTATTGACAGGATCGCAACTGCGAGCGTAGCAGTGGGCGGGGAAGGAGAAAGCGGCGTAAAGTTGTTCAGGTACAAGGTGGGATTCACCCATACAAACTGAGCATAAGACATACGCTAACTCGGTACTTTCATATCCACAGTACACCACAGGCTGGAACGCGGAGAACAACCGCACAACCTTGTCATGTCCGAGAAACACTGGGGCTATCAAAGTTGTCGGCTTTTCGCCTCACCGTAGCGATATCCTGTATGGTCCTATGGCCTTTGCTTTGTCGACAGGAAACCGATTATATTGCTGGAATGTGGGTCGAAGCTCATGGCCTCGGTTGACCACTCGTTTGGATCCGAGTTGGTACTTCGACTGCAACTCTAGTGGTAGTGGAGGTGTGAGTAGTTCTCACACATGCTTCGATACCCAGCTGACTTTAGATAGGCTTTGCGCGATGAGATAACAAACGCAGCGTTCGTAATATCGCCAATCGGCAGACCTCACATACTCTGCACGGTAAATCATAAGCCAGGATCGCATCTTCCCCCGACTTTCATCGTGCCAGTCGACGCCCTCGAATATAGGCCACAAAGTCTTCAGCAACAAATAAATCCGATGCCAGACAGTGTGGTTGGGTCGAGCGTTCTTGCGGGTACCGCATCTCGTAACGGCCGGTTCTTGGTCGTCCTAGAAAAGAAGGGGCATAATGAATATAACATGAAATTGTTGACCGTTCGCGGGGCGTATACGGGCGGTTTGACTTGCTCCGCTATGGGCATGCTATCATGGGTGGTAAAGCTGCGGGTCACCGACACTATCGCTACCGAAGTCTCGATCTTCATCCAAGAGCAGAATGCGGCACTCGAAATCACCGCGCTAGATGGACAAGGTCATATCGTACATTCAAGTATCAGCGTACCGGAGATGCTGCAAGAACAGCCGCGACCTCTTCCACCACTCATACATGAGGCACCTTATGAACTTGCAGTCCTTGATCGAGTGACCGATGACATCGCCTTTGTCTACGGCTGAATGTCAGCAAACTCAACGCAAACAAACGGTCCGAACGCTTATCCACGTCACGGTTGAGACCAGTGGGCTACTGCAGATCCAACACGATATATTGAACGTATGATGCCGTCGATACTGAAGGCCTTTCCTGCAATATTCAGCGGTCATAAGACGACAATACGCAATCTGCAGAAGAAGAAGTTGGGTGGAATCGAGGAAAGTATAACCAGAAGCACTCGTAGGAGTTCGCCAGTGGCGCATCTTACCATCAAAACTCAGCGTTCGCAATCCTTGCATCAACACCGTACTCATGAGGTCACAGAGATTCTCAATATGGCTTAGAATGAACGAAGGGTGAAGTTAAATGACGGTGACTAATATCTGGCTAAGCTTGTTGCATTGATTATATCAGAGCCTAGAGCTGGGCCCTCAACTCGAGCTGATGATCCAAGAAAGATGCGATAGTGTCTTCCATCCTCTTCCACCTGATGCCTAGGATTTCCTGGGCGCGGCGTGACTCGACAGGTGGAGGTGCATCAAATGAACCTTCCAACTTTGTACCTAAGCCAGGATATTTCTCTTGTGCAAACTTCGCTATGTTGGTCCAAGACCATCCGTCCTTCTCACTAGCGCTCAACACAAACTCTTGAACTTCATTTTTGCCATCAAGCTTCGTCTCCAAGGCGCGAACGTGTGCAAGTGCAACGTCTCGGACATCTACTCCAACTGCGGGGATGAAGGGCTTTTCGGAGTAGAGGCAACCCCAAAGCATGGCATTAGTACCATCCACTCCGTCAGGAGATGTCTGGCCGAGGTTGCGACCAAAGACGAAGGAGGGATGTAGGGTGATGACAACAAAATGGGGCTTGTTCTCTGCAACCCATTCGAGGGTGGCTCGATGGGCTAGAAGCTTAGAGGCGTGATACTTTGCTCCTCCGCTGGCCATCGGATCCGCGGGAAATTCCATGTTGGGATCCACGGAGATCTCCTGATTTCGCCCTTCTGCAAGGATGTCAGATATCTGTCACCAGGCCGAATGCACATAGAAAGGATAGACCATGTTCATGGAATGGAAACGTACCTCTTGGTTCAAACTTGCCTCCTGTCAGCGCATCTAGTTGAACCAAGGCAAGTATCGATGACACGATGACGACGCGTTTGATGGTGCTGAACTTCTTTGCGGCATTTAAGACCGATGTTGTACCTTGCACCGCAGGTTGGAGGTACTCTTTCTTGAAGTCTTCACCTTTTCCAGGCATCGGTGAAGCGAGATGTAGGACGTAATCGACATCTTTCAAGGCACTGTCGAAAGCGCTTGAGACAGACAGATCCGGAATGACGACAAAGTCGACGTTGCTGATATGCTTGGAGAAGAGCTTCTTGAGACCTTCAATTTGAGATTCCTTGCGCACGCTTAGGCGAACCTTGTAGCCTGCTTCGAGCGTTTGGATAACGACATGAGACCCAATGAAGCCTGTCGACCCGGTAATGAAGACAAGAGATTGAGACATGGTCAAGACAGTGGTGACGAATGGTTTTATTGATTGTTGGAGGTGTCAGTTGTAGGTATTTGCTGTTTGTTCAAAGAATATCAAGATCCTTTTATATTCATTGTATTTCCAAACTGTAGGGGTACATGTAGTGACTTGTTCTCTCAAATACGAAATTGTAAGCAATCTCAGCCATGCGTGTTTTGTCAGCCTACGGACGGAGTCAGGTCATAATTATGTCCGTTCCGAATGCAACAATGGTGCAGAGAATACACGGCGTGATGGCAAAGCCGAGCGTAGCTGGCTAGGTAGGTTGACGTGTGGGTTTCCTCGATTATTAAACATGACGCGTTAGCTTGATTTAGTGTTTCTTGTATGCCTATCTTTCCAGACTAGGGACTAGCAGACCAATGATCAGGATCATTAGCTCAATTTGTAACGCACGTAACCTGATAGTATTAGGTCTGTCGTCTCGGGAGAGCTTGCGGTGGGTTCCAAGGTTAATCTCTCTCAATTCACCACCTTGGCTCCGACAACGCCAAGGACACGTGGGTATTATTAGGCTGCGGAAGGCCCGTAATGATCGGCCGTCGTGCTTTAGCAGGTTTGTTACGTACGTAAGAAGCGGAGAGGCCTAGATGTTGTTGACCAATATTGATCTATATCAGAGGCATCAACCCGAATAACGACCTTCCTCACCACTGCTCAACAGTAATCCCAGCTCTGCTTTCCAATCAACCTTCCCATCAACTTTCGAACTCCATCAAAATGCCACTCTGGGTCATCTACCATCCGGAAGGAACATTCGAGGACGATGCGTCCAAAGAAGCTCTCGCAGCAGACAGCATCACGCAATACACCAACATCGGTCTTCCAGCCTTTTACGTTGTCACAAACTTCATTAAAGTGCCCAAAAACAGCATGTTCATTGGAGGCAAGCAAGTCGGCAAACAGGATACACCTTCCATCCGCGTTGTCGTCGAGCACATTGCTGTAAGGCTTCCAGACGAAGACAAAGTCTACAAGGGGGCCGCAAACGGCGTAGATGCCGTTTTGAAAAAACACTGTGGTGACAAGGGTTACAATTATGAGTTTCATATCGATGAGACGGAGAGAAGACTTTGGAAGATCAATGGAATCTTTCCTCCAGCGTTCGGAAGCGAGGAAGAGAAAATATGGGTCAAGGAGAATAGAGCCGTGGATTTTGGAAAGCCCTCGTCTTTGTAGTGTAGTGATGGCAGTCTAGGTCGCTAAATGGTCGACACTTAGCTCAGCGATCTGCTGGAAGATGAAATGATGGACCTGTGACATTATGCCTTGTATTTAGTGACTTCCGTCAACCTGTGTGTTAAAATGGCTTATTTCATCTCTTTCTTTAGCACCACTGACAACTCAGCTGGGTATGTGGGTGCTGCAATGCTTTGTACTTGGTGATCGATTGATGATGGAAGTTCGTCAGCGCGATACAAGGCTTCCTGGTCAAGTCTTAGTTGATGCGACGTATAATCATCTAATGCGCAGCGACCAATACGCAACAATCCAAAATCGATCGAGCCAACGAAGACAACATCTTTCGTAGCACAATATGCGGGGTTCACAGTTTACCCATGTCAGTTAGTAATCTGCAATCCTCCACGCTAAATATCGCGCATATAAACCTAACGGCCGTAAGGATCTACTGCTGAGCGCATCTGCAATTCTTGTGACCGCAATCATAGATACAGTTCGTGGTCACTCTCTTGATAACGCCATATCCCAGTGTATTGCGCAAGGCGATGTGAGGACAAGACCACAACCATGATGTCTCAAGCTCCACGCGTCGCGACAGCGCAACCCGATCCGTCCAGTGCGTACTGTGGTGTGTGCGATGACAACATAACAAATGCCCAGACTGATACCGGGCCAAAGAGGGCGATCTCATTGGAGTCAACGTGCTGGGTTTCAGGGACACTCAGAAGGATTTGAAGGGAGGGATCGATTGACAGGTCAAGTTCCGGGATCGCGCTAGCCAGATGATACGCTAAAGACTATTACACATTGGTGTTAGTGAAACCGCGCAACATTGCACCTTCGAAATCGACACAAGAAACACATCTCGTGGTGAACACCGTTCAACACTTTTATACGTCGTTTTGTTTCAAGTAGCATTGAAATCAAACTTGCGCGTCTGAAATGATCGTAAGCACGTCTGTATGGTTCGTAGTAAATGATTGCTAGCAGACCATGCTTGACGCTACCTTGGGCCTGAGCTTAACCCCCTTACTTCCATTCTCCAGCCTCGTCATTCATCCACGCATTGCCTGTCTACTCTTGATTCCTTCATTTTGACTTCCACGTTCACCCTCTACAACGCAATAGGGACCGGCACCGTCCAGCTCTCCAGACAGATAAGGCGCGCGCCTACAATAAAACAATGTCGGCATCCTTCTCAAATCAAGTCTTAGCAGCCCCTGACCTTCAGACCGAAGTGGCTACTGCACTGCTGGATTTCTACAACTTCCTTGCTCGACTGCCATGGCTTGATCCATCCGACATCTTAGAGCCGCCAGCGCGAGGCTGGCCTAACATCAGCAGCGATAACTTTGCCCCACTGCACAAGAACGACACAGTGATTGAATTGCTCAAGCATCTACCATATCTTCGTATGGACGGCCCATTTGAGAGGAACACGTTAGCTTGGTCGGCATATTCATGTGATTACCGACGTGATTATTTCCAGAAAGTAGAGCCTGGCATCAATTGCTGGGAGATACCGGATACAAGTGAACGCGACTATGATTTTCCGGAATGGGTTGTTGCCCTTACGTATGGGAAAGTACACGGGCAATACATCATGCTCGACACTACAGATGGTATTTTCAACCTGTTCTTAGCCAAAAACTGCCTCCTTGCGGTTTTATCCATGACTGATCTTTCTTTTGTTCTACAACTAGGAACGGCGATGAGGTACCAAATGCAAACGCTTTACGACCCAGTGTTCGGAGCCGATGACCCCCGAGCCTGGCGCAATGAACGCGCAAACCCTGGAAGCACTGCGCGTCTCAGCGACATACTCAACGAATGGAAGAATGATTATGCGCAGCTGCATTTGATCGACCAGACCAATGGTAGGGGACCAGTGCATGCTGACAGTTTTGGCGACGAATACAAGGTTCGGATAGACTTCC
Source organism: Alternaria arborescens (assembly GCF_004154835.1). NCBI lineage: Eukaryota > Fungi > Ascomycota > Dothideomycetes > Pleosporales > Pleosporaceae > Alternaria > Alternaria arborescens. The sequence continues at coordinate 531,556 of NW_021167870.1, forward strand.
GCCTTTTTCGATGGACAGCAGGCTGACTTACCATCTTCTCTCTAGGAACTGCACGCACTGATGCTGAGTCATGGCTGGCCAGATAACTTTGATCGTGAGAGCTGTAGCAATGCTATGCTAAAGCGAGATGAAGAGAAGTTAGAGCAATACTCTAGTGAGCTCAAGAACCAACAACTAGCTTGAGACATGTGGCTGCGGCATTGAAACAATTTGCTGATTACTCTAGGATAAGTTCCTTCTCGTATCTTTATCCATCTAATCTCACCCTATCACTTCTATCCTTACATCTCGCCATCTGTCCACCAATACTCGGCCTATCAGGCACATGCATACCCCGTTTGTGTGTCCTTGAACATGTTTCGCGATGACATAGGGCAGTTGTATGGTATGCTTATCGATTCGAGTAGCGACTGATCTCCAACCCTCACATCTTCGCATTATGTGCTCTTTGGCATGTGCAGTTCCTCTTCGTCGATGGCTCGCCGTTGTCATGACGGATGAACATGGCACTTTGCTCGGCGGGCCCCTCGGCTAGGAAGCGGTCCATCGGATTCATATTGCTTGCGTACGTGCTGGAGGTCGAGGACAAGACGCTGATATGATGTGGGCAGAGTGTGACGGTATCGGATGACCTCTGTTGAGGTGAGTTGGTAGCACCACTATGCATTGGTCAGGAAGATAAGGCAGTGTGCTTGTCAACGACGAGGGTCGACTAACGACGAAACTTGTTGTTGAGGCATGTTGTAAGGGGAAATCGAGACTGCGACGTTGAGAGAGAAAGAGATGCAGGCTTGAATGTGTCAAAGATGATAGGATGACTGGAGGGGAAAAGGCAGCAGAAGGAGAAGATGTCTTTATACATCTTAAGGGTGAGAAGGAAATGCGTGTCAAGGGCAGGTCAGACTCTCAATTTTGGAGCAAGCCTTGGTGAAGGTCTGAGTATGCGATCTGCATTCAGAGTGACATGGGTCATGATGTGTTAACACACTCTGGTTAGGTTGGTTGATGTCTCGCATTATGGTCCCGCTGTCCAAAACGGCAAGAGCCCGATGTTGCTTGAAAGATATTGGTCTGTCGACTTTTGTTCATCTTGGTAGAACCCCCCTTGCAAAAAAGCCAAAACACCCCAAGCCTTACATTGGACAGACAACTTTTGTTTAACTTGGCATTCGGATCGTGCGCCGGGATCGCAGTCTGGGAGTGGCCGGGGTCAATACTAAGCTTTCACAAGCTTCGCCCTGATCGACACGTATCTATCGTAGTGAATGGACTTTTCATCATCTCATCAGAAATATCGAAAGGATGCATTTGAGGCAGGTAATGAGGTCTGCTATTCGTCAGGCGAAGGATGGCGATGCTTATCTCTTTGGCTCGTGACACTCATGATTAAGCTCCGGTGACGGTCGATGATAGAGCGCTTCGAAGTGCTGGGCAGGCACTGATGCGCAGTGTGCCACGACGCGGTGGCTAACGTCGTGTTGCGTCGCGAGGCGTTCTACGCGTCGGCTCCCAAGGGCCGGTTACGTCCGCATCATGCCTATTGGCCAGTGAACCTTTGTTCGGCTTGGCATGGCGGCCGATCGGCGTTGGTTTCAGAATGGAGGGCTGATTGCAGGCGACAAGGCATCGGTGTACCGTCGGCCTGCGCAACGCCACAAAGAATATGCGCCAGGAAACGTCTTTCTGTTGGCTGTCGAACTTTTGTTCACCTTGGCAGTGGCACGTGTCAAACATTTTAGACAGGGTACCAGAATGCCATAAGAGCATAAGCCAGCCTGCCCCAGTGCAGCAAACCCAAGGTTTCGACAGCCTCTTTTCCGTAGTCAAGTCGCGCTTCCTATTCCATTTATATCGCCCTTGTTCGCGCGCGGCTTGATTGTCGCATCTGCATGTGTTTGTCGGTAATAACTCAGGCTGCATCACGTTTCATGGATCCTTGGGAAGGTGTAAGGTTGATATTAGAGTTCCTCTGGTTGACGGAAAGATGGAAGCTCGATGACATTGTCCAAGAAATGAGGACTAAGCACAACTTCCACCGGGTGTAAGTCAGCTATATCTGTTTCCATTGTAGGTAAGAGAGTCCATCAGCTGACATGTCTTTCGTTTAGTGCCAGCCAATACAAAGCTCAATTCAAGAAATGGGGATGGTCAAAAAATGTTCGCAAGAATAATATTACCACAGTCGTGAAGCATTACAAGGGTCGTGCCGCAGTGGGCAAACCTTGCACTCGAGTATTCATCAATGGGAAGCAAGTTGAAGGTCAGAAAGTAAGACGGGCAATAAAAGATCAAATGCGAGAAGCGACAAGGCTAATCTCCCTGAATCGCAACGTGATTGCGACTGTAAACGGACGTGTGCTGCCATTCACCGACAGTTTGTAAGTAGCCAGCGGCTGAAGTCAGATAACGTTATGCTGACGTGAAAGTTTCCTCAAGTGGAATCTACCTTACGCTGCTATGCGTCAATTATACGTACGATCTTTCGATCATTCATCGCCATTTGACCAGCCAACGTCATGCAGCATGATGGAAGTCACTACTCCCACATCGGCCGCGTCCCCAAATAATGCACCTTCACCGACAACCCAGATCGCGAAAGATTCCCTGATGGTTGATAGAGCCTGTATGTTTGCGCAAGGTCAACATGAGAAGCTTTTGAATCTCCTGAATGGGGAGGAGAGAAGGTAAGAAGAAGGGCATACCCTGTTGATATGTTGATATGTTGATCATATAGTAGGACCCTGTCCGACTGGCTGTACCAATATTGGTTCTTTTGTTTTAAGACCGCCAAACACTGGGGCAAAGGGCCAAGGACGTGGACAGCGGAGCTTTTGAAATTCAACCAATACCTTTTTACTGCCCCATCTAATCTTCCCGCAACACCCCAGGATGTGATATACCCGTCCACACTACACAACAACGATGAACTGACGCCGCCCACGGATCTTTGCCGATGGTACATTCATGCGCATGAGGAGGATTTAGAATCCATATCGGACGGCGATCTCGACCCGGAAGACAATCTCGACCCTGATGACGATACCTTTTGGCCACAATGGTCGCCGAACAAGCAGCAACCTTCCTTTCAGTGTCATTTGCGGAATGCGCTTGAACACAATGATTTTAGTACCACCTCTGCCACAGATCTCCCTGTTGCCATTCCAGCAATCGCAAAAGCTGCAGACGAGGAACGCTCCAACGAATTGCTCCTTGAGTCTCTTGGTTTCAGCATAATGAGTCGGAATCTTGACCAGATTGAGAACGTATTGCGCCAGTTGAAAGATAAGAACATCGATCCATCACCACTGTATCCGTTTCATCTGGCGACCAGTTTCCTCGATGGGTCTAAATCTTGTTGCGATGTGGTCTACCAGCTCGCACGTTGGCCTCATGGAATTAACGGAGTCGAGAGCCGTAAGACGTACCTGAACGAACATGGGCATACCATATTGGATAACCTAATGATTACAATCATCAAGTCTCACACAAGCGCAAAACCTGTTGTCGTGGACGAGGATTTCAAGGATGTCGCTCGGTTCGTTGGAGAAGAGGTCGATATCTGTGGTCGTTGGGATGCGGACTCCCTTTGCATACGTCAGCTTTATGCACGCGGTCGTATATCGATACCCGTCAACTGGAAACATAAATTCTGCAATACTTCAATCCAGGCGGTATGCCATTGCATTGAGCAACTGTTCGACCGCATGCCACAACGCCTGTTGCTAGAGACACCCAGTGGATTGTATATTCGGCGGTGTTTTGGCACTGGCTGTGGCAAGAAATTGCAACTGCAGCCTTTGCATAGTCTAGTGATGACGGGATATCATCTCGCTACCCAAGGAATGGATGGCGAGGATCTTTTTGGTATTCTAGCATGCGCTCTCTGCCTTATCTTCCATGGGTTCAACCCTTCCGTAAGAGCAGATGTTTCAGTCACTGCGTTGCTATCACTTGACTCATTCGTCGAGTGCGACCACGTAGAGCTTACGGCTGCCGAGCTTGCAGAGGAGATTATGGCTATGCCAGTATTCGGAATTTGGAACACCAAAATCAAAACAGGGTGGATTGTACTGGCTGGCATACTACATCGTTGTGAGGCAGCGCACCTCAAGCAGGTCGGCAAGGATGGATACAACTTAGAGTCACTTGGTGACTGCAATTGCATGCGATCCGCTGAGCAAGGTAGAGACGCCCATTTTATGGGTTCGACTAAGCCGGACAATCAGCTAAAAGAGATACACGACATGCTTGACATTCGTTCGCCCTGTTTCGTTGAGCAAAGGGATCTCGGTGCGTTATGGTCTTCAGTTCTAGCAGAGCTGCTGTCGTATCGACGTCTGAAGGACGGACTTGGCTGGACGTCTCAGTACTTTTCCATGGAGACTTTGCGGGAGCAGTTAGAAGGAGGTAGAGATCTCGCGGTAGGATACACTGAGCATAACCTGTTGAAAGCTCACTGTGCCTGTCATAGCTTCGGTCGCGATTGGCCGACGATGCTCTTTGACGCGATCGACCCTGATATTGCAAATGTCTATGATGTATGGGAGCGGACGAGATACGGGAAGGAGCCAAGGTATCGGTATCTCGAGGACCTACCTGCCTCAAGCTTCAGCATTGTTAAAAGCGGAGAAGAGATGTAAGTAAAAGGATGATTGATTCGACATGAGATGATACTCAGACTATATATTTCGGTCTAAGGGACTACGTGATCCTCCTCTACAATACACCAGTCTGTATTGAGGGCTTGTAATGATCGGAGAATCTTATTTGTACAATATACAATGTCTTTTTCTATGCTGATCGAAGAAGCTCTGTTTATGAACTTACAGTAGCATCGCAAACACATCTTTAGTCAGACATTTGGTAAGTGCAAGCGATGTTCAATGAACACTCGCTGACTGTTGAAACTCGACGCTTAATTCTTACTTGTTCGCTTAGGGGATGAAGCACATCGATAGGGAAGCTGATTCAGTAAGACACGAAGACCCTAGATATCATCTAGGTTACCCATGAGATCATACTATCCCTAGACAAGAACCAAGCGCCGTCGGCGAGATGGGAGCATCGAACAAGAACCCATGCCTGGATGCACGTCGCAAGCTCATCAGAACGTATCCAGATACGTACCTGCTTAAGCTACACAACCTATAACAACTACAAAAACACACATACACACATACACACATCTACAAGCAAATTACAAAACTTACATCATTGAAAAAATTAAAACTAGATCTATAACGACTGTCTCAAGTCCTTTATATCCCTCCACAGTATCAACCCCATCAATGTCTTGGCCGCCATAATTCCAGTATGGCAATCTTCCGAACCATTGCCAATCCACCACCGATTATCCAAAAACCCCCTCACTCTTTCAAAACTCGACTTGTGATGGAGAAATCGACTCCAAGGCTCCTGCCACGTCGTAATCCTTCCATGCAGACCCGAATCATCATTATAGTCCACATCGTATTTACCAAGTAATTCCCTCATTTTCCGGCCTGCATTGGTCGACGTCTCGGTAAGGTGGCTTGTCGTTGGGGAGTACCCTTGCTGGAGCAGCCAAGCTGTGTATTCACGAATATCCTGATCCAGCTCCGGTAGTCTGTGGTCGCTAATCGCCGACAAATCACTCCATGACGCACCACCAATGACGACGACTTCTTCTTTCCCTCTCTTATCTTTAATCTCGCTCTTCAGCTTCTCAATCGCCCTGCTTTTCAGCGTTTGCCAATCTCCGTCGGCATATATGGGCGTCATCCAGACGTCGTAGATGCCAAGTAGACAGTATGCCATGTCCTCTGGCCGTGTTGTTTTCCGACCGTGCGTCCATTTGAAGCGTTCTTCTGCACTGAAGGTGCTCAAGGAGCTGCTGTCTCGGAGAGCTTTGACGGGGATCTTGGTGATTTGATGGATTTCCTTCTCAAGACTTCTCTTGCTACCAATGTACGTCCCCTCGCGAGAGTAAAACACAACGGACGTTGGCGCTATCAACTCTTGCAGTGTCCAACCACGTTTGAACCACTGACTGTTTTCGAATGTCATATTTTGAACAGCTTCTCCACCTGTTGTGCATGCGACATCGCTCATGTAGACGTAGCATCGAAGCGCCTGTTTGTACCAGTGGAACATGGAGTTTAGTGCATACGACAGCTCAGACTGATCTTGCTTGTTGATGCAGCATGTGTCTATCCAGAAGTAACGAAGGCCTTCCTTGGCAGCCCGCTGCTGGCAGAATTGAAGCTTGCGAAATCCAACACGCGCAAGGTCGCTTTCGCGTATAGATCTGCGTTTACCATCCATCAGTTCTTGAAACGTGATCTCATCTCCGGCAGGACCCCATCTGTGCGAAAGGATGCCATAGAATGGCTTGTCATCTAGAGGCTCTGGAGAGATCTCTGAAGGGCGACTCGTAAGGCAGTAATCACCGTTGTCAAAGAATTGTATGAGTCGCATGTTGAAGGTGTTGTGTGCTACGGATTTTGTGGGAATATAGATGCGGGGTAGATGGATGTGTATCGAATCCAAAGTCAAAACATACCTAGGCATGTACCTGCCCAAACCACACAACCCATACCAACCACAAAACCACACATACACACATACACAAGTGAACCATAATTCTGAACATATGAACAATCAAAAACTGCATTCATGAAGACTACACACTGTAGGTCCATATTCGTTACCGCCCAGCTCTGGAAAAAGGGTAAGAAAGAAAATAGGAAGAACAAGCAAAAACGCCCCCCGCTTCCTATGCCATCATATCTTCCCTTCCTATATAACCCCCCATCGTTGACCATGTCGTCAATCGTAGTGAGAAAGGAAAGGAAAAAGAAACGGGACGCCTTGCTTTTGGTCTTCTTCTGTACTGGTCGTTCGTGTCATATGTACCAACTCTACTGCCTGTCCCTCAAGTGACGAGGAACGTACTTTCCACCAGCTGGTGCTTGCGCAGGAGGTCGTTCCCCCTCCCCCTCACGGGGTGGTGCGCCGCCGCGAGCACCGGGGGGAACATAGCCACCGGCGTTAGCGGGGGATGCAGGCTTCCTGTCTGACCCCCATCGGTCTCCTCCACGAGCAGCCTCGTAGCGACCGCCTGTAGCAGGAGATTCGGTGCGTTCAGGACGCTCGGCACGGGCAGGAGGTGCCCGACCGCTGCCGCTAGCCTCACGTTCGCGCCATCCACCTCCAGGAGCACCTCCTTGGCGGAGAGCTGGGGGGACGTATCCACTCCTCTTGGAAGCTTCGGCCTCGGGGGCGGGAGAGGTGGCTGCAGGAGCAGGTGCTGGTGATGTGCTGGCAGGGGGAGGAGCCTGTCCAGCGGCCTTCATGGCCTCGCGCTCACGCCAGCTGGGCTTGCCGCCAGGAAGGGCGATCTTTGGTGGGCCAGAAGCCGAAGAAGGCTCAGCAGCTGGCTCGCGAGAGAAGGTTCGGTCTGGAACAGCACGGGGGGCACCAGCACCAGCCTTCCGCCTTGCCAACGCCTCTTCCTCGCGTTGACGCTGGAGACGTGCTACTTCATCAGCGGCCCTGTGAAATGTTAGTGTGTGACTGGATAAGTGCAACGGGCAATACTGACGCTCGTTCTTGCTCCCTCTTTGCCTTCAATTCGGCAATATGGGCCGCCTTCTCCTCCGCAGCCTTGGCCTTGGCCTCGGCTTCTTCCCTCTCACGCTCTTCCTCCTCACGCTGGCGGCGTTCGGCCTCCTCGCGTTCCTTCTTCTCCCTGGCGATACGCTCCTTGACTTCCTTCACGCGAGCAGCCTTCTTGCTCTCAAGTTCCTTCTGTGCAATCTTCTGGCGCTTCTCGAACTCAGCCTTGCGCTGTTCCTTGACAGTCTTGACGAAAGTCTGGTAAGGAGATACCAGCCTCGACAGACGATGCTTAAGCTCGACATCTGCCTTGTGCCTCTCCTCGGACTCCTTGAGTTCCTCGGCCTTGGCCTTTTCGTACGCTGCGAGGTCTTCTTCTTGTTGCTTCTCGTAGTCGGTCTTGAGGTGCTTGATCTCCTCCTTGCGGTAGGCTCGCTCCAAATGATCGATACGCTTGCCGGCAATGCGGAGTTGTTCGCCGAGTTGGTTCTTCTCCCTCTCGAGAGCCTGAAGCTTCAAGATACGGATCCTCTGCGAGTCGAGATCGTCCAAGTCCTCAGGAAGCTCAATATCAACCTTGGTGGTCGCCTTGAGCTCCTTGATTTGCTTCTCCATCTCCTCACGCTGAATGCGCTTCTGCTCAGCCTTGATGCGCTGGTCTGCACGTTGCTTCTGCTCTTCGGCCAGGCGGCGAGCCTCCTCATCCTTGATTTGCTGCTGGCGGATGAGTCTCTTAGTCTGCTCCTCGTTCTCCTTGGCCTGTTGGGCCTTGAGAGCAGCCTCCTTCTTTTGCGAGATGATGTCGCGGCGAGTGAGAATCTCCTGGTGCTCCTTCTCGGCGCCTTCCTTAGCACGCTCAAGAGCGGCCTCCTTGTTACGCTGGCGTTCGGAGTTGAACGAAGGGTCGACGTATTGGCATGTGACGAAGAGCGACTTGGCAAGACGGGTGAGCTGAGATCGTACAATCTCGGCCGGGGTGCTCTGAAGACGCTGCACAGAGCGGGACTCAATCTCGGCGGATCCAGCACCCGATCCAGGGTGCATAGCCTTGGCCGATGAGAAAACGTCGGAGTCGAAGGTGAGCACACCAGTGGCATGGTCGGTGCGGATGGCGAGATCGCCCTTCTTGCAACCATTCATGATGAACTTCTCAATGGTACCTGCGCTGACGTGGAAAGGCTCAGGGAACTGGGCAAGGCCAAGCACAAACTCGATCTTAACAGAGTCGTAGACTTGGGACAGCTGCTGGAACAGGCGGGTGAGAATAACCTGCTGGAGCGGGCCAACGTACTTCTCCATACCCTCATCAGCACCGATTTGAGACAAGATGGGGGAGATCTTCTTGCAAATGGAGAGGGGATGGAAATCGACCTCAAGGATGTTGTAAAGGTCGCGGATCTCAGGGCGGGCACGCTTGAGCAGACCCTTGCTGAGAGCGTCCTTGAAGAGGATAGCACGAGTAGGAGCCTGCGACATGCCGAGCAAGTTGGTAAGGCGCGAGTTCTTGTTCTTCCTCGCCTCATCAACGTCAACAAGGGCACCTCGGGAGCGGGAAGTGCTGATGACCGGGATGGCAAGAGCGGAGAGGAGGACAAAGGACGCAGCCTTGGTCATGTCGGCTTCGGTGACAGCGGGGTTGTCCTTCTTGGGGCTCTGACCCGATGCGACGGCCGCTGCGGACTGGCGGAGGAGGTTGTAGTACCGGCTGTATGCGGCGGCGTGGAAGAGGTAGTTCTCGCTGACCAAGAAGATGCGGGTGAGCTTCTCGAAGTAGTTGGCCATCATGATGTTCTTGGCTGGGCGTTTGCTCAAGGAGAGCAGGGTGTGGATGTCCTCAACACTGCGGAAGGCCTCCTGCCACAACTCGAGTTCCACGGCCACGTTCAGCTGCTGGAAGCGGGTGTCGAGGTGGCGCTGTAGGGTGTCGGGGTCGGACAGGTTGATGGCGTGCATCTGGGAAGAGAACTTGGCGGCGTTCTGCAAGTGGTTGCGGAGCAGCTCGCAGAGACGGCGGAACTCGGTCTTGCGGGCATACTTGGAGCAGAACTGGAAGGCCTGGTGGGCAGTCGACTGGTACATGAGCTCCAGACGGGCGTTGTTCTTGAAGATGTCCAGGACAGTGCGGTATGTCTCCCACAGGAACTTGAGCCATGGCGTGACGATGGCACGGTCGGTGCGGTCGCGCGATTGCTCGCCGGAGACGGTGGAGAGGAGGATGGACTCGGGCGTCTCGGTAGCCTCCAGGTCGTCGACGTTCTTGTCGTCAGAGGGCTCGAGCGAGGACTGGACCTCGTCTGCCTTGGCCTGGGCCTCTGTGACCTTTTGCTCGGCGAGTTCGATGAAGCGCTTGAAGACAGTCTACAGCGTGTTAGCCCGGGGGAGTCGCCATGTTTCCCTTGGTCTGCCCTACCTCGATAGTGCCGACATTTGTGTTCTGGGCCGTGTTCTTGTACTGGTACAGACCATCCTTGGCCAGCTTGCCCTTGCGTAGGTCGACACAGAGTTCGACGAACAGGATCATGACAGGCTCGAGTGAGGCGATGGGGCTGTTGCGGGTGCGCTTCGAGGTGACATGTTCGTGGAGCAGCTGGAGGGCAGCCTGCTGCTGCTCGACTCCGATGAGTTCTTGGGCACGTTTACTGGGCGGAGTTAGTGGGTTTGTTGCCTCTACGGCTTCATCGAGGCGGGGCGCACAGTGTGTTCTCCGGCTTGGAGTGCGGTGGAGGCGCCATGCTGGGCAAGTTGAAGTCGCGGATCCAACTACGCGAGTCGGATGGGCTTTATAGCAAGCAGGCGACACAGCGGAGGGCTTGGTGTTGGGATGTGGGTGCACGTCTCACACGGTGATGGAATCACTGCTGCAAAAAGGTTGTGGTATTGCCTTACTAAGCGAGCGTATTCCCAGTTCCCGGCTCGTTCACGCCCGACTCCCCGCACATGCACGCGGACGCCAGAGGCGGCGCAGGAGACTCGAGCGGGGCGCAACATCATGTATGTAGGCGACCTCGAGCCCGACTGCTGTATTGTCAGTCGCCCTCGCGTTGCTGCGTTCCTGTTGCGTCAATTACAGGCGGCATGGAGATTGGCTGCATGTTCGGGGGGGGAGTGAGGACAAAGCGCTCGTTAAACCCAATATGGCGCTATACCACAAGCGTTGGGGCCCGACGAACTGACCCATCAAGGGGAGGGCCCTCATCTTCCAACCACCTCTCCTGCTTCGCGTGCTTCACCTGTCGCCCCATCTCAGCAATCCGTCGTCAACGCCCTCGCAGCAGCCTTGCTCTCGCGCTGATACTCGGCGGCAGGCTCACCCGGCTGGCCGTCTTCGCTCCTTACTCTCCCTTCTCCCAGCTCACCCTATCCACGCCGCACGCCCGACACGCAACACTCACGTCGCACCACGACGCATCCCCCGTAATTACACCCACCACCACCATCACAACAACATCACGTCCATCGCATTCCCCTAATATACCACGCGCACCATGTCCGCCACGATGGTTCAAGCCCCTTACGAGATCCGGACCGGCGGCGACGGCAAGAGCAAGAAGCAGAGCATGGCCGAGCTCAAGCTGCGACGCCTCACCGAACTCAACCAGCGCCTGCGGGAGGACCTCGAGCGCCGCAGGATACCCGTGTCCGAAGCTGCATTAGAGTACGTTTAGGACCAAGTCGCATTGATACCGCGCACAACACGGCTAACCACGACCGGCAGTCTCATTGCATTCACGGATAAAGAGCCAAAAGACTGGATGGTACCGTCACGATGGGGAACGGTCAGTACACGCGCGCCTCAGGTTATTTGTTCGCCGCTCTAACACACGTCCAGATTGACAAGCGCGACGACCCCTACGCGCCACAACAAAGCAACGGCTGCTGCATCGTAATGTAAACGACGACGAAGATGCAGATGGTCATGTCCTTTACCGGCGTTGTGCGGGGCCCTTTTGACGGCAAAGTCTGTTTTCTTTTACCCTTTAGGAGGAGGTTGATTAATACCCAAGGACCCGGTGTGGCCAAGTCTCGCGCAGTAGTCCTGGGAGCGAGGCAATCGGACGGGCCATGTACTTTTCAGCAATGTGTAAATTACTCGGATACGGAGCTCGCTGCTGTTGATGTTTGCAGCGCAGCGCGCGGGGGTTTTCAGTCTTTTCTTATAGTCGGTCACGGCGGCTTTCTAGGTTCTACAATCACGAGATAAAAGCACTCTCATAATTCATTCTCCATCACTTCTTCACTTTGGACAATGAGATATTTTCTTCAATCGGTTATCAATTCACACACGATGCATGGCTCCAGTAAATCAGTTCCTCCCTCCAACACAAACAATTGCGAGAGCCTCGATTCGAGCTGTCGAGGCGATCTGGACAGGCGGGAACTTGCTGGAAGGGGTAGGTGGCTACATGCTGCTAGGGCAAACGAGATTAACAAGGCGCATCACCATGGCGTCGCGCTCCACCGGCAAACAGCCGTAGTCAGTCGCGCTACAGCCCAATCGACCTGGCCAAAACAAAGGTTCTCTCCATCCAACCAGACACCTTCACGTGTGGCTGCAGGACGAAGCAATCACCGTGTGCTGTTTACACGACCAGCTGACTGGTGCGACCATGTCGAGGTAATGTATAGCGTACCAGGATGCATGTCAATAGCGAACGAATGCGACGCAGCTGGCCTGCTCGCCTACGCCTCCCCCGGCCGAATGTATGCGGGACCGCACTATTGGCCGACTAGTTCTGATGTCTACCAAAATACCGCCCATCTTTGCCTTTTGCATCCAGCCTGTGCCTAATTCATCGCTGCACCTGCGCAGACCCTGAACCGCGGCCCAGCACTGTGAATCGAGTGAATGACGAGGATATTGCGCAGTAGCTTTTGTTGCAGCTGTACTCCAGGGCACACTTCAGGTTGCTGCATGCATCCCACGCGCGCGAGTCAAGTCATCTGTGAGACTCTGGTCAACACCACGCGGCCAACATGACGATCCGAGTGAAGGCTGAACGTCAGGTGGGCGGGTCTCTGAATGCTTCGGCGACACATGATAATAGGCTGAGGACGCGAGGCCAGGTTCTGCAAGCCGCAGTTGGCTGTAACCCGCGCTGAATTCGACGTGCGCGGGCGAACTGCCCCCCCCCAGTCTTATCAAATCACCGTGGGGGTCTACCTCCCGGGCTCTTCTCGTGCAGTGCCTCGTCCTGACCCCGACGACACTCTCTTCAGTATTCAGTGGAGAGAGCGGCGCCAGAGTCACTGCCAGCCACCTGCACTGTCGCCAAACGCGACTGCACCTTGGACGCGCACCAGAGAGAACACATGTAAAGAGACGCAGCAACCCGGTCCCAATTCCGCGTAGCCCCACCCGCGCCCATCTTCGCGACGGCAATTTTCTCTCTCCCCTCCGCCCGGGGTCCTGCGGCGACGATATGAACAGCTCGACGGCACAGTCCTGGAGCGCTGCCGAGCATTTTCAAATGGACCCGGCTACAGAGGACTTCGCCGGCGCTGAATTCATCGACTTCGACAATCTAGACCTGCACTTCAACATTGACGGTTACAGTCACGAAGGACCCGCCTCTAATGGCAATCAACTCGCCGATCTGACCGAGTCGCTCAATGTCCACCATCTCCAGGGCCAGTATCCCCCGCAACTTCCCCAGGACCACCGTGATGGCGCCAACGGAGGCCAGCAGGTCCAGAACTTGGGTGGTCATGGCATGTCGCAGCCCACCAACAATTTCTTTGACTATGGCATGCCCGCGTACAGCCAGGCCGGAACGCCAGCTTTCACCCAGGCCCAGGACCAAATATACCGTCCACACCAGGGCGTCCCGCCCACGCCTAATAGCATAGAGATGCATGGCGACCCTCATCGCTATCTCACGCAATTGGACCCTCACCAGTCGCTATTCGACCAGAGATACCATATGCGCAAGGACGATGCGGTATGTCGGATTTGGAAGCTACCACAAAACCCCACTGACCCATATAGACCTTTACCCCACTAGTTTCGCCCGCAGTGACGCCCCACGATGCGCGCTTCCAGATTCCCGACTTCACTGTACCAGGAGCCTACTTCAGCCCACTTACATCACCCGCCCTGAATGCCCAGAGCCATCAGCATGCGCATCAGCAGTCGCAAAATACGACGTCTGGGAGTTCCACTGGACATTCGCCCATCGATGTAGATATGGATATGTTGGGTGAGCCTGCCATGGTTTCACAGGAGCAAGGAAGGAGGAGTCTACGGAGTACCAACAAAAGGAACGCACCACGGGCAAATGCCAACGGCCGCGTACGACAGTCCCCCATTGTGAAACCCAACCGGCGAAAAGCAACCGTTTCCTCGCTCATCCCACCCAAGGAGGTCACCGAACTCATGCAGGAAGCGCGGTCAATACGTCCGTCCACCAACGGGCTGGATGTGCCAAGAACTCGTGAGAGCTCAGAGACGGACTCTATATCTCCCGAGCCTATGCTGTCTGAGATGCGACCGCCACCAAAGCCCAGTTCTTCAACAGCTTCTCCTGCCATGCTTGCCCAACGCAACAGCCAGAACGGTACTCCAGCCACTCCAGCATCCCTCATGCGGATACAACCCTCGCCCGACTTTAGTGGCTCTCAGGAAGCACCACCAATGCTGGAAGACCTTACCCTGCCAGAAGCTTCTCTAGACCGGCCGGGCCTATCAAGATTGGACACAGCGATACGGAATGAGGATGGTGACACGTCCCGTGTACGGAAAACGCCCAAGTTGAATCCTCTGAGCACACCTGGAGCCTCCATGTCAGCCAGGCCTAGTCCGATGCTAGACGCCATGTCGACCCCGACAAGCCCAGCCTTCTCCATGACTAACGGCAAGAAAGACCTGAGGCCAGCGCGCAATCCCAAGAAAAGGAACAGCGTCAGCTCGAATCTTGTCAGCCCCGCTCTAAGGCCTAAGATCTCGCCCAGCATAAAGCCTCTACTGCCCGACGGTGGAAGTGGTAAGTGTCTTCTTAGACCCAATTACATGATCTAATCTGACTTTCAGCAGGCGTCACCGACAATACCCACGCCCTTCTTCTGGCATCCAAGTCAAACTACCAGAACATCCTCGATGGCACCACAGTCCCCGGCGTTGTCTATCCCACATCACTCTCCACCAACCTTACCTCCAAACGCACGTCTCACAAGATCGCCGAGCAAGGCCGCCGAAACCGCATCAACATGGCCCTCCAAGAAATGCAAGCGCTCCTCCCTTCCCCGCAGCTCGGTGCCATCCCAGACGCCAAAAGCCCTGAGACCAACGCGCAAAACTCGAACAACTCCAAGGCAGCCAAGGTGGAAAGCGCCATAGAGTACATTAAACAGCTAAAGCAAGAAGTATCCGAGCGGGATGACTTGATCAACAAAAAAGATCAAGAGATGGATGCACTGAAGAAAGAGCTCGCGGCGCTGAAGAGGACAGAGTCAGAGGCAGCGACACCCGAAGCAGCTGCCCAGCTAAAAGCTGAACCGTCTTCCAGCCCGAATACCGAGAACGAAACTTGACGAAGATTTATGGGTGATGAAATGAGTTTTTTCTTCTTTTTTTCTTCCTCAATTGTTCTATACCTTGACATTTTGCTCAGGTTTTGAGCATCTGGTCTACTATCTATTCCCCACATGCTACGTTACGGAACCAATTTTTGCTTCCGTTTCAAAGACAGCAAATCGCTATAGTCGACGCAATTTACCGACGTCTCGGTTTTTGTGGCGTAGCATGAACCCGCGACGGGGCCTATGTTGCATTTATTGTAGATGCTACATTGTTTATTCGATGGTTCAATCGGATTATGGGGAGTGAGGAAAGAGTATGGTAGTAGTAGTATGCATAAGATGGGCATTCAATTGTTTGTTTGCTTACTTTGCTCGCTGGCTTGCTTGCCTTTTTAGGAGGTAAGCATTATATCTTGTCTCCACCTTGTTGTAGGTGGTGAGATGGGGGTATACGAGTGTTTGTTTGAACGGTAGATGCCATAGTACAACACGAACAGAGTACATTTGAGCCAGAACCGTATAGATAATGCGGGTTCTGGGTGGTATACTGAGATGTTTTCGAATGTCTTGAAATTATTCATCGTCTTTTTTTTTCTGCTTGAGAGCTCACTCTTGAGCAACTTGGTTGTTATTGATCAGGAGATTGACGCTTGTCTGTGTATATGAAGCCCTAGCTGTGTTGATGTGTATTCGACGGACATCGTGCCGTTTTATCAAGATAGGAGTAATTACGGATGTTGTAGTCGAAGATATTTGAAACCATGGAACCAACAGTTCTCTATACTAACCTTTGTATATTAGTATTCTTCTCTGCGTGCTAGTCGAATCTTGTACTCATCTTTTAAAGTGCCCGTGTTATTATACCTATTTCAAAATACACATATTTGGAGCGAAGGTAAAATACAAAAGCCTAAAATCATTATCTATTCTGATGCACAAGGAAGTATATAGAAATACAACATATACATACAAAACAGCTTCATTGACTTACCTTCTGTTAACCTCTTCTTGCAGACAAGAGAAAATTGCTTGAGATAAGGTCTTGTTATTCTCAAGTAGAAAAGTGCTCTTTAGAACAATAATTCGATAACATAATACTAAAACAATCCATCTTAATGGATAAAAATGCCATTACCTCGCTCGTATTCATCACTAAACAATTCTGCCGCTTTACTTTCTCTACCTTCTGTTCTACTCTGCTACTCAACTTACAATTCCCTAACTTACTTGATGTGTATGCTGATCTCTACACGATAACACATCTAAACTCAACATAATACAGCAAAATAACAAGAACACTAACAAGAGCCGTGAAAAACATAAACCTCATCTAGTACACACCCAGCCTACACCACCTCTAGAACAGACTCTGTTCTCTCTCTTTTTATTTTCTTCATTCATCGAACTAGGCCAAAACAGCCGCACTATTGATCTCTCTTTCTCTCTCTCTCCTCTCCTCTTTCGATCCCTCGTTATAAATCCAAACATACACTAAGATCCATCTGGAGAAAGAAAAAAAAAAGGAAACAAAAGTCCTCAAGATACATACACCTAAAGTAAGAAAGACATCGTACATTGCCCGTATATGCTCCCAAAAAAATCCACCAGCAACTTCATGCAATGTACATGCTCGAACGGGTAGTGTATGTTTGTGTATGATTCGCATCTTAGTAATTGATTAATTAATTGATTGATTGATTGATCGATCGAGACAAATCTCTCAAGTACCACGCTGCTCGAACCAAGTTGCAACGATATCCAAACAAGCAACTTGGTTCAAAAACCTCAAGAGAAGCCTTAGGAGTCGTATTAATTTTGTTAGCTGCAAATCAACATACACAAGACATAGCTACTCTCCGCATTACTATAGGCAGTAAACCAACTACCATCTCAAACCGACGAAAGTCACGTCACGTCACGTCACTTCACGCCACATCACATCACACAACACCCATCCAAATCACCAAGATAAGAGAGACAGAGAGAAAGATTCGCAAAAAACCATATATTTCCAAAACGCACAAGCAAAGCACAAAACAAAACAAGAAAGAGCACCACACCACAATCACTCATCCCAACCCTTCCCCCTTTCTGTTCCCCCGTCTCCAAGCGCAATGGGCGTGATAGCGAACTAGATAATTGTCTCGTCTCCCTTTATTTTCTTGGTTCGTTCCCCGGAAGTGCGGCCTCCTTGATTGAAAGAGGAATACCGCCATCCCACACAGAGACTGAACTAGCCGCACACCACCCATCGCAAACCCTTCGAGTCTAACCAGCCAAGCTTCAGCCACGTACACACACTCTCTTTCAGATTACAATTTGACAAATCGTCCCCTTGTTAAGCTTATTTACCTCCCCACAAGCTGGCAGACCATATCCGAAGGGGGAAACGCAAGGAAATTTACAAAAAACCGCAGGAAAGCACAAAAAGGGGGGCAGGAGGGGTAATTAATGCGAGGTGAAAGCCGTAAAATGTCAAACAAAGATCAGTCATCAGCTGGAAAGCTGCCCAGTAAACGCGAGCCGTGCAAGACGTTCCAAGATAATCTGTTGGCTGTTGATCCGGAAAGAGTTGAGATGTGTTGCTTGCAAGCCGAACTGTTATGCCAATTTGAGATACCGTGTAGGTCGAGCTTCCAGAGATATGAGATAGTCGTCAGAGACCCTTGGCCGTAGTAGATGCAAGACAGTAAAATGTCTTTCTAGGTCCGTATGAGGTGTCTGACGAATGGATCCCACGAACTGATCAAGGAGCGACGCCGTCCAAAATGTTGCCAGGACGGCAATGCCGCATTTCCCATTCGTTGTGAGTGCGGAGCCGAGTCAGAAGAAGCGGTCACGCAAGAGTTGAGATGACGAATCGAAAGCCGCATCAAATCAGTAACCAGATGCATACTGGTCCCCGCCACGCTTATTGGCCGAACGAAGCTGCCTGAAAGAAAGAAGAAGGTTAGTAAGATCTGTATCTGGCGTCCCCCGCGCTAAGCGTTCTCAACACCAAACGCAAAGGAGAGGGTCCCTTACGAGGATCAGATATATCGAACTCACATTCCGGTGCCCTCCTGGCGTGCGTTGACCGGACCGCGCTTGGTGCCAGCTGCTGTGCCAGCGTTGGCAGCAGCAGTGGTGGTGACGTGGCGTCCGCGGCCCTTGTCGTCTTCCTCGCCCTGGCCCTGGTTGGCAGCCTGGGCGATGGCCTGGGCGTTCTTCTGGTACTTGTAGACGGTCCAGTCGAATACGTAGTCGTACTGGAAGCCTTCACGGACGAAGAGATCGCGGAAGATCTTGCGGAGGTACGAGTAGTCGGGCTTGTCATCGAAGCGGAGGGAGCGGGTGTAGTTGAGGTAGATGGCGAACTCGTTGGGGAAGCCACGGCAGAGGACCTCGGTGGGGGTGGTCATCTTCTTCTCCATGATGCGGTCGTATTTCTGCTTCTTGGTGGCCGCCTTAAGACCCTGCCAGGGAAGGGATCCACGGCAGAAGTAAAGCATGACATAGCCGAGGGACTCCATGTCATCACGGCGGGATTGTTCTACAGACGTTAGTTTGTGAAGTCGAGTGAGATGCGGGATACATACCGACACCCAAGTGAGTGTTGATACTGGCGTAACGGGCGGTACCAGTCAAGTTCTTGTTCTCTCTGTAAGGAATGTGGAAGTGAGTCTTGGGATCGCGGTACTTCTTGGCCAGACCAAAGTCGATGACATTGACCTGGTTGCCGCGCTTGCCAATGCCCATGAGGAAGTTGTCGGGCTTGATATCGCGGTGGATGAAGGACTTGGCGTGGATGTACTCGATGCGGGAGATGAGCTGGTCGGCAAGGAGCAGGACAGTCTTCAGGGAGAACTTGCGGTTGCAGAAGTTGAAGAGGTCCTCAAGGGAAGGGCCGAGCAGGTCCAGGACCATGGCGTTGTAGTCGCACTCGGTTCCGAACCAGCGGACAAAGGGAATGCCAACACCGCCGGCGAGCGACTTGTAGACGCGGGCCTCATATTCGAGCTGGGGGTGCTTGGCCTTGACGCTCTCGAGCTTGATGGCAATCTCCTCACCAGAGATGATGTTGGTACCTACACACGTCAGCTGGGCTGGTCATGGCGACGGTGGGCGGTTAGCGACAACGACGTACCGAGATAGATGTCACCGAAACTGCCGCTACCAATCTTGCGGCCGATTCTGTATTTGTTGCCGACACGGAGGTCCTGTCAGTGTGTTAGCCCAAGGTGCTGCAGAGACGAGTCTATCGGCCGCCATGGGCGACAGCAAGCGGGGTCGGAGCGTACCATTGTCGTCATGCTTGCGGCCGGTTCAACCTTGAGGAGGCTGGCCTGTGGTGGTGGTGAAGGAAGTGGTGGTGTTGAGGGGGGGTGGGTCGTCTGTTGTGACGATGGGGGCGCGGCGGTGTTTTGAGGATCAGCCTACTGCAGTGGACCGGTCAGTATGAGGCTTTAGCCAACAAGGCGGTGAGTAAGCGGAGCGGGCAGCCGAGAAACGCTAAGAGAGACAGTAGAAGCGTGTTGACCGACAGGTAAAGGAAGTGCCAGCGATACAGGTGCGTGGTGGTGGTGAGAGACTGCGTCGGGCACGGGAAGCAGAGGGCGGAGCCGAGTGATGAGCTGGGCAGGCAGGACTTACTGTAGGGCGTGAATGAGCCCAACGGAATCACGACGCCAGGGGGGGTTTTGTGTGGGCTGGGGGGTGGGCGAGGTTTGCTCTTATGGCACAGGATGCTAAAAGACAGCTGCAGGGCACAGAACAGCGGAGAAGCCTGGTCAAACAAGCACGCTGCGGTCGTGGTGCTGTATCAAAGGAACGCAGACGGAGAGGTTGCAGAAGGACCACCTGCCTTCCAAGGTTGTATTCGGCCACTTTGCTTGGCGCGCTAGACGAGCTCTTTCACTGCTGCTGCCGCTGCCCGCCGCCGTGTATCAAGCCTGCGGTCCGCAAATCTGATCCCTGGGCCGCTCGGAGGAATCGCTACCCAGATCAGCGCCGTTTGCGTCTTGGAATTCCGCACATGTCCAGGGTGTCACTGTCAAAATGCCACTGCCCGTTTCAAATGCCGTCGCCTGGCACTGACTGAGCCACACCTCTGCCCCCTTTATGCATTATGCGCCAATCTGAAGTGCTTCTCAAATACTTGTCGCGTCCATGGCGCTAGATTCAACTTTCACCGCCAACGTCCTGCAGCCGCCTCTACAAGACTGGCAGCGACTCGTGACGTGCTTTTAGCTACGAAGCAAAGGAAAGCATCGGCCCTAACATTGGCTCCCAGCTGTGTCGTCGTGATGTCACAATTGCGAGATTCTTCAGCACCTTCTACACATGCAGGCTGACCGAGTGCGCTATACTGGGTGAACCACCACGTCACACGTATCTGGCTGCTTGTACTCATCTACACTTTCAACCTCCCACAGCAATTATGAACGTGCGAGTCCATAGTAGTAAGCTATAGGTAGACCGCAGTGTGGCAGAGCTCGCGTTGCGTCTGGAGGTTGGTTGACTAGATTGCATGGACCCAGTCGCATATTTGAACACTGCCTCGGACGCTTGTAGAACTCGGCAACGCGGTCTGCATTCGTGCTGCGCTTCAAGGAAGGCTTAAACACCCGCGCGTGACCAGAACAATAGAGCAAGAGCAATGCTATCTTGGTGATGGGGTTGATTGTGCCAAAGTCTATACAGCCATCTCAGTAAGAGATCTTGATTGATCTTCCGTCCCCGCGGCTATTGTACACTGCCTTCTAAGGCACTCGCATGCCCAAAGACCGCTCCCCATATGATGAAGTATCAGACTTAGTGGTTCGGCGCCTGGTTCTTGACGGCTGGGTTGCGCGGGTCGTTCTTGTACTCATCGGCTGTGCTAGTCAGCTTGCGAACATGGACCAAGCCGGCTGGCTACGTCTTTCGGATGGGGATTACGCACCCTGGGCCATGGCGTTGGCGGCAGAGTTGACACCGTAGAGGATGACAAGACCTGGTACGTTTGTTAATCCTATCCTCCTACAGCAACCCTTCGCTTCTCCACGTTCTCCAACTCTTTCCAATCCCACACGGTGTGATTTCCTCAAATCTTGTTATGTCCAAACAAAGTCGCGCGACGTACCAGAGACGTAGAAAGGCCACATGGGCTTGGCTGTAGGTCTTTGGTTAGCCATCTTTTCGAGCTTCACTCTCCACTCTTTGCGTGGTGCAGGCTAACATACCGATCTGCGCCGGGAACTTCCTTCCGAGAAGAGGCATTGTGACTTGTTTTGGAGGGGCAATGGATCGATTGACGGTTGCGGCGAGGGATGACGGTGATGGCGGTTGAGCTTTCAAGCCGAACAACCGGAACTTCGATATGCTTGGCGTCTGCGCACGGATCCTACTATTCACAGGTAAACAACCCCGCGACATTCCACTCCACTCACCACAGTAGACACTTGCTTGTGCTACTGAAGACACGCTTGCTATCATGGCATTGGAGGGGTGCGTGGGCTCACTGCGCAGTAGCATGCAATTGCTCGATTCATCTATCAACATACTAGATCAAGGTGTGAGCGACTTTCCTCGACTAGCCAAAGTACTACAGACAACGCGGGTGAGTACAAGTCAAAGTATCCGGATGCATTCGCCCAGCTAACTCCGTCGCAGCACTTTGAACTCATCTCCGAGTCAGACCTCCAGACCGCACAATCAGCACTCCTCTCAGAAATCCGCCCTGAAGTCGACAACCTCCTCAAGCGCGTTGAGAATTACTTGGACAAACTGGAACGCCGTGAACAATCCCTTATAGCCAAGTGCGATCTGAACGAGGGCAGACTTGGACGTGACAACAATGGGGGATCGGGTTCTCGAGCGGCAAGTAGGACCGCACAGAGGAGTGGGGGCAAGACCATCAGCGCGCAGCAGGAACTGAGGATGAAGACATTGAGGGCAAAGAAGGACAGGCTTAGCTATGCCGTGGAGACGCTGGAGTTGCAAGCGAAGCAGAGAGAGAGGCAGTTACGGATGAGCATGGCCGCACCACAACAGTTCTATGACGATTGATGTTCGCCAAGTTCGAGCATCAAGAAGCATGAGTTTCGTCAAGCGTAGCGGGCTAGACATGTTCTTGGTTTTGCGATTAAGATACCCCGGAGTTATTGAATACAGGCACTTCATTGTACTACACCCGACCTTAGAAACTGAGTGAGCTTTATTATCTCATCAACCTCTTATCTACGAAGGGATTCAGTTTTTAAAAGCTGTATCCTACAAACAAATGAACTTCTCCGTGTTATTACCGTGTTCAAGTTGAAATGGTCATTGGGAATGCTAACCGCCTTGGCGGTACCTTTTCGGCTAATCCCGAGAAGAGCCCGGGGCCGCAGAAACTCAACCTCGCAGAACACCCAACTTTCGACACGCATTGCCATTGCCCCACCACTTCGTCCATCATGAGCTCCCTCCGCATCGCCCGAGCCGCCCTCCGCGCGAGGCCCGCTGCCATTGCCCGCCCCATCCAGCGCAGAGGGTACGCCGAAGTCGCCAACGACAAGATCAAGCTCTCCCTAGCTCTCCCGCATCAGGTACGCCATAACAGCCGTCGCGACGTGTGGGGGAATACATCTAGCTGGAACTGTCGCTAGAGACCAGACGCTAACTGATTATCGACAGTCCATCTACAAGTCCCAGGATGTGTATGTCCCTCGAGACCCCGGTCGATCCCGCAATGCGAAATCGCGAAAACTGACATAAGACTGTTTGTAGTGTCCAGGTCAACCTCCCTGCGGAAACCGGTGACATGGGTGTTCTGGCCAACCACGTTGCCTCCATTGAGCAGCTGAAGCCCGGCCTAGTCGAGATCATCGAGGAGCAGGGTGGCAGCAAGCAGTTCTTCCTGTCTGGTGGATTCGCTACCGTGCAGCCAAACTCCGTCCTCAGCATCAACGCCGTCGAGGGCTACCCATTGGAGGACTTCAGCGCCGAGGTACGAGCCATCACGCGGCTTTGGACAAATAGCGACTGACACGGGCACAGGCTGTCAGGAACCAGATCGCCGAGGCACAGAAGATTGCCAGCGGAAGCGGCAGCGAGGCCGACATTGCTGAGGCCAAGATCGAGCTTGAGGTGCGTATTGTGGGCGCAGCCATACAACAAGCACTGACATGACATAGGTCCTTGAGAGCCTCCAGGCTGCGTTGAAGTAAATGTGTCAGTAACGTTCCTTGAGCACGGTATGCGTGGTATGTATAGTAGCAATTGCAGAGCATGCGTGCTTTCCGCGCCCAAAGAATAGAAGGAGCTCCATGAGGTGACCAAAACACCGCGAACCCCTTCCAGTCCCGTTCCCTCTAACCGTCTTCCACTACAACCTGGACTGAGTGCACTTGGATCCACCAGCAACCCTACGAGCTACAAATTACCTTCATTGCTATCGTCTCATCTGCTTGTCTTACTTCTTTGCACTCTATCTTACTTTGCCCTATCTCTAAAAGCGTGTCTTACCTTACCACAGTAATTCCAGTTCTCTCTACATACAGTCACCAATCAATCCAAACACACAGCATTGCCATTTCCGTATCGACGAAGTATAGTACGATAGCTTAGCATCCCATGCCCCGAGGCTTCGACCAACCCACGTCAAGTTCTGCTTCCCGAGCTGCCAATGCGGGAACACGCGAGCAGAGCCAACAACAATCGAACATAAGGATTAGACAGGGTAGATTTGAAGCTCCTGCCACAATACCCGGAGCTGGAGAAGCAAAGCAGCCATTCCTCACAGCATCGAGACGCAAGTCTATTAACCCGATAGCTTCGCCGCTTCCACAATCTTCGAGAGAACCTCAACCGTTTCCAGCTGGCCGCAGATCACCTGCCTATCTACAAGGCAAGAACCCCTACGGCCAGGTCTTGGACAATATTGAACATCCCTATCGTGAGCCCAAAGCAGAGACAACAATAGCGGTCCCATCTGCCCAGGCTGGCTCCAGTATCGGTGAACGATCACCCGCGTCTGGTCCGTCTGACTCCAAGACACGATCTCGGGCTTATGAACTAAAACAAAGCGATCCCATAATAGCACCTTCATTATCAAGGCCGCCCAATGTTCCCCAATCAGTTCGTTCTGCCAAGGACTTCTTCGAGACGAGAGCCTCTCACTACCCGTCAACACCCCTTCCTCCGCCTTCAACAATCGGCGTCACCAGGAAGAGCTTTGCGCCAAAGAGTCAGCCTCCGAGTGGTGCGTGTGCTCCCACCATCACGATCGGAACAGCTATACCTCCCGTGGACATGACTGATTACAAGGAGCAACATGACCATGATGTTGAACAAGAGTCCATGGGTCGCCGAAGGTCCACAAACATCTTTGCGGGCACACCTGAAGACGCCAGGCCTTTCGCCATCGACTTACAAGCCGCAAGTGACAGCTCTGTGCAAGAATGTATACCTGAGGAGCCGCTTGCCGGCAACGTAGAGCAAAGATTAGTTGAAAAGTCAGATTCCTCTGACGAAGTTGTGAGACGCCTATCCACTCGCAGTTCAGTACCAGCTGCTGAGACTAGAGAAGCCAAGAATCCGGATCTTCAGTCGCAACAGGAGGGCAGACGTGCGAAGTCTGGTCGCAATCTTCGAAGAACTTTCGAGGAAGACCAAGGAACTTCCCCCAAACGGCTTAGGCGCAGTGGATCATACACTGCTTCTTTAGCTGAGATCAGCGATTCTTCAAAGGAACCTATCGATCGTGTCGCTGAGTGGACTCTGAGCACTGATACTGAAATTTCTAGCCAACAATTTGGGAAGTCTGTCAATGTTCGTAGGCGAGCCGAGGAGATTGTATCAAGCAATCTTGGCCACGACGGAGCGAGTGACGTCAGTTCTTCTCGACGAAGCACTATGTCAGGTCCGATCCCAACAGCCAACATTGGTGTCGAAGAGAAATATCACGAGATTGAAGTACCGGACGACGTCGACAACCGACAAGGTTACGGACGTCGCGTCACGCAAGACTTTGGTTTTCCGGGTGCAAGAATTAAATCACACGGCACGAACAGAATTAGTAAACCACTCCGAGATCCTGGTAGTTGGACTAAGCGGGCGTGTGGTCATTTCTCGTACATGGGTAAAGGCGAGCATCGCGATCATGCACAGCAGAAGATATGCCGGCAATGCTCAACTCGTGCACCACCGCCAGAACAAGTGCCAGCTACCCAACGGAGAGAACGCAGACGAGCCTTGTCTGAATCCTCAACGTCCACAACCTCTTCTTCGAAACCGCTCGAAGATGATATCTGTCGTAAGCAGAGACGCCGTAGACATCACTCTGAATGTATACCATACGACAAGTGCGGGGATGCATTCGTTGACGAGTTGGGTTACATCATCGATAACATCCTCGAAGAGCATGCAAATACCTTGCAGTCTGTCATCAGCAACATCAAGAATAGTCAGCCCAGTCTTAATCAGCTTCGACGAGTATCTGGAGACCTTGTTCAGTGATGCCGTGCCAACAGCTCCTGTAGACATCGCTGTCAATCATCTTGCCAAAAAGATGATGATTGGCTTCCCCTTTGTCCATATATCCCACCCAAAACGGCAGAAAAGCTTAACGTGGGATCTACTGGGCAACTGAAGCCGAACCTCAACGACCCTTGTTTCAGTTTGCGCGAAGCATTACAGTCGATACCTGACCTTGTCGACCTGGTCAATTCTGCAGCCGATGATCTTGGCATTGATCTCGAGCGAAGACCTACCGTGACTGATGACGACTTATTTCGCAATGCCCCTTACGAAAGTACTCCTCGGGAATCTGTCTCATACCATCCAGGCGTCTCTTTGGAAGCTACAGAAGACAAGACGGCTGATGAAGAGCCGCCCACCGAAGATAGTTGGCTACAGCAAACACGGCGACATCTGACCGAGCTTTCAGAGGCGCGGGAGCAGCTTATGGACGAACTAGATTCGATTGCTGGAGATCTTGACGTCCGGCTCCAGGACCGGCAAGAAAGTGGGCAGGGGGAAGAGCTCATCGTACATCCTGTACAACGTGTACTCAGTAGAGCTTCTGTTGGCGCCTCGCCCGAATCTACTTGGCATGAGAATCCACCTGCCGATTCCAACACTGCTCATGATTACTATGACGACGAGTCATATGTCGAAACTGCGCAGCGTATGCTTGAGAGAGTCCCCACGCGTCTTTCCAATGCACCTACTTGGCAGAGAAAAAGATCTACCGGCGCTACAATCGAAAATTTCGAGGTAGGTCGCCCAAATGATCATGATGAAGAAGCAGTTGCAAACCTGAAACAACTCGTACTGAGCCGAGAACCCACTGGTGTGTCCAGCAAGGTTAGACGGTCGGAGTCCAAGCCGGTCGACTTTGTCAGCGGAGATGTCCTCAGCACGGTAAATGTCAGTATTAATCAAAGGCGACTTAGCCGCGCACTCACCCGTATCTTCAGCCAGTCGAAAGAATTTCCATCGACCACTCGAGTGCCTTACCAAGCCGAAGACGTTTCGCCGGAGGAGATCTAGGAGGTGCTTCGAGGGGCGAGAGACGAGCTTCCGGCTGCTGTTGCTTCCATCACCGCTGTTCTCCGGACATTACCAGGTACTGACTACGAGCCTGCTGACGAGGTCAGAGATGGTACAGCGCTGAACGAGCCTGCCGAATCGATCGACGAAGCACAGTATAGCCCGCAGTATGAGACAAGTGAAGATTCTCAGCTTGACCAACAACCCGACGAGACTGCGCCTGACACTTACAACGACGGCCGCAGTCTGACTCCATCGCCTTCCGGGTTCAGTGTGCCAATTCGAGACCCGTATGATCAGGCGCATGAGCCTGAGAATTACTCAAGCCGAGAGTCGGATGCTGGAACTCTTACCATGCACCAGGTGGATACCCCCTTCATGCTAATGGAACGTGCAGCCGTCATAGAAAGCCCCGAGACAGCTTCACCTATTCGGAGAACGACTACAAAGCGCTTTGAACTTGAAACAGAGCACCAACGTGATGCATTGCCGCAACGGGATCCTTATACAGAGGACGAATCAGACACCCGCGCCTCGGTGGTGGGACGTTCAGCCGTTTCCGAAAGGACTGATTCTACACCACTTTCGCGAAGGGTGACTGTGAAGGACTTGGCCGCAGAGTCGGAGCAGGGTATCGATGATGGTGAACCTGTGTTCAAGCAATCCACTATACCACTGTCGAGACAGCCAATGGTCAGGCTGGAGTATGAAAGCAAGACCAGTGCCACACCAACGGTCATACAAGACACCAGAAGGTTGTCCTCTCGCGTTACCTCAGATCGTCTGCCAAGCCCAGAGATCGAAGAATCTCAGAAAACACAGCGTTTCGCCAGCCAACATCGCTATCCGCCCGTGCAGCCCATGCCTAAACTTGCGGAACAGGCTACAAAAACGATTTTCTTCGTGTCTTCTGAGCCTTCTCCGACTGAAGATCTCGCTTCTCAACTGCGACGAAGACTTTCTGAAATTGAGACTGCGATGCCATTGAGTGATTCTGCAAGTCGGCCGATGTCACCAGAGTCATCGTTGGCGCCACGCATCGCCACAGGTCTATCGCCCACAGATTTGTTTAAGATACCTTCTATAGAGACTGTAAATCGCATATCTACTAAGAAAGCCACTCTGATGCGTTCGCGACATCCGACATTTAGAGAGCCAGCACGTGAATCTACACCTCCAGCACAGCGGTCGTCCGATGAAGACACGCTCACAACACTACCACAAATGCAAGTCGAGGAGCTGGTTCTATCACCAGTCACTTCAACATCGAACGGATCAGAACAAGTACACTTTCTGTCTCTGGATGAGCCGACAGCAACTTCTTTGAGAAGACTGACTACAAGAGAGCCTGATCGTGCAGCGATTACACTAGAATCAGCACCTCACGAGGAATCTCTGCTTGTTGTTGGAGATCAAGAGCCCGGTTTTCTTCCCCCCGTACAACGGATTCGTAGGATGATTACAGTTCCTGCTGAGCCGACCAACGTTTTTTCGAGAAGAGAATCGGCGAAAGAGTTCAAGTGTAGTGATACCGTCTCACCAGTACAGCAGGTTCGCCAGTCGACTACTCTGGTGCCGTCTCAGCAGCGGCGAGCATGTACACAGTCACCACTTAACGAAGGGAAAGACGATCCACTGCCTTCACCGCCAATACAGCAGACACGCCACCAAACGACTGCTGCGCCACTCTTTGAACAGCGGAGCACAAGCGCGCAACCAACACTGATGCCAGAGCAAGACCAATCTGACTTCTTACCTCCGATACAACACATCCGTAGGAGTACTACCGTGTCGACAAAGCCTGGGACGTCTCGCGAATCATCACCGGTGGTGCAAGACCAAGATGACTTGGATTTCTTATTGCCGATGGAACGCATACGAAGAGTTACCACTGTCTTGCCAGCTGCAAAGAGGCGCGCGAGTACGGTGGCGGAGCGCGCGATATCCCCCGAATTGTTACTATCTTTGGAAGAACGGGGATCTGGTTTTTGTAGGACTCTCACATCGCTTGATACAAGACAGGGAACAGGCGCACTTCTGTCCGGTTTTTCATCTCAAGAATCGTTACAAATCCTCGTTGATGATAATGATGATGAGAATGAGTTGGAGTTCTTATATCCAGTAGAGCGAATTCGCAGAGCAACTACTGAAGTACCACACGAGCAGACACAAGGAACAGAAGAGCTTGAGCATGACGCGACACTCTCTGACTCCGAAGATTCTGAGCAGCTGTTGCCGGGCGGACGAGAGGAATCTGGATCTCAACCTCTAGCAGAAAGGATACGTCGAACCACTTCTCTTTTGCCAGCCTATCAAAATGAGCTGCTTCCATTTCAGCAAACCCATAGAAACACTACCGTGTCGCTAGCGGAAGAAGGGGAACCGGCTTTCTCGCCTTCCGTAGAACGAAGGCGTCGAGCTACTACTGGTTTGGCAGCCGAGCAGCAGCAAGCAACCGTAGCCACTGAACAGGATGTTGTCCTACCCGAGTCCGTATCCAGCCAACAGTCTCTATTTGGACAAGAAGAAGACTCTAAGTTCACGCCTCCTGTACAACGCATTCGCAGAACGACTACTGTGGCGACGGCCGAACGGCAGCAAAGCACTCTGCAGCGCAGGCATACCGACTTTCTGCCAGAGCCGGAGATTACTTCAGAGTCATCTCCCAGCGATGAGGATGAACCAGAGTCGCGACTCCAACCAGTTCGCCGAACAACCACTGCGCCACTGGGTGTACAGCAACCGATGATAGAGCCAGAGCTCGATTCGTCAGCAGAGGTGGACTCTTGGCCTCCAGTAGGACAAATTCGCAGGTCGACCACTGTACAACCAGCCATTCAGCGACAAGTGACAGTTGACTCTGGAGCCGATGCTCTGCTAGTAGAGCTAGGTTTCAATGGTGCGTTTCCAGTCGTCGATGAAGTGACTGAGCTTGAACCCGTACTCGAAAGCATTCGTCGATCGACCGTATCACCAGTTCAGCAAATGGCGGGGGCTTATCCTGGCACTCCTACTTCCAAGTCTGGATCTCAGGAAGTGACTCCGGTTATCGAAGAAGAGTTCGAGTTCCAGCTTCCGGCTGAACGCGCTCGGCAAGCAACTGATATACAGTCGGTCGGACGGCGACAAGAGTCTCGCATAGCGTCACCGGTCATTGAAGAGTCTGGACTCGAAGTTTCGATAGAGCGGATACGTCGAACGACTACTGTACCACCAGCTTTTCAGCTACAAGACTCTTTCAGATCTACTTCTGAGTCTTCCACCTCTTCTCCAGTAGAGGGTGATAGATCTGGAGAAGCTGAGTTCCAATTTCCAGTCGAACGTGTTCGCCGGACAACCACTCTACAACCAGGTGAACAACTACAAGAGTCTAGAACAGGTTCACTAGTACCTAAGGACGGCTTTGAGTTCCAAATGCCGGTGGAGCGAATCCGCAGAACAACCACTGTGGAATCGAGTGGAAAGCGGCAAGATTCTTTCAAACCTGCTTCCGTGTCTTCCGGTACTTCTCCTGTAGCAGAAGAGGTGCTTGAACAATCCGTCTCATCTCGCGCAGCTTCACGCCAGCCTACCTTTCAAGCTCGCCGGACAAGTACGATGCCGCTAGCTACCGGACCTCAGCATTTAGCTACATCTATCTCATCGCCGGTTCTAGAGGACTTGGCAGAGGGCCATTCTGTCTCGCGTGTTGTTTCGCGCCAGCCAACGCAAGCGTCTCGTACCAGCACATTGCTATCAGCTGTACCGCGGAATGACTCTGTTGAACTTGACAGGTTTCCCTCCTTATCCCTGCCAGAAGAGGGCGAACCTTATGAAACCTTCTCACGTCAGCCCACGCGTAGGACAACCGTCCGTGAAACTGAGGCGAAAGCTCTTCCCTCATCTGAGACCCCATTGGAGATAGGAGACGTTCCAGATCAGATCGCTTTGTCGCGTTCTGCCTCACACCAACCTACGCCTAGAGAAAACGTCCTCGCTGCACCCGAGACTCAACAGGATCCACCAGGAGAAGCTGAAGGGATCCTAGCAGAGCCTCAAGTGGATGCAAGACATTTAGATCACCCTCTCAGACGACAAAAAACTGATATAGCAGACGCGACGCTTAAAGAACGGCTTACTTCGGGTGGCAGAACAACGACTACCCGTGTTCTGTCACGTACAGAGTCCTTGGCATACCAAAGCCCTGAGTACAACAAGGAAGTCCCACTTGATAATTCTACTGAATTGGAGAGTAGAGATGTCCTTGAATCAACTCACGGGGTTGATCGCAAGGAAGAGACCGATCAGGTCGAGAAAGCACGCACTACAGATTTGGCGTCTGACACGGAGTCTTTCGAACCTCCCATCTACCAACGGATTGCTGAAGAGCCGTCGGATGAAGGCAATGATTCTCGAACTCAAAGCAAAGCTGGATCACCCGAAGTTCACGGGAGCGAGGACTTGATTGGGCAGTCTGAGAGAGCACCGACTACTCACTTCTACCCAACTCTGGCGCCTGTTGCGCATACCGATGCTGAATATCAGCTTGATCCAGATGTTCAATTTGAAAGACGCATGACGCAAGCCTCACAAGAGATTCAACCCAGCATACCACGGATATTGACGATACCTAATGGATCTAACCGTAAGCGAAGTAGCGATGCTGGAAACATCGTATCGTCTGCTACTGGCTTTGGGCCTGTGGTAAGCACTGAGGTTAAGAGTCAGCGCAACGAGAGCCCTCAGGTTGCGAGAAGAAAGACACAGGTACCGAATGAGTCTGGCACAGCAGATCGCAGACGCAGCAGTGCTGCTCCCGGGATCACAGCGGCGCCTCCAGAGATGATTAGTGAGCAAATGAAAGTCGGGATGCAGTTTAGAAGCCCCAAGCAAAAGCCAAAGAAGGGTACAAACTACTCACCTGAGCAGCAATATCCGCCGGCACCAGCATATCCATTACGCGAAACACCTTCATGGACGAAGCCGGATACTCGTACGCCACCACCGAAGCCGAAAGTGGAAAGCCCGCCCAAAAAGCGAGGATGGCTTGGTCTTGGGCCTTGGCCCAAGGAAGAGCTTCTGGAATCAGAGGTAGAAAGCCAATCTCGTCGACCTAGTCAGCCTGCCCTCAACTCATCATCTGTTCAACCCTTTCGGAATGCGGCACCTGGGTCACCAGAAGTCCCAGGGGGAACGCAAAAAAGGCAAAACAGTTATCCAAGCCAGCCCAGAAAGTCTGTCTATCGTCGAAAATCAGATGCCGTCCCTCTGCGAAGGGTCGACACTCGATCAAGGCAAACCTCCGTCTACGCTCACAAGGACGACTACTACCCAATCACTCCAATCCTTCCAGACCGCGTTGACGACGATACACGGCCACAGTACTCACCGTCTCGAAGGACCAGCTACTTCGTCTGTGGGACAGTTTCAACGAATGAAACCTTCCGTCAGGACGAACCGAAGCGGCAGTCTACCCGTCGGCTTTCGTCGGGACTCTCTCAACGTGAATCGCGGCCTCAGCAAGCTCTTCGTGCACGGACGAATGTTCCTACCCGCTCCCAAGCACCTGAGTTCCAGACTTGGCCGGATACTGAAGTCGAAGTCTCTCGCACGGCTCAAGGATCGGACAAAGAAGAGGTCCAAAGCCCAGTCCGTAGAGACGTCCGCAGACCAACCAAAACTGGAACCTCAATCGCAAAAGAAGAAACATCGCCTAGAGAAGGTATTCATTCGCCGTGAACGCGACGGAATCTGTCTCAGGTTCCCCAGAAAGAAGGTCCGTCAGATGAAGGAGAGTCGAGTCGATCGCCAAGCAGGATGTTGGAAGTGCCTAATGCTCAAGCGCCGCAAGAGCAAGCGCAAGAGCCAACAAGACAACCGACGGCTCAAAAAGAGGAGTACAATAGCGCTAGAGAGCAAACGAAGATGGTCTTGGACTCTGGGGTCTCGAAAGGCGAAGAAGACAACGCCACCCGCCGTAGCATCGATAGACTGCGTGAGCAGTCCGTCGATGACAACGCCGGGTTTACCAGCACAGTTGACCTCACGCGTCCAGGAACATCACCAAAACCGTCCACCAGAGATGAAAGCAACCAAAGAAGGCCTTCAGCATCAGATGCAGGAAAAGAGGCGCCCATTGCGCGAGAACACATTCGTCAATCAACCGCAGCACAAGCGCGAGAAATTACGGCCTTCCAGTCTGCAGAGGAGGATCCAGCGATCATCACACGAAGGCCTTCATCATCAGCCAAGAGAACGAAAACACGACGCAGGTCTTCAGCAATTAGGGAAGATAGAGCGTCAATCCCTGCGCGAACACCCACAGTCACCAGAACATCAACGCGAACGGCAACAATCCCATCGAGTGCCAGACAAGCAGATAGTCGAAGACAATGCACCGCCCCGAGAGCGGGTACACCGGTCTCGCGTGCGGCCTTATTCAACAACGAAGCGGAATAAATCAAAGCAAGAGGAGTTGAATCACCACAACAGCAAGAAGAACGAGATCCAGCCTCGTCAGCCGCGGCACAAGCAGATCGAAGGCCATCTGCTGCGCCCGGAGCGCGTATGGCAGTATTCCGAGCAGCTCTACCAAGATCAGAGACAACAAGAGAAGGAGGGGACGGACCTACTTCGCCAACGTCTCAAGGATCCCTCGGTACAATCTCGCCAGTTCCAGCACCCAACACAGGGGCCAGTCAATCCTGGCCACAGCCAACGAAAATTTCATTGGCAACGATTCAGCCAGCCGACCGAAGCCCAGAGCAGCAAACCCAGCCAGGTGCGCGAACAGATGTGAGTGATGTCAAACCAGCTCTCCCACGCCGTGTAACCTCATATGGAATGTACGAGTCCAGCTCGAGTGATCCATATACTATGCCCGCATCCGGACCACGTAAGGCAGCCGCTCTTGCCTCTTCAAACGCCAATGCAAGTGCAAACGCACCACTAGTCACCCAACAGGTCGATCCCAAATCATCACCGCTCACCCGTCGAGATTCACTGAAGCCACGGCGCAGTCCCACGTCGAGGATCTCCGAACTCTTTGGACGCGACAAGACTGGCTCTGGGACTGGAAATCAGCAACAGCGACAACAGCAAGCACCAACACCTGCAGAAAAACCGCTGGGTGCAGTCACGTCTGGCTTCGGGCTTACTTCTAGTCCAGCAGGAAAGGGGGCTGGGCCGGATACGCCAGCGAAATCGTCGCAAGTGCCGCAACCACAGGCCAAAGTCCAGGCAAAGGCTGCACAGGGAGGTGGTATAACCAATCCACTTAGAGGACGCTGGGGGTGGGGATGGGGAAAATGATCGCTTGATGTTGTGTGCGCTGCGTTTCTGTGAGTGATGGGTGGTAGGAGCATGGTGATGTACTGTGTTATTACTTGAAGTATGGGGGAAAGAGAGAACATGGACACCTAGACCTTGAATCGAATTCTTTGTACATTGTCTTGCGCCTCACGCACATGTGGCTCTGTAGCAGCAAGTGATGCTATGCTGAGTGGTCTCTGATTTCTCGAGTCGGTTATCAAGTCATTGAGAAAACAAACGTTGGGTGTACCTAACCTAACCCACCCCAACTCGACACATTCACCAGCCTAGGCTAGGTACATGCTGAATAACCATTTCTCTTGAATGCTTTATCTATTGTGCTTGTTAAAGCATTGCACGTCAGAGGTAGTTTTAGTGGGGCCACGAAGTATGCACCTATGAACCAGCGGGCCGACGTCGTCATATTATGACCAAGATACCAACCACCTGCATCATTATCTACCTCACATTGCTTACAATAATACCTAGATCGCGGAGCCTGTAAACTCATAATATCATACTTGCTAAACAAGCGTTAAACAAACATGGCTGGCAATGATCCACCAACTCCGCACTCAGCGGAATTCCGCACTTTTGGCAACATTAGTGCTTCCGCACTATCTACATTTCGTGCGAGCTTTCGTTCACGTTTTCACATTTGTCAGCGTCGAATACGTGTTCTGTAACCTCGGTGATGCATGCTAGTGTTGCGGTGTACAGTCTTTGCTAATTCAGGAGAGAGTAGATCTTTGGCTGTGCATAGACTCCATGTCCACCAGATTATCAATATTTTGCGCTGGTTAAGATCCGAGGTCCAACGAGCACCCCTAACGCAATTCATCAGACCTGAGAAGGTATTATATAAACCGGTCGAATAGAATGGTACTTTGCTGTTATCTCTTTCCTCAAGCTAGCTTTCTGATTGTACAGCACAGAAGTCTTCTCTATCTTGTGGTCGTAAGAATCATGACAAGTCCGCAAAAGTTGATTGTTGTCCTCGGTGTTACAGGAACACAGGTGAATATGATATCTTCACGACCAAGTCACTAGACATTAACATTACAAAGGGTTCTTCAGTTGCGGCAACATTTCTGAGCCTTGGAGATTGGAGAGTTCGTGGCGTCACTCGCAACCCAGAGTCTGAGTCCGCCAAGAACCAGGCCGCTAAAGGTGTCGAGCTTGTCAAAGGCGACTTGGATGACAAGAAATCCCTCAAAGCGGCGTTCATTGGTGCTACAGCAATCTTCCTCGCTACCGATTTCTGGACCATCTTCAAGCAGAAGGAGACCCACGAGAAAGCATCGGCAACTGGCACGTTCCTACCCCTCCTTTGTCATCGGCAGGAGGTACAGCAAGGATTGAATGCTGTAGAAGCCGCGTCAGACCCCAAGGTCCTCCAGTCTTTGGAGAGATTTGTCTTCTCAACGTTGACCCCAGTCACGAAACTCAGCGGCGGCAAATACACACATGTGTACCACTTTGACTCCACGGCGAAGATCGAACAACATATCCGCAGCAATGTGCCAGAGCTCGCAAAAATCCTCGGCACCTTTGTCATGGGCGTCTTCACTGAGAATTGGACGGCCCCCGGCTTCCTTTCGCCTCAAAAGCAGGCAGATGGCAGCTGGACCATCAATGACCCGCAGCTTCCAGGCCCGAAAGAATTAAGTACCATTCCATGGGTCGTGGCTTCGAGAGATACTGGAAAGTTTGTAAAAGCTCTAGTCATTGACCAAGAGCCTGGCACGCGCATCTACGGCGTCAGTGAACTCAAGACTAGAGCGGAAGTTGCGAAAATTTGGGGGAAGATCCTTGGGGCTCCGACTACGACTCGACCCATTTCCAAGGATAAATTTGCAGAGGCTTGGCCGGAGCTAGTCAGAGAGGAGATGATCGATAACTTCTCGTTTGTTAAGGAGTTTGGGTATGTAGGTAACGATCCCGATGTAAAGTTTCCTTGGGATCCTGGGATAGAGATTACAACAGTAGAAGAGTATATTAGGGCAGAAGATTGGTCTTCTTTAGCATAGAGAGGCTTTCCTGTCGTAGTAGAGTATTTTGGGTATTTTCTGACATCGTCTGTCTTGTAAAGTCAACACATGACTTCGCAGCAACAAGTGACGCGATACCAAGTGATCTTCAGACCCTTAGGCTATCTTCCAGCCAAGTGTACAATACGTATGTACCCTTTTGACACTAAGCCAAACTATCCCTATCCCCGTGTTGTGTGTTGTCTATCTCAAAACCGAGTTCCTTCTTAATCACGTCATTCAGCTTCCGTAGATTCGCGCTAACCATGGAGCTATTCCGTACTAGGGAACCCGCTAACCATATCTACCGAAGCATGGTGCTCGGAGCAAAGAAGAAGCATTGTGTATGGCAGGACTAACATGTCGATTAATTCTACCATCTGCGTCATACATGGTCGTAGTATCAAGACATTATAGTATGTAAAACAGAGCTTACTGGCTTAATCGAGTGACAAAATCGCATGCGCAATTACTGGATTTATTGAACCCATCAACGACGCATCTAGATTTGTGGTATTGATCGCATACATTTTACAATCATGTTCACAAAACCACTATACCTCATCGCCTTCCTTAGCGTACTGACCACCGCGCAAGAAATTCCAGCTGGTGTTTCCAGTAGCCTTGGTGCGATCAACCCTACCGCCTTATCATCGGCTGCATCTGTCCTCTCAGCGTCATCGGCGTCTGTCGCTTCAGCTGAGGCGACAAGCACGGGCGGTGCGAACGCTCATGGTGAGTGATGTCCGTGTTTCCCGTCTGCTGGTGCAGTACACGGGAAAGGCAAATATGGATATCGGAGTTTGAGAAGGCTGACATATCGCAGAAGTTAAATATGCTGCTTTAGTCGGCGTTGGTGGTGCGGCTTTGAACGCGTTTATGTAAGAGGGGTAATGTTGGATGTAGGTGTAAGGCTGTCGAAGTGGAGAGGAGGGGAGAGGTGGGCATTTCAACGACGCCCTCATACATCACAATGCGATATCTGCTGCAATGTTATCGATTATTTTTCGGCTACTATGAGACATAAGTGGTGTAATTTCGAGAATGTGGGCTGTGCCACCTGTATTTAACAAAGGCTTGCATCTTCTGATGTTTGCCACTTGCATATGCCGCCACACATACTCACCATTCGTCCTGGGTATCCTTCTTCATGACTCTGAGGGCTTTCGGGGCTGGAAAAGAAGTTCCTCCGGTGGATTTGTATCGAAAATTGATCGTTCTGCTCTTGTGTTGTGACCAACCTCAACCAAACTGACCTAACTACACCAACATGACTGTCTCCGGCACCATCCCCTCAGCCACGAGTTCCGATTCCTTCTTGTGCATGATACCTGGCACACATACGCCGCCAACGAGCTCATACGCACCTTCCAATCTTGAGCTGGGACGCAGCACAACCGGCATGAGACACCCTTTCAATAGATAAACCCGGTCCCCACGGCACACGTTACTCAAAGCAGCCCCCAAATACCCCGTGCAAGTCGTGAAGATACGGCCAAGCAAAGCTGTCCGATCTTGCAGCCGCAGATGTGGAATCGGCCTTCCAGAGCCATGTTGCAAAAACAAGTCGCGAAACGTCATGTCCCACAGGTCAATCTCTGAAAAGAGGCCCAATAATTGCTGCAAGAGATATGGTACCGGTGGATCTACAGTAAGTCCGGGAAGAGCAGGAGCAGCAGCGTTCTCAATTACATCTAGTGGGATATCAAACATGCTCTCATCCTCATGGTGCGGTGTCAAGCGCAGTCTCTTGAAGCATTCTGAAACCGCATTTCGCAGACCTTGCACGTTACCATAGCGGTGATAGGGCCGAATTGTCAAGATCAATTCCGGTGACGGCTCATGCTCCGGGAACTCATGTATGGTAGACCGAGTGTGTTTACGAAATTCCCATTCGTCGACTCCTATTTCTGCTGCAATTTCGTCCAAGAGCCATGGTCTCATGATAAGATACTGGCTTTCTTCGCAGCGCTTAGCAGCAAAGCTTTTGGCGCTTTGTTTGACGGTATCAATAAAGAAGCCGGAACAGGTGAGTGTGGCATGGTTACCTACTCGACGTGTTGTATAAGATTCACAATCCTTGCTGTCCTGGAGAGCATATGTGCCGTAATTCCACATGAAATGAGCATAGCTGAAGGGGATGGAGAGATTTGGGACCCACGAAGGCCAGTCTTGCCAACCGGGAAAAGGCGACCACGGACGATGGAGTATCCAGGAAATGTCTCGAGTGGAGTGGATCTGCGCAGTTGCAAAATCGATCATGACGTCTTTGTAAGTATTGCCTGGGCTGTAGTC
Organism: Alternaria arborescens; assembly: GCF_004154835.1. Classification (NCBI taxonomy): domain Eukaryota; kingdom Fungi; phylum Ascomycota; class Dothideomycetes; order Pleosporales; family Pleosporaceae; genus Alternaria; species Alternaria arborescens. The sequence continues at coordinate 569,778 of NW_021167870.1, forward strand.
CACGTTGATCAGGGAAACTAGGTCGCGCGGTAACAGGCTCATCATCCCATATAGTAGGTCTCTTGGATCTGTTGCGAAGTTGTTTGAGGCGGTGCGGAACCATAGTGTGCTAGTTCCAGACTCGCTAGTGAGTAGCTCCAAGTTCTTCTGCAACGTACACAGATCAGAAAGCTTTCGCAACCCCGCCGACAGGCGTCCGACTGACACTGCGTCTGAGTAACTGTTTGTCGGCGTGTAGAGGATGCGATGAGTATTGAAGGCCCTGACATCTGTGTCGTTAAGTATTCGACTTGCAAACCGCAGGATGTTTATCGTGGGAAATCGCCTAGCGCCGCATATCGTGATGCTCTTTTCACTGCCCAGTACAATTTCTTGGACTATCCAGATCCGAGACCAATAAGGATGAGCGAGAAACTTGGCAATGTAAACGCCCATTTCACTCTCGATGAACGAGAAAAACCAGTCAGAAATCCTCGAGCAGTCCTGTTCCGTGAGGATGCTGCCGCCGATAGTGTTCATCATCTCTATGACGCGCCCCGCATGTTCAGTGTCCTCTCCGAGCCAGGACACCACTCTGTCAGCATGAGAATAGATATCTCTCATTCGTTTCACTTCGTAGCTCTTCTCCTCGATATCTTTTTGATTGATGCAAAGGCTGTCAATCCACACCCTCTTTCCGTTCTGAACTTCTGGTATCTCTCTCAGCGATCTGAGTGCACTTTCGAGATTGGGCCCAACTTGGATGATGCTTCCGTTCAACTTGATAGGTCGATTGCTTCTTTGTGGTTTCAAGAATGACATGTCCTCGGGCAGCTTGACATCTGAGAGAACTTGGTCTAAATTCTTGCCTCCAGCCTGGCTGGTTCTCAAGAGATTGCTGATTTCTTCATCCAGGAATTGCATGGAGAGTTTGGTATCGGACCAGACGTACGACAAAGCGAAGTAGCCACCTTGATCCTTCTCCGGGTGGACTTCGTTATCACTCAGGGGCGCCCAGATGAAAGTTTTCAACCATGTTTCTGCTGTTGTTGCCGATTCTGTGAACAAGACCCCTGGAGCCTCCATATCCGCCCTCATCGTTTGAGTAGCTTCATAAATCATCTCTAACATCCTCTTCCTGGTTGAATGGATAGGTAGCTCAACATCCTCATCGAGTTCCGCATCCATAGCCTCGAACATGGTCTTCTTCAAGGCTTCGGCCACTCGAGAACCCGTGCCGTCGTCATCGGGCAGTATCTCCTCTGCTCCAGCAAGTAGCATGTCCGCTAGATGTTTCGTAAGAGCAGATCGCGCAAGCGCCTTCTTGCGCCATTCAACAATGCGGTCCAGACTTTCATATTCAAGCCAGCACTCAACCATGTCGTTCGAGAAGTCAAGTACTTTTGAGGGGTCGTGGTGTGGTTGATTATTGACGGGTGGCAAGATTCTTAACAATCGAACCTCATTTTGTGAACGGTTCAGCGGCCGATAGGGTGAACAGCCGTCTTGAGCCGTACCGGATACCGGGCTGGCTGGCTTTGGTGATAAATAGCCAGCGTTATGACCCTTCCTGGTAGATGTATCCTGCGACTGATAGAACGGGCGACACGGAGGGTAATCGTGTTGAGTCGGTTGGCGCGATTCGCCTGATCTGGTTGGCAATACAGTTGTATCACCCCGTTCTGCCGAATAAGCAGCATACGTGGGGTTATATCTTTCTTGGTATGAAGTCTGACCCTTTCGAAGCCGTTTCCCTTTGGACGATTTCTGGCCCATGGTATCGGAGGCCAGGTACAGATAGCGAAGACTACACCGAGATTAACAATTGAACAATCTTAGTCAACGAAGGATGCGGCCCATCTCAGCATTTGGAGCATGAAAAGAGCGGGGTAAGCTTATGTAGTCGTTGGGCAGGCGGAACCAAGACGCCAAGAGCTTTTTTCCTGCATCCTAATCGCCCATCGTGAAGGATACTCCACTTCATACTTACACGCCAGACAATAGAGATCGTTCACAATGCTTAGCGAATGCGGCTGAGGTCACTCACACGCAGCCGCAACACGATCTGGTGTTGACCAATGAGCGTGGATCTGGATCATTTTCAACATCGATCATGGTTTCAGCCTCAGCTGAAGGTGGGGACTGTTGTGCTTCGCTGCATCTGATACCTGGGGAGCATTGATGCTCTGGATAACATGTCAGTATGGGCGGCGTTGCGAATAAAGGCGAGTGTCAATCCGCACTCGCTGTACACTGTACAAGCGGTGTCGGCAGTGTGATCTTGTGGGTGGCAGGGGAGGGACTGGCATCAACACCGTACGACCACATAGCGTGAGTTTGACATGTGAAAGCTAGGCAATCGTTGCGCATGCTATTGAGGCCGAATCGGAGTATTAGCATTGTTGCAGGGTTCGTAGGCTTAGACCATGATGCACGTGATTGGTGTGTTCACTGCGGCTGACAGTACGGGTTAGACTAAGGATTGAGATGAGATTGAGGAGCTTTGTGGACTGCTCCATTTATAATACCTCTTGGAACTCTCAGGCGTAATCTTCAATATGCTTCTGTTTTCCAGTCCTGCCGCGGTTTCCGCATGCATACCTATAATGTCACTACATCATGATATGTTCTCAGGGGACTGGTCGTATTGTGGAGGATTGAAGAACACGCGGCTGGCGCCCACCTATGAGCAAATCGAGAATGCGTACCAGTTGTGCCAGTGTGCAGCGATTGTGAAGCGATTGTAGAGGTTCAGGATGGTGTGGGTAACTAAAGGGCGACTCGTGAGTCCCGAGGTCGAGCTGAGAACGCCACCACTTCAATAAGCCACCAAGGGTGCGCTAACCCCGCTTACTACTGACCTGTTGCTTTCAGACCTAGCTGAAATATACACTATCCTGTGCGGGTAAGGGGAGCACTTCTGGACCAGAACGCCAGATACCGTTCCAATTCTATCTCGGGTCCATTTGGCGGAACCTCACTAGTGGTAATCTGAAATGCCAAATAACTTCAGCGTATGTCGAGGTCGAAATTCTCTGCCTAGTCGGAACGACATGCGCTGTCTCCAAAATTCGCCGCTCACAACTCAGTCGTCCACCAGTGGCTAAAACTCAACTCGATTTCTATACCGCTGGTGGTAGTTCAAATTGGCCGAAATTTGTATCATACTGTATACGCACGTTTTCAGATGGATATAGTGCTTTTCTAACCATGCTTGATCTTTATCTTATAGCTCCTGAAGATCCTCTACTTACATTGCAAACAGCGGACGATTCATACACGAACTATGACGAATTTGCACCATTCACCAACAACACACCTGGGTTAGACAAATCATATTCTTACAATCTTGGACAGCTATTTCATGCTTACTGGACTTGCGTGAACGGATTCTATGCCCTGACTGGCGGGTTGATTAATGCCACGTCTTACACTGACGACAATACGAGTCTCGCTGGTCTAGCAATGAACCAAACTAAAAACACGACAGAAAGATTCAAGACAAGAGCTTGGTCCACTGTAGGGACCAAGAACACCGAAGAGATTGTTATTCAAGCGCATAAAAGTTGGGCCACGGTGTTGGGATATGCGTCATCCCTTTTGATCCTCGCGAGCCTCATTCCTGCGGTTTTTCGCACGTTCCTAACGAACGGTCCGGACATCATGATGAACATGTCGAGCCTTGTGATGAGGGATAATTCTTACGTAGCACTACCACCTACTGGATCGTTTCTCGAGGCTTCAGAACGGGCTCGTATTCTCAAAGACGTCAAAATACGATTCGGAGACGCGAAGAGTACCTCTGAGGTGGGCAGGCTCGCAGTAGGCTCCATCGGAGATTCTGGAGGATGGACGATTAAACGTGTGAAAAGGCACCGACTGTGTGAATAAACAAGAACATGTACATGGCGAAACCTGGCAACATACCACTGAGTTTTACGATTATCAAATCAAAGTTCTGCATCGCGATCCCACGAGAAGAAGCAAACCACCCGAGCCCTCCCACGCATTAGCGTCCGCGGACCCCTAAAACGTCATCATCTGCATCACGTCCCCGATCTGCACTGCACCACCACCCGCGTTTTCTCGATCAGATCCTAGCCCGTCCTTGTACTTCAGGCCAAAGAATAGCCTTGCATCAAAACATGTGCTTCCATACTCGTACATCTATGGCTGCGACCAACCCTCCGCCACGACCACGGAACCTTCCTGCCACAGGTAGATCCATTGCCCTAGAAAGATTCTATGCTTGTAAGAGGTATTGTGGCTTATTATTTACTGACGATTTGGGACAAGAGGCTGAGGGCATGCACGCAGGTTGTGCGTGCTGAGTGGTTTGGTCTGAGGAACTAAGCGTCATGGAAAATGGTTTTGGGCTTCTTACTAGGGAGGTGGTGACGGACGGGATGAGATGGAATAGGGACGGGTTGTTCTTCTTTAGCGATTTTGGTTGCGAAGGAATAGTTCTGGAGGATATAACATGTACGTATAAGGAGACGACGTTCCTATGCACACTTTTTACTCAATCAACTCGTGCTCCCTAAGTGAATAGATATACGCAAAATATCTCACATCTCCATCGACCAGACTACCAAACACTACCATCTCAACACCCTATCCCGTCCCCGTCTGCTCACCAACCACCCACGATGCGTTCTTTCAACATACTCACACTCCTCCTCCCCATCTTCACCACACTCCCCTCGTCACTCGCCCAAGACCAAGCTATTTCCGACGCCGAATCAACAGCGTCAGGGAACACGCTAAACACTTCCACGCAAGCTCCCGCAGAAGCTACTTCGGCCGCTCAATCAGCCGCGTCGTCGATTGCTTCCGAAGCCTTTTCTTCGGCGTTGTCGTCGGCTGCGAGTAGTATTTCCGAAAGGGTGGCTCAGAGTCCGAGTGCGACGCCTACTACGGGTGCGGCGGGGTCTACAAAAGGTATGCTTTTTGTTTTGTTTTGGATTCTAGTCCTACCGTTGATTAGGGGTGGGATGTATGCTAATGGTTTGTTAGATGCGCAGTTTGCTGCGGTGATTGGTGTGGGGTTTGCTGTTGCTGCTGGGTGGTTCGTCTGAGACAAAGAGATTGGAATGGAAAATGGAGGGAGAAAGATGAAGCGCGAATGGGATGTTAAGAACGGTATGCCACACAGCATATTCAATCTGTAGTCAGCGACAGGTAGTCGCAGACACTCCTCCAAACAGCAACATAGAGTCATCACGTCAAGGTTGATATGAGCACCATTCATCAACTCCATCTGTATATTCCAGATACAGAAAGCAACTTTGTTGCTCTTCGTAACCAATCGTCTAAACCATATGTCTAGGTACCACATCATCTATGCCGTGTATTTTGAACCCCAGCTATTCGTAAAGCCAGGTCAATACAATAACCATCCAATCATAATCCGTTAAAAGAACAATGCAGCTCTCATCGCATCAATGCCAAAACAAGGGGAGGATAAAAAAAAGGAAAAAAGGAAAACCACTTTTTTCGCCAACCATCTACAACTGTGTCAGAAGACCCTGGCTCTCCAAGAGCAGGACAATCTGGTGAACCGCTGTCCTGACATTGGTAGTGGACAAGTCCACAGTCAAATCAGCGTTGGCAGGTACCTCGTACGGGTCGTCAACACCGGTGAAGCCCTTGATCTCACCAGCGCGCGCCTTGGCGTACACGCCACGCTTGTCAGTCTTCTCCGCGTGCTCAAGCGGGGTAGAGACGTGAATGAGGTAGAAGGATCCGAATCGCTCCACAGTCTGGCGGGCCGCCTTTCTCGAGTCCTCGAAAGGAGCAATGGGCGCAACGATTGCCGCGGCACCAGCCTTTGTGAGCTCGGCGGCTACAAAGGAGATGCGGGCAATGTTCTTGTCACGGTCGGATCGGCTGAAGCCGAGCTCGCTCGAGAGCTCGCTGCGGATGGTGTCGCCGAGGAGGAGGGAGACGGATCGGCCTCCTTGTTGGTTCAGGGTGACGTTGAGAGCGCGTGCGATGGCGTCCTTGCCAGAGTTCTGGTATCCGGTCAGGAAGACGGTGAAACCTTGTTGGCTGCGAGGCGGGTGTGATTCGCGGAGGACGCGGACGACTTCGGGGTACGAGAACCATTCGGGGATCTCTTGGCCGGTTCGGAGACGCTTGCGGAGCTCTGTTTACAATTTGTTAGTTTCGAGAGAACAGGCAAGAAGACGGAAACAAAGGAGGGAATAACGTACCAGTTCCGGAAATGTCAAGGGTCTTGATACCCTGCTCAACCTCGTTCTTGGGCTTGTACTCGTCCGAGTCGGGGAGGTAGGTCATCTGGAGGAAAGGCACAACCTCGATACCGAGCTCATCCCTGTACTTCTCGACCGCGTCCTGAGCGTCGTAGGGGCCGTAAAAGTCGACGCCCTTGGAGTTCTTGCCTGGGCCAGCGTGGTCACGACCGACGATGAAGTGGGTTGCACCATGGTTCTTGCGGATAATAGCGTGCCAGATGGCCTCGCGAGGACCAGCCATACGCATAGCAAGAGGCAGAAGAGCCAGGACGGCCATGCCGTTGGGGTAGCGGGGCATGAGGGCCTGGTAGACACGGACACGGGTGAAGTGGTCAATGTCACCGGGCTTGGTCAGGCCGACGACGGGGTGGATGAGGACGTTGGCCTGGCGGGCGCGGGCAGCGCGGACCGTCAGCTCACGGTGAGCGCGGTGCATGGGGTTCCTGGTCTGGAAAGCGACGACCTTGGACCAGCCAAGCTTGTCAAAGTGCAGACGCAGTTCGGCGGGCGTGTAGCGGAGACCGACATAGTCGTAGTGCTCCAGACGGTCGATGGCCTCGAGCTTACCGCCGACGTAGTACTCGTTGACAGTCTCGTAGAGGTACTTGATGGCGGGGTGGGCTACGTCGCCGTCCTTGTCAAAGACGGCCCGCGCCTCCTTCTCCTTGTCTGGCTGGTATACATCGTCGACGGTGATGATGGCGAGGTTGCGGTCGTCGCGGAAGTCGCGAAGGGCAATGCGAGCTCCCTGCTTGACACCGACTTCATCGATTGTCTGTTTCGAGACATCGAGCGTGATGGGGATGGAGAAGAGGTTGCCGTCGGCGAGACGGTTTTCGGCAACGACACCGTCGTAGTCCTTCTGGTTCATGAAACCTGCATGGTTGCTTGTCAGGGGTCGTGTTGCTGCAAACAGGGCAAACACGAGGGGGTGGCTTTTCCGTGCCCCTCGCCTAGCGCGGGCGGCATGACGACTTACCCTCCAAGGGTGAAAAACCTCCGTTTAGGATGAGTTCCAAGTCGCAGAGCTGCCTCTCGGAGAGGACAATAGCGGGGAGCTTCTCGGCCTCGTCGAAGAGTTCCTTGCGTCGGGGCGCATCACGCGCGATCAGGTCCTTGAGGACGCCGCCTATCGTCACCCGCCGTCAGTATCTATTACCAGCTTCTCAAGTTTTGCGAGGCAGTCTTACCATGGGGTGCGTTCGCCATCTCTACGGAATATCGTGAGGAATAGAGGATTTGTGAAGAAAGTTTTGGTGAATTATGTTAGCGAAGGGCTTGACGTCGTTCTCGACTATGCAAGGCTGGCTTCGCAAAGAGTATGTTTTGGGTCACTCAAAAAGAAAGATGCGCGACTAAGTAACTACAAGGCGGGACCGGGTGGAAAGGGCTTTTTATTCCCCGGGTTCTGCGGACACTTCAGGATCCCAGTCCCGATTGTTGACCATGGGCTTCTCTGGATTTTCTCTGCTTGCAGAGACTAGGGCACAAAGCGGGTTGTTGTATGGGTCGGCAGATCTTGGACGCGATTGCGCAATTGCACGCGATACCTAGAGCCTGTCTCACCCGGCTTTTCGTTGGGCCAAGTAACCACAGTGACGTGAGCGGAGCGGAGATGCAGCAACACGTCCTGCAGTATGTGATGCGCTTTAGCGATTTTCAGGAACGCATCACGTATATGACAGGTCTAGCGCGTCGGTTCATATTCGTTTGATTCATAATTGAGCTTCATTGGCTCGTACATCGGTGGCAACTCGGCCCCGTATACATCATCGGATGCGGCTTCCGCAAACCCAGTATTTCAATGTCCCAAACCCCATGCTATGCCTTGACCCGGAAAAAAACCCAAACGCCCATGCTAATGCGATGCAACTAAACGCGAATATGATGGCCCAGCAAACTAAACGTTCAACGAGACCTCTTGCAGCTTGTTGGCTAGGTCCTCGTTTTGTTGCTTCATCGCCTGCTCCTGAAGGAACTGAGCGTATCGTGACTTGGGGTTGTGGATACCGCACTCAGTCTTGGCCTTTCCCTTCCAGCGCCCTGATCGCTCATCCTCTCCTGCAGCTACTGGCTGTGTAGAGTGCCAGTCACCAACACTCTTGTAACCCCTGTTGAGAAGGTCGTTGTATGGGACGTCGTTGGCGTCAACGTATTCCTTGACCTGGGCAAAGCTCCAGTTGGCTAGAGGGTTGATCTTGATGAGGCCAGCCTCGTCGATCTCGATGATGTCTAGGTCTCCTCGCTTTCCACCTTGGCTGCGTCGACGGCCAGTCAGGACGGCCTTGACTTGAAGTTCAGAGTAGGCACGCTCAGCGGGCTCTACCTTGGCAACGTAGTCGTAGAGTTCGTCGTTGGTGTCCCAGAGCTTGTCACCGTGCTTGGCAGTAAAGTCGTTGACATTGTCGCAGCCAGCAGGCTTGTAGACGTGGACCGGTGTTCCGTATCGCCTCCTTACTCGGTCGACAAGGGCATATGTTTCATCGAAGTGGTATAGTGTGTCCAAAAAGATCAAGTCGATGTTGTGCTTCAGTGGCCCGTCAAGCTTCGAAAGCATGTCCACAGTGACGAGGCCAGTAAGTCCAAAGGCGGTAGTCTGGAACAGTCCAGGCAGAGATGTAATGCACCATCGGAGAATATCTACTTCCAGTCAATCCACGAAGCTTTCCAAGAACGAATCACTGCCACATACCTTGAGGCTCGAGCTTTTGTAGCTGTGCGTTGATGAACTTCAAGTGAGGCTTTGCGAAGTAAACTTCAGGCAGACTCTCCTGGCTGGATTCGGCTGAAGCGTAGCCCGACTCCTCACGGAGTGTAGGCTGCTTGAAAGAGTCTACACTTGCAAACATTGGTGACGACATGTTTCAAGATTGTGTGGCGGAAGTTTGGGATATGGCAAGCACGTGCCGAGAAACCAGAAGCAGAATGTCTTTGTGGTTTGGTGTATAATGGAGGTTTCCCGAAAGAAACTACTATTATCAATCGTTTGGATCTGGAGGTGGAAAGAGGGAGAGCGACCACGGCCTGGAGTATATATTGGGCGCCGCCATCGGGATCGCTTTGTAACCCATCTCCGCAAGGTGCGATAGTTGGGGGTGAAGACGTGCGATCACGCAATTCGCGCTAGTACATGGTGGAGCAAAACTCTTCCTGCCAGCCTTATGTAAGGCAGTCTCGCCAATCATTCGGCGGCAGTAGACGTTTTGCTAGATCTGAGGCTCGGACGACGTCTATGCTCATGTACTCCGCGGCTGTGCGTTGGTTGGAAATCGCCCGATGGTTTGAGGTTTTGTCATCAACGTCATCCCGTCGACGTCTGCCGAACAATGCGGAAGGTTGAAGTCATAGTGATCTGGCTTTGACTGACGGACTAGGCAGTCGGCTGGTGGCTAATCTCAACATGCAATGTTGTCTCATCTTGACCCTTCTCTTGATGTTTGTCTTTGTTGGCAATATGGAGTCGGTGGAGTGCCCCGGTCCATCGGCAAGCGCCGGGCGATCGCGTCCGGGGCCTCGCTCAGAAGACTTGCGACACGCATCAGGATTTTCTACAAAATCATCGATTAGTGCGGGTTGTTGTGGAACGGCAGGTAGAAAATTTACCTATAGCTGTCTATGCATGAGACTGAACGAATTCTCGCCTTGTGCACGACTCAGTGCAGCCTGTCGCTCTGGGGCGTGAGGATTGTTCCGCGTGCGCAATCCAACCTTCTCATCTGCAATGCACTACTGTATCATCTTCCCGGGTAGTTATGCGAGGTAGCAATGCGACGCAATCTCATCTGTACGCTTGGTGGCGAGTTGTTGTCGAGAATGTGGCGGATGTCACGGCGGGGTCGCTGCTGTCTTAACGAATTCGGCCTTTGTACACTAAACCGCCCCGCGGCTAATCGGTAAGGTTTGCGGCTCTGCATCAATTGGGTGGGACTTGTTGCCGCACTCAGCAAGTTGTACTGCTGACAGTGAATTCTTACACTGATTCGAGCTGTCCAACTCCGTGGATGCGAGAAGCTCATCTACGTCTATTACTTGGGTATGATCTCTGAGAACGTGACATACCGCCAGACCCTCTTGTCCGGACATTATTGGTGGACTGGTGTCAAGTCTTTATCGCATTTCGCTTGCATCATTGCGTTTAAGATCAAGCCCTTCGATTTCTTTGTTCTTATTCTTATACGCCCAACTTCGCAACCAACGTGTGACTACACATCACCGTAATCTGTAGCCGCCGCTCCAGTGGAATCTGATACTGACACACCTACCTCATGTTCATCATTTCATCAACGTCATGCACACATCAAGCTTCATCAGCGCACAAAGCTAATAGAACAATCATCAACCCCGATTTCTACTTCTCCATCCGATCCAATACTCCAATCCTCCCACTCCACAATTCTTTCGCATTTGCCCAAAACACCATCTCCTTCTCCTCAAACCCCAACTCGCCCGACCAAGCCAGCCCGTTGATGTTAGCATCCACGTCCCAGAACCCGATGCCATATGGATAATCCGTCCCAAACACCATTTGACGAATCGGGATTCCCATTCCATCCGTCAACCCTTTGATCTGGTTCGGCCACACAGGACCCGCACTATCGTACCAAAAGCGAGATTTGTATGCTTCCCTGGCTGCGGAGGAGATTTCAGGGAAGCCGAGGAGGAAGCGCTCGGAGATGTCGGGAAAAGCGCCTGCGCCGTGAGAAATGCGGAAGTGGAGGGATGGGTAGGTGACGATGGTGGAAGCGGCCGTTAAACTGGAGATTGCGCGGGCGGTTTCAAAGTAGAACTCCCCGAGACCGGAACGTAAAGGTGCTGTGGGTAGGTTAACTTTTGATTACCGTTTTTGGTTTTTGCTCTGGTTTGTCGTGCGACGACTTGTGGCTTTTAGAAGGGAGAAAAAGAAACTTACAAGGCCGGGAATTTATCAGTCGGCCATCGTCGAGCTTGATGATGGGTTCGGTCGGATGCACAAAGACTACTTCCTTACCACTCCCCTCGGCTTTCCCCGCTCTTTCTTGGAGAAACGCCCACAGCGGATCGAAAACTGGATCGCCGGGATACAAGCCCTCGTGGTTTGTCAACACGCCGACGCCCACTGGCTGTCTTCCAACCATGCCAAACATGCGCTTCAACTCCGTGATCGACTCCTGCACGTGAGGCAAAGGCATGATAGCCATCCAACTAAACCTTTCAGGATAGATTCTGCAAAGTTCTGCAGCGAAGCAATTGAGCAGGCGGGCGAGGGCAAGCGTCTTCTTCTTCCTTAGTACCTCGTCTTTCTCGGTTAGAAAAGCATTGGCTTGGGGCGTGGAGATGCAGAGTACAGAATGGGCAATGCTGTGTTCGCTCATGAACTTGAGATGAGAGGATACGTTCCAAGATGGTGTTGCGCGGCCTGCGGCGTTCAATTCGAGAGCACGGAACCAGTCCGGAATAGGGCTGTAAGATTTCTGTTAGTAGGAACTCCTATCTGTAGTCTGCTGGAGTGGTCATGGGCCGGCTTGTGGGCTTACTGGGTATGCGTATCAACTCTTCTTGAAGTCGAAAAGTCGAATTCTTGCATGTCCACCGCATTACTGGCTAGCGAAGTGATGCTTGCGATAGCCTCTTTGGCAAAGGGTAGTACGGTCAGATCGATGCCGTCAACATATGCTTCGTATTGTATCTGCATCCAGAGTTTGTTCTCGTCATGTTGTGTACCATTTGAAGGCGTTGGATACGGTTTCCCGTAGGGATATGCCTCCGTTGTGTTAGTCGTATTGCTTCCAGAACAGAGCACTCGGCGCAAGCCAAAGCTTCATTCCTCCTTTGCACTACTCACCATCCTCTCACTAGACGACATCCTGATGTGGGGAAAGATGTTGATGATGCTAGCGCTTGTGGTTGTTACGATGCAGGCTACCCCACACGTCAGTAAAGACAAAGAAGGGACTCGCATATTTGACAGGTGTAGCTCAACTCACAGTCTTGCACGTACGATGTTTATTATGCTTTGCAGATCTTTGTAGGCGACCCTGATTACTGTTGTTGTTGTTATCGTCGTCGCTGGATCAGTAGGTTTAGCTCCATGTAACTAGTACCCGCATGTGCGGGGAGCCGCCACCCAGGGAAGTCGCACTTGTACCTTGTATTTTGCTGCTTCTTACCTATTTTCTGAAGCTAGAAATGCGACCTAGAAACCTTCGGCTTAGTAGACATGGTCATACATCGGAACTACACATGCATAAGATAGACGTCACCCGAGAAAGGACGCGCAAATATCCGAAACATCGCAACAAGCGACATTGCGAGAATGAGAGGGGAAAAAAAGCAACATGAAAATTCACAAACTACCCAGCAACCAAACTACGCAGCTCCAGCAGTCGTAACAGCACTCTGGTACTTCAAATCCAACTGCGGCGCCTCCACTCCCTTTGCAGGCACATCACCCAGCCCTTCCGGCTCTACATAATCCCCCTCCTTATACCCATTAACCTTGAGTCTCAACTTCCTACTCTCGGCATAAACAACCCTGCGCATCCGATTCGTGCTTCCGAGCGGCTGATGCTCCTTGAGCCCATGCCAGCTATTCACCGTGATGCGATCATCCCACCAAGTTCTAAACTCTGGTAACCACGAGTCCTGCGGCGGAAACTCAATGGTGGCGATTTGCTCAAAGGGGTACTTTTTCGGATCCCATTCGATGCCAATGTCGTCTACGGGCTGTTCGGTGAGGTCCTGGAGGAGCTGTGCGCAGAAGCTGTAGGAGATGGGGTTATTGAGGTGGTGTTTGCGCAGGGTTTGAGAGAGGATGTTGATGGGGTCCGAGTCCTTGACTTCAGTGTTTTCGAGATCCTTTTGGAATTGGCTAGCGGGGAAGACGCCGTATTTGGCTACGTAGGCGCCGTGGCGGTAGGCGGATTGCGAGTACTCTGGCATGGCGACCATGTGCTGCTTTGGTAGTTGTCCACCCAGTGTTGCGACGTCTGCGTCTACTCTTTTGCTCTGCTCGTCGGCAAACGTGGGCAGGTCGTTCCAGTTTCGTTCCAGGGCGTCTGCGATGTCGTAGGTGGTTTGTGGATCGCGTAGCTCGAGGACTGGGTAGTTGTTGAATGTCCAGTCTTGCGTCTTCTTGTCTTCTCCCCAGATCTTCTCGCCCTCGATGCCGAAGATCTTCATGCCGATGCCGCGTGGTGCTGCAAGGTTGTCGGGTAAGATCTTGGGTGTTAGGGATGAGTAGCGCATGATCACGTCGTAGGTACCAGGTTTGGCAAACATGCCCTGGGCGAGATGCTCAGGAAGGTTATCATGAACTGTAAACTTGCCCATAACGCACTGTACTTGCGATTAGCACATCCGATACTTGGAAGAAAGACCAAAGTGTACTTACACCTTGTGTCTTCAGATGCGTGCCTCTGAGACAATGCATATGCTCATTGAAGTTCATCATCTGGAACCGATTGAACTGAGCAGACACCTGCTTAATCTTTTCTTCTTCATCATCTGGGATATTTTCAACACCGGGCGCATTCCATTTGATGTATGTTCCGGGAGCTTTTTTGTCTTGCCCACCAGCTTTGATGGTACCGCTGGCTACCTTGCCGTTATGAATGTTCACAATCCGATGGTAGCCCATGGGGCATGTTTCGATCTTGGTTCCACTCATGTTGATGGAGCAGTAGTAAATTCCTGACTGATGCTTGTATACGGATCACAGTCTACTTAAGCCACCAGCGCGGTCCTCGTGGCGACCCCGCAATGGGTAGCATTTAGCTTCCGCCTCGCCGACAGTGTCGACTTCTCCATGTTTCAGTATGAATGGAATGGCTCTAGATGATGCGGGGTAGCACACAAATGATTCCAGTTCTTTGATGTTCACGCGTGCACTGTGTGGTCGGAAGCTGCTCCGGAAAGCTCTCCTGCATGCGTCGTCGATCTAGCCTGCCGCAATTGACCAATGGAGAGCATCGAATTGAAGATCATGATCGCAAGTCGCGTAGCCACCCGCAAATTACATGTTTCTTGAATGCATGATTTGGAAGCATGGTAGTGTTCTAGGATTATGTAATGTAAGAGTATACATGCGCGTTTCAGCAGACCAAACATTATATTAGATTGAGTAACTTCGCAGCGAGCATGCGCCAGGCTGCGAGGAACAATTGTCTATGATGACACTGGAAGTTGATAATACTGTAAAGCCAGGGGTTTGAAGCTTCTACAAGCAAGATTAAGAGGCACCCGGCGACGGCTAGAGTTGGATGCAAGGCGCGGCAGCTCAGTGCAGTGATGAAGCGGACGATGTCAAGAAGAAAATCAAGCGATGACTCCAACGCAGAGGTTGGTGTTTGCCCACATCATTGTGCAGTCATCCTCGATGGCAGGGTCTAATCACGCACATGACGTTAGCTACCATCTTCAAAGCGATTTCCAGAACATGAGAAACTTACTCCACTTGGCAAGATCCTCCAGGCTGACTCCATACTCCTTCTGGATAGCCGGGCAGGTCTCGCCGCTCTCGACAAAATGGAACTTGTTGCAGTTGTCCACCATGCCTTCCTGGATAGGCCTCGGTGTCTCGATTCCGTTTGAGGGCTTGGTAGGCGTGGGGGTATGTCCGACTACGGACACACAGGCGTAAGTGTCGGCAAGCAGGTTGGTGCATGTCTCGCCGGCCTGGGGGTTCCAGGTAAGGAAGTCGTCGAGAGTGATGCCCTTGGCGCTGGCGATGTCGATGCAGATGTCGCCAGGCTTTACGAAGTAGTATTCATCGCAGTTGGATACGATGCCGGGCTGAAGAGGAGAAGGGGTAGTGCCTGGAGGACAGTAAGTTGGTACCGGCATATATGGTTTCAATCGGGTATCGAGACAACCTACCGTTGATGGGCGGGGTGATGGTCGCGTTGGTAAAGACTGGGTCAGAGGGCTGCAAAGGAGCACCCAACGCCGCACCGGCGAGAAGCAAGCTTGACAAAAAGAGTGACATGGTGCTATTAGGACAAAAGAATGGAGTTGTGCGGGAAGTAATATTAGGTAGCCGGATTTGCGTAAGGTTTGGATATGGTAAACCTCGCGGGCAAGGCCACTCTTATGTACTCGAGCAGAGTCTTCCTACGACAAGCTGTAGCCCCTGAGCTAGACCTGAACTACGATATTGCACCTGTGTTTGCTATCATGGCATCGGAAAGTGCTCGGCGCTGCTGCGGTCTGCGGGTGTAAGACGGTCGAGCAACAATACAGCACCTGGGCAGGGACGACAAGCCCCACTGGTTTTTGATCGAGATCAGAACAGAATTACTATGCCATTGTAGAACGGGAATGAGAATAACATATGCTTGAACCGGAGTTGCATATCAAGCTTCGAATTGAATCATACGTTTGCAGCTAACGAGCGAAGATGTCTACGTAAAAGACTTTGAGCGGAGGCCAAGGCCAATACCAACGGCATGACGTACGGGGCTCAGCGACGTGAAATGAACAACTGCAAGTAAGCACTTAGCACGGTTGACGCATTCGGGCGACGGACGATTTGAACACAGGGGTTGCTTAGGTGCGTGAGATGACAAGAGTCAGCAGATTAGGCGGTCCGAGAAGTTGTGTCTTGGCGGGACTTTAGAACGGGCCGCGACTCGAGTGCTTGTTCGTGAAGATGCAAGAAGAGAAGATTGGAGTGTCTGGAGAGGTCGACTACCCCACGGTCGGGAGGGCGGAGGGTATGCATGCACGTGCGTTGAGATGCCAGCACCTTCTCCAAACCACAGCGTCGGGCCAGTTGGTTCGCGCCAGCCCCGCCATAGAGCACCGACTCTCGCGCAACCAACTCTTGCCCAGCTGCCCATATCCCATCCCCACACTCGCACACGCCGCCCACGATGCAGTCGCTCCCCGATGCGCGATCGCAAAGCTTCGAGGAGCTCTACGGCCCTCCCGAGAACTTTCTGGAGATCGAGGTAGGCCCGCTAGACGCTTCCCTTGCCCTGGTCCTGTCCCGCAGCCTTGCTCACAATTGTCGCGTGCACAGGTCAGAAACCCAATGACACACGGTGAGTGCAGACAGAGAGATGCGGCCTATCGCGCGAGTGTCAACTAATGCGCTGCACCAGGCGTTGGCCGTGGCATGTACACAACCTACGAAATCGTAATGCGAACCAACATCCCCGCCTTCAAGCTCAAGTCGTCGACGGTGCGCCGCCGCTACAGTGAGTTTGAGGCTTTCCGCGATATCCTCGAGCGCGAGTCGGCGCGCGTCACAATACCACCGCTGCCGGGCAAGGTCCTCACCAACCGCTTCTCCGACGATGTGATTGAGCACCGGCGCGAAGGCCTACAGCGCTTCCTCCAGATTGTCGTGGGCCACCCGCTGCTGCAGACGGGCAGCAAGGTCTTGGCCGCATTCGTACAGGGTGCGTGTCTATTAGGTCCTGGACAAGCAATGACTGACGACTGGCAGATCCCAACTGGGACAGACACGCATGGTAGACTGACTGGTCGGAGCACGTCAAGCGCACGACTTATGACATGACGGCACACTTAATATCAGATTGTCGCATTTGCTGCGTTACGGAGCGATAGGGCGTTTTTTTTTTGTCGAGATTTCACTTGGGAGGCTTGGTCCCATGTCACGAGTAGTCACAAGCAAAATGTTGATGCTTCATCACCGTCGTCACATGTCACATGCATCAAGCTCGATGCGAGCCCGTTCACGCACCCCCACGAGCTTCTGCGTCCATGGCTGGGGACGCGCGCCGGCTAGAAGGATTGCTAACAAATTGACATCAGCGGCGAATCTCCTCCGCGCTGCGCTAGCGATGCAACAAGCAAGGCGCGGGGTTTAGTAGCAAGCAAAAGTTTTTGGTTGCCGAACCGTCTTAACCCTGCATGTTCCCGACCTCGTGGCCCCGGTGCTTCTTCGACCCATCTTTGCAAACGTCAACCACCAGCTCGTGCAGATACCATCTTGTCAGTCATGGGTATTCCGTCGCAACCAGCGTCCAACGCTATCATCTACCTCACCCTCGGCGCTTTCCTGTAAGTCAAGCCAAGGCTTTGCGGGCAAGACAAGTGGGAACGGTGCAACTAACGTGGTTGGAATAGGGTCCTGGGATGCTACGTTGCATGGCGATTGCGACACCAGTCCAAGACCGAGTGGCTTTCTAGTAATCGCACACAGAAGGGTCAGACACTGTCTCAGCGCCCAGTTGCAGCAATCTTTTCCCCACCAGCTCTGCGCAACTTGCGCCGACATCTATGCTATCCTAATAGGACCCGACTGACTTTAAGACAGGCGTCCCGCTCGCTTTCAATTTCATCGCTAGTGGTGAGTGCATTCGTGCACCCAGTGTGCTTCTTTGCACATGAAGAAAGGCAGCGGCAGTATCGATTTTTATCGCGACCATGTTCAGCGTTCGACGACGACAGGGAAATGCTTCATCTGCAAACAAGACCCGTCTTCAAGCCCCGATGAAGCTTGATTGAAATCCTCCAGGTTCGTATTGAGATCTCTCACAGAAGCCGCTTCCCATCACCACTGCCGCGATAAAACTCATCGTAGTTCTCATTGCATGCAGGTGGCATGGGAAGCGGTCTTTTGTGCGGCTACACTGCGGGCGCTGAAACCAAAACCTGGCTCCAAAGACACGTGGTTTTCTTGTCCATGTCACAACTTGGAGCCTGGTGGAGGGGAAGCTGAGAAGTACCGTAAGAACTCGATCAAGATAATACTTGCGTGAGGAACGTGCTGCCGCTACTTTCCCCCTCTTAGAACTACCCCTCTCTCATTGATGCAAGTAGCTGACCTAGGTTGTTCCTACGCTCACAGCCCTCGGATCCGGTATTCTCTTCACGTATCCTCAGATTGCTACGATTGCGGGTGTGCAAGGCCTCTTGGTCTACGCGCTGTCTTCATCTTTGCCGCTGTTGGTGTTTGGTGCGCTTGGCCCAATCATTAGGCGGAAATGTCCCGAAGGGTTCGTTCTGACAGAGTGGACGAGACAGCGTTATGGAGCCATCGGAGGATTGTTCCTGAGCGTCTGCACGCTCATCACCATGTTCCTGTACATGGTAGCCGAGCTCTCAGCCCTCCAGCAAATCGTCACTCTACTCACCGGACTCAATGGCCTTCCCGTCGTCATTGTCGAATGTGCCGTTACCACCATCTATACCTGTAAGCCCCCAACGAATCAACACCTCATAAAGCGGTAGGGCTCAGCTGACAATATCCAGCGCTCGGGGGCTTCAAAGTCTCCTTTGTAACAGACAATATCCAAGGCGTAATGGTCATCGGCCTCATCATCATGGGCGTCATCGCCGTAGGCGTAGAAACAGACATTGACCGCTCCCTCATCGACCAATCCGGATACCTGGAATCCAGCCTCCTGGGCTGGCAACTCATCTACATCCTTCCTGTCGCTATCTTGTCCAACGACTTCTTCCTGTCTGGCTTCTGGATGCGCACTTTTGCTGCCCGCACGGACAAAGACCTCTGGATCGGCGTCTCGCTTGCTAGCGCCGGTGTGCTAATCATCCTCACTTTGCTGGGCGTTGGGGGTATGCTCGCCGCATGGTCTGGCGCATACACTATTGGCGACGAAGAAACCGGTTCTTTGGCCTTCTTCCTCTTGCTCGAGCGGCTGCCTGCGTGGGTCGTTGGCGTCGTTCTTGTCATGACGATTTCGCTTTCGACGGCTGCGTTTGATTCGTTCCAGTCTGCTATGATTAGCACGGGGAGCAACGATTTCTTCCGCAACAAGCTCAATATCTGGATCATTCGCGCTTGCGTTGTTGCACTCATCTTCCCCGTTGTTGTTGTCGCGCTGCGCAGTCCGGATATCTTGCAAATCTTCCTCATTAGTGATTTGGTTAGCGCGGCCGTGGTGCCTTGCCTTGTCATTGGGTTGAGCGACAAGTTTTATTTCTACCGCGGCTTCGACTTTGTTGTCGGTGGACTTGGGGGTATCTTCACCATCTTCTTGTTCGGGCTCGTGTACTACGATGGCGATGTTACACTTGCGGGGAACTTGCTGCTACTGGAAGGTGGATTGTATGCGAATGACTGGAGCGCTTTTGGTAAGTCCATTTCCCATATCTTTCTCCTCTCCCCCTAACTGCAATGATGAAACTCTGTACTCCCTACACACGATGAGGGCAATAACAAATTTCCAATTGTTCCTACTGAACGCAGTCACCAACTTGCTCCCATTTACCTTCTTTGCCTTGGCATGGGTGCTGACAATTCCTAGGCGCTTTCGTAGCGGCTCCGTTTGGAGGTCTGCTCTGGGCTTTTGCTGCTTGCGCTCTTCGCATTGGTTTCCTTTGGGTCAAGGCTAGGGTTCAGGGTCGCCGTTTCGACGCGCTTGATCGACCTATCCCGCGAAACATCGATAGGCATGGTGCTTTTGATGACCATGATGGCGAGACTGTGCTCGAGCATAGCGTGGAGACTGGCAGCAAGGGCAGGTTTTTCTGAGACTGGAGTGACATGGAAGGGTGAAGTGGGGGAGAGATGGGGGTAAACACGGAGTGAAGAAAATGAGCAAGCATCGTTCGACGATCTTAGATATTGCACTGTTGGTGGATATGATACGTACATGCGAGGCGGGGAGAGATGCTTTCAGTAAGTAGAAGGATCAATGTATTCTTACGTCGAACCAGCCCTCAACCATTCTCAGTCCCCGTTGTTTGGGTCGCAGAAAGCAAAATGTATGAACAGACGAATTAGATGATTGGTCTTGACTCAACACCGCAATGGAAGAGGCTAGTGAGTTGGTGTCACATCGCATGAAGTGTGTCGCTGGTAAGGCGAGCATCAGCGCTAACCTAGTCGGGTTGTACGAGATCGATCCCACCAATCAGACCCATTCAGCGCCTAACACTTCGCGCTGCACGGAAGCCGAAGCGTCTGTATCGACATATATACTGCGGTGACTGGCCCAAGACCTCTCGAGAGAAGTACTTATACCTGTCGAAGCTTCACCACGAACAGCCCCGGTGCAAAAATCAAAACCGCTGCAACACTTTCAAAATGCCAGCTTTTACCCTATATGGTTCTCGCGGTTCGACAAACACCGATCGTGTTCGCTTGACTCTTGCCGAAGGAGGCTTTACGGACTACGAGCTAGTGCTTGTGGACCTGCAGAAAGGCGAGCAGAAGGTGAGTATACCGCGTTGTTGTTTTTACAGAACGACATGACTTGTTGCCTCAGATGGCGGCAAAGATTGTCCAACGCTGACATTTACCTGAACGGCAGTCCCAAGAACACATGAAGCGTCACCCATGGGGTAAAGTTCCCGCAGTCACCTTCCCCTCCGGCTTCGCTCTCTACGAAAGCCGCGCCATCTGCAAATATCTAGCGAGGAAGTACTCGTTCCCACTTGTGCCGCAGGTTGGCAGCAGCACCGACGACATCGAAGCCGCCGCGCTCTTTGACCAAGCCGAATCAACAGAACTACTCTACTTTGCCGATCCCGCGGGTAAAATCGCATTTGAAATGTTTGTCAAGAAGAAGTACGCGGGGCTGGCTCCCAACGAAGCCGTTGTTTCAGACGCATTGCGGTCGCTTGAAGCGTTCTTGGACGTGGCGGATCGCCTGCTACAGGATAGAGAGTATATGGCTGGAAATGACTTTTCGCTCGCGGATATCAACTATATTCCATTGATGCAGAGATTGTTTGTGTGCGGGTATGGCGACGTGATACGAAGTCGCAAGGCGGTGAGTGCTTGGTGGGACCGCTGCGTGACAAGACCAGCTATACAGAAGATGCTGGCTGCTGATAAGGAAGCTGCGGCTGCAGCTGCGGCTCTCCGGTAGAGTAGAAGCGATCTAGAGGATAAGAGTCGTATAGAAGCTTCAAGACCATCTCACCGCGCGGTTTCTAGCTTGCTTGAATTATACGTTTATGCTTCTTTCAGTGTACAAGGACTTGGCGGTGTCGAATTTCTTTTTGCACATGTTTCGAAAAGCTTCTGGCAATGGCTGGCCATTGGGCTCCTGGAAATACCTGCGTTGTTAACGAGGCTGTCGATCCGCGAGTTAGTCTGGGATACTGATTGGAAAGCACCAAGTTTGGGAGAGTCGGACGTGGTATTTATGACTCCGGCTTCGACGGGAGTCCTATGTATTTGGATGCTGTATGGGCTCGCTCATTTCAGATAGTCGCCTTGAGCAAGATGTCTACAAGACGTGTCCAACCAATTTCCTCAGCGGCGGCCAATACACCACGCCAGGCAACGATACCGTCCGGTCTGACGAGAACACCACCTGTTGCACCTACTCCGCGATGCTGCTGCCATGTTCTATTTACATCGCGCCAACCTCCAGACCCAATGGTGATGATCTGAACCCTCTCATCGGCTATCCTCCCTACATTGCCACTTTCCACGAACAGCGTAAGCTTTTCCAGACTCAGGAGGTCCCGAATGGCTACGGTCTTGCCATCACGTTCTAGCCATGCATGCGGGAGATGATGGCCTGGAATCGTAGACATGTAGTACGTGTGGTGTACCAGCGTCCCATCCGGGAGCTGCTGCCCTCCATGAGTCGCCCCACCTTCAGAATTGATATCTGCAGAAGGATAGAACCAACCGACTTCATAGCCGGGGGCCTTGAACTCTGTATCCAGCTCTTGCGATGCCGCTTCGATGAGCATGCGCTTGCGTGCATAGTCTGGATGTTTTGGGTCGAAAAAGGACTTTGCGGCTGCGATGTTGGCTTCTGAAGTTTGCTGTGCGTCGACGCCGATTGCGCTGTCGATGTGGCCCGCGTGTGCGCGCATATTTTGGAGACTTGTTTGTCCGACTCGTTTTCCGACTTCTGATCGTTCAATGTAGTACGTGTCGAGTAAAGCGTTGTACTTTTGTTCATCCTTCAGTGCGAGGCACAATTTCCATATGAGGTTTTGCGCATCTTGGATTCCAGTGTTCATACCGAGCGCTGTACGGAGTCAGTAATCTGTGATGACGCGGGCGCGTTCTGATCTTACCTCCCCAAGGTGGAATACGATGGGCGCTATCACCGACGAGGAAGCAACGACCGGTACGCCATTCCGAAGCGTAGACGGCGTTCACTGTCCAATGGGTGAGACTGATCAGCTCGATGTCGAGATCTGAAATACCAATAGTCTTCTTCGCCCGATCTAGTGCTGTCTCTTCGTCGAATATCTGCGGATCGTCTTCGGTGATGCCACAAACGAACATCCATTCTTCGGCCTGCGGGTTCGTCATAGCTTCGGGCCATGGGCCGAGTTGGTAGAGATAGCCTGTTCGTGTACTGCCACCCATGGCCGGGTTGGTAAACCAAGTGATGAAATTACGAGCATCGTGGTGAAGCGGTCGAATTGGAGCACGTATGTGCGCGCTGATCATGGTCGTCAAGTTTGCCTCGCCTCCCCAACTGATTCCAAGCTTGTCAGTAAACTGCCGACCACCATCGGAGATGATCACATAGCGAGCTCTGCGTCGAAAGACCTCATTCGTATCCCGGTTTTGGACAGTGACCACGGTGAAATCCTCCTGGTTGACCACTTCCAGCACTTCGTGGCATGAGCGAATGCCCGTCGAATTCAGCTCGATAGCGCGGCGCTTCAGAATGGGTTCCAGACGTATTTGAGGCAAGATGCAGTACTTTGATGGACTGTGCGTGGCATATTCGGATGCATATTGACCACCTCCCCAGGCATCTCTCGAGAAAACTTCTCTGCCCTCGTCGCCGAGAGACGTGTACCATGCTGTTCGTCCCGCGATCTCGGCTGGCGTGGCTTGAGCATATACCTCCTCTTCTACTCCCATTACGCGAAATACTTCCGTCGTTCGCTGGTTAATGCCACATGCCTTGGGATGTATCGATGTTGAAGCATGCCTCTCGTATAATGTGTGCGCGATTCCTCGGATGGAGAGTAAGATGGAACATGTTAAACCAACGGGCCCGCCGCCGACGATAATGACTGGCTCGACACTTTCTTGTTCATTCTGCGTCATTGTGTTCGTGCGATGGTGGATTTATTACCTCTGGTGGATGCAAAGATAAAAAGATGATGATAGGCTTGAGAGTACTACGGACAGGGCCGCGCAAGGAAACTCTTGGCCAGTAATCAGAAATTTGTATCGTGTCTAGACAAATCGCTATCCTCATAAGCAAGTCCTCTCTCTGGTATATGCACTGCGGGGTCGCCTTGGCTTACTCCGCCTTGTGTGGGCCAGCCCTGGACTCGTTTGAAATGCTGAATGCTGCACTCTTCCAAACAGTACCTAGGTAGGATATACTCCCCGAAAGGAACCCGCTGCTCCATATTCCTGGCGTATCTCGTGTACGACAGTAGACGGTACTGGATCAACCTTCCGACGGAGTAGAGTCTGGACTCGCGGCTTCCCCGCACTAGCCCGATCGAAAGGGATTACCCCACAATCGCAAGCGCTCTCCAGGCTGTCAATTCGTCACTCCATAACATTATTGAAGTGGATGCATCATTATCATTATGCAAAGATGCCGAATTTACTGGTATGGGAGGTAGCGTAGAAGTAGCGAGCGGTCACTCGTCAGGCATTGGTTTTAAACGTGCAGACTCTACCGGACGTGGACAGCTTCTTCTCTGGCGGGTGGCCGACGTTTCAATTTCGCATAGTATCATAATGATAGCACGGATCGTAATGCATATATTCATGGAGAAAGGTATGAGAAGCTCGTCGCGCGTAGTAGAACTGCGACGTTATCAACCTTTGCTTGCAGCGGCATTCATATGGCCATGCTTGTAGATTGTCTTTCCCTCATAACCGTCTTCGCTTGCAGTCTTCTCAATACGGTCGTAGACACTCTGCTTTAAAGAAACCTGGTCTTTTTCGAGGAACAGTTTTGCAAGTCCTACCAAGCGTTGCTCTTGAGATGATGACGATATAACGATACCATCTAGGCGGTCGTATGCCCAAGCAAGAAGCAGTTCTGTTTCCGTGAGATGAGTCTCGTTCGATAACAGTCTTAACTCTTTTAGCAATGCTGGAGCTCCATCATGTGGCAGCTTGCCGGATAGAATAGACAAGAAACCGTAGTCTACGCTCGTGATCAGCGATGGCATGTAACTTGATCGTCACTGGGCCCAACTCACTCATATGAACTATGCCATGTTTCATCTCGTAGGAACTAAGATCCCGTAGTTTAGGATCGGAGAGTAAGAACGGGTTCATCTCGTACTCATTGATCTGCGGCTTGTACTTGATATCAGGAGCACCCATGAGATCTTCGTAGTCCGCAAGTGTCCTGTCTCGCGTGTTATCAAACGCTATGTGTAATACGTTGCTACGAATTCACCTACCAATTAGACAAGCCGATGATTCTCGCCATCTTCTGATCTTTGAGTTCTTCGAGAACTCTCCATGCTTCTCGGTTGGTCAAATTTCCTGGATGGCCTCTGGGCGGGAAATGAAGTTGCAACAGATCTACATAGCCGTCTAGTCCGAAGCGCTCAATCTCCTTCTTGGTACTCTCCACCATACTCTCTTTGCCTCTACATCCAAGCGCAGCATAGGTGTTGAGTTTTAAACTGAAGAACAAGTCCTTACGGGCGATCCCTGACGCCTTGATGCTTTCTGCCGCGGACTCGTTGTTGGTGTAAATGTCGCCGGTGTTGATATGTCGGAAACCCGCTTTAAGCGCCTGCGAGACTTCTTTACTACTGTCAGTAGGGAGGGGGTAAGCATGGTTGGGAGCCCATTGCATCAAAGATCCTAGTCCGAAGGCGAATCGTGGAACTGCGACGTTATCAACCAATATCGTTGTCTTCCTCGGTGCACCCATTGTGGTACAGGTTCGTTGTAAGTGCTTTGGAGGTCTACCTGACCTTTTTTGGGGGTAAGGGGGCGCTTTAAAACGTATCCCATCTGCCTTTCAGTAGACCCTAGGTGTTCGGAGATCCACTTTTATGTGTGGCCGGCTTTATATAGTGTGTGTACTATGAGTCTCTGGTCTCTGTTTAGTTGCTTCCTGTGCTTGGGGGTACTAGGTTCGTCCATATTGGCTGTGAGTGGAGAGAAAGGGCCCATACAACAAGGTGGTGATACCTAAAGTGGCTTGCAGATCACTAAGATAGAAGAGGTTTGGTTCTATCCGAGGTGACGCCGAACTTAGTGTCCCCACATACGAAACTTATGCCTGATACCACGGTAAAGGAACACGGTAAAGGAAGACGTTGGAACTTGCAGTTCCGCGCGACAAGATTGCAGCTAATGGCAGACCTATGCCGGTCTCGAAACCCTCGAATTGCCGACAGATCAAGCGATTGACGGGGCAAAGGACGCGTAATCCGTCAAGTCGGAGTTTCCCACCGCAAATACGACGCGTACGTGACTCTCACAATCGCCCCCACAAAGACCATTCCCATCTGTACTGCCTGAAACCATAGCTTACTACTGTACGAGAACTTCGTACTGATCAAGCCATTCCTGGATAGCGTCGGCGCGCTCGTGTCTCACGAGGTCTCTGCCTAGGCACCTTCATACTCCATTGCCAGCACGCATACATCGACTGCAGAGTGCCAGTCTTTCACCAAAGCATGCTGGGGGTGTGCCTAAAGATATTACCGCTTTACTTGGCGACTAAGTACTATTGATTCTTGATTGTTTGAGTAAATGACTGTCAACCCTCCCGCAAACTCACGAACAGTTGCGATCCATAGTAGGGGCCTGTGTGCAACTTATGGCGCCCGAAATTGAAGTTGACAAGCTTCTCTTCCAAGCCTTCAAACTCAGGCAAGATGGGAAGATGGCCTTTGATTTCTAGACTCATCGACTCCCCAGCGTCGAACACCATGCCTCCAGGCCAAAGACTGATCTCGAGCTCCACAATCTGACCAGGAAGTAACGGCTGCTTCGAAGTGTGAGGGTGATATACATAGGCGGGACCCATGAGCTTTCGGTATTCTTCTTGGCTGATGCCATCGATAGTTTCTTCGATCACCTCGCGATGTGACGCACGAAGTCGCCCGTTGGGACCGATATAGCGCCTGTAAACAGGCTCTGTTAGCTTTGCAAGAAAAGCTACCATACAGAGTACTCACCAGATGTTTTCTCGGGGTATTTGCTCCACTTTAGTTCCTTCGGGGAGATCTTCTATAGGAATGTTCTGATGCCAAAGGGCTTGACCATTATGATCCAGTTTGCGTATGACGATGTATACATCCTGCCAAAATCAGTGTGAAGAACTGGTTAGGGGTTCTGGAACTTACCATATCGTTATGATCATCTGTAGACATATATAGAGTAGCTTTGGAGATGCCGCAGAGTTCAGTATACCGATCGAATTTGTAACTGAAAGAGAGACCGTCATCGGTCTGAGACTCCGCATGATACTCAGCAGAGCTCGAGGCGTTCGGCTTTGACTTGCTCAGAGTCCTGGTCTTTGCGTCCAGGAAGAATGTGTGATAATGGAAGTCCACCGGTGGGTACTCTGATGCCGGACGATTGATCACGGAGGGACGGTTGTAACCGAGCATTGACTGGCGAACTTTGGGTGTCTTCTCCCACCCGTTGTCAAGTTCATACATATATTTGTCCAGAAACCTTTGTAGATCATCGATATTTTCCTCTTGATAGATGTCATGCCATTCTTGTGTGGCAGTCCATCGTAACCTAGTCCCTCCTATGTCAACAGGACGAAACTTTGAAGGGGGTTGGAGCATACCATTTTTCTTTCGAGCGACAAAGCTGAAACCCACGAACTGATCCCTCTGTATGTAGACCCGTAGAATAGCTGGCTGTGGCATACATAGGTACTGATATGTTCCAGAGCTTTGGTTTCTTGTCTTCCCAGTAATCACTCCAGAGTCCATATCTGTCGATCATTGCGCCTACATCTTCTCGCTCATTTGGACCTACAGAAGGGTGTGTCAGCAGAGAAGACCAAAACACACCGGAAAGGGAACTGACCGCAAGCCCACGCCATTAGGACGTCCCAGAAAGCATGGTCGGGAATACCACCACGGCAGATAGACTCTCTGTAGTAGTCTCCTAAGCCTTCCCAAGGAGCCATACAACAAAGGTGTGGAGGTTTCTCAGCAGCAATGAACCATTGCGTCGTACTGAGCCATGAGTTGCCAGCCATGGCCACTTTTGTGTTGCACCAAGTCTGCTGCGCGATCCACTCAATGCTGTCGTAACCGTCGCGGCCTTCTTGAGTGCCGTAGACATGAAAGTCGCCACCTGACTTGAAACTGCCTCTCGCATCGATATTGACTATCGCATAGCCTCGAGGAATCCATTCAGCCGGATCAGGTGCTTCCCACTTCTCGAGGCCGCTTGTTCGGTTGCGAGGTATACCTACTCTCCAAGGAAACATGTCAAGCTGCTGCATACCAGATCCAGTCTTTCCATACGGGCTCCATGGCATGATCGCGGGAACAGGTTGTCGATCTGACGACAAAGGACGGAACACATCGGCCAGAAGCTCGACACCGTCACGAAGAGGGATACGAACATCTTTCTCCCAAATCATGTCTTCGGATAATGACCGACGACCTTCATCCTTGGTCCATCCCTTCGGGAGAATTCGCCTTTCTGCCTCACCGTACTCCACCCACGTGTTCTTAGGCTCATGGTCTAATGATGTAAAAAGGACCGGAACAGAAAAACGTCCTGGGCGTTCTGACATTGCTTAATGCGAATGCGGTAATGGATTGATAGAGTTATTGTCTTTGGAGTTGGGCGTATCTCAGATGCTGTGCTGGGCATTGATTGTTGCCAAAGACCTCACTTTAAACGATCTGATAGAGGACAAATACTATCAACAGTTAAGAAGAGAAGATTTATTCGGGGTCGTAAAGCATACTGTCCCCATGATTTATACGAATGCTGGCTCAGCTAGGGTCAAAAATGTGATCCATGGTGATTGAGTCGGCTTCCCCACCCCCACAATTGGAAGAAACTGGGGAAACGTAAAGTGGCTGACGCCCGAACCTAGCACGGCCGATACAAAGCCGGCGGTCGTATCATCAAGTGATGGCTCACATGAACCGTCGCAGGGTCACGGACATGAGCAGGTCGAATCACGAAACATGGGAAAATACAGTGAAAGCGACTCAATTGATTCCACTATTTGTCTTGGAGGGCTGGCGCATTACCAGCGGCTTGTGTTTCCAGCAAAGGTTGCAATGCTGCCGCGAAGCTTGATTTTGAAGCGCTCCTCCCCATGATTCTTGACGACTCTTTATACAATCGCGCCACGCTCCGATCCGCTCCAAGAACGCCTATCCCAGTAACATGAGGCAGGTGGTCATGTTCAAGGTTCAGCCAGTCACCTATCTGGCTAAGATCAGAGGCTTGGTCAACTCTGATCATTGTTCTTCCATGGATCACGTCTGCTTGTTCGTTTCGGTCTGTTCTTTGTTCGGCCACAAGCTCGATGTAAGCATGGATATAAAGCGTACAGACGAGCAGAGCGATAGTGTCAACGTGTCGCAGCGTATTGGCGGTGCGAAAATACTGGAATAATTGCGCTGCCTGGTGTATACACTGCCTTGCTTGTCGGATCTGATGATTTAAGATACGCGATAACTCCTTTCGAGCATTGCTAACACCGGTTTCGGAGGACTGCCACCGAGTGAACGAATACAAGAGTCGCAAAGGAGTGAGATCGAAAATCGGCAGTATGCGGGCGATGATCGGAAAGTCGTCGGAAATAGAGCGGGGTTCTGCCATTGTCGGGAACTGCGATTCACCATATCTGCAAAGCACATCGAGTGCTGCGCGCGAGACGTCCGACACCGTACCGGAAGTCGACGCTGATCGTGTGGTGTTGGAATTCTCAGTATACAGCATCATTGCTCGCATCAAGTCTTGAGCTGCAGTGTACTGAACAAAAGCAGAAAGTAGCGTTATCAATCGAGCAGAACTGTCGAGGTTGTCCGGCACTTGACCTTGGAGCCCAATACTAGCAAGGGCGACGCACACTGTAGCTCGAGGTCGTGATGGAGCTAACTGCTGCCATTGCTGGAGATCAGCTTCCCAATGTGCTTCAGGTCCCGGTAGAGGAACTTGCAGTTCGGCGATGGTTAGCAGTGGTGGGATCAAGAACAATATCCCTTGTAGGCACTCGGTCACTGGTCTGATCAGCTCATAGGCTAGTCATTCAATTCGAATACTCACTCCAGGTAAAATATAGGACTCGACGCTCGGCCTCAATTCGTACCCACTGCGACCAGGGGTCGGGAGGTATTTCGGCAATTTCGTGGCTGTTCAAAACCGAGCCATCTTGTGATAAAAGTTTGCGACAGAGAGTGATAAGCACACTACGATTGAGCTGAAGTCTTATGAACGTCTTACGGCTTCCATCAAACATCATACAGTGCTGGAGCAACAGCAAAGATTGCATGCAAGCTAGTAGGTCTGAATCGAAACCTTCATCGGACTGGTCGCCGTTGTGGTGTTGTCAGCAAGGTCTCGC
The DNA here is from genome assembly GCF_004154835.1 of Alternaria arborescens. Taxonomy (NCBI): domain Eukaryota; kingdom Fungi; phylum Ascomycota; class Dothideomycetes; order Pleosporales; family Pleosporaceae; genus Alternaria; species Alternaria arborescens. Next base: position 599,410 of record NW_021167870.1, read on the forward strand.
GGCGAGCAAGAGAGGGTACACCCACAGCTTTACCGAATATCCTTGGGCTGAGTTGGCGAAACAACGCCAGGTGTTTGTGCTTCTGAACCGCCTCGGAATTTTGGCAACCTATAAATGCCACAGAGAAGACAAGATGCCACCTTTCAGGTGATACCTTGAAAGTTGGTACGTGAAGAAGCGGCCAACGTCGGTGAAAGTGTTCGAAGTAGAGTTGTACGTATACGTCAAGATACTGTAGAGATGGAAATGTCTCTACTGTGTGGTTGAAGTCTGATGTAGGCATATCAGCGGTCAGCATCTTCAACATGTGATTACGGGTTTCTCCGTCAAGGCGCGGAACATGAGGCACAAATTCAGCAATGAGAGTGTCTTCATCATCCGCCAGGAATTGATCTTGCCTGTTGCTGTTGTTCGATGACAGGTACCCAGGTTCTAATGGAGATGCTAAAATGTCGCTGCTGATGCTTCTTTGCTCAGGCAATAAAAACATCGCGTTTGAGAGACCGTCGCTACCAAAGTAGAATTCCGGTATACCGCCGAACCCATATGCAAACGGTGCATTGACGGGCGCAAATGACCCTGACAAGAACA